>NC_089587.1:44543771-45143771 GCF_019320115.1 Miscanthus floridulus
TGTGCCTACCTGCCCATGTCTCGCCTATTACATCCGCCCGCAAGCACGTGGGCCCCGCCCGCGCTAGTGGGGACCATCTCCGCCTTCACGCGCCTAACATCGAGGCGAGACAACAGAAAAGGCGAGGAAGGAGAAGCAACACTCGATCTAGTTTTGAAACATCCAAATACAATAATTGCAACATACGTCTAAAAACAATGAAACATTTGAAACATGCATCTGAAACACTTGCAAAAACACCTAAAAACACTTGAAACCATTGTAAACATACACAACATCTAAATAAAACAATGCATCATATGCGTGAAAACATATGCAACAACCAGATAAACACACTTGCAACATACGTCGGAAAAAACAGATGAAACATTCAGAACAGGAGCTTGCAACAAACGTGTACAACCATTACAGCATGTGCAATATCCCGATCTACTTTTGCAACATCCGTATAAAACACTTGCAATATATCTCTGAAACATTTGAAATGCTTGAAACAAACGCTTGTAACATGCAGTTTCAGCACAAACATCTCCTTACTGCTTGGGAGGATGGAGGCTCGTCGGTATGTGGAGTTCGTCGGAGGCAGCGGCCTGGCGGTGCTTGTAGGCAGCGGCCTGGCAGGGCCAGTAGCCGAGCGCCGCGACTCTCAGGCGGTTGCACGCCTGGCAGGGCCGGCAACCGTGCTGCCGCGACTCGTAGGCAGCCGCGCATCAAAACCAGGAGAGGGCAGCTACGTGCCGCATCTTTTAGGGCTGGCAGTCGAGCGTCGCATGCGGGTGTGGAGCGAGGCGTGCAGGAGTTGATTTTGTTTTCTAGGCGAACGGCGCATGCGGCAGTGAGTGGAGCGAGGCGTCCGGCCTTCCAGATGTAGCATTACCGATAGTGGAAATGCGCTACCATATCCTCCTACTTGTGATTCCACTGTTCCTCAAGCAGAGGATCTAGATTCATCGGTGCAGTTTCCATTATGTTATTTTCTTTTTGACACAAAAAGAAGAAGAAAGCAAAAGAAAAAAGAGGAGCCACAATGGGCCTCCGTATGGGCCTTAATACTTTTTTACATAGTAGAGTAGCATGGCCCTGCTGACATGTCCAAGGCCCAATTGTCCTAGTCTGCTTCCTCTCAAAACAAATTGACCTAATCTGTTCGCTCTTCGCCGCCGTCATCATCGCCGCCGCCGCCTGCTACGGGTGTCTTTTGAAGCTTCGGTCGCCGAAACCACACCCTGCTTCCTTTCCGGCTGCTTCCTATTTTGAATCTCGCCTTCCCTTTCTCGTCATCAGTGTCTATAGGGCACGCGCTCCGCGCAGCCTTCGCGCCATCCTCCTCGCCATCGCCAGTCGCCACCAACATGTCGACGCCAACGACAGCTTCGACGTGTACTGCGGATACGGAGCAAGGCAAGCATGTCTTTGAGATCTTTGATTACAGCCAGCACAAGGGGATGGGTCACGAGATGCTCATGAGGTCACGAGATTACAGCCAGCACAAGGGATGCACAAGACATAGTTCAGGAAGTTCAACTCTGCTGATAATAGCAGGTTTGCTCCACAGACTGGCATGTTTATGGATCGGAGCACGTTCGAGTCGTCAGCTTACCTTGAGAATGATCGTCTCACCATCGAATGCATTATCAATGTAAAGAAATCACCACGCGTATCTACAACCAGACTCCTGAACAAAATTGAGGTGCCGCCATCCAACATCACGGTGCAACTTGGCAAGCTGTTAGATGCAGAGGAAGGTACAGATGTAACTTTCATTGTTGGCGGAGAGACTTTCGCAGCACACAAGATTATTCTCGCAATGAGGTCACCAGTTTTCAAGGCTCAGCTTTATGGGCCGGTGAGTGAGGCCAAGGCACAGCATGTAACAATCCAAGATATGCATGCTGGTGTGTTTAGTACCCTGCTGGATTTTATCTATGATGATTCTTTGTCTGTGGACTATTATCATGGTGGAGGCAGTAATAACTGTGAAATGATCTGGCATTTAATCGAGGCTGCTGACAGATATGCTGTGGACAGGCTGAGTTTAGTATGTCAAAGCATTCTTTGCGAGAACCTTGACGTGGAAAATGTGTCAACTACGTTGGTTTTAGCCTATCAGCATGGCTGCAACCGGCTTAAGGATGATTGCATTGAATTTATCACCAGTAAAAGTGTGATGGATGCAGTGGTGGCGACCCAAAGTTATAAGAATCTCAAGATAGCCTACCCTTCTGTGCTGTTAGAAGTATTTGAGAAGAAAATGGCGAAGTCCTGCAAAACATAAGCACCATCTGAACCTGTCCATTAGAGTGAGTTCTTGAATTATATAAATAGGATACCATATTTTGCTAGAGCAGCTTATATATTGCTGACAAACACGTGTTGAGGAATCTAAGATTGGGTAGGTTAGTTAGTTCTTATTTATGATAGAAGACACTCATTGTGTTGCAAAATCAGTGCGTCCCATGCTTGGTCTACTAATGTTTTTTATATATAACTTCAGAGCAATTTGCTGGTTTAATTATTTTTCAACTCCGAATGTGTGAATACTTTTAGTGTACATATTATTCTTGCTATGGAACATTCATTGTTTACAAAATTCTTTCTTCTTTTTTTTTTACTTTTTGTAGCAAAACTTGCATTAGTGGATACGCATGCAGACAGGCCATTTTTACATGTAATGTTATGGACTCATCCATTGCACATTATTGTTAAAAATAATAGTAGCATATTGTTGTAGGCTAGCAATATATATAAACAGGAATATAACTAACACTGTCACCGTGTTATTTTTTTCCTTCATAATATTTAATTTTAACCATTTATCTTTGCCAATAAACTCATTCCTCCACAGCAGTTGCATAATTTTAGAACGCTCATGTGCTTTGGACATATAGTTGCACAATAATTAGGATTTTGTAGATTAATGTTTTAAACTAATGAAACAAACTTCTAATTAAACCAAAGTAAATTATGATTTTTCTAGTGCATTGGAGTCCAACAATAATTATGATTTTGTAGATTAATGTTTTAAATTATTGAAACAAACCTCTAATTAAATAAAAGGGAATTATGATTTTTCTAGTGCACTGGAGTCCATGCATCCACCAAGAGCTGTGATTTTTGGATGGCATTGACCAGTAGCTAATTCGATCCTACACAATAACAGTATGGGATCTGATCTTTTTATTGAATTCCGTATTCAATTAAAACTAAACTAGTCTTGACTATGATTTTGTTTTTGTTGCCCTGACTTTAGATCAATTTTTGGAAAGTCACTAGTGACTTTCTTTCGCTGTGGACTTTTGTTAGTCTATAGTTAATGATGTTTCAGTTAGGACTGACATTAACATGCATTTTCCACTCAAATAGCATTAGCAGCCATTGGCCATTGGCAACTAATTGGTCTAAATAAAAGTATTAGCAAGAAAAACATTGTCACTCTATATATTTAGGTTTTTACAAGTATAGTGGAAATATATGTTTGAATCTCTATGTCATACGCCTAATGGGGGCTAAAGGCCCATCTGGCCCAGGCGCCAAGGGCAGCAGCAGCGCCGCCTAGGGAGTAGGCGCTCACGGCAAGGGCGGGCTCCCGCCGCTCCACTATCCATACTCGTAGGATCTTCAATAAAGGAAAGAGAATAGGAATATGATTGGTTGAGATTAGATAGATTGCTAGGGAGGAGTCCATATCTATAAGGACTTCCCTCATTAGATTACTTAGGATATAAGTCTACTCAGGACTATAAATAGAGAGGCTATGTAATCATTGAGATCAAGAAAGAAGTAGCCTAAGGGCTTTCCTATCCCTCTCCCCTCTCTCCTCTCTCTCAAGCGCCTCCCTCTCCTCTCTGTCTCTGCGCCACCTCCCTCTCCTCTCTCCCCAAACCCTAACTGCCACCTCCCCTCCACCATAGCCGCTGCCGCCAGCCCTAGCCATAGCCCCCTTCGCCAGGAGGACTCTTACACCTGGTATCTGGAGACCAGACGATCCGATGGCCACCACCACCAAGACCATCGACATTGACGCAGTCTGCAATGACATCCACAAGGTCCTCGATAATTGGCAGAAGAAGTTTGAGGAGTTCTTCGCTAACCGCGAAAATTCTCCTCCAATATCAGACCCACCTCAACTGGAACTCACCACTCTGGTGATCGCTTACCAAGGTGGAGCACCACATACACCACCAACAATCAGCACACTTGACACAGAAATTAGCCCCAAATTTTTTCCTGCAGATGCATCTAAGGGATCTTCGGATGGAACCTCCTTGGCCACTAATCTTGATGAGATGCATCAGTAGCCCATCAACCTAGATGAACGTCTCTAGGCCATCGAGCAAGAACGTCTCCACAGCGACGCCGGTATCAAAGGCGCCCAATCCAGATTGGAACGGAAGGATGCTGTCGACAACCTTCAAGTTGAGACCAAGCGTGTCATGATCTCCGCTGGCAAATCCTTCCTCAACACCAAGATGGAGGAGCCCCACTCATCCGGCACCTCAGAGATAGTCAGAGAGATGTCGAACAACTTGTTCACGGCACCACTAGCACTGCAGCCACCCTTGCTGCTGTGCCCTGTCACCCCAAGACGGCTCCTAGTCCATCCAATGACCGCTCAGCCAGCCTAGGCAGGCCACCACCTACCCCAACCGACCATCCAGCCGCCAGCGTAGCAGGCGCCCCCCGTCTCCATCTCAGGAAAGCCTGATCACTTCGGCAACGCCACTACAAACAACGCTCCAGTCAACCGTCACAACCCGGCTAACAACCCCAACGTACGTTGGCTACACGGATCCATCACCGTGGCTCTCCCGGATGCAACTCCTCTTCAAGCTGCAACGCTTACCTGCAGATCAACATGTTCGGTATGTAGCTTTCCACTTGACAGATGCGGTGCAACTATGGTTCCTCCGCTCAACAAGACATGAGCCCATGAACGAGTGGGCGAACTTCACCCGACGCATCATCCATGACTTTGGCCCACCCATCGACCGGGAAACGATCGGCGACCTCGCAACCCCCAGGCACACCGGCATCGTACATGACTATGTCAACAACTTCACCACCTACGTACTACACGTTGGCATCACCAACGAGCTTCACCAGGAGCATCAGGAGACTACAGCAGCCGACTCGGTAAGGGACATCCCCAACACCAACAGCGGCATCGATCCCAACCTCGACCACGCACCACCGTGGGCAAGGGATGCACCGACAGGAAGGGTGGAACACACGTCAGCTCCACTTTCTCTCGTTGTGGCCCTGGCATCTTGTGACTCTCCACCAACACCGCTTACTCCACACGTTGACAACAAGACCAGAGCACCCTCTGGCCTTAACATCACCATCGACGCCTTGCAAGCCATCCCCGACTACGACACCGACCCCGACCACACAGCTGAACGGGAAGTTCATGCCCCATTGGGCAAGATGGAGCATGATTCAGCACCATCTCCTCCTGCAGCGGCTCAGACACCCTACAACACGCTGGCAAAGGCACTCCTCCCGCGGATTGACTACAACACTGGAACAACCACATACTCCGATGACACCACCGACCACGCCATCCTCGCACAGCTTCGCCTAACCACAACGTATGAACATGAACTCCAGATAATCTCCGCCACCATCGAAGTCCAGGCAGCGGCACTAGTATGGACACTGCACCATAGAATCATCCTCTACAACAGTCGCTACTACATACTGGCGACATCGCCTTTGCTGTAGGACCTGCTGGAATCTCTAGGGACGACAAGCCCCCATCTTCTAGCAACCGGCCTCCACGCGATGCATCTGCTCCAACGACTCGGGCATTCCCCCCGAGCATCCTGTTGATAGAGGACGAGCCCCAATGCATACTACCATCAGCAGTGGACGTATTCTTCGACAACAATGGTCAACAATTCCTCACCATTGAGGACATCTACATCAGCAGGCTGCATGGCCATGGACACCCGTTCATCTCTCCAGCAGACTACAACACGGCACTGTGCAGGTTCATCATAGGCCAAGTTGATGCTGGCCAGGTATACAATTTTCCACGACCTCCGCGGGTCATGTAGGTGCTACACTTCACCGGAACCCTCCCAGTGCCACCCTAACTGCAGCACGCCACGCCCATGAGCCAATGTTGGGCTCCACAACTAATAGCTACTACATCAACGGCTACTTCGGCTCCTGCAGCTACTACTTCCAGTTCTCCGACTACAACATCAACAGTACCCCCTTCAATGACACTTTGGGCCACCTCACAGTCCAAATTGCAGACATACCTTGGGGCATCAGGCTACCACCAGAAGGCGTCAACGATTGGACACTGATTCAGCGTGAGGACGCACTGATCGGAGAAGGGAGAGTGATGTCATACGCCTAATGGGGGCTAAAGGCCGATCTAGCCCAGGCACCAAGGGCAGCAGCAGCGCCGCCACGAAGGGCATCAATAGCACTGCCTAGGGGGTAGGCGCACACGCAAGGGCGGGCTTCCGCTGCTCCACTATCCATACTCATGGGATCTTCAATAAAGGAAAGAGAATAGGAATAGGATCGGTTGAGATTAGATAGATAGGGAGGAGTCCATATCTATAAGGACTTCCTTCATTAGATTACTTAGGATATAAGTCTATTCAGGACTATAAATAGAGAGGCTATGTAATCATTGAGATCAAGAAAGAAGTAGCCTAAGGGCTTTCCTACCCCTCTCCCCTCTCTCCTCTCTCTCCCGCGCCTCCCTCTCCTCTCTGTCTCTGCGCCACCTCCCTCTCCTCTCTCCCCAAACCCTAGCCACCACCTCCCCTCCACCATAGCCTCTGCTCCCAGCCCTAGCCACAGCCCCCTTCACCAGGAGGACTCTTACACTCTATGCTCGTAGCTTTAGACTTGACATGATTACATGTTTAATTTCATTTGCACTGTACGTATCTATCTTCAGCACTGTCTGCTAAGACAATCCTCACTGTTTATATGTTTCAATCACCTGTAGTTTATTCTTATCTTTTTTTGTTTTCATAAAAGTGATTGATCAAACTTTTATACTGTAGCATTGCCTTTTAACAGAACAGATTGTTGCATTTGCATAACAATTCCTAGACTGTAATTTTTAATGTTTTCATTAGTGTAGATCATAGTAATTTGGTAAAACCGTACAGACATGTTCTTGTTTACAAGGGAATGTTAATATTCATGATTCCTCCTTACATTCTTAGCATATGTAATATGTGTCGTGCCCGAATACGGCTTCTGTTTTGATGCAGTTATCATTTGTTATGGTTAATCAAGGAGAGGGCACTTAGTTCCTAGTTTCGTTAATTGTTGCAATGTTTCACTAGATAGGTTCCGATGAACAAGAAATATACCTAGTCTGCTTCATGTCTTCGAAACAAAAGCATAGGAATGTTAGGAAACCATATTTACTTGTCTGTATCTAATACTTTTGGCACTTGGCGAGTTCATCAACGATGCTAATCAGCTGCTACTTCATTCCAGAAGTAGATTACAGTGCATGTAGTCATGCTAAGTGAGCTGTAGTTCCACTGTACTGAGATCAAAGTTTTAAATCTCCTGCTAAGCCTCTTAGCTGCTGACCTCCTCAGCAGCTAAACGTAGCTATAGCCGGAGATAGCTGCAGCTAAGCCATTTAGCTGTTTTTTTGCAAAAAAAATAGGAAAAAAACACACAAGACATTGGCAAAACTTGATAACCATCACTAATTGATTCATAACCAGTTCATAGGAGAGATCCCAGGTAACAAATATTGACATTTTGTTCACATATAGTAAGATCTACAACATACAAGCAAAAAACAGAGAGGAGAATGGTGAGCGCTGACCAGAGAAGAAGCTTGGCAGATCGTTGTGCTATGGCGTTGCCTTTGGTGCTGCTGCTTCAGTGCTTCAACGCTCAGCTGCCTCCGCGCCGCAGCATGCTCAGCTGACTCCTTCCGAATCCACTGCCGCCACCAGTCGATCGCTCCGCTCGAAGCATCAGTCACCGCCAGTCGCGGCCACACCGCCGCCGCCGAAGGGCACAGCTGCCGCCGCCACTGGTCACACCGCTCGAAGCCGCCGCCGCTGGTCGCCTCCACGACGCCGCAGCCAAAGGGCATGGCCGCGGCCCGCTGGTCACCTCTGCAACGCCGCAGGCGAAGGGCACAGCCGCCGCCTCTTTTTGTGTAGAGCTGGAGAGCGAGCGCTGGATACTGGAGAACAGTGACTGCTGAGGTAGGGTTACGTACTGGTGTTGGGCCAGTTGGGCTGGCTTGGGCCAGGCTCTGCGCTTTAGCTGCGCTATCACCGGCTAAATGGCGCTATTAGCGCCTCAGCTTTCTTAGCACAAAAAATCGATTCTCTTAGCTGCTCCCATCCCTAGCAGCTATCTCCGGCTATAGCCGGAGATTTAAAACCTTGACTGAGATGCATCTCTTGATGAATATGTATCAACTACCTTACAGAAAATAAACACACAGTTAATTTACTACTACCTGCCATTCCTTAATAATAAATTAATCGAATGAATTTAATGTTACATTACGTAGAACAAGAAATCATGAATCAAACTACTCGGTGTATCTATTAATGTTGCTACTATAATAATTGTTACACTCAGTAGCTGTTTCTCATTGAATCATATATTTTATATCAGGGATGTTGTCTGTAACCTCTTAGTGATAATTGTTACAGCATATCCTGCTACTGAATTCCTAGTAATGGTCATGAACTGCGATAGTTACATTACTGAGAGCATCACTTGCGTGAACATTAAATTTAGTTTGGTTGTCTATGACAAATACCGAGTAGATTGGAGTAGAAATGGCAGCCTGTCATTTAGTTAACATTAACAAGATAGCCCTATTTTGGCAGCTTTCTGAAGGTAGAAAACCAAGTCTACTATTCAAGGCACATGAACTAAACAGTATGTTTGTCAACGGGCTGCTTAATTCCTATAGCTGAGTGCATGACACCGTCTTGCAAAGCCACATTAGATTGGTGAATATGGCTGCTTGTTCTTTGTGATTTTTCAGATTCTCCAAAGTTTGCATCGGCTTGTTTTTACTTTTGAGTGATTATATTACTTGTTCTACAAATATGGAAGTATTTGAAATTTTATTCTGAACATTGTTTGCCCTCTTGAGTAGATTTTTTCTTATTTCAGTCAATATATCTCACTTAAGAAGAATTTTATTCAAGGCATTGTATGCTCTCTATCGTCCAAATATCCTAGATGAATTGAGGCTATGATTGCCGTTTCTGTCTACAGTGATTCTGACGTTCATGATTCGTCGCTCTATATACAATCATTTCCCACGTTGTCATAATACTTTTAGCATGGATTACAGTAGAAGCATGAAAAGGGAAAATTCACATGAGTCTCACTTAAATTTGGTTTCTTACAGCAAGTGCCAAGTAGAGCAATGGTGTTTTGAGCTTCCGCTAGCATTGTGCACCTCCTCTGTCATTACTTTTGAGAACAATGCAAGTTTTAACTGCTTTCGAAGATTGTTACCTGATCGATGGAGCCCATTCAAGATCACTTGACTATCTCTAATCAGCTTCATGTCAGCAGCATATTTTGTCAGCCAAGTCTCATGGTTTGAGCAGTTTGTGCTAAAGACAAAATTCCAGACTGAAACAGTAGGTCCATGCATCATTCTATATACAATTATTTCCCACGTTGTCATAGTACTTTTAGCATGGATTACAGTAGAAGCATGAAAAGGTAAAATTCACATGAGCTTCTACTTAAATTTGTTTTCTTACAGCAAGTGCCAAGTAGAGCAATGGTGTTTTGACCTTGCGCTTGCATTGTGCACCTCCTATGTCATTACTTTTGAGAATATTGCAAGTTTTAACCGCTTGGAAGATTGTTACCTGATCGATGGAGCTCATTGAGACTACCTCTAATCAGCTACATGTCAGCAGCATTTTTTTTTTCAATAACGCAGGAGAGCTGCCCTTCTTTGTATTAGAGAGAAAGAAAAGGCCCCCATGCATCACACACATCTCATACGTACGGGGACCAAATATGAGAGGTGGTTAAAATAAATTATCTGTCAGCAGCATATTTGTCTGTCAAGTATAATGGATCGAGCAGTTTGTGCAAAACACGAAATTCCATACTGAAAGAGTAGGTCCATGCATCCTCTCCCAGCATGGCCTACATTTCCAGAAAACTTAGCATATAAGCTAGGTATAAGAGCGGAATCAACGGTCTGCAATCTTACAATAGTGAGATGCAGCAGAAAATATCATCTGAGAAAATGTCTAGTCTTTCGAAACCATTTGTAGTATTCTCTCTGTCACACATAAGTTATGTTTTGAAATTGTCGGAAGATTCCAAACTTTGGCTGCTACTTTTTGTTCCAACTATCTAAAATATAAAAAGATGGATATATTTATAAACTATTTTTCAGAACAAATATACTCGTATCACTTCCGAACATTCAAAATCAACAGACAAAAATGTACCTTATAGTAAAAAAAAACTTAAAATTTGGAACACGGACGGACAACCTTAAAGTGTTATTTATTTGTGACCAGAAAGAGGATGCAAATGTTGTTGAAGTATTGATAAGAGTCTAGTCGTGTCCCAAGTTGTTCTCCAAACCAATCACAATCTAAATTTCATCTCATCAACTGATGCGATGAATAACACCAGGTAAACATCTAAGTATAAATGTTATAACTTATAAGAAAATCATATTGCTTGGAGAATTGTTCTTATAGTTAATGATGTATATGTACCGGGTGGTGTGGATTTGCTTTAATTTATAGTGGTACTTAGAACAATCCCAACCCAAAAGATAGAATTATTTTTATAGCCATTAATAAGGTGCCAACTATGTAAAATAATGATCTGGTAGTGTAATTCAGGAACAGAGAAAAAAAATAGTTTCTTATAAAAAATATTATGTCTACTCGAAAACCAAGATAGAAAGAAATGTGATATGTGAACGATAGAAGAGAGATGTTGCTTTATTTTGGGATAGAGGGCAAGTATTGACATTTCGTTCACCCATCTATAAAATAAACTAGTATAATGTACCCATAAGAATCATGGATTTTCTGTATTTGTTTTAGGGAGAAGTTCATTTTTTTGCCATCTAACCATTGTTGAGTTTGTTTTTTGTAGTCTTGCAACTTTAAAACCAGAAGTCTTTGACCACTGTATTATTTAATACTGGACAAATTTGGCCATGTAACTAATTACAAAAGTGGTTTGTATTTTTTTTAGATTATAAAACCTAGTATATTTTCTGAAAATTTATAACTAAGTCATTTCAAAACAAAAAAAATACAAAAGTAATACCAAATTTTTTCTAAGAATATAGTTTATGTATTGGTACTCTATTTGGAGTATTCATATGTTATTTGTTCACTTAGTGTTTTATTACTCGTAATGAAGTTTGTTACTCCCTCCGTTACAAATTATAAGTCGCTTTGATTTTTTTGGTTCATTCATTTTGCTATGCATCTAGATATAATAATATATCTAGATACATAGCAAAATGGATGAACCAAAAAAGTCAAAGCAACTTATAATTTGGAACGGAGGGAGTACTTAGTTAAATCATCATTTTACACTATATTATACCTGATATTGACCAAGAGAATCCATTGTAGACTATGGGGTAGTTTTGGTACAGGTCTCCTTCCTAATTCTTGAGTTTTACTTACTGTTCTCTAATGAAGTGATTCTGGTGAAGAAGCAAGTGAGAAGTATATAATTTTGGCGTGATTCTAGTGGTGATTGAATGAGGAGTAGTGGGGAATGATTTTTTTTAGCTTCTATCTTGTAGCGTAAATGGAAAAGTGATCCTTATCACCTCCCGCAAGAACCCAATTGCATTTTAACTATTTGGTTGGCTCTATAAAGTAAACATAACATCTGCACCTACTATAGCAATGCTACCCATCTAAAAATAATTTGATCAATTTAACAACAGCATATTTTGTACTCTAATTTGAGCATTGGTTCTCTTGGTTGATCTCTCAGTTTAATATAGCATAAAATGTTAATCTAAATAAATAACGAGTATGACTACGAGCAACAAAACACTAGGAATAACTACAAACAAGATACAAATAACTCAAAATAGATGACCAATAGAAAGGTTATACTTTTAGAAAACATTTATTTTTTATTAAAATGAATTAGTTTACGAAAATTAACCACCTTTGAGAATAGCTAGATACCAAATTTGGCCCATATTGATGGTGGCTAAAGATTTTAGATTTTAGGCATAAACCAAACTCTGGACAATAGTTGAATGTCCAAAAATATATTTGTTTCTATTAAGTTCCTTTTTTTGGTGGACGGAGAAGATACAGAGAAAGATGGGGTGTGTGGTGTTGGCTCCGAAAGTGGGCCAGCAATAATGGGTCTGCGTATGGGCCGAATTTGTTACTCCTACCGCCAAAGATTCGTTGCACTCACGTATCGAGGGTTTCCTGGGCAACGCCGGTTTCGCCGCCGCCGCCGCCGCCGGCTTCTCCAGCAATCTTCAGAAGGTTGGTTCACCACTGCCACGATCTCTTCGCTGCCGTATGCATTCCCTTCCGAATTAACGGCCCCTTTTATTTGTTCCCTTCTCTCTTTTTCTTATCGGAAGTGCAGGGAAGGCGTCGCGGCGATTCATTCCGCTCCGGCCTTGCTGCTCATCGCCGTCGCAGTAGTTCGACACCTATCCACTAATCCACATGACGATGCCGACGGCAGTTTCTACGTGCACAGCGAAGACAGAGCAATGCATGCTTGTCTTTGAGATCTTTGATTACAGCCAGCACAGGGGTATGGGGATCGGTGAGTTTATCAGATCCGGCACCTTCTCCGTCGGTGGCTACGACTGGGCCATTCGCTTCTATCCCGACGATAGGGACCAACAGAATAACTCGGGTTACATCTCAGTTTATCTCGAGCTCTTGAGCAGCGACACCAAGGTGCGGGGCAGCTGTGACTTGAGGCTGGTCGACCAAACCACCGGGTTGTCCACGTCAGTGCACAAGACTGAGCTGAGGTTGTTCAGGTCTTGTGATTCTAGTAGATTTGCTGCTGCAAAGACTGTCATGAATCGGAGCCAGTTCGAGGCATCATCCTACCTTAAGGATGATCACCTCACCATCCAATGCATCACAACTGTAAAACAACCACAGGTGTCTGGACCTGAATTACTGAACGAGACTGAGGTCCCGCCATCCAACATCGCTGTGCTTCTTGGCAAATTGTTGGATACAGGCGAAGGAGCAGATGTCACTTTCAGTGTTGGAGGAGAGACTTTCACAGCACACAAGATAGTTCTCGCTATGCGGTCTCCAGTTCTTAAAGCAGAGCTGTTTGGGCAAATGAAGGAGGCGAATGAACAGCTTGTGACCATACAAGACATGCAGCCTGATGTGTTTAGGGCCCTACTGCATTTCATCTATACCGATTCCTTGCCTGATATGGATGATCAAGATGGAGAAGGTAACAGAGAAATGATACAACATTTGCTTGTGGCTGCTGATAGATATGCTGTGGACAGGATGAAGTTGGTATGTGCAAGCATCCTTTGCAAGAATCTTGATGTCAAGACCGTGTCTGCTACTTTGGCTTTGGCTTACCAGCATAACTGTGACAGGCTTAAAGATGTTTGCCTAGAGTTCATCACCAGTTCATCAGACGTGATGGATTCAGTGGTGGCAACTCAAGGTTATCAGAATCTTAAGGCAACTTGCCCTTCTGCACTAGTAGATGCATTTGAGAAGTCATCAAAGAGGTTCCGAAAAACATAATTAAGGTTGTTGTTTGAAGCTGTTCATCGGAGCAAGTTCTCAAGTTACACAAATTTTCTAAAGATTTTGCTCTAGCAGCTCCATATATCGTTTAGCAGCAGCAGCAGCAGCAGCTTAGTGTTAGATGAATCCTAAAATGATTTGGCTAAATATTTCTTTTCAGCAAAGAGAACTGTCGTTGTTTTGCTATGTCTGTCCATCCTGTCATCAATCTAGTAATGTTCAGTTGCACATTTAATTTCCCTATCAATTTGCTGGCTTTATCTATTGAATGAACAGCTAAATGTGTGAATTGTCCACTTTTCTGAATTCTTGGTAGTACTCCCTCTATATAATTTATCATTTTTTTATCATGTATAGAATTTCTTTTTTTTCTTTTGTTCACTTTTTCTTTAAATAATAGAGATGCTACATGATGTGTAATTCTGTAATACACTGTCCGTTATTGACAAAGGCTACCGTCATAAATTGGAAGACTTTGAAAAGACGGAAAGAGGTTTGGCGTGCATATTAATATAAAGTATTTTTCGATTTTAGTAATTAATTTTTTTTACCGTTTATTTTTCCCTATAACAATCTACGATTTGCAATTGATTATATAACTAAGATTCTCATGTGTTTATATTTGCATCTATATTTAAATAGTAAGTTTTTTTTTCTCAATTCATAAGCGTAACAAATCAAACTTTTAAAGGGACATTATGGGAAATTAGTATGTTTAGTTGATTAGGCACCAGAGTCACTGCAGTAGTTGGTTTTTCAATGGCTTTTTTTAATCAATAGTTGATTCAAGCCTGATAATGTTGAAGCGGAATTTTCTTAGTTTATTGAATTCAGTACTCAATGCAAAATTAAATTAGGGTTCACTCAGTTTTATTGCACTGATCTCAAATGAATTTTAGAAAGTTGTACTAGGTTTGTACCTGTGTGTTGGTATGTGAAAGTGCAATCAAGCTTTAATTGTGGTTTTTGGTGATAATGACCTCGCAATTAGAGAACTAATGAGATTTATCAAGATGACAAGCAGGGAATTTATATTCGAGAATGCTACACGAAACGGAGGAGCCTCCAACGACAAATATAGATGGCTTAAAACTCAAAGGAGGTTTAAATTTTTTTATATATTGAACTTGACTATTGAAAAAGCCGTATTATAAAAGGGACACAATGCTTAAGCTAATATGTGCTATCAAGTGCTCAAACAACCACATGTATCCTCAGGTTCACAGCCAAAGACAGTCTACACTTCACTATTATTCTTACTGTCTTGCGGGGTGCGAGCTCCGACTCGCCCGACCCCTTGGGTGCGGGCTCCGGTTAGCCCGACCCTTTGGTCGTGGGCTCCGTCTTGCTCGACCCCAAGGTCGCGGGCTCCATCTCGCCCGACTCTTTGATCGCGGGCTCTGTCTCACCCGACCCCAAGGTCGCGGGCTCCGGCTCGCCCGACCCTTTGGTGGCGGGCTCCGTCTCTCCCGACCCTTTGGTGGCGGCCTCGTCTCGCCCGACCTCAAGGCCGCGGACCTCGTCTCGCCTGACCTCCTGAGTGCAATATCCATTAGGGGCTCGGGGTATATATATACCTTTTCTTTTTCTCCCCAACGGCTATCTGCGATTTAAGTGATCGTTGGGGCCTGGGGGGTATATATACCTTTTTCTTTCTTTCCCAACGAAAAAAGGAACCAACCTGCTCCCTTCTTCCTCACATCAGCGCACTCAAAACAGAGCAGGAGCTCTCTCTCTCTCACTCCATTGTTGACCTCAAGCCCCCAATTGATTATATAACTAAGATTCTCATGTGTTTATATTTGCATCTATATTTAAATAGTAAGTATTTTTTTCTCAATTCATAAGTGTAACAAATCAAACTTTTAAAGGGACATTATGGAAAATTAGTATGTTTAGTTGATTAGGCACTAGAATCACTGCAGTAGTTGGTTTTTCAATGGCTTTTTTTAACCAATAGTTGATTCAAGCCTGATAAGATAATGTTGAAGCGGAATTTTCTTAGTTTATTGAATTCAGTACTCAATGCAAAATTAAATTAGGGTTCACTCAGTTTTATTTCACTGATCTCAAATGAATTTTAGAAAGTTGTACTAGGTTTGTACCTGTGTGTTGGTATGGGAACAAAAAAAAATTGGGGCTCTTGCGTTTTTACCCTTGTTTTGTATTGAAATTGTGATTTTGTTCCTGTTTTTTTTTGACTTTGTGAATTTACCCCTATGATTTCAAAACGAAGCACCAGTTTGCCCCTGCTCCGTCATCCACCCCTAACGGTATTAAACTTTGTACAAAAGGACATGAATGCCCATGTGATTTTGCCCCTGTTTGTTATGCCTAATTGTGATTTTACCCTGATTTAGAATTAGACTTTTTTATTGTATGCTGACAATTGATTAAATTTGGTCAAACATATTTGGCACAACTTGCACTTATTTGAACTCAGATTTAATATTGATAAATATTCAAAATTTTGGCATCACCTTTGCTATATTTTGCTAGCATGATGACAATAATATGAAGCACATATAAAACACATAAGAAAAATCATGGAGAACCACAGCATTTCAAAGTCTACCATACAACATGTCAACATGTCCACAAAAGTTGTGAAAAAAAAACATGTCCACAAAAGCTACAGGTCTACACCATGTCACATGTCCACAAAAGCAACTGCACCATGTCAACATATCCATAAAAGAAACAAGTCTGCACCATGTAAACATGTGCACAAAAGCTACATCCATCTCATTCAAGGACCACCTAGAGACCTAACAAACTAGCTAGCCTTCCTCCTATTCGCCCTCCTCTTCCCCTCCCTCTAAAAAGCATTGAACATGTTGGTTAGTAATTATTACATTAACAAATAAGTACACCAATACAACTATGACTTACATTGGCTCACTGCTGCCCTCTCCTGATTCTCTTCCTCTTCCCCTTCCCCTTCCCCTTCCCCTTCCCCTTCCTCTTCCTCTTCCCCTTCCCCTTCCCCTTCCCCTTCCCCTCCCAGTAGCACTTGCACTAAAAAGAGAGAAAACATGATTTCAATATTACCAATAGAACCATGACTTATATTGGGTCATTGTTGTCCTCTTGTGATCCATGTTGTGAAGAATTGAGCCTTCTCTTTTGACTAGCAGTGAGACCTCCTTGGCAAGTCTTGGCTAAATGCCCTGGTTCATGGCACTCAGAACACAATCTTCTTTTCTTGCTACTGCTGACCTCATCATATGCCTTGAACCTAGATTTTTTAGGTCTCCTAGGTTTCCTTCTCAATTTAGGCTTATGGATTTTGTAGCCTAAGTCAACACATGGCCAAAGATCTTTGGATGTCATTGGAATGAAAGTACCTGCATATGCCTTTCTCAACCTTTCAATAGATAAGTATTCATGGACAAAGTCATCCATTTGAACCTCTCTACTAAGCTTTGCAATGAAAGCTAGAGCATGGCTGCAAGGCTTTCCAGTCACTTGCCAAGCCCTACAGGTACATGTCTTTAATTCCAAGTTAACTGCATGCCTAAATCTGTTGACTGTCACTTCTGCTTTTCTAGGCCCACAAATTAAGACATCATGGTCCTTAATGGCCTTTGATTTAGCATTTAGATCTTTGATGATAGCTGGGATTATTTTTCCAGACATCTTTCTAGCATTCTTTGATCTCAAGACAAAATTCTCAATGATCATTTGTCTTATCTTGTCATGCATTTCCACAATTTGATGTTCCTTTGTTTTTGACACCCAACTATTGAAACTCTCAGAAAGGTTATTGTTGATGTAATCTACCTTGCAATCTTCTTAGAATTTGCTTCTACTCCATATGTATGGATGGTTCTCATTCAACCATTCAAGTGCCTTGGGATCCTTCTCTTCTATATTCCTCATGAAGAAGTTGAACTTGTCAGTTGTGAAGCTCTTGGCAGCTGCCCACATATTCTTCCCATAAAGAGTGCCGCTGTAACTTTTCTTCATGTTCTTCCACAAATGCCTCATACACTCTCTATGCTCAATTCCTGGATAGACATCTTCAACAACAACTTCAATTCCCTTGCCTGCATCTGTACTGATGACCAAACCTGCATGACATAATTGACATATGTTAGGTAACAACAATTTAAACTTGAAGGAAAACAGGCAAATAGCAGTCATATGTACACACCTGGAGGAGTACCAATGGCTTTTTTCAAGTTTTGGACGAACCAAGTCCAACTTTCTTTAGACTTGGTCTCAATCACCCCATATGCCACTGGGAATAACCGATTGTGACCATCTACTGCAACAGCTGCTGCTAATTGACCTCTTGACCTACCTGTCAAGTGAGTTGCATCCATGACAATATATGGTCTGCATCCTTGTAAAAACCCATCAATGCATGTCTTTAGAGCAACAAAGAATCTCATGAAACATACATGGCCATTGTGCTCCTCAGTCTCCATTTCAACCACACTGCCAGGCACTGACCTTAGAAGCTCAGCTTGATAAGTAGGAATCAAGTCATAACAATCTTCCCACTTCCCATATATGATATCAAGTGCTCTCATCTTTCCTTTATAGACTCTATCATATGGAACATCCACTGAGTACTTCTTCTTTAACTCATCTTGCAATTCCTTTGGACCCATTTCAGGGTCATCCCGCAGTAAGTCCATAACTCTATCACAAACCCATCTATTTGAGGCCATGGACTGACCACACTTGTTGAAAGAACCACAAGTGTGCTTTGGTCCACTTGTCTTCACCTACAACATAATAATGACAATCCAACATTTTGTTAGCAAATTACATCTCAAGTCAATACACTACATTATGGAAAGAGGACCAAATTACCTTGCATCCAACATACTTCTTGCTTGTAGATGCGAAAAAGTCCACTTACAACCCTCATCAGCTCTCTTGCATATGGCTCTAAATCTTTCTTGATCTTTTTTGACAATCTTAAAAGCATGGTCATGCAAGATAGCGTGATGTGTAACTGCAGACTTGCACTGATCAACATCTGGAAACACCACATTTACATCAATGCATGGATCATCAGGATCATATGAAAACATGGGAGCATCATACTCATCTACATCATCAAGTATTTCACCATCAGGATCAAACTCTGGATCAGAGCAATCATCATCAAAGTCAGAAGATGCAGCTAAATCAGTGTCATAGCTGCTGTCAGAGAATATGCCCTTATCATCATCTCCAACCTCCTCCTCATCTCCTACCCCCTCATCATCATCTCCTACCCCCTCATCATCATCATCATCATTTGTTGCTCCCTCATTTGTGGTGGCTCACTCATTTGTGCTCCCCTCAATTAGGTGTATTCTACTCCTCACATTAGGATGACACCTACGTTTGGTTGGTGAAAACTACAATGGCCCTTCAAAATCATTTATCTGGGCATTGATGCAAGCTACCCCCTTGTCTACATTGAGTACAAACCACTCTAAAAGATGATCATTAGTTTTCATCTCAAATGAATCATTTTCCAAATCACGCCATAAGGTTATGTATTGCTTAGACCCCCACATGCAATGCTCAACTACGAAATTGATCAACTGCAGTAGCCCAAAGCTATGTATGTCATCGACAACTTTAGTTGGCAAAGTTTTACCTTGCTGCCATGACTTTGGAGCATTGTCTGGCAAGCTGAAAAAAGATCGAATTCTAACTACAAGTCGTATACCCCTGTGATTTGGCCTACAAACCACAGAAGTAGTATGCGGTTATTTTATCCAACTCAAACCATCAACAATGCACTCACTCTGGCAAAAAAAACCCAATAGTAGATAATGGTTAGGGTTTGCTGAAACCACCTTTGCTCTTCCATGTTGGTCGATTTGACAGATCCTATGCGTTAAGCTATCGTCGGCGCCATCCACGTAGCAGAACTGAGCCACGCGGCTATCTCGCATCTTGATGCCCCTCCCATGCCTAGAAGAACCAGAGGTGGGGGAGAAGAACCAGAGGCGGGTGCCCCGAGCCACGCCGAGAAGAGACCCGCCGAGAGCCGCAGACGGGTGCCGCGGAGACCCACTGCCAGGCGCCACCGAGAGCCGCGTCCAGGCACCGGAGCCGCCCGCTCCACCCACCCTGATGTCGCTCTGCCCACCCCTGCACCCTGGCCTGCTCCGTGTCCACATCGCCAAGCGCCGCCGACAGCCGCGGCCAGGCACCACCACCGCCCGCCCTGATGCCGCGACGCCCGCCCCCGCATCTCGGGCCACTCCACGCCCACGTCGCCCCGATGCTGCACCTGCTCCGCCCGCATTGATGCTGATGTTGCTTTGAGCCGCCGCACCCACGCCGCACGCTCCGCCGCCTGGAACCATGCCGCCCGCTCCCTCCCTCTCTGATGCGGTCGGTGTCTTGGTGGAGTCGAGAAACAGCAAAGGGATAAGGGGCAGTGTGGGCATTTGGACTTTTCTTTTTAGGTTTGGAATTTTTTTAATTCATCTATTCAATGGGCATCTGATGGACATCCAAAGCAGGGGCAGACAGATAGTTCAGTTCAAAATAACAAGGACAAAAACACAAAGTTAAAAAATAGGGGTAAAATCACAATTGGAGTACTGGACAAGGGCAAGAACACAATTTTCCCAAAAAATTAAGGCAATAAAGGAAATTCGAGGACATATTTGTCTGTAGAAAAGAAAATTCCATATTTTCTTTTATGCTTTATTGTTTTCGAACTACAAATGTGCAACAATGGTTTTGAATGGTCTGCATTCATTGATTTTACTTCATTGGCGACGGATGAGGAAAGAAAAAAGGAATTTGTAAGCCAGGATGGAAAATGGTTGATGTCACACTTTGTTATGCCATACTTTGTGTCGATGTTTCACCACTGATAGCCTACCACGGGGGTACCTGGGGCAGTTAGTTTGGGCTCAGCGTATGCAGAACTCGACGATAAATGCAAGAGACAGTCAATTTATCCTAGTTCGGACCATCGATCGTGATCGAGTAATAGCCCTACGTCCAGTCAGCATTAGCCTTTGCGTTGGATTGATTGTAAAGTGTCCTCTCTTTCCTCTAGGAACACCGCCCTCCTTTATATAGTCAAGAGGCTAGAGTCCTAGTCAGTTTATAATGAGAGTTACTAGTAGGATTATAGAATAATACTACTACTAAGATTACATGGAAAGAATCCTAGTTAGACTAGATCTTCTCCCTTCCTTGAGGGGTATCCTGTGGGTCCCGCATCGACAAGCTCCCGAGCACTTCATGGTTGAGCTCTGGAAGCCTCGTCTTGTTCCTTCAGGTCTTGCCGAGTAGGAACAAGCGTCGTCCGAGTGCTTTCTTGAGTGAAACCGTGTAGCGCTTCGTGAGATCTTTGGGTGGTGTGTACCTTTTTTTTGAAGAAAAAGTACTCCCATCTGAGTGTAGCCCCCGAGCCTCTTGCTATTTGGAACAAGGAGCTAGAGGGTCTTGTCTTGAAATTGCTCTGATTCTTCGTCGAAGGGCTCCTGAGCATATACCCGGGTTCTTTATCAAAAAGAACTCGGATATAGCTCGGTCTGGGTTCTTTTTATCGTGAGGCCTTGAAGTGGTCTGTCTTGAAGAAGTCTTCTTGGTGACATGCGCTTTTTTGAAGAAAAAAGTGCACTCACTGAGTGTAGCCCTCGAGCCTCTTGCTTTTTGGAACAAAAAGTTGGAGGGTCTTGAATCTGAGTTGTTCAAAGAACTGAAAACCTCTCCTGTTGCAGCCCCCGAGCATATATTTGGGTTCTTTTATTCAAAAAGAACTCGGATACAGGATCTCAGCATATTCTCTAGTAGTCTGCTATTATCAGATGTAGTTGTATGGTGGTGGTTGAGTGTAAATGTTGTTTGTTTATAAGTTGTACAGTGTTGGTATATTCTTCCGAATATGCTCGTTCTTGAGTACTGTTCCTTCACGCCTGAGTCCTCTTTCATTGAATTCTGTCTTTTCACTGTGTCCTTTGTTAGGTTTGTTCCATTGGTGCTCCCGGTCCATGTGCACCACTTCTTTGGTCTATAAATACCCTCCTGGTGTGCTATTTTGATTCATCGAGCATTTTGTTGCGTGGTCTAAAATCTCTGTAGTCATGAATATGATAGTTTGTGAAGTAGAGCAGCCCCTGAGCGTATTTTGTAGTTCTTGTATATCTTATCGTAGCTGGAGGGAGTCTTGTGATAAGGATTAGAGGTAGACTAATCTCGCAGCGGCATTGTACCAGGAAGTATGTGGTGGTAGTTGGAGGAAGTCTTGTGATGTGGGATACGTTCCTTCATCCGGTAGTTCTGGGTTGATCCTCCATGCCTGCCCTGCGACTGTCCGGTGCAGATCAACACCTAATTCGACATCACATTAGACTTGGGTAGACAGATGCCTGCAGGCCTCCCCTGGTCCATGTTGTCCCACCGTGCTGCTGATTTCTGCCTTGGATGTACTGCATTCGTCCTTTGAAGAAAACAATGTATCTGAGTGCGGTTTGTTCTACCGAGTAGTAATTTGGAACACGTAGTCGTTCTAGAGCCTAGTTGTGTCCGGGTTCCTTTTTGCTACCTTGCTTGTCGTAGTACCGAGTTCGTTGGGTCTTGTAAGATGTGTAATCTTGTATTTTTTGAAGCCATTTGTAATGGAAAGAATCTTGTCTTCTGAGTTGTCATTTTTTTCTGCTGATGTCCTGATTGTTTATGAGATTCCCAAGTTCTTTCTATAAGAACCAGGTTCTTGTGTTCCTTGTGAGGTAACCCTTCATTGCTTCATGGTTGATGAGTTCTTTTTGTAGCAATATGATAACTCTGTCGTGGTGCTGGATGGATAAGTCTGAAATCTGCCCGTTAAACTGTACCGTTGTGCAGAAGTGTGTCGTCCGTTATTTCAGCTATGTTAGTTGTGGTGAGAAATGGATCATTGCGTTCTCATGCCATGTTTAAACGGGTCTGGTGGGTCACGTTTTTATTGCTGTAAAATCTATTTAAAGGCCTTTCTTCTTCTTTTTCTTTGCTGCCCTGCTTTTGCCTTGAAACCCTAGTCTTCAAAAATCCATCGTCGCCATTGTCGCCGTCATCTGAACGCCGCCATCTGAGCATCATCGCTTCTTAGTGCTTTATTGCTTTTGCTAGTATATGGGTAGGAAGAAATCAGCGAGCAAGTCCTAGGCAACCTTTGTAGACGAGGAGGCATCGCTTTCTGTGATTGAAAATCAAGAATTTATGGCCATGAGGGCTGCTCAGAAGATCTGGCTGGCTCCAACTACGACTAAGGATCAGCTGCGCAAGCTTGTCAGTGATGGTCTAATCTAGGGCAAGGAGTTTGCTGATTAGAAAGCTCTAGGCCAGCATCGGGTCCCAACTCCAGGTCCTGGTGAGATTGTTCTTTTTGTCTCCTTTATCCGTGCTAGACTCTACCTTCCTGCTTCTGTTTTTCTTCATCGATTTCTTAGTTATTTTGGAATTAGCTTGAACCATCTTGCTCCCAATGTTGTCCTTCATCTTTCTATTTTTGTTCATCTTTGTGAAACTTTTCTTGGAATTCCTCCTTCTCTTTCTCTCTTTCGTTACTTCTTCCGTCTAAAGCCCCAACCCCGTAGCGATGACACCCATGTTCTTGGTGGCTGCGGGATTCAGTTTTGTTAGGGTCGTAAGAGTAAATTCTTTGATTATAACTTGGTTGATTCTGTGAGGGATTGGCGTGCCGACTCGTTTTATGCCGCCAATATGATTCCTCCTCTTGCTGTTCATTCTGGTTCTGGTCATGTGGTTAATGACCGATGGGAAAAGAATCCCCTAACGATGGATGAGCTCCAAGCGATCAAGCCATTTCTTGAGAGGATATGTACTCTGAAACAGCAAGGCTTGACCGGCTTCAGGATTGTTTCCAGTTTTCTTCGCCGCCGTGTTCAACCTCTAAAGGAGCGAGAGAATTATGGTTTTGAGTACTCTGGGGCAGAGGACCCTTCTTGTATGGTCCCTGCCCTTGAGTTGACTGATGAGGAGGTGCTCGAGCGCCTTCAAAAGATGTTGAAAGGAGTAAGCGTCGTCCCGCATGCTGTCCCTGAGTATTGTGCTAACAACCCGCCTCCTGCTGTGAGTTGTTTTTTTCTTATGGGGTTACTTTTTGTATTTCCTTTGCTGTCTCCACTTTTTGCTTAATCTTTCTCATCTGGTTGTTTTACTCTTTTATAGGAATTGGGGCATAACTTCGTTGATCTGATCCCTCTTGATGACTGCCCTGCCATGGTGGAGACTGGGGAGAGTCTTGCTGAGGCATCTTTAACCAGTAAGTTTGAAACCACCACGATGTTTCCTGGTGTTTCTTCCGCAGTTCTTGACGCATATGTAGAGTATGTTCCTCGTCCAGTACTTTTCTCCTTTTTCAGATGGCGCTGTGGTTGCCTTGTTTGAGAGTGAGGAAGATGAGGATGATGATGCGGCCCCTGTCATGCGTCGGTGAGTTGTTTTCTTGTTTTTCTGTTGTTGAACACCTCTTTTTGTTCTAACTTTGGACTTGTTCTCTTGTAGTAAGCGGTCGTCGAGCTTGAGTTCTTCTGGGGCTCCGGTACTGACCACGCCACTCCTGTTGCAGGGTGGTGGTGATATTTTTGCTGCTATAGTTCCCCCTCTAAGGTCTTCTGTTCGTCTTGGGGGTTTTATGAAGAAGAAGATAGTTGAGTGAGTGAATCCTCGTTATGTTTCTTTGCTTCTGTTTTCCTTTTTTCTGATTCATACTCTTATCGTCGAGTTTCCTTATCATCTTGCAGACCCTCGCCTTCCCTTAACCCTCAGTCGACCTCTTGTCAGTCCTCTGGTGCGCCCCTGTGTGCTGAGTCTCAGGACTCGGAATGTACGATCGGTGAGGTGGCTGTGAGGGAGACAGGGTTCCCTGGTGATCACGTTGCTGCTGATTTGCTGGCTTCAGGGGTGACCGTGGCCATGGCGGTGGATCCATCTAAGGAGGTAGTCGGGGCTTCCCAGGATACGGACCTGGTCTTGCCTTCTTTGCATCGGCCGGCTTCTCCCTCTGCTCCTCTTGCTACTGGTGGTCAGCGTTTGGATGATGATGTGTTGCAACAATTTGACACCACTTATCGGTTGTCAGAGCTGACCGCTGCCTGGGGAACCTTTGCGACTTCTTTTGGGGAAAAACTCTAGGTAAGTTTTTCTAAAGTTCTTTCTTTGGATGTTCGTCTTTCTTCTGTTCTTATTCTCTCTCTTTTTTTGTTCAGTCTTTTTCTCGGGATCATACCGGCTTCTTTTTCTTGTCTGAAATCGAGAAAAAGTTGTCTTCTGAGGTTAGTGCCCTAAAAATAGAGCTTGACCTCTGTCAGGCCGAGATGGAGATCGAGCGTCAAACGTACCAAAGGGAGGAACAGGCTCTCCGTGCCCGGGTGGTTGATGTAGAAAAGCGGAGGGATGCTGCTGTCCAGGAGGCCTTGAAGAATGTGGAGGCCATGAAGAATGAGTGCAATGGTATTGCGGGTTCTTTTTGTTTCCTTTTGTATTCAAATTTCCCTTTCTGCTGACTTGTTTTTTGGTGCCTGGTCTAGCTCTCCGAGTTGAAAAGCAGAAGCTCTTGGAGGGTATTGAGGAAATGAAGATACTTGTTCACAATAGTCACAACAGGGCTAAGGAGGTAATTACTCGTGCTGAAGAAGAACTCGCGCTTGCCAAGTTGATTAGGCGTGGAGCTGACAGGGATCTTGTGCAGGTCCAAAAAACTATTGAAGTCTTGACTGCTAAGTTGGCGATGGCTACTGAGAACTGGAATGCTTTATGGAAATCATTTTGGTCAGTAGCCGATCTTCTCTGGACTCCAACAGATGATGGTCAATCTTGGGCTCAGTTTATTCCCCAAGTTCCGACCCGTTTCCAGGAGTTTGTGAAGAGGTGCGCCCAACTATGTACTATAAATGTTCTTGCCCAGGTCCAAGTTCTTGCTTCGGAGGTGCCTTTGTCCAAGATTGTAGAGGAAGCCGAGAGTCAAGAATATCTGGATGCCGTTGAAAAGATGGAGCATGAGGTCGAAGATTTAGCCAGGAGGATTGTGGATAATCTTAATATTGATATTTTTTCTCCTGATGACGATGCTTGATGTAATTGACCTTTGTACTCTAGCCTCCGTAATAGGATATTATACTTCTTTTTGAACGAAGATTCTTTATTTTTTGTTGATGTCTTCTTTGCCTGTATGTCTTCACCTTGTTTAATCTTTGAATGAGTTGTCCAAGTGATCAGAATTTTTTTCGAGTAGTCGTTTGATTTGCCGAGTGCTTGTCTGGCTTTCGTCTGCGCCATGTAAACAACTCGGTATATGTAGATCGTTGTCTTGACAAACTTTCTTGATTTGTCGAGTGCTTGTCTGGCTGCCGTGTAAACAACTCGGGGTAAGTAGATCTTTGTCCTTACAACCTTTTTGTTCTTATTAGTACTGAAAAGGCTTAGGACCAGCGATCTCAAGTATCTTCAGCTTCTTCTTTTTAGCTTTTTTTTGCTTAACTCGAGATGTGGCCAGCATCTGGCTCTTTCCCTAGTTGTAAAAACATCTTAGGATCAGTTCGGGTGTTGGCTTATCAGCTACCCTCATCGGCAGGCTCAAGCATCTTTTTAGCTTTTTTGTTCACGGCTGGTATGCTTAGGCATAGTTTCAGCCATTTTGCTTTTTGGTTCGGGTGTTAGCTTATTAGCTACCCTCATCGGCGGGCTCAAGCATCTTTTCAGCTCTTTTGCTCTCGGCCGGTATGCTCAGGCATAATTTCAGCCATTTTGCTTTTTGGTTTGGGTGTTAGCTTATTAGCTACCCTCATCGGCGGGCTCAAGCATCTTTTCAGCCCTTTTGCTCTCGGTCGGTATGCTCAGGCATAATTTCAGCAATTTTGCTTTTTGGTTCGGGTGTTAGCTTATTAGCTACCCTCATCGGCGGGCTCAAGCATCTTTTTAGCTCTTTTGCTCTCGACCGGTATGCTCAGGCATAATTTCATCCATTTTGCTTTTTGGTTCGGGTGTTAGCTTACTAGCTACCCTCATCGGCGGGCTCAAGCATCTTTTCAGCTCTTTTGCTCTCGGTCGGTATGCTCAGGCATAATTTCAGCCATTTTGCTTTTTGGTTCGGGTGTTAGCTTATTAGCTACCCTCATCGGCGGGCTCAAGCATCTTTTCAGCTCTTTTGCTCTTAGCCGGTATGCTCAGGCATAATTTCAGTCATTTTGCTTTTTGGTTCGGGTGTTAGCTTATTAGCTACCCTCATCGGCGGGCTCAAGCATCTTTTCAGCTCTTTTGCTCTCGGCTGGTATGCTTAGTGAAAACAATTTGGGGAAAGCCATAATAAGACATATGTTGTCGAGGAACACCATCTTTATTGATCATGAACGTTGATCTCTTGTGGTTTGTATATATATTCTTACTTGAGTTGTTTTCATGCGTAGAATCTTCTTAGTTGGCTGATGTGCCATGTATTATTGACTTCTTTTCCATCTTTAGTTATCAACTTGTACGTGCCTGGTCCGGTCACTTTTGTGACAATAAAAGGACCTTCCCATGGACTGAGTAGTTTATGGCGTCCATTACTTTTTTGTATTCTTCTTAGTACTAGGTCTCCGATTTGGAGTGATCGAGGCTGGGTATTCTTGTTGTAGTGGCATCTTAAATCTTGGAGGTATCTAGCTGATTGAAGGGTAGCGTTTACTCTGACTTCTTCTGTACTATCGAGTTCTAATCTTCGGGTGTGTTCTGCTTCTCTTTCATCATATTGTTCTATCCTTGGTGACGTCCAGATCAAGTCGGCAGGTAGTACGGCTTCTGATCCGTAAACTAGGAAGAAAGGTGAGTATCCGGTGGCTCTGCTTATTTGAGTTCGTAGCCCACATACTACTTTGGGTAATTCTTCAATCCATTTGGATCCATAGTCCACTAGTTCTTCATATAATCTTGGTTTTAATCTGGCTAGTATGAGTCCATTAGCCCTTTCTACCTGTCCATTGGCTTCTGGATGTGCGACTGATGCGTAATCTATGGTGAAGCCGCAATCTTGTGCCCAACTTTGGAATTCTATAGCTATGAAGGGAGAACCCAAATCCGTGATGATTCGATTGGGCATGCCGAAGCGGTGCATAATGTCTTGGATGAACTCGACTGCTTTGGCTGCGCTGTATTTTGTGAGTGGTTTGTATTCAATCCACTTGGTGAACTTGTCAATTGCTACAAAGATGTACTCGAAACCGCCCTTTGCTTTCTTGAGAGGTCCTACTTGATCCAGCCCCCAGCAGGAGAAAGGCCAAGCAGGTGGGATGCATATGAGATTGCGAGCTGGTACATGAGCTTGTCTTGCGAATATTTGACAACCTTTGCATTTTCTAACGAGTTCTTCTACGTATTTCAAAGTGGTTGGCCAGTAGAATTCAGTGTGGAATGCTTTGGCGACTAGTGTTCTTGAAGCGGCATGATTTCCACAGCAACCTGAGTGTATTTCGTCTAAGATCTCTTTGCCTTTTTCAAATGAGACATATTTTAGGAGTACTCCTGATGATGCAGCTCTTCTGTAGAGCTTGTCCCCTACTAGGACATAGTTCTTGCTTCTGCGAACAACTTGGGTAGCCTCCTCTTTATCTGCTGGCAACTTATTCTCTTTGATATAATCAATAAAAACCTAGGTCCATGAGGTGGTGATTACCAAAATCTGGGTGCCTTTAGCTGGGAGTTCAGGGGTTATCTCACCGGGTTGTTTGATAGAGGGAGCTAATAACTCCTCTATGAATACGTCGGGTGGGACCTTCGCCCTGTCTGATCCAAGCTTGGCGAGGACGTCTGCTGCAATATTAGAATCGCGCAGGACATGTAGAATTTCTAACCCTGGAAAATGTTTTTCGAGTTTTCGTATTTCAGCACAGTAAGCGCCCATGTTTTCTTTGGTGCAGTCCCAATCTTTGTTGACTTGGTTGATGACTACTGCCAAATCGCCGTATACGAGTAATCGTTTGATTCCGAGGGTAATTGCCACTCGGAGCCCGTGGATGAGGGCTTCGTATTCTGCTTCATTGTTTGTAGCTTGTCATAATATCTGAAGGACATACTTGAGTTGTTTTCTATCTAGAGAAATGAAGAGAACGCCTGCACCGGCTCCGCCTAGCTTGAGTGATCCATCAAAGTACATCTTCCAATGTTCAAGGATGGTATTTGACATAGGTTATTGAATTTCTATCCACTCGGCAACAAAATCGGCAAGGGCTTGAGATTTAATTGCCTTCCGTGGGGTGAAATCGATATTGAGAGCACCAAGTTCAACTGCCCACTTAGATATGCACCCTATTGCGTCTCTATTGTGTAGGATGTCTCCGAGTGGGAAATCTATTACCACGGTAATCTTGTGGCTTTCAAAATAGTGGCAAAGCTTGCGTGAAGTGATCAGGAGGGCGTAGAGTAGTTTTTGTACATGTGGGTACCTGATTTTTTATTCTAACAGTACTTCACTGATGTAGTATATGGGGCGTTGTACTTTATATACACGCCCTTCTTCTTCTCTTTCTATGACTATCGCTGTGCGTATCACAGTAGAGGTTGCCGCAATGTATAGCATTATGTCTTTGTATTTCTTTGGAGGTGTGAGAACGGGCGAGGAGGTGAGGTATGCCTTAAGTCTTTTGAAAGCTTCGTTGGCTTCTTTTGTCCACTTGAGCTTATCTATCTTCTTTAGTAGTTTAAAGAAAGGTAACTATTTTTCGCCGAGTCTTGATATGAAACGATTGAGGGCCACCATGCAGCCTGTTAGTTTCTTCGCATCTTTGACACTTCAAGGAGGGCCCATCTCTATTATGGCTCGAATTTGCTTGGCGCTGGCTTCGATTCCACGATGACTGACCAAGAATCCGAGTAGTTGTCCTGAAGGAACTCTGAATACACACTTGTTTGGGTTCAATTTCCACCTCCACCTTTTCAGGTTTTTGAAGGTTTGCTTTAAGTCTTCAATTAGTGTGTCCAGGTTCTTTGTTTTTACTACTACGTCATCCACATATGCCTCTATGTTTTTGCCGATCTGTTCACCAAGGCACGTTTGGATAGCTCTTTGGTAAGTGGCACCAGCATTCTTGAGTCCAAACGACATGGTCTTGTAGCAGTAGGCACCGAACGGAGTGATGAAAGATGTCTTTCTCTGGTCTTGTTCCTTTAATGTGATCTGGTGATATCCTGAATAGCAATCAAGAAAGGATAATAGGGTAGATCCTGCTGTTGAATCAACTATCTGATCAATATGTGGTAGCCCGAATAGATCTTTCGAGCAGTGTTTGTTGAGATCTATGTAGTCGACGCACATGCGCCACTCGTCTGTGTTCTTTTTTTGTACTAGAACTGAGTTTGCTAGCTAATCTGGATGAAGGATTTCTCTAATGAATTCGGCTGCCATTAGCTTTATGATTTCTTTTTTAATTGTTGTCTGCTTGTCGGGTGAGAATCGTCGTAGTCGTTGCTTCATAGGCTTGGAGCCTTCATTGATATCGATTCTGTGCTCAGCCAACTCTCTTGGGACACCTGGCATGTCAGCCAGCTTCCAAGCAAATATATCTTTGTTGTCCCGAAGAAAATTAGTGAGCGCGAGTTCCTATTTTGCCGAGAGGTGGGCGCTGATGGTTGCCGTTTTGGAGGGATCACCGGTGCCTAGGTCGATTTGCTTGACATCGGCTTCTTTTGGTGGTGCGAGGATGATGGGCTTTTTAGCCAGTATCTCTAGCTCTTCTAGGCTCATTTCTGCGGCAATAGTGGCTATTTTTTTCTACCATTGGCGGCTTATGCTTTAGCTGCAATTTGGATTGCCTGAACGTCGCAGTCAAAAGCGCGCTTCAAATCACTTCAAAGGGAAAGGACACCGTTAGGCCCTGGCATCTTAAGCAATAGGTACGGATAATGCGGTATCACCATGAATTTTGCTAGTGCTGGGCGCCCGAGGATTGCATGATATGATGAATCGAAGTCTGCAACTTCAAACTTGATGAACTCTGTACGGTAGTTTGAGGGAGTTCCAAAAGTAACTGGTAGAGTGATTTGTCCAAGTTGCATGGCTGCCTTGTCGGGCACTATGCCATAAAAAGGGATGCTTGTTGGTGTATTCATCCCGGTGAGTTGTAGTCCCATCTTCCTTAGGGTTTCTGAAAAAATGATGTTGAGTCCGGCTCCCCCATCGATTAGTACTTTTGTGACAGTCATACCGGCGATAGTTGGATCTAGAACCAGTGGGTAATGGCCTGCGTTTCCTATGCTAGTCTATTGGTATTCTCTTGAAAACTAGATATGATACTGTGACTAATTGAGATATCTTGGAGTAGCCGGTTCTGCTACCATGATGGTTCGTAGAGCTAGCTTTTCTTGATGTTTGCTTCTGGAATCTGGGGCCCCGGCGAAGATCACTGCTACTGCCCCCCTAGATTTTTAGAATCCCTTGTCTTCGTGGTTGTCTTCATCTTTTTTCTGATTGTCTTCTTTAGTGTTCCCCTTACTATCTTTTCTTGTGTATCGATCATTGAAGGTGTAGCAATTTCCGATGGTGTGATTTCCTTTAGGCTGCCAGATGCAATGCATGTTTTCAATGTCGTCATACCTTCTGGGTTTGGAAAACTTCCTTGATTTGTCAGCCACCGCTATGGTGTTGTCTGGTCCACGTTTTCTTTCCTGATGTCTGATGTTTCGATGATTTTGCTTGTCTGGGTTGTCTCGGTTGTTTCTAACCGGGAACCTTTCTCGTGTCTTCTCCTCTGCAGTAATCATCTTTTCTACTGTGCGTCTGAATTCTTCATTGTTTCTCGGGTTTTCTTTGCAGAAGTCCTGAAATTGCCACCTAGCCATGATTCCGTGAGAGAAAGCTTTGATTACTTCTCGTTTGGTGATGTCATGTACTTGAGCACGTAGTTCACCAAATCGTCGATAGTAATTTCTGAGACTTTTGCCCCCTTTCTGCTTGAGTCCTTTTAATTCTACGTGGGTGATGGGGTGCGTAATGATACCCGTAAAAATTTCACAGAAAACTCTTTGCAAGTCCTCCCAATTTCTAATTGACCCTGGATTCAATTTGTCGAACCATTGGAGGGGCATGGTTTCTAGGGCCATGGGAAAGAACAAGGTCTTGATATCGTCGTCTCCTCCGGCTAGTTCAATCGATTGCGAGTAAATCCTGAGCCACTGCCTTGGTTCGGTCTTGCCATCATATTTAGAGTGGTTGGACAGCTTGAACTTGTGAGGTAGTCGTATTGAAGCAAGTCTGTTTGCAAAACAGGGGAATCTATCGTGCATTCTGGCTTCCGTGTATTCTGATTTAGCACCCCCTTCTAACCAACTGTTGTTTTGGTGAGAGTAGTTTTGCGTGGTTGTCTGAATAGGTACTTTGCTTCTGATCATTCTTGGTTGTCCGACTCGGTAGTTTTGACTATGGTCCCTTCTACTTTCTCTGTTGTGACTTCCACTTGGTCTAAGTCTCTCGAAAGCGGACTTCCTTTGATTTTGATCTTCCTGCTCATGAGATGTTGACCTGGCAGGTAGTCTTGAGCGGGTCTTTCCATCGTGCGTCCTTAGGACCATTGACCGGAGAAAGTCCCGGAGCTGTTCCTGTTTTTCACTGGGATGTGAGGTCGCTCTGAGTTCTTCTAGTGCTTCTCGGATCCTATTGTAGGGTGTATTCACCGTGCGTCTTTCTTTGACTTCTCGTTCTGATTTTTTTCTATTGTACTCGGCCAGATCTGACTCATATCTAATCCAAGCTTCCTTGCGCTGCCTAGCACGGCGTTGGCGTCCTTGTTTCAATTTGTTTTTTCTTTCTATGGCTTGCTTCTGATTCTCGGTCTCACCATCGTGCCCCTGGGTAAAGGGTGATATGTTGGACTCAGATTCATCCGATGACCTGATGTCGGGTGCTTCTGGGGGGACCAATGGTGATCGAGGACGGTGAACCATGAATACTTCTCGTGCGTGAATTGTTTTGTTATCGGCGTCGATTTCCACACTGTCGGAGTTGTTGATAACTTTAGTAGAGGCTTCAAGGTTGCAGATCGGGTCTCCTTCTTGGTAGGGTAGAATTGTTATTGTTGTCGTGCTAACTAGTCGGGTACCGCTATCCTCAGGAACAGAACCTGGCCAGTGGACGATGCAGTCTTGAGATATTATAGTTAGTACGAGACCTTCTTGAGCTCCTTTCAGTGGCATTCTAAGCACCGGATCAAGGGATCCTTTGGGCCGTGCCTGATAAGATGTTGCCATGTTGTGGAGTCTGAACGGAAAAGGACCCGACTTCTTGAAAGGACTCTGAGTGTACTCCGAGTTGTATTCTTGATAGGCCGAGGCCGCGCTCTGGAGCCCCGTCGGAAAAGAACTCGGACTACTCTTAAGAGAACTCTGAATGTTTTCCGAGTTGAATCCTTGATAGGCCGAGGCCGCGTTCTGGAACCCCACCGGAAAAGAACTTGGTTTTTCGAAAGAACTCGGGTAAGACTCCATCTCGGATGCGGAGCCTGAGTTTGAGTCGGATGCGCAAAGCCGCAAAATCTGAGTTGGATCGGACATCACGAGCTGCGCGAATCTTCCAGCGAGTTGATCTGTTATAGTCGCCAAAATAGAAAGGTCTTCATGGTGATCCGAATCTTTGAGGAGACGGCTTTGGAGCTTGCCATTGTCGCCTGCCTCGTAGATCCATGAACTGAAGATGAAGGTTGATCCCGTCGAGAAGATCATGCTGTCGAGGTCCGTCGAGCTCTCGGATGCAAATTCGTCGAAAGCCCCTACCTAGCGCGCTAGCTGTCGATGTTTCACCACCGATAGCCTGCCATGGGGGTACCCAAGGCAGTTAGTTCGGGCTTCAGCATATGCAGAACTCGACGGTAAACGCAAGAGATAGTCAATTTATCCTGGTTCGGACCCTCGATCGTGATCGAGTAATAGCCCTACGTCCAGTCGGCGTTAGCCTTTGCATTGGATTGATTGTAAAGTGTTCTCTCTTTCCTCCAGGAACCCCGTCCTCCTTTATATAGTCAGGAGGCCAGAGTCCTAGTCGGTTTACAATGAGAGTTCCTAGTAGGATTACAGAATAATACTACTACTAAGATTACATGGAAAGAATCCTAATTAGACTAGATCTTCTCCCTTCCTTGAGGGGTATCCCGTGGGTCCCGCATCGACACTTTGACATATATTTGTAATTTTGTATCATATCAGTAGCAAGTAAGCTTTCTTCTATATATGGTCGAGTGGAAATAATCAATGTCAGAGCTCTAAGGTATGTTTGGTTGACCTGTGTAATATGTGGAAAAGCTATTGTGAGCTGTGAAAAATCTGATATGAGTTGTTAGCTGTAAAAAAAGTTGTTTGTGAGCTATGTGCTATGAAAAAATATAAGTTGTTTGGTTAAAACAACGATACTGATTCTATGAGGACATCCATCCCCAAACTTGCGTCCGGACAAGGCCCATGACCCCCCACTCCCATCCCGCGACCGCCCCACTCCCCCGCGCCCCCACTCCCATCCCGCGATCGCCCGCTCGCTGTCACCCACGCCGCGCCATGCTCTGAGCCTGCTAGCGCCCTAGGACAAACGCCGTGCCCGCGCCCAGCTTGTTGCCGCCCCGCCCCCCACGTGCTCCCTCCCTCCCCCTCCGCAACCCCGTGCTCCCCAGCGACCCGCCTTCCGCTCCTCTGACCGGAGACGAGGACGACGGCGGCAGCTCCGACGACGTAGGTCGTTCCTCCTTTTGGATCTGAGCCCTCCTCCTCCTCCTCCTCTGGATTTGAGGGACGCGGCGGCGACGGCTAGGGTTCCGGCGACCTCTGTGGTCCTATTCCCTCCTCCCTCCGGTGAGCTCAAAGGTGATGGCCCAGGGGGCTGGAGCAGCCTGCACCTCGAACCCATCCCCTTGCTGTTTTGCACACTTTTTTGTTGTTTCTTTGTGTTGTAAGGGGGACTTTTGGATGTTGCAACAAATGATTTCCGAATATTTGCAATAGGTGATGTGGCACCATATAGAATGACGGACATGACACTACATTAGTAAAACTACAATCAAAACTGCCATGTCTTCAAAAGTTCTGCCCACCTAGGTTCAAGTCCTCGACTTGGCACTGGTACTCGTATTTTTCTAGATTTATTTCAGGATTTAACGGCACTATACTTTCAGTGGTAGGCGACGTCCCGTCGACAGCGAGGCGCCTGTGGTGACTTTGTGAATCTCAAGATCTGCCGGCTCAGTCCTTCAGAGGTGCTCATAGGGGTAGGGTTAGCATATGTGTGTTCATAGGGGTGAATATATGCGCGTGTTATGGGCGTCGACGTTGTACTGTGTAATTCTAAAAAAATCGAACGATTGTGAAAGTTGAGGTAGCTCAGAAAAAACTTTTTCCTAGGAGAAATGGTGGTCCACGAAGCCACAATGAGCTTAGGTATGGGTCTAGTCGGACCGGGCTGTAGAGTTCTGCTGTGCTATTTTGGGCCCAGGTGGTACGCTTTAGGAAGCCCATTGCATCATCTTCCTTTCCCAAAGGCCGAAGCAAAACAGAACCTCATTGTAAGTCTTAAAAAAAAGAACCTCATTGGCTTGCTTTACTCTCTTGCATCTCCTCTCCTTCCCCGGCGCGCCGTCGTTTGCCAGTTCACCGCCGCCGACGCCGACAGCCATCTTCGGGAGGTTCGATTTTACTCCACAACCTCATCTTCGCTCCCCTCTAGGATGTACCGCGAATTCTGATCAATTAATTTGCGATTCTTCCTTTATTTCTCGCCGTAAAAAGTCTAGGTCACGCGCTTAATGCCGCCGCTGCGTCGATTCTGCCAGTTCTTGCCGTGGTCATCGCCGTCGATGGCTCGCCATGCTCCGACGCCGACGACGGCGTTGACGTGCACCCCGGAGACGGCGCAAGGCAGGCACTTGTTTGAGGTCACCGGTTACAGCAAGCACAGGGGGATGGGCCACGAAAAGTTCATCAGGTCCGGCACCTTCTTCGTCGGAGGCCACCAGTGGTCCATCCGCTTCTACCCGGATGGGAGCATCAAAGACAAAGATTACATCTCAGTTTATCTCGAGCTCATGAAGGAGAAGGAAGGCTCCAAGGTACGGGCATCCTGCAACCTGAAGCTGGTCGACCTGACAACAGGGTTGTCGGCTTCAGTGCATAGGACAGGGCCTAGAATGTTTAACTCCGGTGATGTCAGTAGGTTTGCTCGTCAGGATGGCTTGTTCAAGAAACGAAGCGAATTTGAGGCATCGGTGTACCTTTGAGATGATCGCCTTGTGATGGAATGCATTGTCACTGTTATGACAGAACCTAAGGTATCTGCAACCAAATTGCCCACAAAAATTGAGATGCCCCCATCAGACATTGGAAATCATCTTGGCAAGTTGTTGGAAGAAGAGGAGTGTGCAGATGTCACATTCAGTGTTGGAGGAGAAACTTTTACAGCACATAAGCTTGTGCTCGCAATGCGGTCGCCAGTTTTCAAAGCTGAGTTCTATGGTCCGATGAGGGAGAGGAGCACGCAGCTTATGACCATTGAAGACATGCAGCCTGCTGTGTTTAGGGTTCTGCTTCAATTTATCTATACCGATTCTTTGCCTAACATGAAGGATCTTGTGGAAGATGTCAACTGCGAAATGATCCGGCGTTTACTTGTGGCTGCAGATAGATATGCTTTGGATAGGCTCAAGTTGATTTGTCAAAGCATCCTTGCCGAGAATCTTAATGTGATGACTGTGGCAACTACATTGGCTTTGGCTTATCAGCATAACTGCAACATGCTTCAGGATGTTTGCCTTGAATATATCACCAGTTCAGATGTGATGGATGCAGTGGCAGCAACCGAATGCTACAAGAATCTCAGGACAACCTGCCCTTCTGCACTAGCAGATGCATTTGAGAAGACGATGAAGTTGCGTAGAACATAAGAATCTTGTCTTAGCTGTCCACCAGTGTTTCTTATTAAATTATTACAATAGCTTGTCTGAATCTGCTAGAGCAGCTCATTATAATTTTAACCTAGGGATGAGAAGCCCAGTATAAGATGAATTGATTGAGAACTATCATGTGTGTCATACTTAGTCCTATACTCTATACTAATATGTCTAAAAATACAAGCTGTCTACTTTTTTCGCACAATGCTATGATGGACTCATAGCTTTAAGCACAAGACTAGAATGCTGTTGAGATTACTGTGAGAAATATGAGATAGCTTGGACAGTCACAATTTTACCTCCTTGGTCACTAAGTTTTACGATTTGTGTATGCTGATAGCAGTACGATATCGACAATGTTGTGCATGATTTTGGAGGTTCTAGTGCTTTCAATATATGCTTGAGTAAAATGATCATTTGGATTAATGTTTCCATGTAACAAAACAAGCATATAACAATTTAAATCATAAAAACTCAACCAACCAAGAAGGTCTGTGGGTTTTGATTATGAAGAAATAGGCACCAAATTTCACCTCAGCGAGGGTTGAACTTGGTTGGTCTTGGACTCTGGGTGTACATCCATTCCCTCAAGAAACTAAGCTAGGTTCAGTTGCTAAATCAAAAGAAAGCATGAGCAAGTCTACTCAGTTGTGATTTTGGACGGTCATGTTAGTTACCAACAGCTGATTTGACACCCATGGTACTTAGTGCATAGTTAAAAGCTACTTTAGGATTGACTTCAAATTCTGTTCTATTAAGTATTAACCTTACTCGAGATCTATGTAAGGCGAGGTACTTGCTTAGTTGCTTGTTGGTATTTATGACGTCTTTTTTGTGTGTTAAAGTTTGATTAGTTAATTTTTCATAATTTACAAAGAATCATTCAAAATAAGATGCATTGGCAAGTAAAATATTGCCACTCCATACACACTGGTAGTATTTCTTTTGCTAGGGTATACATTCTTGGAGTTATGAGGGCAGTAGCAACATAAGCATAAATCACTCTGTGTAAAGACTGAAAGCTCTCATGCTTCCTCAGTTAACTTGGCTGGCACTGTTTCTTTCTTCAGCAGTGTCAGATAGGCCATCCTCAAGTTTTCTGTGACTGGTACTATATGAGCCTTCGATATCTTTCATAAAATTGGCATCTTATCTTTAGAGTTTGTCTTATAATGCCTTTTGGCAGAACGGATAGGATGCATTTCCATGAAACTAATTTAGCAAAGCTTTGCTAATGCTGCCATTGAGGGGAACGAATGAAGCTACTTTACTCCTAAAATTTCCAAACTGTGATTTTTAGTATTTGCATCGTATCTTTGTAAAAAGTATGTTCTTGATTTGTAGAAGGGTGGTGTAAATATCCACTGCTGTCTTATATTCATGTTCATCCTATCTAATAAGTGGCATACAACTTTTGTTTCTATGCATGTCTCAGTAGTTCTATGATACTGGTGAGTCCAGGAGTTGACACGAGGTTGTGAGTTTCATATTGGGCTTGTACTAGATTTGTACTGATATGAGTTAGCAATACAATGAGGATGCAGCTTATCTTCAAAAATGCTGTGTATTGGCCCAAGTTGATATGTCAAAGCATCTTTTTGTGAGAAACTTGATGTGAAGACCATGGCAGCTACATTGGCTTTGGCTTATCAACATAGCTGAGACAGGCTTAAGGATGCTTGCCTTGAGTTTGTCACCACTTCGGATGTGATGTATATAGTGATAGCATCCCCAGGTTATAAGAATCTCAAGACAACCTGCTCTTCTGCACGAACAGATGCATTTGAGAAGGCATTGTGGTTTCTTACGCCCAAACATTTTTATTTTATTATTCATGTTAGAGTTCAAAGGGCGGGTCTGGTGCAAGCGGTAGAGTCTTACCGCCTGTGACCGAAAGGTCCCGGGTTCGAGTCGCGGTCTCCTTGCATTGTATAGGCGAGGGTAAGGCTTGCCACTGACACCCTTCCCCAGACCCCGCATAAAGCGGGAGCTCTCTGCACTGGGTACGCCCTTTTTTATTCATGTTAGGGTTCAAAGATTAGTTAACATTTTTTGTGAATTATGAACCATATGGATTATATTTGATTGATATCTATAGGATGCATGCTGCGATGGTACTAGGAGAGTGCGAGCTTCTCTGGGGTTGATCTGAATTATTGCCACGGAGTTTGCATCAAGTGGTTTTCACTTCGTAGAATACAATACCCACTATCTAAAATTTGAAATATTATTGGTTATTAAAAGAAGAAATCTCATTATTAATACTTCTATTGTGGTGACCAACGATGTATCTTCGTGAATATAACTTACCCTTTTTGGATGGATCCTATCTCTATTTCTATACTCTACAAAAGAATCATTATAATTTTATTACTTAGAAATATTATTGTTACTCAAGAAGGAATGTCATTATGAATACTTCTATCATGGTGATCCAATGATGTACTCCCTTTGTCTCATCAAGATATAAGGCACGATTTGACTTGGTGCGGTCTTCAGGATCATACTTTAACCGTTAATTTATACTATTTGTGTGTAATTTATGGCAACAACAAAAGTATCATTGGAAAGTATTTGTACAGACGATATAATGTTACCACTATTATACTATAAATCTTTTATATTATTAGACTAATTATTGGTCAAATATAACAAAGTCTTAATTTTGAAATATGTGCATGTCTTATATCCTGAGATGGAGTATCTTCGTGATTATAACTTACCCCATTTTGGATGGATCCTATCTATTTCTTTACCCTACAAAAGCATTATTATATTTTTATTGTACATAACTTTGAAATTATTTACACTAATTGTTGACACTTCCAATTGAATCCAGACGAACTATCCACAAATCCTTCTATAAAATCCCCGTAGCAACACGTGTCGCGTGGGTCATCATCTAGTTTATTTATACACTAGTGTGATTACTTTTACATCTTATTTCTCCTAACTTTATTTAAATTACTTTTATATTCCCACAGTAACGCGGGGAATTCACCTAGTATCTTATTATACTTGGAACCTTCACTTTACTGTCACGTGCCAAAGCTTTAATTTCAACTATATAAGGTTATTCGGAAATTTGAAAGGAATGGGAGGATTTGTACTCGAAACCAAGGCCCCATTCTCTTGATGGGCCCCTTTGAACAGGTAGGCAGAGGCCCACTTAAGACTCTAGATGACTAGAATCACAGCGAGTCAGTTACGGCCGTTTCATTTCGGAAGTGGGAGTTTTGGACGTGCGATTCCACAAGATCGTCGCCTTGTTCGCCGCTGTCGCCGTCTCCTCCGGCCGTGTTCTCAGGTTCGATCGTCTCCACGATCTCCGATTCTCCTCCTCCTCCCGCCCCATCCCACTACCGGTCCAGGAATGAGATCACGACACCTTCTTCTCCTGATCCCATCCTCATCAGATCCGTGTCGCGCCGCCGAACCAAGAACGGGGATCGGATCCACAGAGCGCGCGCGCTTGCACTGCTATCGTCGTGTTGATTCCTCTCTCTCTCTCTCTCTCTGACCCTCTCCCTGGCACTGGCAGGTCTGAGGTCCCCCACGGCCACGGCAGCATGATGATGACCCAGCAGGTGAAGACGGCGTCGACTTGCCCGCCGCCGGAGACGGCGCAGGGCACGCACGTGTTCGACATCCTCGGGTACAGCAAGCACCGGGGGATGGGCGCCGACTACTTCATCAGATCCGGCGTGTTCAACGTGGCCAGCCACCAGTGGGTGATCTTCTTCTACCCCGACGGCTACGGCGAGGAGCTGGCCGGGGGCTTCGACTTCGTCTCAGCGTACCTCCGCCTCCTCAGCACGAGCGGCAAGGTGCGCGCCTCCTGCGACCTCCGCCTGGTCAACCCCGCCACGGGGGTGTCCACGTCGGTGCACCCGACGCTGGTCATCATGAGGGAGCTGGACCCGGAGAAGGACAAGGTGGTCTGCCACTGCATGTGCATCGGCCGCGGCGAGCTCGAGGGCACGTACGTGAAGAACGACCGCCTCACCATGGAGTGCGTGGTCACCGTCAGGAAGGAGCCCCGGGTGTCCAAGTCCAGGACCTTCCCCAGCATCCGGGTGCCGCTGTCCAACCTCAAGCGGCAGCTCGCCGACCTGCTGGAGAGCAGGGAAGGTGCCGACGTCACGTTCAGCGTCGCCGGCGAGACGTTCGCGGCGCACAGGCTCGTGCTCGCCATGCGGTCGCCGGTGTTCAAGGCGGAGCTCTGCGGCCCCATGAGAGAGGTGGGGATGGGGACGCGGCCCATCGTCATCGAGGACATGCAGCCTGACGTCTTCAGAGCGATGCTCTACTTCGTCTACACGGACTCCATGGATCACAACGACGATCTCTCCAGAGACTATCACAGCAAGAACTGCGACATGGTCCGGCACTTGCTGGTGGCGGCGGATAAGTACGCCATCGAGAGGCTGAAGCTGATCTGCCAGAGCATCCTCTGCAACAACCTTGACGTGCAGAACGTGGCGACGACGCTGGCCTTGGGTGATCAGCATCACTGCGACAAGCTCAAGCATGCTTGTGTTGAGTTTATGTGTTGTTCGAATAATGTGCAAGATGTCGTGGCGACCCAAGGGTACATGGATCTTGCGAAAACTTCGCCTTCTGTGCTAGCCGATGCAATGGCTAGGATGAGTAAGGTCAGCAAAAAGGTGATGCAAGAGCACTGCAAGCCCAAGATGGATCCATCTGATAGCCTAGTTGATTAGTTCTTTAGTTAAATACCAATAAGATTTAGCTATCAATTTTCAGTTTCTTATTTAGTTTTTTGTGAACAGTTTATTTGTTATTAGCTAGTGGTATCCCAATAAATACTCCTATGTATGTTAGCTGTTTGTTTTCCAGTGTGCATGATGTTATCTACCAATTCAGACACGGCTATCTTTTTCCCCAAAAAAAAATTGTACTGTTTCTGTCGGTGTTTTGGACCGGGGGATCCTCAACCAACTAGTGAATTTGTTCTGCGTGTTCCCGATCCCGGATGGTGATGCAAAGAGACACAAGGTTTATACTGGTTCGGGCAATTCGTGTTCTACGTCCAGTCTGAGAGATTGATCTTGTATTCCTTGCACCGAAGTGCTTGTAGTAGGGGGGTTACAAGCTGGGTGAGAGAGGGAGCTAGTCCCAGGTCTCGGCGTGGAGTGATGCGGGCTGCCTAAGACGTTGCTCTCAGGCGACAGGAAAGTGTGCGTGTTACAGAGTGTTGCTTTGGTGGGTGCCCGTATCCCTCCTAGAAATAGCCCAAGTCCTTTCCTTTTATAGTTTAAAGGGAGGACAAGGGTAGTACATGTGCTAACTATACGGCGTCATGCGAACAGAGGCGGCGTGTCCGAGCCCTGTAGCCTGTTCCTATGGCGGTGTGGTCGTCGGAGCGGTCCGTCCTTGGAGCGCTGGGGCGACGTGCTGGTCACATCCGATCCTGTGCGTCATGGGAGCTCCAGGGCTGCCTCGGAGCGGGCGCGGCGGTCAGCGTGCGGGTCGCTGTGGATTGACTGCACGCGAGGTCGAGGCTCGGTGGGTGCCGAGGCCGAACCGCGGTGGGGGGTCTCGGCAGACGTGAATGCCGAGATAGCCGAGACCCTGACGTAGAGTGCCGAGGCCCGGAGGGAGCGGTCGATCTGGTACACTGGTTCGGAGGCGATGATGACCCGGTCCAGATTTCCCATGCTGCGTTGTCCTCAGGGCGGGAGTTACGGGGCACAGTGCATTTCAGGCGCTGATCGTGGGCACAGCGCCAGAGCACAGTGGCCGGTAATCCCCGCTGCGCCTTATCCCAGCCGGTATGGCGTTGATGTGACTCCTTGTCTTGTCGGTCGCTCCACGGTGTCGAGCCGTCGTCCGGCTGAGATTGCGAGAGTGGTTGACGCATTAATGGGACGTGACCTGCTGTCAGAAAGACAGACCGAGGCGGGAGCACCGGTTATTGACAAGCCAGCCTCGAGCGATACGGAGAATAGCTGTCTCATTCGAGGCTGTACGCACGGGGCCCGGGCGAGACGAAGATTGAGCTCCTTGCAGAGGCCTCCCGTGAGAGGCCTCGCGTGAGGCGGAGATTGCGTCAGGGCACCGAGACCTCCCGTGCGAGGCCTGAGGTGAGGCGGAGAGCCGGTGGGCTCGGACAGGGCTGGTGATGGGCCCATGGCTTACCCTCTAGCTTTGTTGTTGATGGGATTTAAGTGACCCTTTTGGTGTATGCTCGGGGTACCCCGTTTTATGGTACCCGACAGTAGCCCCCGAGCTTTAGGGGGAGTGCGTGCACTCTCCCTAAGGGTTTGTCGAGATTTGGCTTGCAGCGGCCCCTGTAGGGATTGTGTTTCACTTCTTGAGGTTTCGGTGGGTGCGCGCGAGCGCACCCGCCGGGTGTAGCCCCCGAGGCCCTGGAGGAGTGGATTTTACTCCTCCAGGGGCTTTTTTTGTGTTTTGAGTGAGGAGTTTTTATCGTATTTGCCGAGCCCACAAGTGCGAGTTCAGGTCGCGGGGTTTCGGCAAGGTCGCAGGGAGAGCCCCGGAGCCTCTGCACGAAGCAAGAGGGCGGTCAGGGGTGCCCCTGATTTTTTGTGCGACCCTCACGCTTCCTTTTCGCTCGGAAGAAGGGGTGGAATGTGCCAGGCTACCCTCGGTGGGCATGAGCAGTGGCACTTCTGGTGAGCTGTTATCGGGTAAGTCCGAGTGGAGGCCCGCGCTCCGTTCGCTAGGGGACGGCTAGTGGTCCGGAGACGCACTCCAAGGGTACCGGAGGGTTTCTCTAGTGGGTGCTGAGGCCGTTCGCTGGGCCCCAGCGGCTCGGTGCCTCCCTACGGTGGGATCCCATTCGGAGACCTCCCAGCCGGTCTCGGACATGACTTAGGATGCCCCGAGCGATTGCTTGCTCGGGCCTCGGCCATTCGTGGGCTCGCCCATAGTCGTCCCTGACTCTGTTGCCCTGGGGCGGCTGTCGAAACCTCAGGGGGCCCAGCCTTCGAACCCCTGGACCGTAACGGGCTTGGTGCCCTTTATCATATTTGTAACGAAACTTCTAGCATGGGCTTAGGTCGTTTGTCTTTGTCTTGGGTGCAGGAGGAGCCCCCGAGCCTCCGCCCGGAGCGAGAGGGCGGTCAGGGGTCCCCTGGCTTTTTTGTTCGACCCTCACATATCCTTTTCGTTCGGACGAAGGGGTTGTTTGCCGAGCCCATTCGGGTGCGAGCCGGAGCCACTGGGTCTCGGCAAGGTTGCATGAAGAGCCCCCTAGCCTCTGCATGGAGCGAGAGGGCCGTCGGGAGTTCCCCTAGCTTTTTGTATGCCCCTCGCGCGTGAGGGTTTGTCTGTTGAGGCCCCTTTGGGCGTGAGCCTAGGTCGCAGGGTCTCGGCATATCTGCAGGAAGGGCTCCCTAGCCTCTGCACAGAGCGAGAGGGCCATCGGGAGCTCCCCTAGCTTTTTGTACGACCCTCGCGCTTCCTTTTGGCTCGGAAGGAGGGGTTGTTTTGCCGAGCCCCCTCGAGTGCAAGCCGGGGTCGCTAGGTCTCGGCAAGGTTGCAGGAAGAGCCCCCTAGCCTCTGCACGGAGCGAGAGGTCCGTCAGGGGTTCCCCTGGCTTTTTGTACGACCCTCATGCTTCCTTTTTGCTCGGAAGGAGGGGTGGAATTTGCCAGGCTACCCTCGGTGGGCACGAGCGTTGGCACTTCCGGTGAGCTGTTATCGGGTAAGTCCGAGTGGAGGCCCATGCCCCGTTCGCTAGGGGACGGCTAACGGTCCAGAGACACACTCCAAGAATACCAGAGGGTTTTCTCTAGTGGGTGCCGAGGCCGTTCGCTGGGCCTCGGTGGCTCGGCGTCTCCCTACAGTGGGATCCCATTCGGAGACCTCCCTGCCGGTTTCGGACATGGCTTAGGGTGTCCCAAGTATTTCGCTTGCTTGGGCCTTGGCCCCATGTGGGCTCGCCCATGGTCGTCCCTGACTCTGTTGTCCTGGGGCGGCTGTCAAAACCTTAGGGGCCCAGCCTTCGAACCCCTAGACCGTAATAGGCTCAGCACCCAGTTCCTTCATCTGAAAGGAATAGGGCGGGGGGAATATCTTCCTCATTGGCTCGGCAACGGCTGGTGCGCCTTTTGAGGCAGTTTTCTGGGGAGACGGAACGACGCCTGCCGCCGCAACAGTTGGGCGCGACGTGGTGTCAGCGGATGGGACGCAACTGTTCCCGCAATTAATGAGAAAAAGGTGGGCGCGTGGGCGGTAAAATCGGATCGGGGTTAACCACACCGGATCCAGGGGAAACTTCCCCGATTTCATCGCCTGTCCATTTCGCCTTCAACCTGCATAAATACGCAAAGAGCCTCGCCCCTCCCCACCTTACCTTGCCTACGTCAGCTCTGCCCCCATCGAGCCGTCGCTAGAGCAGCGGGTGCCAGAAAGAAGAAGGGAGAAGAGCGAGCCAGGGAGAGAGCGAGAAAGAGAGAGAGAGAGAGAGAGAGAAACTCACTGCCGCATTCGATCCCTCCACCGCATCCATGGCTGGCGACATCGTTGTCATCAAGGTAAACCCTTGGGATCCATCTGACATCACCACGGAGATGCTTCAGTCGCTTGTCGACGGCGGACTCCTTCGTCCGGTGATGGGCCTCAACAGGCCAGAGTGGATCGCTCCGTCGGGCGAGCCAGAGCCGAGGCCTCGTGACGGTTACATCGTGAGCTTTGTCTCCTTTCACGAGCATGGCCTCGGCGTCCCGATGGATCAGTTCATGCGGGCGCTCCCGTACTACTATGGCGTGGAGCTCCACAACTTCAACCCCAACTCCATCGCACAGCCGGCCATCTTCGTCGCTGTCTGCGAGGGGTACTTGGGGATTGCTCCCCATTAGGAGTTGTGGCTCCATCTCTTCTGGGCGGGGCATACCACTAAGGCGACGGGCACGTTGGGAATGAGGAAAGCGACGAGGGCCAGCGGCTGCACTCTCCAAGTGCGCTAGGACTGCCAGCACCTCTACATCCCGGCCCAGCTCGCGTCATCCAATCGTCGATGGTACACGAGCTGGTTCTATCTTCGCAATGATGATAGAGGACTCCCCACCTACACTGGGCAGATTGTGGGGAGTTGCCCAGAGAGGTGGAAGTATGGCGTCCCGAGGGAGGATCAGCCCAAGCTGCAACCGCTTCTGGAGGGGCTGGAGAGGCTATGGGGCCGTGGCCTTACCGTGGCTATGGTCGTGGCTGCCTTCCACCGCCGAAGGGTGCTGCCGCTGATGGCTCAGCGGCGGCACCTATTTGAGATGAGGCCGGGTGAGCCTAATGAGGGTATCCGGATGATCTCCTCCGCCCTTTCCGACGAGGAAATTCTTCGTCGGGTGGGGGAGACGATGGAGGCGAAGCTGAGGGGTGGCAACCTGACCCCCATCGCGATGCGCCCGTCGTGGGGGTTCCTCTCGCTGGTAAGTCGTGCGCCGCCGTAGCCCCCGAGCCTCCTCCATTTCTCCTTATTCTCGTTCCTACAGGGGATGAGGGACGTGCGCGCCTCTCCACCGCCCGTTCCCGAGGACACGAGGCGGCGGGCGATGAACCGAGCACACGCCGAGGCACAGAAAAAGCAGAAAGACGCCAAGGCGGCGAAGCGCACGAAGAAGATCCTCGCACGCGAGGAACTAGACAAGTGCCGCCGTCAACAAAGGAAGGATGGCCTCCCGTTGGAGGAGTCCCCGTCGCCGTCGATATCGACGGATGCCTCGGACGGGGATGACGAGGGCGAGATGGGGCGAGGTCCCCTGGACCATCTCCCTGACATAGGGGAGGTGGTGCCCGGGGCGTTGGCAAGTAGCCCGGCACTCCCGGGAGGAGGGGGAGGAGCTGACCCGGGGTCGGTAATTGCCTGCTCCAGGGCCGAGGCCGACACGCCCGAGGCGCGGGCATTGGGCAAACGCACCGTCAGCCCAGTGGGCTCAGCGGCGGCAGTGGAGCAAGTGGCGGCGGAGGCGACGCAACTGCCCTCGCAGAGGGCCGAGGGGGCGCCGAGGTCCGTTGAGGACCAACCGGCGCCGATGGACACGGAGGCCATGCCTCTGCCACTGCCACCACCTTTGCAGACAAGGGTCGCCGTGGCGAAGCGGTTGCCGCCCCGCTCGAGGTAGGTGTATTTTTGGTGGGGTCGCTGTGCTTTCCGTTTGTTCTTTTGTCTTGTGCTGACCCTGTAAACATTTTGTCCTGTTGGTGGCGATGTCGAGGAGCGCGGCAGCCGAGCGTGGCACGTTCTGACCTAATTCTCAAACCAAGTCTCGACAGGTGGTGCCAGAGAGAAAAGCCTGGACGATCTCTGAGTCACCGACGCTAGGCAACTCAGTGCACTATTTAGAGAAGCATCGGATGAAGTCTCGGAGAGACTCGTCTGGTTTCTGGCAACAGCTCTTAAGGTCCCAGGAGTTTCCAGGGCGCACGTATGTGCCCTGGAAATTCTCGACGAAGATCCGAACCAAGTCGCGCCAGTCGTGGATCTGAGAGGGAGGAAGGTGCTCGAGCCAGGCTCACGCTGAGTCTGACAAGAGCAAGGGGAGGTTGTGGATGATGAGCAGGTCATCGTCCGTGCCGCCCAGCTGACAAGCTAGGTGGTAATTGGCAAGCCAGAGCTCGGGGTTGGTCTCGCCGCTATACTTTGTGAGGTTGGATGGCTGGCGAAACCGGGCTAGAAACTAAGCGTTGCGGATGGCTCTGCTGAAGACCCGAGGGCCAGGTGGTTTAGGAGAGGGACTGCAGTCTTCCTCACTGTCATAACGACCGCCTCGATGCGGATGGTAGCCTTGAGCGGGCCCCTCACTGTCGTGGCGCCGTCGCCAGCCGATCACCTCGTGGTCGCCCTGCGCCTCACGTCGGTTGTCGAGGCAGTCGTGGACCGGGGGGACCCTATTGATTGTCGGTGCCTGAGTGGGCTCGGGACGAACTGAGGCCTCCCTATCCTGCCGATGCAGTGCTGAGGGGAGGTCCGAGACGGCACCGCGCCGCCGAGAGGTGGAACTCTCGGCCTGCTACACCGCGGCGGTCTCGAGGAGATCTCAGAGCTCGCCGCGAACCCATCGCCCTTCCGTGGTGGAGGGCTCGGGCATCGCGCGCACTAGCATCGCCGCAGCCATGACATTCTGGCTAGCGCGATTGAAGATTGGGGGACGATCGTCCCCTTCGTCATCGTTGATGCGGTGGTGCACGTCGCGAGCCCATCGTCGGGCTCCTCTGCCGTCAGCGCGGCCCTGCTGCTCCTACTCGAGAGTGTTTCGGAGCTATTGCAGAAGGAGTCGATCTTGCTCGACCTTGGCCTGAAGCTCGCGGAGCTGCTCTAGGTCCGGGCATCGAAATTGTCCGAGGGCAAGGTTCTCGTTCCGTGCTACTGGTGGAACAATGCGTGAAGGCGTGGCATCGCCCGTTCCTTGATGAAGCAGAGTGCGATTGCCTACCCCCTCGTCCTCATCGCCCGTGCTTGGCATCCCAAGTCCGACGTGGAAGCACCCACGAGTGGGATCGTAAGTACCTTCATCGTCAGAATCAGAGTAGCCAAAGCAATAGTCACTTGCGGCCAAGAAGCGGCGCATGGTTTCGCGGTCGTGGAGGTTGGAGAAATCCGCTCCAGCCCATGCCTTGTCCTCCTCCGAGGAGTCGGCGTGGGTGTGGGTTGACGCGGTGGTGCCAAAGTCGAGAACGAAGCGCTGGCGCGCCCTGAGAGATCCGCGTGAGTGGAAGCGTAGGCGTGAGTATAAGAGGCGGTGGCATTTCTCAACCCGAAGGGGTATGGAGATGGTGCCATCGCCGGGCTCTGCTCCGCTGGAGTTGGCTCCTCAGGGAGTGGTGGAGCGGAGCTTGATGTCGGGGCGTCGGCGAGTGCCACCGGCGTCTTTCCCTTGTCCAGGCTCAGGCTAGACAGATCCCCAACCAGGGACCCTGCGCCAACAGCTGGTCGTAGGATACCGGCGGAGAGCGGCGAGTCGCCTTGGGTTCGCGTAGCATCGGGGTGATCCTGCTCGTGTCATGCCCGGCGAGCGCGGCGAGAGCGGCCGCCCGGGCGCCGCCTGCGCCTGGGCTACCGGTGCGTGACATCGTCGTCGGCAGGCGGGGCTCGGGGTGTGAGAAGTACCATGTCGTACTCGTGCCCTAGAGACATGAACTTCAGGCTCCCAAACCAGACCACTGTGCCGAGACACAGCGATCGTACGGGGTCTGCCATCCAGAACTTGTTGGGATGACGAAACTAACACGCAGAGGCCCCTACCTGACGCGCCAACTGTCGGTGTTTTGGACCGAGGGATCCTCAACCAACTAGTGAATTTGTTCTGCGTGTTCTCGATCCCAGATGGTGATGCAAAGAGACCAAGGTTTATACTGGTTCGGGCAATTCGTGCCCTATGTCCAGTCTGAGAGATTGATCTTGTATTCCTTGTACCGAAGTGCTTGTAGTAGGGGGTTACAAGCTGGGTGAGAGAGGGAGCTAGTCCCAGGTCTTGGCGTGGAGTGATACGGGCTGCCTGAGACGTTGCTCTCAGGCGACAGGAAAGTGTGCGTGTTACAGAGTGTTGCTTTGGTGGGTGCCCGTACCCCCCTAGAAATGGCCCAAGTCCTTTCCTTTTATAGTTTGAAGGGAGGACAAGGATAGTACATGTGCTAACTATACGGCGTCATGCGAACAGAGGCGGCGTGTCCGAGCCCTGTAGCCTGTTCCTGTGGTGGTGTGGTCGTCGGAGCGGTCCGTCCTTGGAGCGCTGGGGCGACGTGCTGGTCACATCCGATCCTGTGCGTCATGGGAGCTCCAGGGCTGCCTCGGAGCGGGTGTGGCGGTCATCGTGCGGGTCGCTGTGGATTGACTGCGCGCGAGGTCGAGGCTCGGTGGGTGCCGAGGCCGAACCGCGGTGGGGGTCTCGGCAGACGTGAATGCCGAGATAGCCGAGACCCTGACGTAGAGTGCCGAGGCTCGGAGGGAGCGGTCGATCTGGTACACTGGTTCGGAGGCGATGATGACCCGGGCCAGATTTCCCATGCTGCGTTGTCCTCGGGGCGGGGGTTACGGGGCACAGTGCAGTTCAGGCGCTGATCGTGGGCACAGCGCCAGAGCACAGTGGTCGGTAATCCCCGCTGCGCCTTATCCCAGCCGGTATGACGTTGATGTGACTCCTTGTCTTGTCGGCCGCTCCACGGTGTCGAGCCGTCGTCCGGCTGAGATTGCGGGAGTGGTTGACGTATTAATGGGACATGACCTGCTGTCGAAAAGACCGGCCGAGGCGGGAGCACGGGTTATTGACAAGCCAGCCTCGAGCGATACGGAGAATAGCTGTCTCATTCGAGGCTGTACGCACGGGGCCTCGGACGAGACAGAGATTGGGCTCCTTGCCGAGGCCTCCCGTGAGAGGCCTCGCGCAAGGCGGAGATTGCGTCAGGGCGCCGAGACCTCCCGTGCGAGGCCTGAGGTGAGGCGGAGAGCCGGTGAGCACGGACGGGGCTGGTGACGGGCCCATGGCTTAACCTCTAGCTTTGTTGTTAATAGGATTTAAGTGACCCTTTTGGTATACGCTCGGGGTACCCCGTTTTATGGTACCCGACAGTTTATGTCCACGTTTATATGCATAAATGTCTGGTAACTTGTAACCAAAACTGTACTGTTTCCCAAAAAAAACCGTACTGTTTCTGTCCACGTTTGTTATTAGCTAGTGGTAACTGTACTGTTTCTGTCGAACATCAATTTTTCTTATAAAACATTACAATCGAATTTACTGAACTGAGGAGCATTGCACACTAATATGAATTAACTTTTTTTTAAAATGGCATTGTCACTGTTAATTGGTTTCGTATTATTAAGATTACTAGGATGCTTGAAAATATACTAGAATTATTTTATCCTATTGTATAGTAAAAAAAATTGAGAAACTGATTAAGACGTAGACTTTAATTGAATATAATTAGAGGAATAAATATCTTCATATGAAACTGGCCACCTAGACCACCACACTGTCGTCGCTAGGCGATCTTCGGAAAGATTTAGCAAGCATATGCATATTGATCGATGCGTGTGCCTCTTATTTGTGTATTTTTTGCAACTCAATAATATTCTCAGTTTTGCATTGAAGCTGTGAGGCTAAACTATTTGCTAGTGTGTTTGATGTTTTCTATACTAAATTCAAAGAATGCTAATTTTTTAAGGAAAAAACTTGTACTGTTTGTGTCCACATTGATTTATATTTATAAATGTCTGGTACCTAGATAGTTGAACATTAATTTTGATGATTATAAACATATAAACCAATCCTATTTATTGAGCTAGCGAGAGGAACATTGCCACTGTTAATTGGTTTGGTATTATTAATATTATTACTGGGATATTTGAGAATACAATAGAATTGTTTTCATTTATCTTATAGGAAAAAATTCAGAAACTGAATAAGATGCAGACATCAATTGAATATAATTTGAGAATGGTTTTTGTATATTTTTTGCAGCTATATTATATATTATATTCTCAGTTTTGCGCTGAAGTTTTCCTTTTGATTTTCGTCTGCGTATGGAGGTCCACATGTCAGCCTCAATAGGAGGCGATTGGTCACGGGCTCACGGCCGGCTATGACCGTTGACCGGTACGTAGATAAACGACACCAGTCTCCAACCGCTTTGGTCTGCGGTCTGCCTACCTTGCTCTCAGCCTTTCACCTTCCCATCAGATCCTTCTCCCTCGCGATCACCAGCCCGTTCTTTGAAACATGCCACTGACGGAGTGGGCAGACCCAATCGCCGGCGATGCGCGGCAACAAGGCGCGCACATGCTCGAGGTCACAAGGTACAGTCACCTCCTCCACAGGCGCAGGGGCGTCGGCTCCGCCGGCGGCCGCAGGTGCGTCGAGTCCGTCGGCTTCACCGTCGGCGGGTACCAGTGGGCAATCCTCTTCTACCCCGACGGCGACGACGACGCGCCCGGCAGCTCGGGGTACGTCTCCGTCTCCCTCGCGCTCGTCACCCGCCCCGCCCGGGTGAGGGCGTCCTTCAACCTGGGCCTGGTCAACCGCGCCACGGGGCTGCCGTCGTTCCAGCCCGAGGACACGACGGCGGTGTTCGACAACGCCGCCTGCTGCTGCTGCCGCATGTACCCGTACCCGTACCCCATCCCCACCTGCCGCCACGAACGGAAGCAGGGCTCCTGCCACGGCGTGCCGAGGCTCATGAGACGGTCCGAGCTGGAGGCGTCGTCCTCGGCGTACCTCCGCGACGACGCGGTCACCGTCGCGTGCGTCGTGACGGGCGTCACCGGGACGGCGCTCACGTCGTCCCCTGGCGCTCCGGAGATCAGGGTGCCCGAGCGCAACCTGCACCTGCACATCGGCGAGCTGCTCGTGTCCCAGGAAGGCGCCGACGTGACCTTCGATGTGGATGGTGAGGCATTTGCAGCTCACAGGATCATCCTCGCTGCCCGGTCGCCGGTCTTTGAGGCGGAGCTCTACGGCTCCAGTTCCATTACGGAGACAGACGACGCGCACACTGTCACGGTACGTGACATGCGGCCGGACACTTTCAGGGCGTTGCTCCATTTCATCTACACCGACTCCTTGCCGGCCATGAGCCATCTGAGCATGGACGAGATGAGAGAGCTGGTCCAGCATTTGCTAGCGGCCGCGGATCGATATGCCGTTGACAGGCTCAAGGTGATGTGCGAGCACATCCTTGCCAGGACACTCCATGTGGAAAACGCAGCTACCACATTGGCTCTAGCCGATCGGCATGGCTGCGACAGGCTTAAACATGCTTCCATCCATTTCATGGCATCGTCTTCAGATAAAAGTGAAATGGGTGATGATGTGGCTATAGAAGCATTGAAGACAATGTAAGTTTCGGCGAAATATAGTGTCCCAATTTTAACATAATCTGGTTGATTTGTTGTAACTTCTTGAATCATATGAACAGTTTGGAAGTAGATTCATAATGCTGGTAATAGTCCCAAGCGCAATGTCTGCACATGCAGAAAGAGCAGGATAGAAATACAGGACTATTGACGAAATACGTCCGGTAGTCTACCGAGGGTATGTCCATGGCAGTAGATGAATCGGTGGAGGTGCGCGTGAGGGAGCCAGATGGTAACACAGAACGCGAGAGACAACGATTAGACAAGTCCGGGCCGTCAGCTTGACGTAATAACCTAAGTCTTGTGTCTTTTGTGGATTGTATTGCGTATGATCAGATGAAAACGAGAGGGGTCCCTACCCGCCTTATATAGCTCGGGGGTAAGGTTACAGATCGGTTGTTTCTATCTTGATCGGTTTTACAAGATAGGAAGTTACAAATATTATGGGATCTGGCATATCGAGCATGTTTCCTAGATCATCGAAGATCTTCACGTAGTCTTGCGAGGCACGCCGACCAATGTCGTGCCTCGCACGACGTCGTCTCGTAGGTTGGGCCTCCACCAGTGGCGTGGCCCATGAGCAGTCTTGTGGGCTAGGCCTCCACTAGCGGCTCGACCCATGTACAGCCCTGCTGGTACCGGGGGTTATACCCCCATAGCTAGTCCTCGAGCGCCTTGTATCCGTTGAGCAACACCGTCCTGAGCTTGTCCAAGCTGTTGAGCATGCATCCGAGCTGCTGAACATGACATCCGAGCTGTTTGAGCATGCGTCCGAGCTGTCTGAGCATACATCCAAGTTGTTCGTCCAGTTGTTGGAGCCGAGCACACTCGAAGTCAAGGTTTGTCAGAAGGATGTAAGGAGCTCAAGTAAAAAAAATTCAAAGTCTCCACCTTGGGTGAAGTGTGCCTACTTAGGTTCCGAGCATCAAAGTTGGTCGCATGGCGTCCTTGACTTAGTTAGCGCGGAAGAACTTAGCCATTTTGTAGAAGATTAAGTCAAAAAATAAGCACATTCACCGCGTTGTGAAGTGTGCCCACTTAGTCCCCGAGCCGGGCAGTAGGTGAAGTAGTCATGTGATGCAAGGGTCCAAAGTAGTGCTCTTCAGGTGCTGGCCCAATCCCCAATGTCGTAGGAATCCAGTGTAGAAATAAATACAATCATTGCGAGATGACGTGTACACACGTAGTCCCCGACCTTCTGGAAGATTACGAAGAAATCTTGTAGTAGGGTCAGAGAAAGAAAATATCGTGTCGTGGCAACACTCATCGTTGAATATCAACCTGCGTTTGACATGGTTTGACGCGGCGGCCCACTAGGCCCACTCAGCGGCCTAGCGACATGCGGAGACGTTGGAAGAGAATGCAGTGCAGCGGGCATGGTTTCCCAAAACCCTATAAGGCAGAGGGTTAGGGGTCGAACCGTTATAAGAGCGCCGCGACCCCAGCGCACCTTCCCCACATTCTCTCCGCCACTTCATCTTCTTCCTCGTGCCCACACCGCTTCGCCTGGCAACTGCTCCGCCATTATAGCAACCACAAGCACGCAGCCTCCGCCAAGCGACGGATCTGCTGGATGGCGCCCAAAAGAAACTACGGCGGTTCGAGTAGAGCATCACGCGAGCTCAATCGTGCTGAGGAATAGGTGGGGTCTATCAGCAATGAGGTGGCGCTCAATCGGTTGGTGGAGGACAGTGTGTTGCCCGATAGGGTGACAGTGGGATGGCGTCCGGCTCGCGGTGAGAGCTTTCCGACTCCTCGCAACGATGAATTAGTAGTTTTTGAAAATTATTTCTATCATGGATTTGGTGTTCCAATCCATCCGTTTCTCCGTGGATTGATTGACTATTACAAGATTAGTCTTTGCAATCTGGGCCCAAATTCTATCCTTCATGTCTCTATCTTTCATCCATTTCTGCGAGGCGTATCTTGGCATTCTTCCGCATTTTGATCTCTTCCGCCACTTCTTCTGTTTGAAAGCCCGAGGGGTCGAGATCTAGGATCGTAGGCAGCATGTACTTGTAGCTTTAGGACGGGATGGTTGGCCAATACATTGCCACCCCATTGAACACAAATGTGAAGTATTGGGCACAGCGATGGTTCTACATGCCACAGAGGGAACACTATGTGGCATGTGACATTGATCAGATTCCCATCAGCAATGCCAAGTGGTCGGAGAGACCTGGTGCTAATGGAATGGAGCAAGTGACGGAGCTATTAGCACTGATCGACCGAAGAAGGGTGGATGGGGTCATAGTGGCGACAAACTTCACTTTTCAATGATGCTAGACCAGCAAGGAGAGAGCACATCTTGGATATGAATTTCGGGGAGATACTGATGGGACCCGTGAGGTGCCCAAGCCGATTAACTGGGACGAAGTCATGCGGTGAATTAGGGTGTTACTTAACCTTGTGGGGTGTCGTAAGATCGATGATTAGCATAGGGCCTTCAGTGTAGGGACCCTCCCACCATGGGTAAGAGCCTTCTTTTTATTTCTGGTTGACCCCTTATCTTGTTGCAATTGTAATGTACTCATTTGTTTTCTTGAAGATTCGTGGGCAGGATCGGTCGGTATACTTCTCGGCGGTGCCGTTAGCTGATTGGCCGAGGGGTGTTGATGCCCGGCCGAGCTGTCCTCAATGTTGATTTAGCCTGAAGGCTGGTGGGGACAGCTCGACCAACCTTGACTATGTTGATGAAGATGAGTGGACGCTGTATGTCAGCGAGAAGCTCTAGGGGAAGCGGCCGGCTAGTGAGGAGCCGTCCCCAAAAAGAAGAAAAACAACTGTATCATCTCGCCATGAAGAGAGGCCTATAACCATTAGCATGTCCGCCCAACCTCAAAGATGGCAGGTGGTGATGTCGAGTTAGTCAGACAATGATGAACAAGTGGTGCCTCCTTCACCGAGGGCCGTGACACCCCCGCCCTCCGCGCCAGCTGGGATGGAGACGCAGGAAAGACGGCGGACGTAGGGGGCTACAGCAACAATGTCTGACAGCACATGGATGACACCAGCAGTAGCAGCTTGGGTGGTGCCGTCAACGATAGACCAGACGGCTACCGTAGTCCCCGAGACCACACGGACGACTCCAGTGGCATCAGCACAGCCGACCACCGCAGTCCCCGAGACCAAACGAGCGACCTGGTGGCAGGGTTAGAGGCGTGGGGCAGTTCAGCTGCTAGGCAGACCAGTTCCAGGCGAGGATGCAGGTTCCAAGCTGTGCAGCGGGAGTCCCAGTTGTAAGTGCTTTATTTATTTGTCGTATTCCTTCGACATGATGGTATGCTTCTTGATGAATTTTTTTGTTGTAGTGCGGAGTCGATGGAGGTCTTGCAGCCATCAATTGTTGATGATGGAAGGCACACAGAGGAGCCAATAGCTCCCAATGCTGAGCAAGCATAGGCAAGGGCAGATCCGGTCGCCCTCACCGGGGAGCAACCGACGATTGCGGAACGGACCGCCCCTACTATGGAGGAGCCCTCAACAACTGGACTGACCTCACCTGGCGGTGGATTGCATGATGAGGGCGATCCTGATGTAGACGAGGCATGGGATGATACGGTGACATTGAGTGGCCTTGCCGAAGCAGGTGCACCCGTGAGGGATGCGCTGAGCAGTGCAGCGCAAGGTCCACCCACGGTTGATGAACAAGCATCATCTACAGCGGCGTCAATGGCGGGAGAGGCGCTCAGATGCTCTAACCGAGCATGGCAGTAGCCAAGGAGGCCACCTTTGTCGGTGGCCTCCATGGAGATCGAAGAGATAGTATGGGAGCCCACCCCACTGCCCCAACTCCTCCACACGGTCATTCAACACGACAAAGAGTTTGACATGTTGGAGGAGGTGGAGGCGAGCATGGAGACAAAGAAGCTGAGGGCTGATCTAACATCAATGATGGGCCGTATTGAGCTAAGCTTAAAGGGATCTTCCTTGTCCCGTTAAATAGCGCAGTCTATTAATCCGTTTGCCGCTGCAGAATGTGATGAAGGTGTTTGAGCAGCGCCGGCGGCAGCTGGAGGAGATGGCTTCGGTACTAGAGGAGAACAAGAGTCTACAAGCATTAGTGAAAGACCTCCAGGCGTGCCTACTCCAAGAGCGCCACCACAGGGAAGACCTGGTGGTTAAGGTTTTGGCATTGGAGAATGAGCGCCAACAAATGGAGGTGGAGGGCCAGTCGATGGCCGAGTAGCTTAGCCGTAGCACTGATCGATAGAAAGGTAGGTCTTGGAATTTTGCTTTTGTGGTATTCAACATTGTGAGACGTCTAACTGTTATACACAGCACTAGAGATGGAGCTCGGCCTTTCCTAGGAGGCCTCCGGCTAGATTCAGGAGGCAAAGGAGAAAGTGGAGGAGAAGGTCAAGAAAATCACTAAAGATCTTCGACGTGAGTGTTTTTCACGCTATTTTGACTTGTGCGGTGTTAAGCGCATGCTTAGCATATGGTTGTCTTGTTTGTAGAGTATCGACACTAGGCCTAGGCGCAGTTCCAAGTGCTCGTGGAACAAGTGAAAGCCTATGATGAAAAGCTAGAGGCAATGACCATGGGAATCCAGCCTGTGCTAGACTGCATCAGTCTTGAGCAACCCGAGGGAGCATAGCTACCTGGAGATGAGCCGTACCGGTCGGTCATGGATTGTTGCCAGACAGCATGGGCGGACTTTAGGGAGTTCACACACAGCGCCGCCCATGGAGCCGTTGTTCATGCACTCGCGCAGCTACGGTCACACTACCCTTAGTGAATCTCCAACGGGTGGCAACTGGGTATGCATAGGGCACAGACACAGAGAAGATTGCCAGGCTAGAAGACGATGCGGAAGAGCTGGCGAAGAGGTTGGCCAAAGATGTTGATCTGTTCAGTGAAGTGGGGAGTAGTGCTCCATAGAGTAGAAAAAACTCATGTTGAATCATTGTACAAAAGTGCTTAGCAACTTTTGGTGAGCACTTGTTGTTATGGTATATTTGTGTTTATATTTGATATAAACCATCTGATCAGAAGTGTATAGCGGCGTCCCCAGCACTAGCTAGCCTGTTGACCATAACACGGGGCACAGGGGCTGTGTGCGTGTGGGAAGAACATGGCATCGCTAGGGAACCGCTGTCGACCGCCCATGACGTAGAGGGTGGATGCTCATGCACATGCTAGGAGAAGTTGGAGAAAGGGTCGTCTCTAGAGGCATCCGAGCGCCAATGTGTCTGTTCGAGCATTTGCCTTAGGCGTAGTTGGCATGTCATCTTTGAGATGTTGTACGCATAAACAAAATCGCTTAGAAAAAAGCACAGAGATAATAGTATGGAGAAACATTAGAACAAAAAATTATTGAATACCCGAATATGAATGGTACATATTTTTTAAAGGAGACCCTTCAAGGGTAGAAGCACCTAAGAACATCGATGTGCCAAGAATTTAGGACATCTCTTTCATCCATGTCGCATAGCCTGTAGGAACCTGGTCAGGTGACCACCTTGATGATGAAGGGGCCCTCCTAGGGTGAAGATAGTGTTGGCGCAAAAAACACGTCGATGCGCCTAACACACAGCAAGCCAGAAGGATCAGCTTGGAGTAAGCCTAGAGATCCGCATGGCTTCAACGCAGGACCAGCTGATCCTGCGAATTCCCAAGGCATGCCAGTCAATTTGACCTACATTTGACAAGGAGAGAAATTTTCTCGGTAATTTAGGGTGGAACATGTTGGTTTTGCCCAGACAGTTCCAAGTGTGTCGCTTAGGGAGCAGCCAGACGGGAAAATCGACTAAATAGCCGATACAAGAAGAAATCGGCTGTTAAGAACTGTAACGCTCGTGGGTCATGATTGATTTTATAGTAACAAATACAATGCATCCAGTTCTAATGATCCTTTCCCTTAAGCTATTAACATGTATGCGTCAAAGATGCATCACTGGCTAAATTAGATTTGATCAATACGTGGTGTAGAGCCAATGAATCCGATGAAAAAGGATACGCCACGCAAACAATCGACTATTTCATATAGACAGATCTACGAACCATCTAAATCCAATCTATTACTGTCAGCAGTAAGGTTCGATCGGATCGATGCAGCTATGATGATGATGATAGTCTAGAACTAGAAAATCCATAGAACCGACCATACTTCAATAGATTCATGAAAGTGTGCCATACCTGTGAAAGCACAGGCGAATCGGCTAAAATAGTCGATTCAGGTAGAAAAGGGATTACAGCATGTGAACAATTGACTGTTTAACATGGACAGATCTATAAACTCATCAGATCTAACCCGTTATCCTTAACAGTGGGGTTTGACCGGATTGATGGCAGCCATGATAAAAAATAACAGATCAAACCTTTAAAGTAAACATATATATTCACATTTAACAGAATCATGAAGACACACTATAAGCGTTTAAATACGGGCAATCGGCTATTTAGCCGATGCAGGCATAGCAAACAGCGAAGGTCATGCCTGGTCAAAAGCAAATCTACCAGCTAGCATACTCCGATTTAAAGTGCTAACAATGAGAATCGACCGGATCGTTACAGCCATAATAGCGAGCTATAGACCAGATTCAACTAGCTAGTAAACCTACTTAGAATCAGACATGCCTTGATCGTGTACTATGCACTATCAAGATCAAAGTAGAATAGTCGATAAAACATAATCCGTCGCTTAAAATATGAACCATCACAATGTGACAAAAATAAATGATGGACTAAAAGGATGTGAGGCCGATCTAGATCAATCTCGATCGGGCAGATTGATATTGCTGAAACTAATGACAACAAGAACATCAGCAAGATTGGTAACTTAATGAATCTACTAGAAGGTTGCCACCCTTAGGTAGAGCTGATAACTTGACCTTAATCTAATTCGAGCAGTGGAGGTCGAACTTAACCGATGTAGCCATACCTAAACTAGATAAAGATCGATAACTAGCTTATACTAGAGTTTGCAAGAGGTCGGCCGGACTGATGTAGCCTTACGACCAGAAGTATAAGCCATGACTATACTTACAGACAAGCCAAAGGTTGACCGGATCGATGCAGCCCTGCTTGTTGAAGAACTCACCGAGATCTACAGTACTCCTACTCGTAAGGGTTGGCATGAAGCCAAAAAAAGTAATTGGTATTGATTGATTGGATGTTCATTTTTACAATAGCCGAGGTCCAATATTTATACCTGGGACTTAAACATGAATCCTACTTAAGTACGACTCATTACAATCTTTGGTATAAGAGAAAAACATTCCTAACTTAATATAACTTGGACCCTAATTTTCCCCTTTTTGTAGAGTCTGACATGTTTTTCCCGACGCCAACCGTACCTCATCGACGTTATCTACTGATGCCATTCGAAGAGAGCCGATCCTAGCACCGCATCTGAATTAGCTGATATCGATCCTTATGCAATTGATTCCTTGATGACACAATCTTGGTAGCTTCAAGTTCCCGTGTTCTTCTTCCCAAATTTTGGTGTAAATAGATAGCTCGTGCATCCCGTCGGTCTTCTACTTCTTGTGGAGCACTAGGTCTCCAACCACAAAGAACCGACCATTGACATTGTGGTTGTAGTATCTTTGCACGATGTCAAGGTACTTCGCTGTCCAAACACACAAAACTAGACGCTCCTCCTCTAGGCTGTCCAACTCAATGAGCCAGGCTTAGTCAGAGTTTTCTTCGTTGTAGTTCTCCACTCTGGGTGCTCGAAAAGCGACGTCGACTGGTAAAACGGCCTTGGAACCAAAAACCATGAAGTATGGGGAGACACCAGTGTTGCGACTAGGCTGGGTCCTTAGTCCCCATACCACAGCTAGCAATTCCTTGAGCCACTTGTTGTGGTGCTTTTGCTTGTTATTGTAGAGCCTTTTCTTCAATGCATCGAGAATCATGTCGTTGGCGCTCTCAACTTAGCCATTAGCCCTGGGAAGTGCGACCGAGACATACTTAATTGAGATGCATCTTTCATCGCGGAAGTCCCAGAAATCAACACCGGTGAACGTGGACCCCAAGTCAGTGATGATGTTGTTCGGTAGGCCAAACCGATGAATGATGTCGTCGAGCAGCTCGACTGCCTTCTTTGTTGTAGCTTGGACCAGGGGTTTGTATTCAATCCACTTGGAGAATTTGTCGATGCAGACAAAGACCCAACGAAAACCTCCTAGCGTGAGCTTGAAGGGCCCAATCATATCTAGTCCCCAGCATGCAAAGGCCCAAGATGCAGAAATCGTTTACAAGGCCTAGACTAGAACGTGGATTTGCTTAGCAAAAAACTGACAGTTCTCACATCGGCGAATGAATTTCTTGGTGTCAGCAACCGCTGAGGGCCAATAGAAACCAGCTCAGAAGGCCTTGTTAACTAGTGTTCTAAAGGTTGTGTGATTGCCACAAGTGCCAACGTGGATCTCCTTGAGTATCTTCTCGCCCTCTTCCACGGAGACGCACTTCTAGAGTAGCTCTCCTTTGGTGTTCTTGCGATACAACTTTTCCTTCAACTAGGATGTAATGCTTGCTACGATAGGTGAGGCATTCTCTCTCTATGTTGTTGGCTAGGACATCTGTAGTGGTGAGGTATTTGATGAAAGGTTCCCTCTAATCACTGCTCAGGCCAGGGACCGCTGCGACTAATGGCTCAGCAGGCGGCTTTTCTTCGACGCCTTCTTGCCCCTGCTTGATGGATGGCGTGATGAGGTCCTAGATGAACACTCTGATAGGAACTTTGGCCTAGGTAAACCCTAACTTTGATAGCTCATTGGCTGCTTGGTTGTTAGCCCAGACCACATGGTGGTACTCAATACGATAGAACTTGTCTTCTAACTTTCTTATCATGGTGCATAAGCGTCTGTAACACCCTTGGTGTTACCCCATTAATCATCTACTAAAACATATCATGAGCATCATGCTTGTGTGTTAATGCATGTGGTGAAGTGTGTAGATCAATTTGTATAACTCAAAATGATCAATAAAAATGCTAAACGAAAGTTGGTTCGATGGTTCATGCATATCAAGTTGGGTTTAAAACCAATTTTTATTAAGCAAAAATACTATAGAACATGTTGTGATACTTAAATAAAGTTGGAAGTGCAAACTTTGTAGATGACAATGAAATACCTGCTGTTGAAAAACAATATTGCTAAGTAATATTTTCAGTAGCTTAGAAATGCAATATGAAATAAAGATTAGCTCAAACGCTTAGAAAATTTCTAAGTCTGTGGATAGTTAGACGCTGCTATGTTTAGCAATTTATTTGAAGAGATTGGGTTAAGGAGTGGTGTAGTGCTATGATTTGATTTAGTAGTTCCATATGCCATCTTGAGTGTAGTGAAGCCGATTTAGGTTTAGGAGTACCGGTTTGGTCGTGATCAGCGCTTTAAAATTTGTGCACGTCACAACTTTGTGTTGTCTAGCACCATGCGTGTGGTCACCATGCGTGGCTGACCCACGTTGTTGTGCGGTTGTGCCATACGCGCGCGTGTGGCCGCACACCGGCTGGCTGTGGCTGCCGTGGCCATGCCGCAGCTTGGCCGCTCTGGCCGCACCGCTAGGCCGCCGATCCACTCTATGCCCGACCGCCCCAGCCACCGTGGCTACCATTGGTGTTGCTGCTATCTCCGTGCTCGTGCTACAACAATGCCGCTGTCGCCAATGTCTCATCACCATGCTACATGCCTATAGCTGCGCTGCAGTACTGGCCCGCCTTGACGCTGCGCGCATGTGGCCATGTCACCGTCGCCTTGCCATTGATGGCACTACGGCATGCGGCCACACCGGTCGCGAGCGTGTATGTCTATCGGCTAGTGCCTAGCCATAGGCTGCGCCAGTCACGCCAACTGCATCTCGCCAAGGCACACCCTTGCCGAGTCGCTGGCTGCCCCTCCCCCACCGCTCCCTCGCTCTCTCTCACTCTGTTCTCGTCTCCCTGCCGTCGTCGAATCACACCAGCACTGCAGCTGCGATGGGTCACCTCTCATCAATCCCTCTTGTTCACACCTCTGCCCTCACATCCCCTCTCTAGCCGCCCCCACCCTGCTTTGATTGTGGCCCAGCCGAGCCTCAATTTTGGAGCTTCGCCCCGCCACCTCACCGTTAAGACCTGCCACCGACCACGCCATGGCCAGCCTCCACCACTTCACCCCACATAAATTCCTCTACACCACTAGCTTGCCTTGGCTCCCTCTCCACTATGCGCATGCCAGTGGGAGCGCTACCGCCTCCCCGCCGCCGCTAACATGGCCATGTTCGCCGAGGCTCGTCGCCGTGTTCGTCGCACGCATGCGGCCAGCCCTACTCAGGTAGTCATCGGCTAAACCACCACTTTGGCCAGGTTCGCAGTGTGCTCCTAGTGCTTATCCCCTATCTCTACCATCCTATTAGCGTTGTAGCTCACCGGGATGACAGCGGCGTTGTTGTGGGCGACCGCACACGGTTGTAGCTTGCTCTACTGCGCCCTAATGGGGTTTGTCTCGTTAGTTGGGTCAGTGCGAGCCTCGAGTGGCCAGCATACCGCCTAGTGCCGCCGTTCACCGCGTCGGCGAGCGTGGGGTGTCTCGTGGACCTCACCGGTGCCAAGGTGAAAAGATACGAGGGCTCCGTTGCAAAGTCATTGTCTATAGAAATAGTATATGTAGTGTTCGCGCTATTATCTGATAACGCGAGGGCATTTTTGTAAGAGTGCCAGCTCGTGCGGGCTGCCTCCGCTCGTGGGCCGCGTTGGGCCGAAATTGGTTTTTTCATGGAAAATAGAAATAGCTTTTCATTTTAATTCCGAGCTCAACTTTGGTAATTAATATAAAATAATGTAGATATCCAAAAATTGTGAAACTAATTTTGTTAGGTTCCCAAAAACATTGTCTACCTATTAGTATAGTTAGTTCATACATATATGTGTGGTTGCTAAGGGTCATTAAAATAGTTGAGAAGCTTAGTATTATTTCGATTAATAATTGTAGGAATTTTTGTGGTAGATTGGTGATAGCAAAAACCCTGAAATTTTTATAGTAGCTTCATTGTATTATTATGTGCTCACTGTAAATTTTGTAGCCCTAGAATAGACTACTTAATATGGTAGGTAAATACCCATTAAGGCTAAAGGAATAATGGCGTGCTATTGGTTTATAAAAGTTAAGCGCTTGTAGGGTGAGCTTGAAATCCATTTGGTAGAGATAATGATTAGCTTAGTATCTTAATCATTAGAGCTAGCTTAGTAGCTTAGCATGTATATTTTTATTTTAAGAGTTGTTGTTGTCAAAATACTAAGTGTTGCATCATCATTGCATGCATGTAGAGAACGAGTTGGTGGAGTTCATGACCGTCGGAGAGCAGGAGTATGAGGAGGTGATTGAAGAGTACGAGGGCGAGGTTCTCATATAGGAGGAAGCCCCATAGCCACCGATGACTAACATAGCTAACAATCCGCCTGCCCAAGGCAAGCCCCGGTGCATAACCCTTATTTTGAATAATCACTGGATATATATATATATATGTGATGTGCATTTACGTTATAGGATTTATATTGAAACTACATGCATAGATAAACCTACCTATGAGTCCTACTAGCATAGGTCGAGTAGCTGCTATGCTTAGGCTATTGGTAGCGTGAGTAACCTGTCGTTACTCACAATAGTTGATTATTATTATTACTCTCATGATAAAATGGTGAAAGGAAATGGAGACCGGGAAGGGATATAGTACGGGTATTGGTGGGTGTAATAGGTTGTGTCCCGCGGCCAACAGGGCATAGCTAGGTTACACTATTTTCCCTGTCCATGTCGATTAAGGACCGTCGGTTGCTGTGGATGGTAGTCAGGTCACAGACTTATTATTCTAAGCACATACTTGCTTATGGGAGCGGGAAGGCTCATTGCTCTCTTGTCATGGGTTCCGGCTCTTTTCGGACAACTGATTGGAGGCGGGGATGGTGGTGGTCTAAGCACCACATTGAGTTCGAGACTCAGGAGTAGGGGCTTGGAGTCCAAGTTTGGGCGGGGACCTGGACCCCTTGATAGGGAGTGGTGAGTTGGTCTTGCTTGTGCCTGGGGTACAAGTGGGGTGTGTGTTTCGGGTACCCAGCTAGGATACATTGGTTCGTGAATCACTGTGTGATATGGTACGACTTGGCTATCGTCTAGCACCGTAGTAAGAACTAGAAGATGAAAGGGGATGAATGGATCTGATTGCTCAACTCTTGCTTGAAAGTAGAATAGGTGCTTACACATAATGGTTAGCTAATGAACTAATACTGACTGCTAATAAAACACATACATAAGGATTCACTACTAGTAATGCTTTTCGCAAAAAGGAAACCCAGCAAACCATAAAGCTTATCATATCCTTTGAGGTCGGGATATTATTCCCACTAGTCGGGTAAGTCTTGCGAGTACATTGTGTACTCAGGGTTAATTTACCCCTATTATAGGTGCCGCTTGAGGAGTGGCTGTTGTGTGGAGGATTCTTCTGGTGGGCACAGACAGATCCTTGTATCTTATTGTTAGATGTTTATTTCAATTCCGCTGTTTAAATTCCACACTCTGAACTTGGTATTGTAATAATATATTTTTGAGAACTCTTGTTGTATGAAATGGAATAAGTATTGTAAACTTGTTCTCATTATTGGATTCTAGATGAAAAACATGGATTGTTTGAGTTCTCCCTTAGGGTGTGCTCGATGGAACTGCCTGGTGTAGCTTACTTTTGGGGTGCTTAGTGTCTAGTGGAAGACAAGCGCCTCCGAAGGTGTGTTATTTCGAGAAGTTCTACCATAGGTGGTATCAGAGCCAATAATGAGTTACGAGTTTCATAACTCTTTTCAAAACCTAAAATTTGACAAACAAAGGTTTTACGAAAAGTATGATGTGATAAAATTATGTAAATAAGTATAAGCCCTAGAATATGGTCTATCTAGGATAGCGACACTGGTTTTATCTAATCAATTTTCTATAGGTACACTAACTTACGCTGCGTAAGAATCGTTTAGCAAGCGAAAAGTGAGTGTACGATGTGCCAAAATTTTTTGCGAATGCCACTATATTCTAGCTTGAGTGAACGGGTAGGCCGATGCATGCATCATGAAAAGAGAATCTTGCTTAAACTAAACTCCCCCCCCCCACATGTATAATTTGGATTAGTGAATTGATAGGGTAACCTAAAAGAATGCTTTAATAAAAGCCTTATCAATTCTCTAAGTCTCTTGTTCCTAATCTAGAGGGTTGTCTCTAATGGTTGGTTCTTATCTGTTTATAGATAAACCTGAGGTCTGGTCAGGGGAGTACCAACACTGGGGTAGACCAGGGTGATAACGGTCGCGGTGAGGACAATGGCAACACCAATGGGGATAGCCAGGAGGCCCCACTTCTAGCTCCTCCTCCACTGCCACCACCTCCGATGACCCATGCAGAGATGCTGGTGGAGATGCTGGCTACTCGGCGCGAGTCAGCCTGTGCCCTGGAGATGCTTGCCTAGGCTATTGGTGGCTTCACCCGTGGAGGCTCCGGTGGCAATGGCAGGAATAGGAGTGTTGCCCACGCTCCCGTAGGGCCCTATTCCTACCAGGACTTCCTGAAGACACACCCACCCACATTCACGCCAACTACTGAGCCTCTAGATGTGTAGCATTGGCTTTGTATTCTAGAGTAGAAGTTTTAGCTGCTCACTATGACTGAAGAGTAGAAGGTGCGCTTTGCTGCACAGCAACTTCTGGGGTCTGCCAGTGCATGATGGGATACTTTCAATGCCATGCAGCAGGTAGACCACCGTGTTGTTAGGAGTATGCCCTAGAGATAATCATAGAGATGATTATATTGCCTTGTATCCATGATATATTATGAGTTCATTGAATTTCCATTAAAGACAACATGTATCGATTAGCAATTATGTGAATTGTTGTGAAACTCTTTTACTTGAATGGTTATTCTAATGTTGTCCTTGGTCAGAGTTCATGTGAGGACACACATGAATAATGGATTAGCACATTATTAGTTGATGACTATGTTTCATAAGTCATAGACATGGAGATGTCAAACTAATAATGTGGGCACATGTATGACATGGAGTTGGACTGACCCAACATGAGATGTCGTTATTATCTCTATTCACATCATGTACATTAGGTCCTTAGACCTGACATTGTTGTATGTATTCAAGATGTGAAACAACCTACTCAGGGACTATCAAACGCTACTCCGTAACAAGGTAGTTATAAAGGTGGTTTTCAGGTTTGTTAGGAAACATGCTATGAGACATAGACAATCAAGATGGAATTTGCCCCTCTATATATGAGAGAGATATCACTGGATCACTCTAATGATTAGATCAAGAAATGCAGGCCGTGCTTGGGTTAAGTGTTAACCTATGAGTTGGACCAAATATCGTGAGGCAAGGGAATAACAAGTATGTGGTTTTGTGGTGGTTCATCTGATATGATCTTTGCGTACGCATAGGAGTTGACATACCTTGCTAGAGGCCGCTATCAACTAATGGCTGAGTAGGAGTACTCGGGCCATGTCTATGTGTGCTTGAACCCATAGGGTCACATGCTTAAGGGGCTGTGTGTGGGTATTAACCCCTATACCCTTACGGCTAAACTTGGGCTGGCCCGGATCGACGGGTCCAGTCCACCCGAAAGACGACGTGCGGCCCAGCTAACCTGATTGGAGTCCCGCACAAGGAATCAAGACGGATTTGGCGATCAAGCAGGATCCTGGTCGGTTAGAATAGGAATCCTTATCTGGCCACATATGGCAATTGTAACTGACTAGGATTAGTTTCCAGATCTGTAACCCTGCTCCTCGGACTATATAAGGCGGGCAGGGGACCCCTCTAAAAATCATCATCTATTGACATACAGCAATACAAATCAGACGTAGGACGTAGGTATTACGCCTTCTTGGCGGCCGAACCTGGATAAAACCTCGTGTCCGTCTTGCGTCACCGTCTTGTTTGGGGCTTGCGCACCTGTCTGCCGATAATCTACTACCTTGGGCATACCCCTAGGTAGACTGCCGACCTTATTTCGTCGACAGTGGCGCGCCAGGTAGGGGGTGTGCGTACTGCTCTCCAAGCAAACAAGATGGTCATCATCTCCGGCTCCATGGCTACGCCCGACGGCCTCACGTTCACCGTCGGCCAGATCACCTGGACCACCGGTTCCGACGACCCCATCACCGTGACCACGGAGGAGGCATGGAATCAGCCCGCGCCGACTACTACTTCACCTGCGTCGGCTATGGCTCTGACCACGGTGAACACAGCTCCGATCACGATGAACGTGGCTTCGACCACGATGAACACGGCTCTGACCACGGTGAACGCGACTCCGACCACGGTGAACACGGCTTCGACCATGATGGATCTAGCTTTGACCATGGTACATCTGGCTCCGACCATGCCTACAGCCACGCCAACAACCCGTCATCCATTTCCCTGCTATAGGGGGAAGCAGATCGACAACACCGACCTGCTCGACTCCATCGATTGGGTCGGCATCAAACTCGCTGAAACCCTAGCTCTGGTAAGTACGATTCAAAGTCAACCTAATGAGCAGGGGACCGCGCCCCACAACAGATCTACCCGACCAGCTCGGACTAGTCGTCCTGCATGATTTGGAACAGATCTCGTGGTCGTATCTACTCCTGAGGGGCGCTTCGCTCGTCGCCAGCCAGCCTTCATGACGGGTCTCTGATCCAGCGAGTACGAAGCCCCGACGGAGAACCACCAGGTCTAGCCCTACGGCCTGCAAAACGCTGCCGCTAGCTACGCGTACAACCTACAACGCCGCTCAAATCTATGTCCTATACACCGATCTCGGCCGAAGCCATGCAACCTCGTCAACATGGTTCGAATTGAAGATTATCAAGAAGGATCCGTCCACACAGTCCGAGAGGGCGACTCTGGCTCCCCATCCGGCACTGCGTCCAATGCGTTTGTTCACACCGAGCTTTAGCATCACGAAGATGAAGGCGTCAAATATGATCTGGATCTACCAGACCACGCCTCGGGTTTCCCCCAATTTCCATCTTTCCCGCCAAGACGAGGGGATTTGGTCCATGTTGTCAGCAACGACGAGCCGCCAGCAGTTGGTGAAACAGAGCAAGAAAAGACCGCACGCGAAGCACGCAATATTGACCGGTTTAATCGCCGACAAATCGAAGCTGAAGCAGACCAGGAGGCATGACGCATAAGGGTCTAGCCACGTGACCTCAACAATGCTTTCGACAGGGTGGGGGACAAACAAGTCTTCAAGACCCAAGCGCCAACGTAGCCATTGCCATGGCGACAATGCAGCGGCTGCCCAACACTCCTGAGACCCAAGCAGTCCATGACGACATACAAGCTTATCTGACGGCTGCTATGGCTCAGACTGCAGAGATGAATCAAGCCTGGGCTCCATTCGTTTCTGTCGAATCAAGCCACAGCCGCCAATACTCAAGTCGCTCACAGCCACTCAACCAACGTGGCTCACGCAACAACGACCCATCAGATAACCGTCAAGGTGGGACGACAACCGCCGCCGGGAGGATAACCGCCACGACGTTCGAGGTGACAACCGCCGAGATAACCGCGACAACCGCCGTGATAACCATGGTCGCAGAGCTAATCCAAATGGCAATCGAGATCGCCGCGATGGCAATAACGATCTCCGCCATTACCTCGGTGGACGCGATCTACGCGCTCGCATCAACCAGAGAGCCGATGATCGAGCATCCTACGAAAGCCACCGCCGTATGGAGTATGATACCACCCACGGCCCACCGGGCCTAAAGCAGTTCACTCCACATCTTCGCCAAGTCATATGGCCCAAGAATTTCAAGCTCGAGAAACTTTAGAAGTACGACGGCAAGGAAAACCCCGAATTATGGGTCATGCTCTATGAAACTGCGTGCCGATCAGCCATGGCTGACGAGCACATCATGTCTAACTACTTCCCAGTCGCTGTTGGTCATGCAGGTCACCAATGGCTGGTTAGCCTGCCAGCGAACTATTTTGATTCTTGGCAGGAGCTTAAGCAGGCCTTCATCGACAATTTCATCACTACTTGTGAACAACCCGGCAACAAGTACGATCTGCAACGGATCCGAGATCGGAAAGACGAACCACTGCGTGAGTACATTCAGCGTTTCTCAGAGATGCGCATCAAGGTCCCATCAATCTCTGACAACGAAGCAATCGAGGCTTTCGTCACTGGCCTCCGCTTCCACGACGCCCTAAGAGACAAGCTCCTTCGGAAGAGACCTGAATCAGTCATAGCGCTCTTGGCCACCGCTAAGAAATATGCGGATGCTGACGACGCTAAAAAGATAATTGTTGAAGAAGCAGCAAGGGTTCCACGCTCCGATCACCCTCCACACCACGACGATTACCGCGGTAGTCGTGGTCGAAACGACAATTTTGACCACCGCAACCAGCGCAACGACTCCCGCGACCACCGTGACCAACATAATCAACGGCGCAACCGCCGTGACGATTACAGGAGCAAGCGTGCTCGGGAAGACGATGGCGAGGTCAATACCATGAAAAAGGGTGGCGGATGTCATAACTATGAGGATGACTACGCCAAAGCATTGAAGGGGCCCTGCCAGCTCCATCCTAAGTCGAACCACACCATGGAGAATTGTCGCGTCCTCAAGACTATCTACACGCGTCAACAGGCTCCGGATACGTCAGACAAGCCTAATGACGCAGGGGAACAGTGCAACGACGACAACGACGATGATGATGCAGACCCTCGTCATAAATACATCAAGCCAACTAATCGCATGCACACCATCATCGGCGGCAAGGTGTCCATTGAGACCAAACGAGAACGCAAGCTGCTTGCCCGCGCCTGTTTGAACATGGCAAATACCGACAACCTTCTCACCGATCCACGGCTTCCTCCGTGGTCTCACCGTGAAATCTACTTTAGCAGGAAGGACCAATGGGCCGCCATACCTGAGCCAGGGTGTTTTCCCCTAGTCCTTGATCCTTATATCAACAAGGTCCAATTCGACAGGGTACTGATCGACGGCGGCAGCTCCATTGATATACTGTTCAAGAACATCCTACCTGCTCTAAAAATAGCCCAGGCGGACCTGAAGCCATACGAGGCACAGTTCTGGGGCGTTCTCCCCGGACAGAGCTCTATACCTCTCGGGCAGATCATGCTACCTGTGCAATTTGGGACTCCAGACCACTTCCGCACCGACTACGTCAACTTCGTGGTCGCTGACTTCGACGGCACCTACCATGCTATTCTTGGTCGACCATCGCTCACCAAGTTCATGGCCATACCTCATTACAGGTATCTAGTGCTCAAGATGCCTACCGAGAAAGGAGTTTTAACCCTTAGGGGCAACGTATACGCAGCTTATACCTGCGAGGATGATAGCTTCAAAATAGCAGAGGCCCACGACCTCTCCATTCGCATGGCTGAGACCACGCTCAATGCTAAGAAGACCTCAGCCGACCACCTGGAGATCCCAGAGCTCAAGGCTCCGCGCAAGAACATCAGGTCCAAAGAGCACAAGACGATCCAGCTGGTCGATGGTGATCCCAGCAAAACAGCCCTCATCGGGGTCAGCCTGGATCCCAAATAGGAAGACGCGCTCGTCAGGTTCTTGAGGAGCAACGTGGATGTGTTTGCATGGAAACCTTCCGACATGCCCGGTGTACCTCGGAACTTGATTGAGCACTCCTTAAATGTCAACAGCAAGGCCAAACCAATCAAGTAGAAGCTATGACGTTTTGCTCATGACAAAAAGGAGGCGATTAGGGTAGAAGTCACATGGCTTTTAGCAGCCGGATTTATCAAAGAAGTGTATCATTCGGAATGGTTAGCCAACCCGGTTCTTGTACGCAAAAAGAACAATGAATGGAGAATGTGCGTTGATTACACTGATCTCAACAAACACTGCCCTAAGGACCCCTTTGGTTTACCTCGCATAGACGAGGTCGTAGACTCAACCGCCGGTTGCGAGCTACTTTCCTTTCTCGATTGCTACTCTGGTTATCACCAGATCGCTCTCAAAAAGGATGACCAGATCAAGACATCTTTCATTACGCCTTTTGGCGCCTACTGCTACATGACTATGTCATTCGGGCTCAAAAACGCTAGGGCTACCTACCAATGCGCTATACAGGCCTGCCTCAACGATGAGATAAAAGACGGTCTCGTCGAGGCCTATGTGGACGATGTAGTTGTCAAAACCAAGGAAGCACGTACCCTTGTTGACAACCTGGAACGCACCTTTGCAGCCCTCAATACGTTCCAATGGAAATTAAACCCAAAGAAGTGTATCTTTGGCGTTCCTTCCGGCATACTGCTCGGCAACGTCGTCAGTTACGACGGCATACGCCCTAACCCAGAGAAAGTCAAAGCTGTCTTAGACATGAAGCCTCCAAAAAAGGTGAAAGATGTTCAGAAGCTTACCGGATGCATGGCCGCTTTAAGCCGCTTCATATCAAGATTAGGAGAAAAAGGGCTACCGTTCTTCAAACTGCTCAAAGCTTTCGAGAAGTTTGAGTGGTCGGAGGAAGCAGACGCTACCTTCACGCAACTAAAACAATATCTCACATCACCCCCGGTACTTACTGCTCCCAGAGAAGACGAAACTCTCCTACTTTACATTGCGGCAACCGATCGGGTGGTCTCCACTACAATGGTGGTCGAGCGCGACGAGCCGGGCCACGCCTATAAGGTACAGCGGCCAATTTATTTCATTAGTGAGGTACTCAACGAATCCAAGACCAGGTACCCTCAGATCCAAAAACTGCTCTATGCCATACTGATAACATCCTGAAAGTTGAGACATTACTTCGACAGATATCGTGTGGTGGTCATGACCGAGTATCCTTTGGGCGACATCATTCGCAATAAGGACGCGAACAGGCGCATCGTCAAATGGGCAATGGAGCTATGCCCCTTTTCCTTGGAATTTGCAAGCCGTACTACAATCAAGTCTCAAGCACTCGCCGATTTCATCGTCGAGTGGACAGACTTAGGTACGCCTGCCCCTCTAGGATTCGACGAATATTGGACGATGTACTTCGACGGTTCTCTCAACATTGACGGTGCGGGAGCAGGAGTCCTTTTCATGTCACCATCCAAGGAGCAGCTCTGGTACGTCCTTAGGATTTATTTTCCAGCATCTAATAACGCCGCCGAGTATGAAGCATGCTTGCATGGTTTACGCATTGCGGTTGAGCTTGGTGTTAAACGTCTCTATGTCTATGGAGACTCGGCTCTGGTCATCAACCAACTCAACAAGGACTGGGATATGACCAGCAAAAAGATGGACGCATACTGCAAATCGATAAGAAAGCTGGAAGGCAGGTTCTATGGCATCGAATACATACACATGGTCCGGGACAAAAACCAGGCAGCAGATGCGTTGTCAAAGTTAGGATCATCCCGAGCCAAAATCCCACATGGCGTATTCGTCCAAGACCTGTTCACGCCCTCCATTGAAGACGAAGAGCCTACGGTCGACAATGCTCCAGACCAGTAATTAGTGGCTACGGTTCCGGCACCGAGCACAACCGAGCTGTTACCAACCACTCATGAGCTAGACTGGAGAACACCTTTCATCAAGTACTTAACAGATGGTAGTGGTTATACTGATCGAACAGAAAACGAGCGCCTGATGCGTCGCAGTAAGCAGTATATGCTCGTCGATGGCAAGTTATGGCACAAAAACGCAAAGGAGGAAATCTTGATGAAGTGTATAACCCAGGAGGAAGGCGAGCATCTCCTAGACCAAATCCACTCTGGCTCCTGCGGCAACCACGCGGCCTCAAGAACACTGGTCGGTAAGGCTTTCCGAGCAGGGTTCTATTGGCCGTCAGCAGTAGCCGACGTAGAGAAGCTAGTCCGCCGCTGTGAGGGTTGTTAGTTCTTCGCCAAGAGAATCCATGTACCAGCACATGAGATCTAGACGATCCTAGCCTCTTGGCCCTTCACATGCTGGGGACTAGACATGATTGGGTCTTTCAGACCGGCTCCTGGGAAATTTACATGCGTCTTCATGCTAATTGACAAATTTTCTAAGTGGATAGAATACATGCCTCTGGTACAGGCATCCTCAGAGAAGGCTGTCACGTTCCTCGACCAGGTCATCCACCGTTTCGGCGTACCCAATAGCATCATTACTGATCTGGGTACTCAGTTCACCGAAAATGCTTTTTGGGACTTCTGCGATGAAAGGAGCATAGTAGTAAAATACGTCTCGGTGGTGCACCCTAGAGCTAATGGACAAGTCGAGTGGGCAAATGGCATGATCTTGGACGCACTAAAGAAGAGGATGTTCAGAGAAAACGGCAAAGCTCCTGGAAGATGGCTCAAGGAGTTACCAGCCGTGGTTTGGGGCCTCCGAACTCAACCCAGTTGCAGCACTGGTGTCTCACCATACTTTATGGTTTACGGCGCTGAGGCAGTCCTCCCACTAGATATAGCTTTTAGATCAGCACGGGTAGAGAACTTCGATGAGGGCAAGGCCAATGAAATACGAGAGCTAGAAGTAAACAGCGCAGAGGAGAAAAGGCTCGATTCTTGTGTACGCATGGCCAAATACCTTGCTGTTTTGCGCAGGTACTACAACAAGAACGTTAAAGAGCGTTTCTTCATGGTCGGGGACTTAGTCCTGAAGTGGAAGACGAACCAGGCTGGTGTCCACAAACTCGCAACCCCATGGGAAGGACCCTTCATGATCAAGGAAGTCACACGACCAACGTCTTACAGGTTAGCTCACCTGGACGGCACGGACGTACCAAACTCGTGGCATATCGACAAGCTTAGACGTTTCTATACTTAAACTGCTGAGATATGTACTCTACTTTTATTTTCGTTTACTTCAATAAAGCAATTATGATTTCACCGACCACTCTAATGCGTCACTACGAATTTTATGGTTACTCTAACTTAGCCAGTACAAGCCGACCACCACTCCTTCTACGGTTTTCGGAGCAGGCCCTGTCTCCGGTTCCCCCCAACACGTGCACGGGATCCGCTCTCTATGTTACGGGTGATCGGTAGGTGCCCCTTGGTTTGACTTGTCCGCATCCATATGTGCACAGGTCACAATACCTCACACTCTGACTACATGCCAAACTAGGTCCGCACAAACTCTTTGGGATGATGTGTCAAGCAAAGCGGTACAACTAAACAGAATGTTAACACGTTCTCACTTAGTTACACCAACAAAAAGTTTCAAGCTTAAGTACGTTTTGTACAAAGCAAACAAGCTTATAATGATATATAGTTACGTTATTATAAACTTTCCTGAATAGGGTCAAGTTTACAATAACACAACTATGTCCTCCTTCTACAGCTCTAAGCCTATTACATTAGCTGGTCGGGGAGCATGGCATTTACTGCTCGCCGCCTCTAATACCCTACTCAAGCCTCGGGGACTCTTGCGCTAGTCGAGCTGAAGGGGATGGCCCTATCGGTGCCTAGCTGGTCAAGACCGCAGGCTTCGTTGGTTGGCTTGCAGCTGATGGCATTTCCAGCTGACTTGTCGATGGCATCCCCTGTACAGGTGCTGTCCCACCTCCACACAGGTTAATATCACCAATTATCTTTGACGACAAGTCCAGCTGGGCCATCCGAAGCTCTTCTGCCTTGTCTGGGTCTACCTCCTTTGGGTACCTAGCCTCCAGGCGCTTGAGATCGATCAGGGGGTAGTGGGCACGCACCATGCTTAGTACATGGGCACCCATGTACTCACCCACCTCCTTCATGAACTCTTGGAACCATCCCCAAGCTTGTCTGCATCTCTCGACCAGTCCCAGCTGGGGCGCCCTTAGCTCTTCATCTGTGAGCGCCGGGTCAATAAGGTCGAGGACGGGCACAATGCCAGTGGCCATCTCTTGGCACCGCTTGCTCCACGTGTCCCACTCCTCGGTGGCCTTGAGGCATCGTGCTTTCCAGTCGTCGCGCTCTTTGATCACAGCCTCTAGGTGCCTCTTAGCATTGACTTTCAATACTGAACGTAGTACAAGACACCAAATGTGATGACACGACAAGGCAAGGAGGGTGGCAGAATGAGAAAGGTGATCTGGAATACTTACTTTTCAGGTCATCCTTCATTCTAGCGGTGTGGTCTTGGAGTTCAGACTGGTTGCGTACTAGTTTCTCGTTGTCCTCCTTTAGGCGACCACATTCTGTGGTCACACGGCTATTTTCCCCTTGGAGGCGGGTCACTTCAGCTTCTAAACCTGCATTACAGCCGTCACTGCCAAGAACACAATAATACAAGTCCTACAGTTGCTATGATAAGGTGAAAACTTACTTGTTTTCTCCCGCTCTTTGTTATTGAGCTGGCCGACCAGGTTTTGGTGTTGTGCTTCTCGGTCTGTCCTCTCCTGGTCGGCGGCTTCAAGTTGGTGCCGCAAGCGTTCCACTTCGGCCACCAGCTCCTTATTGGTCGCCGTGATTCCTTCAATCTGGTCGAAGCACCTTTTTTGGTATTTTGTAGTTTTCATCAAGTCCTACATACAGACAAGCTAAGTCAGACAATTCGACTACACAACAGGGTCAAGAACTCAAGTCAAATATACCTGGACTTCTGTCACCAGACGCTTGGCCGCCCATTCGACTCTTAGGGTCTCTTCAACCTCTGGGATCTCTTCGTGCATGACCCATTCGTCGTTCCGATAGCTCGACACATATACATGTTGTTGCCTATCTTGAGGACGGCCCAGGACCTCTTCTATTTCTTCCTCTTCAGCCTCCTGTTCGGGAGGCAGCGCTGGTCTGGAGTCTGCAGACTTCACGACCACCAAGGCTTTTCCACGAGCCGTCGCGTCGACAAGAACGTCGTGGGCCACTTCTGGCTGCTGCTCCTTGGCTAGATCCGGCTCCCTTGGTGCCAGGGTATCCGCCTCGGCAGAGTTCGTGCTCGGTGCACTTGTACTCTGCTTGGCTGTCTTCTCGACCAGTCGCTCGAGGACCGGCGTCTGGTCGTCCGCCTGCTGAGGTACAGGCGGAGTGCCTACTATAGGCTCCTTCACGGCTAGTTGCCGGGTAGTTTGTCCCGCCGTTGCTGGCGAAGAGGTGCCGCACCTGGCTAACTGGTCAGGGTTCTCGGTGGATGCCGATCTAATATATCAGAGACAATTTCAGAAGATAATGATATCCAATGCAAATTACAAGCTTACATCAAAAATATAGATACTTATAGCTTCGATTTGTGGAATGATGTGGCAAAGGAGCGTCTCCTCGACCGCCCCTGCTCCGCGTGCTCGGCAGGTTCCACTGGGTCTTTTCCCACCTCCGGTACAGGCGTCGGGGTTTGACGCTCGACGTTTCCCTCACTTGTCCCCTGTGTTGCAGTGGTCGGTGATGCGACCACTGCTGGCACGGAGGCGCCATCCTGCTCCGACGATCCCATTTGCCTTCTCCACTTTCAAGGGACAAGTCGGATGACGTCCACATCCTCTGCTTCGTCGTCCGATAGGGGGAAGATGGCTTGGCGTCATTTGCTAGCCATCGGACGCTTCCCAGCGGCCCTGGTCGATGCATCCTCCACAGTCTCGAGGGCCGCCTAGTGGACGTCGTCGGTCCTGGTGCTAGTCTGGGCTGCTGGGCCGGCAGTTTGCGGCCAATCTACAATGGGGGGAGGCGACACGAACACTGCTGCCCGGTCACGACCATTCCACTGAGGCACAAAGTGGGGACAACAGTTAATTTATGGTTACAACATGACTCTACAATTAAAAGGAGGCATCATTTACCTTTGGGGGAGGTCAAGCCAGCTTGAAGGCATGCTCGATGTCGTTCAGCCTAACGTAGTTGGGATCGGCCAAGTTGAAGAGCTCCCCAATCCTAGCCTTGATTTCCATCTTGTCGAGTGGCTCCTTTCTGGTCCTTGTTGGATCGGCACTCCCCTAGTACTCGAAGCCTGGATGAACCCTCTTCTGGTAGGGCTGGATCCTTCGGCTGATGAAGTTTCCGACCACACTTGGGCCATCTAGTTTCCCCCATGGGATCATCCCGAGTAGTTCGGCGATCTGCTCTACGTTCTCGGGCTTCTCTGTCTAGCTATTCTTCTTCTCTGGAATCAGTCCCACATCACACAGGGTGATGGTGTTTGGCTCTTCACGGATGTAGAACCACTTCTTGTACCACTCATCCAGCGAGGTGTTCCAGGGGCAGTGCAAGTATTGTGCTTTCATGCCGTCGCGCAGATTCAGGTAGACGCCTCCTGCTATCTTCGAGCCACCGCTCCCTTTCTTCCAAAGACAGAACAGGTGGCGAAAGAGGTCGAAATGGGGCTAGAAGCCACCATAAGACTCACAGAGATGGATGAAGGTGGAGATAAGGAGAATCGAGTTGGGATGCAGATTGCAAACCCCAATCTCATAGTACAAGCAGAGACCCTAAAGGAAAGGGTGCACTGGAATCCTAAAACCCCGTTTGAAGAAGTCTTCGAAAACCACAATCTCACCTGGTTGTGGATCGGGGAAGCTCTCTCCTTCTGGCGCACGCCATCCCGCGAGTGCCTTGTTGTGGAGCACTCCCATGGCGACGAGGTCCTCGATGGTCTACTCATTGCTCCGTGATTTCCACCATTCCTTCGCCATGACCCACCTTTCTTCTGGGCGTCTCTCTTTACCATTAGTCCGTCCTTGCTAAGGGGGTGGATGCGGGATGGCGAGGGGATTGGTGATGATTTTCGGAAGAATAGGATTCGGCTGGAGGAAGAAGAAGGTTGCGGCGGCGGATGGCAGTGGGGAATGGTATGAGTAACTTACCAGATCTACATTATATAAAGCAAAGAGTCCCATCGTTTCGTTCGCCCAAGAATATTGGGAGTCGTGCGCACGCGCCGCAGACGGTTGTTCACACAACCTCGAAATCTGTGCCAATAAACGCGCTCCTTGGTTACCAGTGTACGCGCCTCTTCGTTGATAGTGTAAGAGGGCCCACACTGACACACCTCAATACAGGTGTCAACTGACTGTTTGCCAGAAAAGAGTAAGAAGACAGAATGGCGTACTATACCCATTTGCTTTTTTGATCAGACGTGTTAGACTGGACTTGGCAGAGAATAGAGACAAATAAATACAAAAATTAATTGTCTACACAGCGCACGCGATCGTGGATTTGCCCCGACCATTTTTGTGCTCGGGGACTGCCCAGACCACTTTTGTGCTCCGAGACTACCCAGACCACTTTCGTGCTCGGTGACTGCTCTGACCACGGTGACTACTCCGACCACGGTGACTACTCCGACCACGGTGACTGCTCCGACCACTACCCTGCCCGGGGACTACTGCGACCATTACTGTACTCAGGAACTGTTATGACCACTGCTGTGTTCAGGGACTCTCCCGACCACCTCTTGGAGTTTTGCTCTCCTCGGCCACATGTCATGTGTATTCACATACAGTTGAGAGACATTTCTTTAGACCTGGCCACAAGGCTCATACTTCACCTTTCAGCAAACTTGGGGACTATGTCGGTACGATGCACCTACCGGTGCATCTTGTTTTGCCAGTACGGCAATTGGATTTTTAACGTCAGTAGAAATTCTTTTTTGACCCTGGCACCACCTGCCTGCATCACCTACTACCAGGCTCGGGGACTAAGTGGGCACACTTCACCTTGCGGTGAATTGGTTTGTTTACTCGACCCCTGTGCTTTGAATGATTGTAAGGATTATTAATGTGCTCAGGGACTACCCCGACCACTGCTTGAATACTGGTTCTCCTTGGCTACATGTGGTTGGTACTCACATACAGTTAAGAGACATTTCCTTAGACCTTGCTACAAGGCTCATACCTCGCCTTCCAACAAGCTCGGGGACTACATCGGTACGATGCACCTGCCGATGCATCTCATATCGCCTGTACGACGATTGGGTTCTCAACTTAACTGGGAATTCTTTTTAGACCCTGGCACCACGTGCCTACGTCACCTACTACCAGGCTCGGGGACTAAGTGGGCACACTTCACCTTGCGGTGAATGTGTTTGTTTTTTGACCCCTACGCTTCTGATGTTCAAGGACGCTATGCTTCAAGACCACTTACATTTCTTTTCAGAAATACAAGTGGGCACACTTCTCAGGACAGAAATCTTTTTCTTTTTTCTTAAGAGCACCATATATTCTTCGGACAACCTACCTCTCCGGTGATGACGATGGTCAGAGGCATCAAGGACTCAAGCCTTACTTGTCGGAGAAGGTTAAAATGGCGTGTTGCAGCATAATACATGATGCTCGGGGACTAGCTGTGGGGGTATTAACCCCTATACCCTTACGGCTAAACTTGGGCTGGCCCGGATCGACGGGTCCAGTCCACCCAAAAGACAACATGCGGCCCAGCTAACCTGATTGGAGTCCTGCATAAGGAATCAAGACGGATTTGGCGATCAAGCAGGATCCTGGTCGGTTAGAATAGGAATCCTTATCTAGCCACATATGGCAATTGTAACTGACTAGGATTAGTTTCCAAATCTGTAACCCTGCTCCCCGGACTATATAAGGTGGGTAGGGGACCCCTCTAAAAATCATCATCTATTGACATATAGCAATACAAATCAGACACAGGACGTAGGTATTATGCCTTCTTGGCGGCCGAACCTGGATAAAACCTCGTGTCCGTCTTGCGTCACCGTCTTGTTTGGGGCTTGCACACCTGTCTACCGATAATCTACTACCTTGGGCATACCCCTAGGTAGACTGCCGACCTTATTTCATCGACAGGCTAGAAGCCTAGTTCGGATTGGATCCAAATTAGACAAGGCTTAGGGTTACTAATGGGCCTCCAACTTAGGAGCTCATTAGGGATGCCTATAAATATGTGGGGTGGGGCAATGGGGCAAATCAATCCATGCCTTTTGGCAGCTGCCGCCGCCCATCCTATGCCCGCACCTACTGCTCCTCACGGACCTAGCAGTCCGGAGGCACAACGCTCCCTCCCTGTACGTGTGGATACCTTGGAGGTGCTGCATCTGGAGCACAAGGACGAACCGCACAAAGGGGATGGACGGACGAACGACCTCACAACTGCACGGCACTACTACGATGCGTTTAACTACATCGAGTCGCTTCCGCTACATCTGCGCATCTAGTGGTAATCCTGTGCTCTATAACTAGCAGTAGATCTTGGTTTATGAGGTCGAATTTTTGTTTTTCGGCTAGCGTAGCATCCTCATAACCCTACATGTGTGACTTGGCAGGAGTTTACCACTGTTTTCCATGAGTACTATATTCCCGCTAGTTTGCTCAATAGGAAGTTGACTGAGTTCCTAGATCTGAAGCAAGGGAGTAGGACTCTGATGGATTATGTGAATAAGTTCAACCATCTTCCATAGTATGCTGGGACCCATGTAGACACTGATGAGAAGAACAGGGCCCATTTCTACTGTGGCCTCTCTTGCAACTTGCAAAAGGAGCTGTACACTAGGGGATATCAGACTTTTGGTGCTTTTATGAATGCAGCCATTGCTATGGAAGGACTTCAGCGTGATTCTCATGCGGAGTGGAAGCACAAGCGGGTGATCACTAGATCTTCTAGTCACCCACAGGCTTAGAAGTGTAGGTTGTTTGGAGGATGTCCTATCACTCTCTAGGTGGACAACTGTCCTGTCAGTCTCAGCAGGCTTACAAGGCACCTCCCACCCTATATCGTGCACCTACTCAGTAGGTGCAACAGCAGCCTTAGGGACAGAAGGTTTCACCTCATCAGGGATAGGGGAATAAGTCTAGTGCTTGTTTCAAGTGTGACAAGGATGGCCACTATGCTTGGGAGTGTACACAGAACCAGTCTGCATAGTCTTCCCAGCCTTCAGCTAACTCCCATCTGGTCAAGAGGACGATTATCAAGAAGAAGGTGCCCATAAGTCGCTCTGGACAAGTTAACTTCACTGAGGTTGAGGAGATTTTGCAAAATGAACCTATGATGGCTAGTATGTTTACCATTGATTCCCACCCAGCATATGTGTTGTTTGATTCTAGTGCATCACATTTGTTCATGAGCATGGGGTTTGCACAGGGGCACAATATATCTCTTATGGCTATTCCTATTGCCAATAGAATTAGTACTCTAGGTGTGTAGTTGTGCATTAATACTCAGACGGACACAATTAGATTAGTGATAGCCACTCACACTTACCGCCTCTAGTTCATGGTGCTACTTGGGCAAGGCATAGATGCAATTCTAGGCATGAACTAGTTGCAAGTTTATGGGGTAGTCTTGAACCTTAACTAGAGAGTTGTTGAGTTATGGCTTCCTTCTTCCGAGGATAGGATGTCTCTCTTTATGCCCTCAGATCCAGCCTTACTAGTTGTTGCTCATGTTGAAGCTTCTCTTGATCTTGCCACCGGATAGGGACGTGGAGTTTACTATGAGTTAGAACCTAGCACTGCTCCTATTTCATGGTGTCCCTACCGCGTGCCTCCTAAAGAACTAGCAGAAATGAAGAAGCAGTTAGAGGAATTATTGGAGAAGGGCTTTATCTATCCTAGCTCTTCACCATGGGGTTGCCCAGCTATTTTTGTGAAGAAGGATAGTACACTATGGATGTGTGTGGATTATCACCCTTTTAATGTGATAACCATTAAGAACAAGTATCCATTGCCTCGTATTGATACTTTGTTCGATCAGTTGGCTAGTGCAAAGGTGTTTTCTAAGATTGATCTTTGTTCGGGTTACCATCAAATTAAGATCAGGCCACAAGATATACCAAAAACAACTTTCTCTACTAGGTATGGGCTGTATGAATACCTAGTCATGTCCTTTGGTCTCACCAATGCTCCTGCATTCTTCATGTATCTCATAAATTTAGTCTTCATGTCGGAGTTGGATAAGTTTGTAGTGGTGTTCATGGATGACATTTTGATATACTCCAAGAACAAAGAAGAGCATGCGCAACATCTTCAGATAGTACTGACTCGATTAAGAGAACACAAGTTGTATGCCAAATTCAATAAGTGTGAGTTTTGGTTAGATCGAGTGCAGTTTTTGGGACATGTTCTAACACCTGAGGGTATCTCTATGGACCCAAGCAAGGTGCAAGATGTGTTAAATTGGAAGTCTCCAAAGTCAGTGCATTAGATCCATCAGCTCCTTGGTCTTGCTGGTTATTATCGGTGCTTCATTCCTGAATTCTCCAAAATAGTCCAACAATTGATCAAGTTGCTCTAGAAAGATGTCAAGTTTGTATGAACTCCGACTTGTGAAGAAGCTTTCCAAGCTCTGAAGCATTTTTTACCACTGCTCCTGCTCTCGCCCAACCAGATATTGATAGGCCATTTGATGTGTATTGTGATGCCTCAAGGACTGGATTGGGATGTGTGCTTATGTAGGATGGACGTGTGATAGCTTATGCTTCACGCCAGCTAAAAAAGCATGAGGTGAATTATCCCACCCATGATTTAGAGTTGGCTGCTGTGGTGCACGGTCTAAAAATTTGGAGGCATTATTTGTTGGGAAATAAAGTGCATATTTATACGGATCACAAGAGCCTTAAATATATTTTCACTCAGTCCAAGTTGAACATGAAGCAACAAAGATGGCTGGAGCTAATCAAGGATTATAATTTGAAGGTTCATTACCATCCTAGAAAAGTTAATGTGGTAGTTGATGCCTTGTCGGAAGTCACATCAAGTTGAAGAAGAATCTTTGTCTCTCAACCATTCTGAGGTGTTAGCCCATATTGCTCTAGTCTCAGATTTACTTGAGCAAATTATTATAGAGCAAAGGCAAGATGTTTCAGAAATTCCACATATCAAGAAGTTAATTGCCGAAGGGTGGAGTCCTCATTTTAGTGTTGATGACCAAGGTGTGGTGAAGTTCAAGAACCGATTGGTGGTTCCCTCAAGTGATGAGCTTAGGAGAAAAATTTTGGATGAAGCTCACAATTCCAAGTTATCCATTCATCCAGGAAGTAATAAGATGTATCATGATTTGCATCACTTGTATTGGTGGCCAAATATGAAATAGGACATTACCAAACACATCTCAGAATGTGACATTTGTGGAAGGGTTAAGGCGGACCATATGCGTATGTCTGGATTTCTATAGCCCTTGCCCATCCCTGTTTGGAAATGGGAAGATATTTCCATAGATTTTATTGTGGGTTTACCCCGCACGTCCAAGGGCTACGACTCCATTTGGGTCATTGTGGATCGTCTTACCAAGTCCGCTCATTTCCTCCCAGTGGATTCCAGGTATTCAGCCAAGAAGTATGTCAAGTTGTATTTTGATCGGGTTGTGACCCTACATGGAGTTCCTCTTTCCACTATTTTCGATAGAGGGTTAGTCTTTGTCTCTCGTTTCTAGGAGCAACTCTAGAAATGTCTTGTTACTAGTCTCCTCAGAAGTTCATCTTATCATCTGCAAACTAACAGGCAAATAGAAAGAGTCAACTAGGTACTTGAGGATATGTTGAGGGCTTGTGTCATCTCTTTTCTAGAAAAGTGGGACGAATGCTTGACTCTAGCTAAGTTTTCTTATAACAATAGTTATCAAGAAAGCTTTCGAATGGCACCATTTGAGGTTTTATATGGCAAGAAATGTAGAACACCACTTAATTGGGTTGAGGTGTGAGACCATGGTTATTTCAAACCATATTTTATCAAAGAAGCTCGAGAGCAAGTTAGTGTTATTCAGAGTCATTTGAAAGTAGCTCAGAATTATCAGAAAACTTATGCGGACAAGCGAAGAAGGCCCTTACAATTTGAAGTTGGTGATCATGTGTATCTCAAAGTGTCTCCCATGAGAGGGGTGCATCGCTTTGGTGTCCGAGGAAAGCTAGCCCCTCGCTATATTAGAACTTACAAGATTTTGGCCCAGTGTGGTTCTATTGCCTACCGTATCCAGCTCCTGAATATTTTTTGTCACAGTACATAATGTGTTCCATGATTCCTAGTTAAAGAAATATTTGTGGGTCCCTGATGAAGCTGTGGAAATTGAAGGACTTCCCCTCTAGCCCAACTTGTCTTATATTGAAAATTCCGTCAAGATCTTAGATGAAAAAGAAAGAGTGACTAGAAACAATGTGGTGAAGTTTTATAAAGTTCAGTGGCAAAATCACTCGGAGGACAAAGCAATGTGGGAGCAAGAAAGATATATCTTGAAGAATTATCCCCACCTTCTTATTAATTCACCGAGGTAATTGTTTAAATCAGAATTTATTCTTATCTCTTTTCCTACACTAGGCACTCACATGAAATCTCAGGGCGAGATTTTGTTTAAGGGGGGTAGAGCTGTAACACCCTCAGTGTTACCCCATTAATCATCTACTAAAACATGTCATGAGCATCATACTTGTGTGTTAATGCATGTGGTGAAGTGTGTAGATCAATTTCTGTAACTCAAAATGATCAATCAAAATGCTAAACGAAAGTTTGTTCGATGGTTCATGGATATCAGGTAGGGTTTAAACCCAATTTTTATTAAGCAAAAATACTATAGAACATGTGTGTGATACTTAAATAAAGTTGGAAGTGCAAACTTTGTAGATGACAATGAAATACTTGCTGTTGAAAAAGAACATTGCTAAGTAATATTTTCAGTAGCTTAGAAATGCAATATGAAATTAAGATTAGCTCAAACGCTTAGAAAATTTCTAAGTCTATGGATAGCTAGACGCTGCTATGTTTAGCAATTTATTTGGAGAGATTGGGTTAAGGAGTACTTGAGTGTAATGAAGCCAGTTTAGGTTTAGGAGCAACGGTTTGGTCGTGATCAACGCTTTAAAATTCATGCACGTAATAGCTTTGTGCTGTCTGGCGCTGTGCGCGTGGTCACCACGTGTAACCGACCGGCGTCGCCGTGCAGTTGTGCCGTGCACGCATGTGTGGCTACGCACCAGCTGGCCATGGCCACCGTGGCCTTGCCATGGCTTGGCCGCTCTAGCCGCACCACTAGGCCACCAGTCCGCTCTATGCCCAACCACCCCTGCCACCGTGGTTGTCGTTGGTGCTGCTGCCACCGTCGCAACACCACGCTGCGTGCTGGTAGCTGCGCTACGCCGCTGGCCCACCTTGACGCTACACACACATGGCCGTGTCGCTGTCGCCTTGCTATTGATGGCACTACGGCGCACGGGCCATGCCGATCACGAGCATGCTTGTCTGTCGCCACCCAGCCGTGTCTGCTATGGCTCGTCGCTGTGCTCGTGTAGTCGCCGGCCGAACCACCGCTTTGACTGGGTTCACGGTGTGCCCCTAGTGCTTATCCCCTATCTCTACCATCTTGTTAGCATTGTAGCTCGCCAAGGTGACCGCGGCGCCGCCGTGGGTGACCACGCGCGATTGCAGCTCGCTCCATTGCACCCTATTGCTTCGTATCGCCGCTTAGGGTAGGCGTTAGGGTCGTAGATGGGGTTTGGCTCGTTAGTTGGGTCGGTGCGAGCCTTGAGTGGCCGGTGTACCGCCTCATGCCACTGTCTACAACGTCGGTGAGCGCGGGGCGTCTCGGGGACCTCTCCGATTCGAAGGTGAAAAGATATGAGGGCTCCGTTGCAAAGTCGTTGTCTATATAAATAGTACGTGTAGTGTTCGCGCTATTGTTTGATAACATGAGGGCATTTTTGCAAGAGTGCCAGCGCACGCGTGGGCTCCCCGCCACTGGCCACCTCCGTGCGTGGGCCGCGCCCCGCGTGGGCCGCGTTGGGCCAAAATCGGTTTATTTTTTCGTGAAAAATAGAAAAAGCTTTTCATTTTAATTCTGAACTGAACTTTGGTAATTAATATAAAATAATGTAGATATCCAAAAATTGTGAAACTAATTTTGTTAGGTTCCCTAAAACATTGTCTACCTGTTAGTATAGTTAGTTCATACATATATGTGTGGTTGCTAAGGAGCATTAAAATAGTTGAGATGCTTAGTATTATTTTGATTAATAATTGTAGGAATTTTTATGGTAGATTGGTGATAGCAAAAACCCTAAAATTTTTATAGTAGCTTCATTGTATTATTATGTGCTCACTTTAATTTTTGTAGCCCTAGAATAGACTACTTAATATGGTAGCTAAATACCCATTAAGGCTAAAGGAATAATGGCATGATATTGGTTTATAAAAGTTAAGCACTTATAGGGTGAGCTTGAAATCTATTTGGTAGAGATAATGATTAGCTTAGTATCTTAGTAATTAGAGCTAGCTCAGTAGCTTAGCATGTCTATTCTTATTTTAAGAGTTGTTGTTGCCAAAATACTAAGTGTTGCATCATCATTGCATGCATGTAGAGAATGAGTTGGTGGAGTTCATGACCGCCGCAGAGCAGGAGTACGAGGAGGTGATCGAGGAGTACGAGGAGAAGGTTCTCATACAAGAGGAAGCCCCACAGCCACCGACGACTAACATAGCTGACGATCCGCCTATCCAAGGCAAGCCCGGTGCATAACCCTTATTTTGAAAAATCACTAGATATATATATATATATGTGGTGTGCATTTACGTTACAGGATTTATATTGAAACTACATACATAGATAAACCTACCTATGAGTTCTACTAGCATAGGTCGAGTAGCTGTTATGCTTAGGCTATCGGTAGCCTGAGTAACCTGTTGTTACTCACAATAGGTGATTATTATTATTACTCTCATGATAAAATGGTGAAAGGAAATGGAGATCGGACAGGGATATGGTACGGGTATTGGTAGGTGTAATAGGTTGTGTTCCGTGGCCAACGGGGCATAGCTTGGTTACACTGTTTTCCCTGTCCGTGTCGGTTAAGGACCGTCCGTTGCTGTGGATGGTAGTTAGATCACAGACTTATTATCCTAAGCACATACTTGCTTATGGGAGCGGGAAGGCTCGTTGCTCTCTTGTCGTGGGTTTTGGCTCTTTCTGGACCAACTGATTAGAGGTGGGGATGGTGGAGGTCTAAGCACCACACTGAGTCTGGGACTCAGGAGTGGGGGCTTGGAGTCCATGTTTGGGCGGGGACATGGACCCATTGACAGGAGAGTGGTGTGTTAGTCTTGCTTGTGCTTGTGGTCCAAGCAGGGCGTGTGTTTTGGGGTACCCAGCTAGGATACATTGGTTCATGAATCGCCATGTGATACGGTATGACTTGGCTATCATCTAGCACCGTAGTAAGAACTAGAAGATGAAAGGGGATGAATGGATCTAATTGCTCAACTCTTGCTTGAAAGTAGAACAAGTGCTTACATAGAATGGTTAGCTAATGAACTAATTATGACTACTAATAAAACACATACATAAGGATTCACTACTAGTAATGCTTTACGCAAAAAGGAAACCCAGCAAACCATAAAGGTTATCATATCCTTTGGAGTCAGGAAATTATTCCTACTAGTCGGGTAAGTCTTGCGAGTACATTGTGTACTCAGGGTTTATTTACCCCTGTTGTAGATGCAGCTTGAGGAGTGGCTGTTGTGTGGAGGATTCTTCTGGTGGGCACAGACAGATCCTTGTATCTTATCGTTAGATGTTTATTTCAATTCCACTGTTTAAATTCCGCACTCTGAACTTGGTATTTTAATAATATATTTCTGAGAACTCTTGTTGTATTAAATATACTAAGTATTGTAAACTCGTTCTCATTATTGGATTCTATATGAAAAAACATGGATTGTTTGAGTTCTCCCTTGGGGTGTGCTCGATGGAACCGCCTGGTGTAGCTTACTTTTGGGGTGCTTAGTGTCTAGTGGAATATAAGCGCCTCCGAAGGTGTGTAATTTTGGGTGGTTCTACCACAACATCCATCTTCTCATTGGTGCAATTCCAATCCTTGTTGAGCTAATTGATCACAAGGGCAGAGTCACCATACACCTAGAGGCGTTTAACGCCGAGCTCGATAGCTATAAGGAGACCATGAAGTGTCGCCTCGTATTCAGCGATATTATTGGATGCACGAAAGTATAGGCGAAGAACATAGCGAAGCTTATCCCCGATGGTGAGATGAAAATACGCCTGCCCTAGCACCATCAAGGTTGAGAGACCCATCAAAGTACATGGTCCAGTGCTCAGGGTGGTCGACTGGGACAGGAGTCTGCATATCCATCCACTCGGTGATAAAGTTGGTGAGCGTCTGCGACTTGATTGTGTGGCGAGGCCTAAAGTCGATGGTATACGTGTCGAGCTCGACCGCCCATTTAATGATGCAGCCACTGGCTTCCTTGTTGTGGTGGATGTCGCCGAGTGGTACTCAGTAACTACCACTATATGGTAGGTGTCGAAGTAGTGATGGAGCTTCCGGGATGTGATTAGGATGGCATACAGCAGCTTCTGGACCTAGGGGTAGCGAGTCTTAGACTCATTTAGGACCTCGCTGATGAAGTACACTAGGCGCTGGACTTTGTATGCGTGTTCGGCCTCTTCTCATTCAACAACGATGGCGATGCTAACTACCCGGTTGCTCGATGTGATGTATATTAGCAAGGTTTCATCCTTTTGGGGGCGATCATGATCGGAGGTGTGGTGAGGAACCACTTGAGCTCGGCAAATGCCTTGTTAGCATCCTCTGACCAAACAAATTTCTCTTGAGCCTTGAGTAGCTTGAAGAAGGGGAGTCCCTTTTCGCCTAGCTGGGATATGAAATGACTTAAAGCCGTCATGCACCCTGTTAGCTTCTGGACATCCTTGACATAGGTCAGTGGCTTCATGTTGGTCACCGCCGCTATCTTCTCTAAGTTGGCTTCGATGCCACGGCGACTGACGATGTTGCCTAGCAGGATACCAAATGGAACACCAAAAATGCATTTAGTGGGATTCAGCTTCCATCGGTACACTTTCAGGGCTTTAAAAACTTCTGTGAGGTCAGCGATGAGAGTGTTGGTAGTCTTAAACTTAACCACCATGTCATCAATGTAGGCCTCGATGTTCTTCCTGATCGGGTCCTTGAGGCAGCGCTGGATGGCTCTTTGATAAGTCGCACCCACATTCTTGAGCCCGAAGGACATGGTCATGTAGCAGTAGGCGCCGAAGGGCGTAATGAACGACGTCTTGATCTGATCTTCTTCCTTCAGCGTGATCTGGTGATAACTAGAGTAGCAATCTAAAAAGCATAGGAGCTCACAAGTGGCTGTAGAATCTATGACCTCGTCAATGCGAGGTAAGCCGAAGGGGTCTTTAGGGCAGTGTTTGTTGAGATCGGTGTAATCAACACACATTCTCTATTCTTTATTCTTTTTTCTTACAAGAATCGAGTTGTCTAACCACTCTGGATGATACACCACTTTGATAAAACCAGCAACTAAGAGCTAGGTTATTTCTACTCTAATGGCCTCCTTTTTGTCCTGCGCGAATCATCAAAGTTTCTGCTTGATTGGCTTGACGGTCGCCGAGACATTTAAGGAGTGCTCGATCAGCTCCCGAGGCATACCAGGCATGTCCGCTAGTTCCCATGCGAACACGTCAACATGCTCCCTTAGGAAGCTGACAAGCGTGTCTTCCTATTTGGGATCGATGTCAACCCCGATCCGAGCAATCTTAGACTGGTCGATAGGGACGAGGACCACTTCCTTCACCTCCTTCGACTTGGTTGATGCTCGAGCGGCCTCCATGGTTGGGATCTGCTATGAAGACGCGAGGCAGTCTTGCATGCGGATGGAGATGTCAGTAGCCTTGGTGAGCGTGAAGCTTTCCTTCTCACAGGAGTAGGCGATGTCGAGGTTGGCGCATAGGGAGAGGACCCCTGCTCCATTGGCATCTTCAACACTAGGTCATACTTGGTCGACCAAGGATGGCAAGGTACGCTATGTTGAAGTCAGCAACCAGGAAGTTGACGTAGTCGACGCGGAAGTGCTTGGCGGTGCTGAATTGTACCGATAGTGTAATCTGTCCTAGAGGCAGGGAGGCTTTTCCAGAAATGATCCCCTAGAATGGAGAGTCCATGGGGGTAAGGTCTTCTTTCTTGATCCCTAGCTCCTCTAGGGACCCAGCGAACAAGATGTTGAGGGTGCTCCCTCCGTCGGTGAAGACCTTCTGGAAGCGCACATCCTTGATGATGGGATCCAGGACGAGTGGGAAACTCTCTGGGTATGGGATATCCGACCACTAGTTGGCCTTGGAAAAGGTGATCGGGTGCTCCTACCAGTCGAGGTACTTGGGATCAATGATGGAGCCATCATACATAGCGACCGACATGACACGTCGAGCTACAAGCTTCTGCTCCTGCTTTTCTTTAGAGATAGCTCTCCCACCAAAGATGGTGGCAACGGTCTTGGTGGGGTCCTGGTATGTTGGGCCCTTGTTCTTGTGGTACAGCTTGCCACAGAGTTGCTCGTGCTGGAGCCCCTTAGTGAAAGCGGCGATGGCCTCGGTGTTAGTGATGTTAGGAATGGAATTTCTTATCTTTGAGAAGCGCCTGATGAAGTCACGTAGGGACTCCCCAAAAGATTGATGAAGCTTCTCTAGGTCATACTTGGTGTCGGGCTACTCGCACATAGCCATGTAATTGTTGGTGAAGACTTTCTTGAGGTCATCCCAAGATCGGATGGAATTCTCCCACAGGCTGAGGAGCCAGTTGTTCATAGACTGGTTAAGCATGACAGGTAGATAGTTAGTCATGACGTCTTCGTCTTTGCCTGTGGCTCTTACCGCGATCTCGTATAGAGTTAGCCACTGAGCGGGGTTGGTCTTTCTGTCATAGGTGTTAACACCAAGAACCTTGAAACCCACAAGCCACCGGATGGCTCGGAGCCTTTCTGTGAAGGGTGAAGTCCTGATGCGTCGGCGGGAAGTGGCCCTTGACGAGCAGCAAATCCCTCATGTTCGGCGTTGAATTGCTAGCTACGCTCCATCTCTGCTTCGTAGCGCATAGTCCTACTATTTTCGATGCGGCCGCGAACATCTACGCCACGTTGATGTGGTCACGAAGGTCGTGAGGGGGTTGATTGACCTCTTGGTTGCAGTTGCCACCACAACCTCCCTAGGGGCGCGGTGGGTGACCGTCATGGCATGAATGAGCTTCATAGTTGCCTCTAGATCCTCTCTAGAGGTAGGGACCTCTAGCCTGAGGTCGGGGGCCCTCAACACCATGACGCTGGCCTCCTCCGTCGCGGCGTGAGCGACGGCTACAAGCTGATGCGGTGGAATAAGATGGGGCGTTGTTCCAGAACTCGTTGACTTGGACTTGCGCTGCTATGATATGTGCTCGGACCTTCTCGACCTCTAGAGTATGAGGGAGTTTGTCAAGCTCGTTGAAAGCGATGGCTAGATTGGCGCTTGGAGTTTGGTAGGCTGGATGGTCACCCACCATGTCAAATGCCTCCTCTAGATTATGTTGATGGTGGGGCAGGTCGCGACCATCTTCGTTGGACACTTGGGCTGCTTCTGCATCTCACCGACGTTGGCGATCAGCATTCTTCGCTAGACGAGCTTCGTGCTCTTCAGTGGTTTTGCCATCCTTGGTTATGCTATCGTGGCTGATATGGAAGATCATGCCCCCGATCCCCAGAGGGAAAGCAGGGCAGCTAGATGCGGTCTTGGTTGAGCCCTCAGAATAATCGTCGGGGCTCTCATTCAGAACGTTGTGGAGAGATTCGGTTGGAAGAGAGGGTTCATCCGAAAGCTAGCGAACAGCCACCATGTTGACCACGGGCGCAGGCTGACCAGAGTCAGTCGGGTCGATGATGTAGAGGTCGGTGATGTAGTCATGCTCGACGTGGTCGACAAAGATGTGGTGGATGGCATTCTGGTACGTAGATCCCTCACCCTCCAGCCTAAAGGGATAGGGCTTCGGTGGGTCCTCCATTGGGGCCTCGTAGTTGGCCAAACGTAGGCCGGTAGCGAGAAGTGGTCGGCGCCGCACCGTGTGCCCCTCTAGAGTAGCCATGATCACCAGATCAGAATCTGGCCGCCTTGAACGATGTGGCCGAGTAGGTCACTCAGTTGCAGCGGCTTGGTGATCTTGGAGTGTGGGAAACTCGTCGCTCGCTCTAGATTGACCGGAGACCGAATCCACGAGGAGCTGACATTCCTCCAAGCGGTCTGTGACCCGATCGATGGATCCAATCAGATCATCATTGTTGATGGATCTCCTAACCTAGCGACGGGCGCCGGGATCAGAGATGTCGTTGCAGGTGTTGGCGTGATTGGCGTATGGTGATCCTACACCGTCTCCACGATCTCCCTATTGCTGTCAAGGTTGATGACCCAGGTCATGGATCCGACCATGAAGGTCGGGTCCGGCTCGGGAAAGGCCATGGAGCTTGGGAAAGTAACCATCTGGTATGCCATGAATTCAGCACGCACACCCCTACCTGGCTTGCCACTGTCGATGAAATACGTTCAGCTGTCAACCGAGGGGTATGCCCACGGTAGTAGATGAATCGGTGGAGGTGCGCGTGAGGGAGCCGGATGGTAACACAGAACGCGAGAGATAGCGATTAGACAGGTTCAGGACGTCAGCTTGACGTAATACCCTACGTCCTGTGTCTTTATGGATTGTATTGCGTATGATCAGATGAAAACGAGGGGGTCCCTACCCACCTTATATAGCTCGGGGTTTAGGGTTACAGATCGGTTGTTTCTATCCTAATTGGTTTTACAAGATAGAAAGTTATAGATATTACGGGATCTGTCATATCCGAGCAGGTTTCCTAGATCATCGAAGATCTTCACGTAGTTTTGCGAGGCACGCCGACCTGTGTCGTGCCTCACACGGCGTCGTCTCATAGGTTGGGCCTCCACCAGTGGCGTGGCCCATGAGCAGTCTTGTGGGCTGGGCCGCCCTAGCGGCTCGGCCCATGTACAACCATGCTGGTACCGAGGGTTATACCCCCACAAGGACTAATGAAATTATACACTGCAAAACTTTATAAGCTCCAATTGATCAGTTCCAAAATATTCATGATATCTACCCGTTAAATTTGCATAAGCTTTTCAAAATGATAGCAACAAAGAAGCAAAGAATAAACATTTTGATCTGGTTTCAATTCAGCAGAAACTTGTATTGATCTGATGAAGTAAAACATTGGAGAATTCCATCATTATACACTGTAGATGGCAATAATGTAGGAGGAATTCTTAATTTTAATGGTTGACTATTTAAGATAAGTTCTCACTTTATGTAAAGTTATGGACATTCTTAACTAGAGTAAGTCCTCTCAACAAAAAGGAAGTACTACACAGGTAACCTTCTAGTTGTAAAGAAAATTTATGAAAATCCTATCAGTTTAAAAATCATTTGAAAATTTTAAATTGAGGATAATATATTGTATAGCACCATGGTCGACATCATCTTAATTATTCAGTCTAGATTTATGCAGTATATGTGTTAAATTTGGCATAGACTGACATCAAAATACTAATTTCCACTTGTAATTTTAATAATAAAAAATACAATACAAATTTTTTTTTGCCTTCTCAGTTAGATGAGTAGTACTATGGAAAGCTTTAACTTTGCAAAAACAAAACTAAAAGAGGAGTCAAAACCTGAAATTGTGGGTGTCACTCCCAGAACAGAAGATGCACTGACAGGAACAAGTGTTGGGACAATTAACTCTTATTTCAACAGCCACAAAACAGGATAAAGATGTTAGAATTGATATGCTGATTAATCCCTCATTGCGAAATATAGTGCCCCAATTTTAACATAATCTGGTTGATTTCTTGTAATTTCTTGAATCATATGAACAGTTTGGATGTAGATTCATATATGCTGGTAATAATCTCAAGGCTCAAGCACAATGTCTGCACTTTAGTGTGTTCATGTAGAAAGAGGAAGGAAGAAATACAGGACAGATGAAATGATATACTGCAAAAACTTTATAAGCTGCAATTGGTTCCAAAATCTTCATGATATCCACCCATAAAATTTGCATATCTTTTCAAAATTATCAGGACAAAGAAAGCAGAGAATATATAATCAGATAATTTGGTCCGGTTTCAGTTTAGAAGCAAAAACATGTATTGATCTAATGAAGTAAGACAGTGGATAGTTACATCATTGTAGAGTGTAGACTGTAGATGGAAATGATGTAGGAGGAATTTCTTAATTTTAGTGGTTAACTATTTAAGGTAAGTTCTCAGTTTCTCAATTATGGGAAGTTGTGGACATTCTTAACTAGAGTAAGTCTCCAATCAGTTTAAATATCAATGAATGTTTTAAATTGAGGATAGTATAGGGTGTCGCACCATGATCAGCGTCATCTTAATTATTCAGGCTAGATGTATGCAGTATATGTGTTAAATTTGGCATAGACAGTGACATTAAAATCCTAATTCCCACTTGTAACTTTAATAATAGAAAATACAATAAAAATTCCTTTTCCTTTCACAGCTAGATGAATATTATGGTAAGCTTTAACTTTGCAAAAACAAAACCAAATTAAAAGAGGAATCAACTTGAAATTGAGGGTCACTCCCAGAACAGAAGATGCAGCGACAGGAACAAGTGTTGGGACAACTCTGGTACCAAGAGTGTTGTACTTGATTTCAACAGCAACAAAACAGGATAAACATGTTAGAATTATATGCTGATTAATCCCACATTGAAATAGCATTGATATATGCCTTTGTTTTATTCGTTTGGTGTAATGGATGATTATCATGATGATGACACCAGCCGCTACAAAACTGAGAATGAATTCTCAGTAAACTGAAATATGATGTTAGATGGACAATGTATTTTGACAGGATGTGTACAGAAAAAGTAAACATCTCAACATTAAATATACTGCATCATTTCAGCATCAAAGTTGTCCTGACATTTTACAAGGAAACTGGTTTGAAGTAGTTTAAATCTATGCAGAATTGCAGACAGCACTAGACCCGGGGAAACTTGCTTGACTTCTCCAATACCTCCAGCAAACTGAAGGGCACGATCTTTTTAGGTGAGCATAGCCTTGGCTTGCCACCACATCATCAATCTTATTTGAGAAGGCAATATACTCGATGCAAGCATCTTTTAGGATGCATAAGTTGAGCTGCTCAGCAAATGCCAAGGTAGTGGCAACAGAATCCACGCTAAGGCTGTTGCAGAGGCTGTCTTCACACATCAACTTCAGCCTCTTCATTTCATACTGATCTGCAGCCACAAGCAAATGCCGAGTCATTTCTTTCTTATCAACATCTCCAGGATTATCCATATCAGGCAACGAGTCAGTGTAGATGAAATGGAGCATGGCTTTGAAGACAGCAGGCCGCACATCCTCAACAGCAATGCAACCAAAATTCTCCTCCATCTCAGGCCCATAGAATTTTGCCTTGAACACCTGTGACCGCATAGCCAGCACGATCTTGTGGGCACAAATAACCTCTCCCTGAACCTTGAAAGTGACATCAGATGTGTCATCCTCCAACAGCAAACTGCCAAGATGCACCGACAGGTCCGAAGGCGGCTCCTTGAACACGGAGACGATCTTGGTTTCAGAGACCTTTGGTTCTTTGACGACAGTGACCGCGCACTCGATGGTGAGGCCATCATCTTGGGCATACATTAATAGATTCCACCTGAAAGTGCTGACTTTCGCGCGCTTATTCACAGATCCAGCTTTGTAATTCATAAAGCACACCTGCCACTAGGGGGATGCCTTCCCGGTGGCCTGGTTGAGAAACCTGAAGTGGCACGACGCCTTCGCCACGACGTCCTTGGTCAGCAGCTCAAGGAGCAGCACCAGCGCGCCGCCCTCGCCCCCATCGGGGAAGAAGCGGACGGCCCAGTCGTAGCCGCCGACGGAGAAGGGCGCGGAGCGGACGGAGCTCCCGGCGCCGAGGCGCTCGTGGAGGCTGTAGCCCACGATGTGGAACAGGTGCGTGCCTTGCGACGCCTCCACGGTACAGGTCGACGTGGTCAGCGGCGGCGGCGGCGGCGTAGGCTGCGGCATTGACGGCGGCGTAGGCTGAACCTACTTCTTGTCCCTCAAGAAGGGAATCGAGATGTCGGCGAGGCGGCGGCGGCAGCAATATCGGCCCAGGGAATCAGAGGGGCCTATTTAACGAAGATGGGCTTGTATGGGCTGCAGCCGGCTCTGCAGTGGGCCGGTGGCCTTTTCCTATTTCGGGCCATGGAAGTGTGCTTCTTCTCTGGCTAAATCACCCTACTTCCTAATTAATTTGTGTGGGTCCTCTGCTCCCATTGATCAAGCCTCATGTCATGTGGTTAGGGATAAAAACGGATCGGATATGGACGGATATCACCGATATTACATTTGTTTTCATATTTCTGTCCGGATTCGGATTCGAATACGGATAGTGTCAACTATGTCGGATAGGATACGATTGGATATCGACATCATAAATATGCGATTTGAGTATTTGGATACGGATACGTATCGGATGTTGGATATCCGGACTCGGATACGAACATATCTCAACCCCTCTAAACGGATTCGGTTTCGAATACGGTCGGAAAATATCCGTATTAATTGGAGTATAAGGATCCTAACGGATGGAATTTTTATTATGGGACACCTTTGACTAAGTTAGTTTCTGTCATTTTTAATGAAGAGGCAAGGACCGGGCTGCATGTGTACCGGTTGCTGCCACAAACCAAAGGAAAGATTAGTGTTAGGTGATCTTTGTTTCTTTGATCTGCTCCATAGTTTTTTTTCTCCCAGTTAAGCAAGGTTTGGTTCTTGTGCTTCGAATGGTTTGGACTATGAGCCCTTTCTAATGCGTATATGTGTTGAATTCTAACTTATTTTATTCTCAAGATTTCCTATCTAGATGTGTACTATGGTTTTACTAAATGTTGCTATATCTAACACAAAAGAGTTACGCAACATAAATCCCAATCTTGTCAACTAACCTAGCAAATTATACTAGGAAAAATAAACACACAACCTAGAGAAGCAAGTAAATGCCGAAGTTCAAATGAGTCACGGAACTTTCAATAACGATATTTTTTCTAAGGTATAGAGAAGCTCAAGCTTTCCCCAAATCCTCGTTGAAGCTCATCACAAGGATGTCCTCTCAAGGACCAAGATCCGAGTAGAATTAATAATCTTACATACCTCTTTTCCTTTTTTTTCTTGTACCACATACATCTGTCTATTTCTATGACTTTTTCTTTTGCTTGCGTCTAACTTTCGTGTAGGAGTTGCCTATATTTACTACACTACTTCATAATTGGACATCACTGTCGGCCTCATCACTGCTGAATTTTAAGAAACCGATAATGATAGCCCATCACTGTCGGTTTTTGGCTAAAACTGGCAATAATAGGACTAACCGATACTGATATTCGGGTCTTCATTGTCGGTTCATATCACTATCGGTTTTAGCCAAGAACTGACAGTGATACTGGGTCATCACTGCTGGTTTTAGCCAAGAACCGACACTGATACTATCACTGTCGGTTCATGGCTTGAACCGACAGTGATATGTTGTAAGAAAACTTCATAAGTTCCTCATATTATGTCCGATGAAGACGAACTTTATATCAAAGCTATAGTACTCGACGAGATCTACAATTTTGTAGTTCAAACTTTTTAATTTGAGATCGTTTGGATGTCCAAATATTTTCATTTGAAATCATCTATCTAACGAAAATTACGTTTGCTTTCTAAAATTTATAATTTGAATTTTTCAAACGACCTCGGATGGAGAAACACCCAAAACAAAAGTTGTAGATCTCAAAAAGTTATGCAACTTTATAGTTGACAACTTTTTCATTTGAAATCATTTACTACTTCAAATTAATATTTAAAATTAAATTTTGAAATTGTTGAAGAACTCTGATTTATGGGGCTAAAACTTGTAACTAGTCTTTCTCCCTTATACTAACTTCAAATTTGATGATTTTTCCTAAAAAATTTAAAATCAGGCAATACTAATTTATTATGTTCTTACTGCTATTATTTTATCCATCTTTTCATGTGACTGTAGTTTATCTATTTGAATTTTAAATTTTAAAAAATGGCAACTTCAAATGTTATTTTGGAACAATAAATGATTTCAACTGAAAAAGTCATAAACATATAAGTTCTAGAACTTATCAAGATCTACAACTTTTATTTTGATCATTTCTTCATCCGATAAAGCGGTAGTGACATTGTTCACAAAGTTTACATATCTCTCTTATAGTTTCATAAACTATAAGAGGGATATATAATATTTGTGAACAATATTACTACCACTATGTTAGATGAATAAATGATCAAATGGTCAAAATAAAAGTTGTAGATCTCAAAAAAATTATGAAACTCCGTAGTTAACAACTTTTTGATTTGAAATCATCTTGTTAAGAAAAACTACGTTTGAATTTCTAAAATTTGAAATTCAAATTTTGTAAACAACCTCAGATGGAGAAACTTTCAAAATGAAAGTTGTAGATCCCAAAAAGTTATGAAACTTTGTAGTTGACAACGTTTTGATTTTAAATCATCTTATCAAGGAAAACTACGTTTGAATTTCCAATAATTTGAAAGTTGAATTTTTTAAACAACCTCGGATGGACAAACAGCAAAAACAAAAGTTGTAGACCTCAAAAAGTTATGAAACTTTATAGTTGACAACTTTTTGATTTAAAATCATCTTGTCATGGAAAACTACGTTTGAATTTCTTAAATTTAAAATTCAAATTTTGTAAACGACCTCGTATGAAGAAACTACCAAAATAAAAGTTGTAGATCTCAAAACTTTATAAAACTTTGTAGTTGACAATTTTTTCATTTGAATTCGTTTAGGATCCCAAATACTCATTTCAAAATAAGATGAACATAAAACGGCTAGGACAAAAATCTCATTTGGACATAAATAGTTTGCCGGTTGAGTGGTTAGGGACCGAAGACACGAAGTAGGAGGTTAGGGGTTCGAGCGCCAGGGGGCTGCGAAACGTGCGTTTTTCGCACGAATAATCGTGTGACTTGTGGGGCCTTTCCCAGATTTTTAAAAAAACCCCTATTTTTAGAACCTATTTTCTGGATTTCCTAAAAACCACATTACTGTCGGTTTTTTATAACCGGTAGTGATGAGGCCCCTTAATCACTGCCGGTATGTTACTGTCGGTTCAAAATCCAGTAGTAAAGGGGTTTTTGGAACCGACGGTGATGTGAAGATCTAGAGTAGTGCTTGATTGACAGCTCTACGATGAAGTGCGAAGTGTTACATCGACACCATCTCCATATGCCTATGCAGCGGATCCATCTTTGAGGTCAGTGGCAGATCTTCTCTCCCTCTTCATACGCCACATATGGGTGAGCCACGGAAATACAACTCCATCTTTGCATGGGAAGAGACAACCACCGGCACCTACATCAATGCCATAGCGCTATGGCCATGGCGACGGCTCGGTAGCCTAGTAGATTGATGCCTCTGTCAACCTGTCGATGCAGAAAGTGACCAACACATAAATATTTATAGTTTTGTCGTATGTTGTGATAGGATATGGCCTAGCACTCAATGACATATGGTTTATACTGGTTCAGGCAACGTGCTCTACGTCCAGTTTGAGTCAGTCGGTGACTTTATTCCTGAGCCTAGGTGCTCGAAGTTTGCTGTGGGGTTACAAAAGAAAGGGAGAAAGATGGGGGGTGCAAGAGGTCCGGTCGGACTCTGGTCTGAAGGGCCAAGAGTGATGGGAGCTCCACTGTGCGCTAAGTGTTCGAACATCTGTTGTTCGTTGGGATCCTTGGTCGCTCGGATTGTGTGTGTGTTGTTTGAGCTGTGAACTGATTGATCTCCCCGTTGGGACAGAACGTATCCCCTTTTATAGATGAATGGGACGGCCTTTACAAGTGACAGAGAGAGAGTGAGAGTACGTATGCTACTAAGTCTTGTTGCCCACGCCGTCAGGTATAGGATGATGGTAGACGCCCATAACATTGTTTGTGTCAGACGCATGTGGGAGGTTTTACCGTATTCACCATGTATGACAAATGATGGTGCCCACAACACTGTCGATGTCTAGAGGCATGTGAGGGGGTTTTACCGTGTTTGCCTGGTATAGAAACTGATGGTGCCCACAACATTATAGGGCAAACCATCGGCGCCCACAACACTGCTTGGGTTCTGACATGCCTGGAAGGTTACAGGGCACCCTTCTAGCATGTCCTGTCGATACTATCATGCAGGTGTACAGGGTACGGTCCTTGGTTTTGTGGTTGACTTGAGCGTCCTGCCTTACTTGCTCCGCCCATTTCCTGGTCCTCACCGAGCGAGCGTCCCCGGTCGGTTGGTTCCAGTCGGCTCCGACTACGTTAGTCGAAAAAGAGCTGTAAGCAGAGGTTCGGTGTGACCCTGATCGGAGACGCAGGAAGGAGTCAGAAGCGTTGTTGGCCAGTCCTTCCGGGTGGAGAGGCATGTCAGAGTCGGAAGCGAGGCCTTCCGATCGGAGAGGCGGGCTAGAGTCAAAAACAGGCGCCATTCCTCCCTGGCCGGGCTTTCGGTTCGAAGAATGGATCACCCTTCTAGCCTGTTGTTAGGATTTTGGACTGGCCTAGGAGTTGTGCGTCGTTCGCAACGTCGTCTACTAGGCCAAGCTTTTGTTGGGAAGTAGGTTCATGAGGGACCCTAGGTTTATGAACCCGATAGGAGCCCCTGAGCCCCCGAGCGATTCGGTTAGAATCGTCTGGGGGATTTTTGTCTTTGACAGCGGGTGCACGCGAGCGCACCCATGGGTGTAGCCCCCGAGCCCCCAGGCGATTCGGGTAGAATCATTTGGGTTTTTTTTCGTGTTGCCAGCGGGGGAATTTTTTGTTTAGATAGCGGGTGCGCGCAAGCACACCCGTGGGTGTAGCCCATGAGCCCCTAGATGATTTGGGCAGAATCACCTGGGGGGTTTTTGTTAGCGGGTGTGTGTGCGTGCATCTTGGTGGGCATAGCCTCCTCTTTCTAGTTTCTGACCCATCGTTTCTAGGATCTAGGCATTGGGCGCAATGAGGGATCATGGCGTTGGGTGTTTTGGGCGTGGTCATGGATCTAGGCACTGGGCGCAATGAGGGATCATGCAAGTCAGAGTCGCAGATCCAGGCATCGGACGTGCTGAGGCATTTTGGATGTGTCAAGGGATCGGGAGGAACAGAGTCATAGATCTCGGCACTAGGCGCAACGAGGGATCGGGCGAGTCAGAATCACGGATCTAGGCATCGGACATGCTAAAGCATTTTGGACGTGTTGAGGGATCGGGCAGGACAGAGTCATGGATCTAGGCGCTGGTTGCAACGAGGGATCGGGTGAGTCAGAGTCACGGATCTAGGCGTCGGACGTGCCGAGGCGTTTTGGTCATGTCGAGGGATCGGGCGGGTCAGAGTCGCGGATCTAGGTGCTGGGCGCAATGAGGGATCGGGCGAGTCAGAGTCACGAATTCAGGCATCGGACGCGCCAAGGTGTTTTCGTCATGTTGATAGATCGGGCGGGTCGGAGTCATGGATCCAGGCGCTGGGTGCAATGAGGGATCGAGCGAGTCGGAGTCACGGATCCAGGCGTCAAATGTGCCAAGGTGTTTTGAGTTTTCGTGCATTACACCATCCGCGGTTTTCGCAACCAGAGGGGCTGAGCTAACATCGCTTGCCTCGATGGCTCGAGTGACGCGCTTGGTGAGCTCGCTACCGGGTATGTTCGAGTGAAATCAGGGTCCATCGTTTGTGATGGGGTTGGCATAGCCCTCATGTGGCATTCCATTGCTCCTTAACCCGTGTCTCGGTAGATGCCTGGGTCATTCCAGAGACCAACCCGGGTGGCCCGCTAGCCTCCCCTCGATGGAGATAATATGGGCAAGGCTCGAAGTTAGGATCGAATGAGAAGGTTGAGATGACCATGTCTGCTTTGGGGCAGACTGAGCGAGGGCCGCTTGAGGCTCATCTATGTTTTCTCCCCTAGCTCTGTTTGACGCGTGGCGGCCTTGAGCCCTTTGTGGGCCGGTCTTTGAACCCCGATAGGTCGTTGCTCATGTTGAATGAGGTAACTGCCGCTTCGTGACGCAACATGGAGCGTTGTGATGCATTTAACTGCATATGCGATGCTTTGGATGTATGGGATGAATGAATGATTTGTATGAATGAATGCATGAATGCGTGTATGAATGTATGAATGATAGCAGATGAATGAATGATCATATAAAGAAATAGTGGTGGTTTGGTAATGTTACCTTGATGACTCGAGTGATGGGGTTAGAGGAGCTCCTATTGGATATGTCCGACCAGGATCCATGCTCGTTGTTCATGATAGAGTCAGCATGGCCCACATGGGGTGTCCCTTTGCTCCTTACATGTCTCTCGGTGTTCGCCTAAGCCATCCGATCGACTCAGAAAGCCCGATGATCACTCCTAGGTAGAGATCCCGTAGTTGGGCCTTTCCAAATCCCGTCTGGGAAGGTGGAGAGCCACATGCATGCAGTTGCGCCTTGTTTCTCATGTCCGGCGTGTGGTAGTGGTGGGCCATACCTAGGCCACATCCCGTCTCACTAGGCGTTGTCTTATCGGGCAGGGTGTGTCCCATGGGTCAGGGCGCGTCCCATCATATCTCGTCCGCATTGAATGGGGGAAGAGAGAGGGTTTCTCGCCCCAATCCTTTTGCATTTCCCCTACTATTGCGCCTTCTCCTTAAATATGGGAAGGGAGAGGGCTTCTCACCACAATCCTTTGCCTATTCTCCAACTACTGCCTCTCCTCCTTCTTCCTTCTCACCAAGAGTGCTTACGTGCTGCGGCGGTTCCTAAGTGAGAGAGAGGGTAAGCGAGGGGGAGAACTCATAGATCCGTTTGTGAATCTAGAGCGCAATGTCGAGCTAGAGGCCACCCGAGGTGGTGCTAGCCACCTTCGTTGAGAAGGGGCTGCTTCCACCGAAGGAAGTGGCGCACTAGATCCTACGTGGGCTCCTTGATGAGTGGGGTCTAGAGCTACAACGCCTCAATCCGACTGGGGTGCTGTGTGTCGCTGACTTTGTCACCGTTTGTGAGGCCTTCTTTGGGATGGAGCCGTATGTGGACTCTTTCTGGTGGATCTTCCCCGGGCAAGCCTTGTCGGAGGAGAAGCCACCTAGGACCGTGCTAGTGGGGGGTTTTGCCCCTGCAGCTGCTCAGGTCGGCCAATTCATAAAGTTTGATGAGATGTCAAAGACATCCTCCAGCCATGGTGGCCATACTATGGCAGGCAATGTCCCTATCTAGGGGTTGCCATGTCCGTATGGGAAAGTTTGGAGCTCCATGTTCTTCTACTGAGCATATATGGGTGTGACGCCCTTGAGGTACCCGTTGCGCTCACCGAAGTCGAGGGAGCGGAACTGACCGAGACCCTTGTGAGCGTGACTGAAGGCATGCGTCAAGAAGATGTCACCCAGCCTGTGGATGGAGTGGATGTCGGGTCAGAAGCTCTACCTGCACCAAGTGTTGCCCCGTCAGAGGGCGAACAACCTTTATCTTCGCCGGTCGTGTCATCAACCGATGCCGTCAGGCGGCCATAGTAGAAGTAGTTAGCAGATGTAGTTTAAGTTCGTGGGGGAGCCCTCGTGTGAACAGTTGTATTGATGAATACATCAATTTTCATTTTGTGTTGAATTACTTCGTTCAGGGAAGCTTGTCTTGTCCGTTCCTTATTTTTACCTTAGCATAGCTTTGTTTTTTATTCATTCTTTTTTGCACCTACCCGTTCATCCCGTAGGCTGCAACCTTAAGAGCCCAGGCATGGCCCACGAGGCTCAGCTTGCTCATAACCGTAGGTAGAGGCGGGGTGCGATTGGTCGGAATGTTGAAACAAAGTTTACGTAAGATAATTAAAGGAACAGACCACCCTTTCGTTCGAGTAAAAAATGTATTTACCATATGATAGTAAAAAAGGAGGTGGCATCGCACCCTCATGGAGCCCCCGAGTGACCTGGGCCGAAAGTGTTCAGGCCAGGGTGCTCTGTAGGAGCGAACGTTGAATGAGAAATGGTAAGACCGAATTTTTAAGGGAAGAAACGACGTAACTGTTCGATGTTCCAAGTGTTTGTGAGAACATCGCTGTTGTCGTCCTTTAGTCGGTAGGCGCCCAGTCGGATCATTTCGATCACTGTATAGGGTCCTTCCCATGGTGGAGAGAGTTTGTGCTTCTCCTTGGTCGATTGGGTCCTTCGAAGCACGAGGTCTCCGACCTCGAGGATCCTTTCTCTGATTTTCCTCTCATGGTACCTGTGGTGAGTCTGCTGGTAATGAGCGGAGCAGATGACGGTCGTCACGCGGGCCTCCTCAAGTAGGTCGACTACGTCTTATTGAGCCTCCATGGCTCGATCGTGGTCGAAGGCCTTCACTCTTGGGGCACCATGGTCGATGTCGGAGGGCTGCACTGCTTTAGCTCCGTAGGCCAGGAAGAAGGGTGTGAACCCTATGGATCAGTTTGGGGTCGTTCTTAGGTTCCAGAGGATCGCTGGGACCCATCGCCTGGTGTACTTGTTGAGTCGGTCAAAGATGCGTGGCTTAAGTCCTTGGAGGACCATGCCATTGACACGCTCGACCTGGCTGTTAGTACGTGGATGTCTGACCGAGGCCCAGTCGATTCTGATGTCGTGTCCATCACTAAAGTCCAGGAACTTCTTCCCAATGAAGTTAGTTCCATGGTCAGTGATGATATAGTTTGGAACACCGAACCGATAGATGATGTCGAGGAAGAACTTGACCGCCCCCTTCGAGCGGATGTTGGTGATGGGCTTGGCCTCTATCCACTTGGTGAACTTGTCGACTGCCACGAGTAGGTGAGTGAAGCCGCCTGGGTCCTTTTTGAGGGGTCCTACCATGTCGAGGCCCCAGACCATGAACGGCCAGGTGATGGGGATGGTTTGGAGCTCTTATGCCGGCAAATGAGTTTGTCGAGCATAGAACTAGCATCCCTTGCACCTGTGGATGACCTCCTCTGCATCTCGTAGTGCAGTGGGCCAGTAAAAACATCGGGGCCACGTGATGTCTATAGATTCTGGCATGGACCTCAAGGAGGAGTTGTTTCCCTTGGTCGGTAGGGATGCACTTCATGAGTACCCCCGATGGACTTTGTTTGTAAAGTTCGTCACCGAGTGCGACGAACATCTTGGCATGTCGAACGATCCATGCATGCTTCAGTCCTTTTGGGTGGGAGAACTTCCTCGAGGAGGTAGGCAAGTAGCGGCGCTCGCCAACCGCTTTGATCGAGTGCCAACATACCAACGTCATCGAGCGTCGTCATGGAGGCACTGGGGTCAGAGCCCCCGAGCGCTAGGTTGGCATCGGGGTGTGTCTGGATCAGACCTTCTAGGATGCGGGTGGATGGCTCGTGGAGGTCGTTGATGAAGACACCACTCGGAGACGGATCCCGTCGGGCAGCCAATTTTGTGAGAAAATTGGCGGCGTCGTTGTCCTTTCAGGGGACGTGATGTAGCTCGATCCCCTAGAATTTATCCTTAAGCTTACGCACCTCTTGGCAGTATGCTGCCATGAGGGGGCTTTTGCAGGAGGACTCCTTCATGACCTAGTCAACGACCAGCTCTAAGTCACCATGAACATAGAGTCGCATAGCGCCAGCTTGATGGCGATGCGTAGTCCATTGATGAGGGCCTCGTACTCCGCGGTGTTGTTCGAGGCTGAAAAGTGAAGGCAGATGGCATAGTGGAGCCTACTCCCATCTAGGGAGATCAAAACCACTCTAGCACCTGAGCCGGGCGCCATGACATACCCATTGAAGTACATCGTCTAGTACTCATGGGTGACATCTGGGGTCGATAGCTGGACCTCCATCCATTCGGCGACAAAATCCATGAGAGCCTAAGACTTAATAGTGGTACAGGGGATATACCTGATGTCGTGGCCCATGAGTTCAAGTGCCCACTTGGAGATCCATCCTACGGCATCGCGGTTACGGACAATGTCCTCGAGCGGGTATGAAGTAACGACTGCTACTTCGTGGTCGGTGAAGTAGTGCAGGAGCTTCTGAGTCGCCATCAACATGGCGTATAGGAGTTTTTGCACCTAGGGGTACCGGACCTTAGGGTCGGTGAGTACCTCCCTGATGAAGTATACGGGTCGCTGGACCTTAAGGTGGTGTCTCGGCTCCTCCCTTTTGACGACTAGGGCGGCGCTCACCATGTGGTTGCCCGCCACGACATAGAGGAGGAGGGGTTCTCCTCATTTGGGAGCAATGATATTGGGGCCAATGTCAGTGACATTTTGAGGCTCTCCAAAGCCTATTGCACTTCCTCAATCCAGACGAAGGTGTCCATCATTTTGAGGAGCTTGTAGAGAGACATCCCCCACTCGCTGAGCAGGGAGATGAACTGGCTCTAGGCGGCCAAACAACCGGTGAGCCTCTGTATGCCTTTGACGTTGCATATAGGGCCCATGTTGGAGATGGCTGTGATCTTTTTGAGGTTGGCCTCGATACCTCATTTGAACACGATGTATCCAAGCAGCTTCTCCTTTGGAACCCTGAAAATAATTTCTCAGGATTCAATTTAATGTTGAACCTTTGGAGGTTTGTGAAAGTTGCGGCCAAGTTTGCGATCAGGTCACAAGCTTGAGCCATTTTGACCACTATGTCATCAAATAGACGACGATTGTTGGTTTCGGCCGCTTGGTTTGATCAGGCTAATCGAGCGAGTCAATTTGGTTAGTGAAGCATTGCTGCATGCACCTTAGGTAGGTGGCGCTAGCGTTCTTCAGACCAAAAGGCATGGTTACGTAACAGTACGAACCATACAGGGTGATGAATGAGGTTGCGAGTTGACCAGACTCTTTCATCGAAATCTAGTGATAGCCTGAGTAGGCATCTAGAAAGGAGAGGATCTCACATCTCGAGGTGGAGTCGACTATCTAGTCTATGTGCGGCAAAGGAAAGTGATCCTTTGGGCACGCTTTGTTGAGGCTAGTATAATCAATACACATTCTTCATTTCTTGGTTTTCTTTTTAATAAGAATAGGATTAGCAAGCCAGTCGGAGTGGAATACCTCTCTGATGAATCCAGCTGCCAAGAGTTTGGTGACCTCCTCGCCTATGGCCCTGCGCCTCTCATCATCAAAGCGACGTAGACATTGCATGGCGGGCTTCGAGCCCGAGACAAGGCATAGTGCGTGCTCGGTGACCTCCCGTGGTATGCCTGGCATGTCGGAAGGTTTCCATGCAAAGACATCACGATTGGTGCGCAGAAAGTCGGTGAGCTCGCATTCCTATTTGGCTAGGAGCTGGGTCCTGATGTACACCATCTTAGTTGGGTCAGTGGGGTCGATCCCCACCACATTAGTTTCCTTGAGTGGTTGGTTTGTTGTAGTCTGGGACTATTGGGGTCGACAACTCCCTGAGCCGTGGGAGCTTGGATGAGTTGATGACGGCAGTGGCGAGCTCGTAATGCTCGCGGTCACACGTGAAGGCGTGCGAGAAGGTGCTACCCATAGTGATGACACCATTCGGTCCTAGCATCTTTAGCTTTAGGTAGGTGTAGTTGGGGACCGCCATGAACTTGGTATAGCACGGCCACCCCAAGATGGCATGGTAAGACCCCGGGAAGTCCACCACCTCGAAGGTAAGCACCTCCGAGCGAAAGTTGGCTCGGTCGCCAAACGTGACGAGCAGGTCGATCTACCGTGCGGGTATGTCTGCGCTCCTAGGATCACGCCGTGGAAGGGAGAGCTCGCTAGTCGGAGTTCTGACCAGGGGATGCACATGGCGTCGAGAGTGTCGACGTAGAGGATGTTGAGGCCACTACCTCCATCCATCAGCATCTTGGTGAGGTGCTTTTTGCGGACGATGGGGTCGATGATGAGTAGGTAGCGTCTTGGTCTAGCGACATGGGAAGAATAGTCCCTCCGATCAAAAGTGATCAGAGATTCCGACCAGCGAAGGAAGGAGGAGACGACCATTTCGGCGACGCACGCCTCTCGATAGCGCACTTTGTGCTGGCGCTTGGAGTAGATGGCATCATATCCCCCGAAGATCATGATGCATTCCTCAGGGTTGGGGAAGCCATCCCCATCCTTGCCTGTCGTGCCTCCTTTCTTGTCTGCTACCTCCTTGCCTTTTCCTTCTTTTGGCCCGCCGTCCTGTTGTAAGAAGCGCTTGAGGAGCTCACAGTCCTTGTAGAGGTGTTTGACGGGATAAGCGTGGTTGGTGCACGGGCTATCCATGAGCTTGCCAAAGTGGTTAAGCAGGCCCTGCTAGGGCTGCCTACCCACGCGATCAGCTACGACGACCAATGTGGAGTTGGGCGGTCAGCGTCGATCCTTCTTATTCTTTTTGCCCCTCTGCATGGAGGGGCCCTCGTCTTGGTCCTCATACTTGGCCTTGCCCTTATCCTGGCCTCTATTGAAGACCGCTCCGACCACCTCCTCATCGGAGGCATGGTTCATGGTGACGTCGAGCAGGTCACAGGTGGTTCGGGGCTTCAGGCAGCCAAGTTTGTGGATCAGGGACTCATAGGTTGTCCCAAAGAGGAATGCGCTGATGACGTTCGCGTTGATGACAACAGGTAGGGAGTTGCACCGCCTTGAGAACATGTGGATGTAATCCTGTAGGAACTCGTTGGGCTCCTATTGGCAGCTCTTGAGGTCCTAGGAGTTTCCAGGGCGGACATACGTCCCCTAGAAGTTCTGAACAAAGACCCTCTTGAGGTCCGCCCAGTCGTAGATGCTGTCATGCGAGAGGATTTTGAGCCACGCTCGAACATGTTCCCCCACATAGATGGGAAGGTACTAAATGATGAAGTGATCATCATCCACTCCCCCGGCTTGATAGGCGAGTCGGAAGTCTTCGAGCCATATACCGAGATTCGTCTCCCTGGTATATTTGGAGATGTTGGTCGATGCTCGGAAGCGCTATGGGAATGATGCTCTCTAGATGCATCGGCCAAAGGCCCATGGTCCTGGTCCATCCGGGCTGGGACTCTGGTCATTCGGTCGACGACCATGCCTGGGGTGCGTCTCCCCGGTCTCCTCGATGGTCCGGTCGAATCCTGTGTCGTCTACTCTCACTACCGCCTGATGGACGTCATCATCAAGTCGGGCCCAATGCTGGTTGCTGATGACACTATGAGCGTCTTGGTTCGGCCCAAGGCATTCGCACATAGGTGGTCGGTGTGGAGCGGGTGCTAGGTCAGGCTGTGGCACAATTGCGCCCTCCTGTTCTACGCTTGGTGGCTGTAGTGGCGAGCGGATGGAGCGATGTGTCTGGTGTGTCCCCGCCCCCTAGTAGAGAGAGAGGTCATGAGTTGGTGTCACGACACAGAGCTCTCCACCTGTTGCATGGCGGTGGTCTCCTCCAGTGCCCAGAGGTTTTGGTGGATCACCTGTTTCTAAGGGTTGTCCGGCTCGAGGAGGCCACGTAGGAGCATCGCCACTACAACGATGTTCTGGCTTGCCCCAGTGAACTATGGGGGATCGCCCCCTGTGGGGGATATACCCCCAGGTACCACAAGATGGTAAATGGGCCACACCATCCGAGGTGGCCCGGCCCGTAAGATCAAGGCGTACACATCAAGATTACAAGTTGTACTAGATATTGCAATAGTACCAAATTGGATACTTTACTTGTAACCTTGTCTCTTCAGAGTATATAAGGAGAGACAAGGGTCCCCTAGAGGATAGGTTAATCTGTATACATCTCAATACAATACACCAAAGACATAGGACATAGGATATTACGTCGATCAGATGGCCCGAACCTATCTAAATCGCTGTCTCTGCGCCTTGTGTCACCATCTGGTTCCTAATTACACGCACCGTCTACCGATAATCTACCACCACGGGCACCCCCTTGGTGGACTACCAACCATATTTCGTCGATAGTGGCGTGCCAGGTAGGGGGTGTGCGTGCTGATCCATGGCAAATCAGATGGGAATTTTCTTCATCAAAGACGTCACGGTAATTCGACTCCCGCGACGGTGTGCTTCGGAGACGAGCCGTGATTCCAGCGCTCCCATGCATCCATGTGTCGCAGCAAGCCACCACTGATGATTCACGGAGTTTAGCGACAGCCTCATGGATCGATAGCATGTGACATGTGGAGCAGAAGTGACGGGGCATCATCGTAACAAGGGCATTCGGCACCTTACTGTGAGGCCTAGATCTGATCTATAGGATCATACAACCTGGAATAAAGCAAGACGTGACCGGCAAAAAGAAAGCAATCAACGTATCATGTATATGCATGTATACATCATGGATGCATGTGCATACAAGGAAAATTCCTTTGATGATCGCCTATGTCTCCAAGATCAGATGACCACTCCGGTTAAATAAGCTAAGTCAAGTCAAGATTTACTATTTAGCAAAATACATATTTTTATATATTATAGTTCTGGCTATGTCTACGTGTCTCCTTGTCTACTATGGGTAGGAATCAGATACGGTACCCTTGCCATATGGGCGGTTTCCCTTATCGACGATGGAAGAATCATCACGGATCATCACGCACATCAAGCGGCACCGCAACACGATTCTGTCCCAACGGCGGACTCTGCGGCAGACAAGAATTAGAAGACGAGTTCACCTGGAGGCTAGCAACGAGGCCGTGGAGTCATGCAGATCACCACGTCGACGGCGCCCTGTCTCCACGAGACGGCGAGATCCGATCTAAAGCCCAAGTATCGTAATCAGAGCATAAGTCGGACTACAACGCCGTCTCCATCTCCAACACGGCAGTCAAGGTTTCGTCGATCAAGACTTTCCTCTTATTATGAGAAAATAGGAAGCAAGCAGGGCTAAGGCATCTATGGATATATGCATGCATTGTATACGGGTATATGCATGTGAACGTCATGGCCATGCAAGCAAACAAGGAGCCACCGTGCTATGTTACAGAACCATGCAACCAAGGAAGCATATATGTGGTACAGGGCCATGCATCAATGGAGTGTGTATACATGTATATGTCACCATTTCTTGCATAGCATCTGATACTTCATACAAGTCCAAGTTAGATCACCACACAAGCCACCGACGACGATGAATACTCCATCAGCGGCAAAGGCTGTTCCTACTGCTCCTACACCATCACCGATTGAGCAACCCGTCCGAGCTCACGTCGACCACGGACCACGTCAACCACGTCCCAAATGGCTACACCGAGCTTCGGCCACGTCGACCACGGACCATGTCCCGAGCGGCTCCGCTGAGCTCCGACCACGTCGACCACGGACCACATTGACCATGTCTCAAGCGGCTCCACTGAGCTCCGACCACGTTGACCACGTCTCGAGCGGCTCCGCCGAGCTCCGACCACATCGACCACGGACCACGTCGACCATGTCCCGAGCGGCTTTGCCAAGCTCCGACCACCTCGACCACCAGACCACGTCGCAATGATGATCGCCACGAAGAATGACGCTACAACAACCGCGACCACTGTGGCAGAACCTCCTAAATTATAGGACCCACATGCACCTGTCACTGTCCAACGACCTCTGACGACTATGCATATGTTTCCGGTAACTTAAGAAGACTGTCGGGTGTCCTCGGGGAACCCCGAATCATCCACGATTTACGAGCAGGATCACATTACAGAGTCATTGCAGTAATACAACATTTATTCAAATATATACATCAGAGTAAAAACAGCGAAAGTCTTACAATAACTTAGTTTACAAACCAGTGATTTCAAACCTTACAAACTAAGTTCGATAGTTAATACAAAATGTAGTAGTGGAGTGGCATTATACATAATACAAAACACACAATAGAACTGCCCTGCCCAAGGGCCACACATTTACTTCTCATCGTCAGATCGAACAATAGTCATGCAGCACGATCCAAAACAGATCTGCTCATGAGGCTCACCTGCAACAAGGGTCAACGAACCCTGAGTACAAAAGTACTCAACAAGACTTAACCGAAATAAAATTGAGAAGACTCAGGAATGCAGGCTCAGGGATTCAAGGTATGGCTTTAGCAATAATCAAAGTTCTTTTGCTTAAAAGCTTTTTAACAAAATTCTTTACTTTAACATGCAAAACTTTATAAGTACCACATATGAATCTGCCATGATCCATAATGAGATCATGAACTTCATATCAATCTCTTTTGCAAACCTTTCTCAAGTTCTAGTTATTATACTACGATGATGAACAGAGAAGTGAGTCTCCATAACCGAGGAGCAACGACGATTCGAACCGATTATAAACCCAGCTGGGGATTCTAGACCACACGACATATGCAGGTCCCCGACCTACATATACCAACCTACCCTTAGGTCCTCTAAAACAAGAACGGGTCCGCGCCACCCGAGAATACAGTACTCCACCAATCCAGCCCATTGCCACGTGGGTACACGCTATTCCCGCCATCTCTCCACTCCCAGTGCGCGAGTAGCCATTCTTGTAATAGAATAGCCAAGTTAAGGCTTACCGGAGTATGTGGTTAGTACTACAAAGTCTCACCGCACACAGTTCAACAACGGTGCGGACCTTAACCGACACAGACGGAAAGAATCCGCTCACAAGACCTCCATGTCTTGTGGCTCACACACACCGAGTCTGCCCGGTCTAGATTTATTACTTCACATGCTCATATTCCATGATAACATAAGTAACCAAAGATCCATTTAAAACTCGTAGGTGACAGGTAATCATCCGACTAAGCATGACTAAGCATAACTAGTCATTTACGAATAAAACAGGTAATCAAGGTAGATACGGAAAAACAAGGCTGGTAATGCACCAATTAGGTTTTCACTTAACTCCTAATCACTTAATGCAGTACTTGAAAGCAAAAGCGATATAAATTTGTAAAACACAAGGTAGGTTTAAATGCATCCGGGGCTTGCCTTCGTTGATGGAAAAGTCCGGTTCCTGCGATGTTCCACAAATATCTGATCCGACCTCAACAGACGAATTAACTTCCTCAACCACTTGATTAACTACCACGTGTTCACCTTCGTTCACTACACGTAGTAACAATGCCATGTTTAACATGATGCGAGATATAAAACATGATGCTCGATGATGGATGCAAAAGTTAATAACTTGAATATAACTTTCCTTCGCGGTACAGTTACAAATAATTATCATAAAGCATTTTTAGTCGTGCTTCTAATAAGTCAAAGGTTCACTTATTATACATGCTTACCAACTAAAGCCTCATCATGAAAAGACATGTATAAACAATATACAAGGAAATGTATAACTTTTACTTTTTACCCAAGAGGTTGCATCTAAGAAGCAATCAAGTTTATTAACATGCATTTACTAACGAAATTCTTAACTAAGTCATTTATAATTATTAACTAAAGGGCGAACCTAAACATATCAAGAAGGTAATCACTTGGCCATGACACAGCAGGGGTGGGGTGTTTCATGATCTATAATCAACTCCAAAATCATTCAGGACATCTCATGATCTATGTTTATCATTTTGACAATTATTAACTAATAATTAAGGCATATAAATAAGAGTATAATTAAACATCATCAAATTAATCCCAAACTTTTTGTGGAGGCAGGTTTTAACAATAAACAAATACACTAAAAATTTCATGGTCACCGGATATTTATTTTGGCCTATAAAAATTACACAGCAAGCATTTCTTAATTAAAAGGACTAATTTTTAAGCATCCAAAAACTGTTGATTTTTATGGTTTCATATTTTTCCTACATAGAGGACATCATGAAGAGGCTACACAAAAAGTTTCATGATTTTAGCGTGCACCAATAAATAGCAATCAAATTCACAAGTTTCAGCTGAAAATAGAAAAAGAAAAAGAAAAACCCTGTAGCGCACTATTTATCTGAGTCACAAGATTCACAATTAGGCCCTTGCCTTTGTTCTAATTGTTGCACGAAGCCCCTGTCGCGATTTCAGAACAGAGGACGTGGAGAAGCTCGATTTCCGGCCGGTGAAGACTCGTCGGCGGCAATTGGAAGGATGGTCGAGCGACGGGGTGGCGAGGCGAGCCTGAGGGTGGTCGCAGCTCGGCTCGTCGCGACCCGTGACGGTCTGGCCACGCGAGCCCGCGGCTCAGCGACGAAGAAGCACGTCGGCAGGGAGTCACGACGGCGAAGCGAGGTCGAAGTGGAGTTGCGGAGGTACAGCTTGGTCCGGGGAGGCTGGTGGCTGTGGTTACTAGGCACAAGGAGACGCAGAGGCTCAGGAGCTAGTGATGGCTGTGGAAACCGGCACGGCGGCCATGGCAGCGAGAAAAGCAGAGGACACAAACGGAGAAGAACGGCGACGTCGGAGGCTTTAAAATGCGGCCAGGAAGAATGAAGAAGCCACGTAGAAGCCTTTCCCACGCCAGCGCGGAGCCGAAGGCGGTCACATGCGCGACTGGAAGACAACCGAAGCTCGTCGTCGGTGAGTTGGTTTCCGCGGGTACTGTTCATCGTATTTACAGAATTGCCACTCACTTAATTTCTCCATTTACTCCAAATTTTATATGGTAACTCAAAAATCTCCAAAAATAAAAGTTGTTCAAAAACAAAAGTTCTACAACTTTGCTTTTATAACCATCCCCTAATTCGGTCTACATTTTGAAATGAAAATTTGAATTAAAAAAATGGGACATTTAAAGAATTTCGCCTTTTCGAATTACTTCAAATTTTTCATAACAACTTTAAAAACTCCAAAAACAAACTTTACATAACTTGACAAGCTCTACACTTTTGCTTTTGGGCTCAGCCCCAAAATATGCTTAGATTTTGAAATGAGTTTTCAGGGTAGAATTTAAATGCTAAAAATCCGGGTTGTCTCGAAAATTCCAAATCCAAACCAAAATTTTGAACTTGATTCAAACAATTCAATTCAACACTCATAACATAAATGTAAACTTGTTTTAGTGAATGCATATCAAAGTTTGCAATATGACCAATGCCTTGCAATGCATATGATGACATGTCCTGTTTTTAATATTTAAACACCCGAGGTGTTACAATCCTTCTCCCTAAAAGAAATCTCGCCCCGAGATTCAAAGCCATAGGGTAAGTAATGGAAAAGGAAATGTGTCGCAAGAACACATACAAAATCTATCCATAAAACAGTTGAGGTCCCTTTACAAAACATAACTAGTAAAACCGAGCTCAACTAACATTACTCTCTATTAACGCAAGAAACTCTAGAAAATTTTCTAATAAGTAATCTTCTGATTCCCAAGTAGCTTCTTCTTCTGAATGTTGATTCCATTGTATCTTGTAGAACTTGATTGTCCTTCTTCGAGTAACACGATCTTTCTGATCCAAAACTCGGATAGGATATTCGGAATAAGTCAAATCTGGTTCAAGTTCCACTCCTTCAACCTCAACATTCTGCTCAGGCACTCGGAGACACTTCTTCAATTGAGAAACATGGAACACATCATGCACAGCTGCGAGATGTTCTGGTAATTTCAAGCGATATGCGACTTTTCCATACCTCTCTAAAATTTGAAATGGTCCAATATATCGAGGTGCCAACTTGCCTTTAACACCAAAACGGGTAACTCCCTTCATTGGTGATACTTTCAGATATACAAAATCTCCTTTGTTAAACACCAACGGTCTACGTCGTCTATCCGCATAACTCTTTTGTCGGGATTGAGCTATCTTCAAATTACTTTGTATTTGCTTAACCTTGTCTTCTGTTTCTTTCACAAGGTCAACCCCAAAGAATCTTCTTTCTCCAGGCTCAGACCAACTCAGCGATGTTCTGCATCTACGACCATAGAGTGCTTCAAATGGAGCTATTCTAATGCTTTCCTGATAACTATTGTTGTATGAGAACTCAGCCAGAGGTAAGCATTCGTCCCACTTAGTGGAATAGTTAAGGACACAACACCTTAACATATCTTCAAGCACCTGATTGACTCTTTCAGTTTGTCCATCAGTCTGCGGATGATAAGCTGTACTAAACAGTAGTTTGGTACCCAATGAAGAATGCAATTATTTCCAAAAATTGGAGACAAACTGTGTACCCCTATCGGACACAATAGTCTTGGGTACTCCGTGAAGACTCACAATTCGCTCTAAATACATCTTGGCATACCGTATAGTGGGATATGTATTCTGAACTGGAAGAAAATGTGCTGATTTGGTTAGTCGATCTACAATAACCCATACTGAATCAAATCCCTTGGATGTCTTGGGTAGACCAACAATAAAATCCATACTTATATCCTCCCACTTCCAAGATGGAATAGGTAATGGTTGTAATTCACCAGCAGACCTCAAATGTATAGCTTTCACCTTTTGACAAGTATCACACTTTGCTATATATCTAGCAACCTCTATTTTCATTTTAGTCCACCAGAATCTTTGCTTCAAGTCATGGTACATCTTGTTGCTTCCTGGATGGATAGATAACCTAGTAGCATGTGCCTCTTCCAGAATTGACTGCCGCAACTCAGGAACCTTTGGTACTACCAGGCGATCCTTGAACCATAACACACCTTCATCATCTATGCTGAAGCATTCTGCTTTTCCATTCTTGACTCTTTCCTTGATATGGGCGATACCCAGGTTTTCCTTCTGAGCAGCAATAACTTGATCTCGAATAGTGGTTTCAACAATTATGTTGGTCAAACTACCTTGTTGAATTACTTCTACGTTCAACTTCTCCATTTCTTGACATAGCATCAAACCCATTGTTCTCACTGCCAGACAATTGCAATAACTTTTGCGACTGAGGGCATCTGCAACCACATTTGCTTTACCGGGGTGATAATGTACTTCCAAGTCATAATCTTTAATCAGTTCTAACCATCTTCTTTGTCGCATGTTCAACTCTGATTGAGTAAAGATATACTTTAAGCTCTTATGGTCTGTATAAATATGGCACGTATTACCAAGCAGGTAATGCCGCCAAATCTTCAGAGCATGGACCACAGCTGCTAACTCCAGATCATGAGTCGGATAGTGTTCTTCATGTAGCTTAAGTTGCCTGGATGCATAGGCAATGACTCGACCTTCTTGCATCAACACACATCCAATACCAATACCTGAAGCATCACAATAAACATCAAATGGCTTCTCAATATTAGGTTGAGCTAATACTGGTGCAGTAGTCAACAGTCTCTTCAAAGTTTGGAAAGCCTCTTCACAATCAGATGACCAGACAAACTTGACTTGGTTCTTCAACAACTCAGTTATGGATTTTGATACTTTAGAGAAATCTGGAATAAACCGACGGTAATACCCTGCCAATCCCAGAAAACTCCGAACTTGATGAACTGTGGTTGGCGGTTTCCAATCAAGCACATCCTTCACTTTGCTTGGATCAACAGCAACGCCTTCAGCTGACAAGACATGTCCAAGAAATTGTACTTCCTTAAGCCAAAAATCACACTTGCTGAACTTGGCATATAGTTGATGTTCTCTCAAGCGGGTCAGAACAATTCTGAGATGTTCCGCATGTTCTTTCTTATTCTTGGAATATACTAGGATGTCATCAATAAACACCACTACAAACTTGTCTAGCTCAAGCATGAATACTGAATTCATCAGATACATGAAATGAGCTGGAGCATTTGTCAATCCAAAAGACATTACCAAGTATTCATATAATCCATATCTTGTGGTAAATGCCGTTTTGGGAATATCTTCAGGCTTTATCTTAATTTGGTGATATCCTGACCTCAAATCGATCTTGGAGAAAGCTTTGGCTCCGGCCAATTGATCAAAAAGCAAATCTATCCGAGGTAAGGGATACTTATTCTTGATGGTCACTTCATTCAACGGACGATAGTCAACACATAACCTTAGGGTCTCATCTTTCTTTTTCACAAAAATTGCCGGACATCCCCAAGGTGATGAACTAGGTTGGATAAACCCCTTCTCAATCAATTCTTGTAACTGAGTCTTCAACTCGGCCAATTCCTTGGGTGGCATCCTATAAGCTCTTCGAGAAATTGGAGCTGTTCCAGGTTGCAATTCTATGTTAAACTGGACATCCCTATCAGGTGGTAGACCGGGTAAATCTTCAGGAAACACATCCGGAAATTCACACACTACCGGAATATCTCTAATCTCTTTGACATCAGTTGCACAAATCTTGCCCACTGATCTTCTTAAGGTTGGAAGTTGGATGAGAAGTTGAGAATTACTATCAGGCAAACTCACCCTTAATGTCCTATTCAAAGCATCTATAACCGCCTTATGCTGATACATCCAATTCATTCCCAAGATTACATCTATATCCTGATCCTTAAGGATAATCATGGTAGTGGGAAAAATATGCCCACCTAGGTTTATGGGTACCCGGTATACCATTTCCTTAGTACACAGACGTCCCCCGGGCGACTGTATAAAGAAATTTTCCTTTGTTGCCCCAATTGAAAGTTCATGCTTTACCACAAATGTTCTATTGATGAATGAATGAGATGCACCCGAATCAAAAAGTATAACTGCAGGGTGATTGGCAACAGGAAACATACCCATCATCACTGGCTCCCCTTCTGGAATTTCTCCAGCTTGAATATAGAACACCCGTCCTGTCTTCCTCTCATCTTTGCCCTTCTGAGCATTCTGATTGGGGTTCTTGTTTGGTGCCTGACCCTGTTGTTGATTGGTAGGGGCCTTCTGATAATTTTGATTAGTCTGCCTGGGATACGGACATTCCCTAGAGAAATGACCGATCCTTCCACAATTGTAACATGGATAATTGTGACCCTGGGACATTGGAGCATTACCACCAGGAGCATTGGTCGACTGTGAACTCGGGTAGGTTATAGCAGGACGGACATTCGACTGTTGCCCGGCTTGAGACTGCGGCGGACGATAAGGAGGACGATTATGATGTACTGGATGATAAATCATCCTCTGCCTCTTCTGATTTCCCCCAAACGATCCAGACGGCATACTCTTCTTCTTTTTGAGCTCCTTATGCTGCCGATACTTTGACTCTGAAGCAATTGCAATATTTACTGCCTCATGATAAGTAACATTAGTACAAGTTGTCATCATTGTCTGCAGCTTGGTATTCAGACCTCTCATAAACCACCTCTTCTTCTTTGCATCAGTATTAACATGTTCGGATGCATATTGTGACAGGTGATTGAATCTTCCCACATACTGCATCACTGTTTGATCTCCTTGCTTCAAAGCAAGGAATTCATCAAGCTTCATAGCCATAACTCCTTCAGGGATATAATGGGCTCTGAAGGCAGTACGGAACTCAGCCCAAGTTATTGGAATGCCAGCAGGTTGCATAGCCACTAAGTTTGCCCACCAAGCACTTGCTGCTCCTCTAAGTTGCTGAGCGGCAAACGCAGGTTTCTGATACTCCGTGCATGGGATAAGATCAAATTTCTGCTCCATGGTTCGAAGCCAGTCATCAGCCTCCAATGGTTCATCTGCCTTGGTGAACACTGGTGGTCTTGTGTCTGTAAAATCAACATATGTGGCCTCCTGTCTGTTATGATGGCGACCACGGTTTCCATGCATCTGATTCTGATTACTCTGAGCTATCTCATGAAGCAAACGAGAATTTTCGGCTGTCACATTGACAAGTGCGGTTATAGCATCCGCCAGATTTGTTGGAACTGGTGGCGGATTTGGAATACCATCCTCATCTTGTGAAGTTCCTGGAATATACGAACCCCGCGTACGACGCATCTGCTCATAATAAACCAAACTTTATTACAAGCCTTTATTGAATTGCACTAAAGCTTACTCCAAACACATTACATAGAGTTTACTAAAACACAAACCCGCAAGTACAAAAATAAGACTACATAACTTAACTAGAACTAACTATTATACAACTCTACTCCTTTCCTTGATTACTTCAAACTTCAGGCTCGGTATCCATTCCAGAAATATTACCGCCTTCATTATCACTTTCATCGATCATTACTAATTCTTCAGGATCTTCTTCTTCTTCTTCTTCTTCTGATTCATCATCATCGGCAAGGATGACACCGGGGTCCATGGCATCAGCTTGGGGTTCATGATTTGGATTTAGTAGATTGCTAAGCCTATGAACTTCCTCATGTAGATAGGTATTATGTTCTTCTAAATCTTCTACATAGAATTCTAGCTCATGAGTTCTAGCTCAAGCTACATCTTCCCTATGCCAAGCTTCATTCCTTCCCTCCATCGTACGAACTAACATGCTTTCACAGTTCCTGTGCGCGGTGGTGAGACGCCTCAATTGATCCTGTAATTCTCCTACCTATATAGCATCCAAAGCCCTATCTCTAGTAGCTTGTGCTAACTCCATAGAAATCCTCTGTATCTCTGCTTGGGGATCAAGCCTAGAGCTGCTACTGCTAGCACCATCATTCCTAGGGGCAAGTTGGTGACGAGGAACTCCTTTGGGTCCAGTGGACTTACGGGGCGTCATCTTGGTACGAGCCATACTGTAGGAAGCCAATTTAATCCAAGTAAGACCACTTGATCAAAGTCTAAAGAGCAGCTAGAATAGATTACATTACTCAAACCAGACTCACTACTCAACTCCAGACTCAGAGGTGAAGGAAGTAACAAGTGAATTAATCATGATGCATGAATCGTTCTTACGAACAAAACCATCAAAGATTATAATACACATAAACAACATTTGTTTTTATATAGGGCATAATAAGATTACTACTCCACCACACAAAACCTTTTTAATCCAATAGGGAATGGTGAGAAAGAAATAAGATAAGTCAGAAGCAATTTGGACCAAATTAACAAGTTAAATTTAGTCATCCCAAATTATTTTGAAGTTTTTGTAAAACAATACAACAAAAACTTTGTAACGATCGCTCTGATACCATTCTGTGGTAGAACCTCCTAAATTATAGGACCCACATGCACCTGTCACTGTCCAACGACCTCTGACGACTATGCATATGTTTCCGGTAACTTAAGAAGACTGTCGGGTGTCCTCGGGGAACCCCGAATCATCCACGATTTACGAGCAGGATCACATTACAGAGTCATTGCAGTAATACAACATTTATTCAAATATATACATCAGAGTAAAAACAGCGAAAGTCTTACAATAACTTAGTTTACAAACCAGTGATTTCAAACCTTACAAACTAAGTTCGATAGTTAATACAAAACGTAGTAGTGGAGTGGCATTATACATAATACAAAACACATAATAGAACTGCCCTGCCCAAGGGCCACACATTTACTTCTCATCGTCAGATCGAACAATAGTCATGCAGCACGATCCAAAACAGATCTGCTCATGAGGCTCACCTGCAACAAGGGTCAACGAACCCTGAGTACAAAAGTACTCAACAAGACTTAACCGAAATAAAATTGAGAAGACTCAGGAATGCAGGCTCAGGGATTCAAGGTATGGCTTTAGCAATAATCAAAGTTCTTTTGCTTAAAAGCTTTTTAACAAAATTCTTTACTTTAACATGCAAAACTTTATAAGTACCACATATGAATCTGCCATGATCCATAATGAGATCATGAACTTCATATCAATCTCTTTTGCAAACCTTTCTCAAGTTCTAGTTATTATACTACGATGATGAACAGAGAAGTGAGTCTCCATAACCGAGGAGCAACGACGATTCGAACCGATTATAAACCCAGCTGGGGATTCTAGACCACACGACATATGCAGGTCCCCGACCTACATATACCAACCTACCCTTAGGTCCTCTAAAACAAGAACGGGTCCGCGCCACCCGAGAATACAGTACTCCACCAATCCAGCCCATTGCCACGTGGGTACACGCTATTCCCGCCATCTCTCCACTCCCAGTGCGCGAGTAGCCATTCTTGTAATAGAATAGCCAAGTTAAGGCTTACCGGAGTATGTGGTTAGTACTACAAAGTCTCACCGCACACAGTTCAACAACGGTGCGGACCTTAACCGACACAGACGGAAAGAATCCGCTCACAAGACCTCCATGTCTTGTGGCTCACACACACCGAGTCCGCCCGGTCTAGATTTATTACTTCACATGCTCATATTCCATGATAACATAAGTAACCAAAGATCCATTTAAAACTCGTAGGTGACAGGTAATCATCCGACTAAGCATGACTAAGCATAACTAGTCATTTACGAATAAAACAGGTAATCAAGGTAGATACGGAAAAACAAGGCTGGTAATGCACCAATTAGGTTTTCACTTAACTCCTAATCACTTAATGCAGTACTTGAAAGCAAAAGCGATATAAATTTGTAAAACACAAGGTAGGTTTAAATGCATCCGGGGCTTGCCTTCGTTGATGGAAAAGTCCGGTTCCTGCGATGTTCCACAAATATCTGATCCGACCTCAACAGACGAATTAACTTCCTCAACCACTTGATTAACTACCACGTGTTCACCTTCGTTCACTACACGTAGTAACAATGCCATGTTTAACATGATGCGAGATATAAAACATGATGCTCGATGATGGATGCAAAAGTTAATAACTTGAATATAACTTTCCTTCGCGGTACAGTTACAAATAATTATCATAAAGCATTTTTAGTCGTGCTTCTAATAAGTCAAAGGTTCACTTATTATACATGCTTACCAACTAAAGCCTCATCATGAAAAGACATGTATAAACAATATACAAGGAAATGTATAACTTTTACTTTTTACCCAAGAGGTTGCATCTAAGAAGCAATCAAGTTTATTAACATGCATTTACTAACGAAATTCTTAACTAAGTCATTTATAATTATTAACTAAAGGGCGAACCTAAACATATCAAGAAGGTAATCACTTGGCCATGACACAGCAGGGGTGGGGTGTTTCATGATCTATAATCAACTCCAAAATCATTCAGGACATCTCATGATCTATGTTTATCATTTTGACAATTATTAACTAATAATTAAGGCATATAAATAAGAGTATAATTAAACATCATCAAATTAATCCCAAACTTTTTGTGGAGGCAGGTTTTAACAATAAACAAATACACTAAAAATTTTATGGTCACCGGATATTTATTTTGGCCTATAAAAATTACACAGCAAGCATTTCTTAATTAAAAGGACTAATTTTTAAGCATCCAAAAACTGTTGATTTTTATGGTTTCATATTTTTCCTACATAGAGGACATCATGAAGAGGCTACACAAAAAGTTTCATGATTTTAGCGTGCACCAATAAATAGCAATCAAATTCACAAGTTTCAGCTGAAAATAGAAAAAGAAAAAGAAAAACCCTGTAGCGCACTATTTATCTGAGTCACAAGATTCACAATTAGGCCCTTGCCTTTGTTCTAATTGTTGCACGAAGCCCCTGTCGCGATTTCAGAACAGAGGACGTGGAGAAGCTCGATTTCCGGCCGGTGAAGACTCGTCGGCGGCAATTGGAAGGATGGTCGAGCGACGGGGTGGCGAGGCGAGCCTGAGGGTGGTCGCAGCTCGGCTCGTCGCGACCCGTGACGGTCTGGCCACGCGAGCCCGCGGCTCAGCGACGAAGAAGCACGTCGGCAGGGAGTCACGACGGCGAAGCGAGGTCGAAGTGGAGTTGCGGAGGTACAGCTTGGTCCGGGGAGGCTGGTGGCTGTGGTTACTAGGCACAAGGAGACGCAGAGGCTCAGGAGCTAGTGATGGCTGTGGAAACCGGCACGGCGGCCATGGCAGCGAGAAAAGCAGAGGACACAAACGGAGAAGAACGGCGACGTCGGAGGCTTTAAAATGCGGCCAGGAAGAATGAAGAAGCCACGTAGAAGCCTTTCCCACGCCAGCGCGGAGCCGAAGGCGGTCACATGCGCGACTGGAAGACAACCGAAGCTCATCGTATTTACAGAATTGCCACTCACTTAATTTCCCCATTTACTCCAAATTTTATATGGTAACTCAAAAATCTCCAAAAATAAAAGTTGTTCAAAAACAAAAGTTCTACAACTTTGCTTTTATAACCATCCCCTAATTCGGTCTACATTTTGAAATGAAAATTTGAATTAAAAAAATGGGACATTTAAAGAATTTCGCCTTTTCGAATTACTTCAAATTTTTCATAACAACTTTAAAAACTCCAAAAACAAACTTTGCATAACTTGACAAGCTCTACACTTTTGCTTTTGGGCTCAGCCCCAAAATATGCTTAGATTTTGAAATGAGTTTTCAGGGTAGAATTTAAATGCTAAAAATCCGGGTTGTCTCGAAAATTCCAAATCCAAACCAAAATTTTGAACTTGATTCAAACAATTCAATTCAACACTCATAACATAAATGTAAACTTGTTTTAGTGAATGCATATCAAAGTTTGCAATATGACCAATGCCTTGCAATGCATATGATGACATGTCCTGTTTTTAATATTTAAACACCCGAGGTGTTACAACCACCGTCATGACAATAGGTCGGAAAGCTCGAGGACCGGACGACTTCATCACCGCCGACCAGATTTCTATCCAAAGATAAGTACACTTCTAATATTTATATTTAATATAATTTTTCATTACGACATTTCTCCACAAACGTCCTCGTCATGATTATTCTTCAAATAACGTTTGTCCATGTATACCATCTTAAATATAACATACAGCTATACTTAATGTAAATCCTCGACCAGTCATGTTGACGCTCGATGTTTCCAGAAAAGGCCCTGTCTTCGGCTCCTCCCTACACGTGCACGAGCGTCTGCCCTCTGCGTTATGGGTGGTCGGCAGCGGCTCCTTAGCGATGCTTTGTTCTTCCTACACGTGCACGGGCTCCGCGCCCCGCGTTATGGTTAACGGGCTAGCTAGGGCTGGAGGCTTAGCTACATACTAACTGGTTGGACGATTTATATTAAGTATAAACACAAACTTCATATTAACACTGATGTTTACAAAGCACCAACTGCTTTATCACATCATGCTCATTTGCAAATGACTGCTGAGCGTTGTTTCTTCACCGCTGATTTTTTCTCCATAATTTATTATTTTGTACATCATGTACTACAATTCTACATATTTATATTACAGTAATTTCGAGCTATGCTCGGGGACTTCGTCGCTCGCTTCTTGACCTACACTCGGGGACTGCCTCGATCACTCTCCGACCATGGCTCGGGGACTTCGTCGCTCGCTTCTCGACCTACGCTCGGGGACTGCCTCGATCACTCTCCGACCATGGCTCGGGGACTTCGTCTCTCGCTCCTCGACCTGTGCTCGGGGACTGCCTCGATCACTCTCCGACCACGGCTCGGGGACTTCATCGCTCGCTTCTTGACCTACGCTTAGGGACTGCCTCGATCACTCTCCGACCATGGCTCGGAGACTTCGTCGCTCGCTCCTCGACCTGTGCTCGGGGACTGCCTCGATCACTCTCTGACTACGGCTCGGGGACTTCGTCGCTCGCTCCTCGACCTGTGCTCAGGGACTGCCTCGATCACTCTCTGACCACGGCTCGGGGACTTCGTTGCTCGCTCCTCGACCTCTGCTTGGGGACTGCCTCGATCACTCTCCGACCACGGCTCGAGGAATTCGTCGCTCGCTCCTCAACCTATGCTCGGGGACTGCCTCGATCACTCTCCGACCATGGCTCAGGGACTTCGTCGCTCGCTCGTCGACCCGTGCTCAGGGACTGCCTCGACCACTCTCCGACCATAGCTCGGGGACTTTGCGTCTCGGCTACATGTGACTAGCAACTCGCATACAGTTGGGATATTTTTTCTCACTTAGACCTTGCTACAAGGCTCATACCTCGCTTTCCAGCAAGCTCGAGGACTACATCGGTACGATGCACCTGCCGATGCATCTCGTATCGCCTGTACGACGATTAAGTTCTCAACTTAACTGGGAATTCTTTTTAGACCCTGGCACCACGTGCCTATGTCACCTACTACCAGGCTCAGGGACTAAGTGGGCACACTTCACCTTGCGGTGAATGTGTTTGTTTTTCGACCCCTATGCCTCTGATGATCAAGGACGCTACGCTTTAAGACGCACTTACGTTTCTTTTCAGAAATACAAGTGGGCACACTTCCTAGGACGGAAATCTTTTTCTTTCTTCTTAAGAGCACCATACATTCTTTGGACAACCTACTTCTCCGACGACAATGGTGGTTGAAGATGTCAAGAACTCAAGCCTCACTATTCGGAGAAGGTGAAAATGGCGTGTCGCATCAGAATACATGGCGCTCGGGGACTAGCTATGGGGGATATACCCCTGGGTACCACAAGATGGTACATGGGCCGCACCATTCGAGGTGGTCCGGCCTATAAGATCAAGGCGTACACATCAAGATTACAAGTTGTACTAGATATTGCAATAGTACCAAATTGGATACTTTACTTGTAACCTTGTCTCTTCGGAGTATATAAGGAGAGACAAGGGTCCCCTAGAGGGCAGGTTAATCTATATACATCTCAATACAATACACCAAAGACACAGGACGTAGGGTATTACGTCAATCAGACGGCCCGAACCTGTCTAAATTGTTGTCTCTGCGCCTTGTGTCACCATCTGGTTCCTGATTACACGCACCGTCTACCGATAATCTACCACCATGGGCACCCCCCTCGGTGGACTACCGACCATATTTCGTCGACAGTGGCGCGCTAGGTAGGGGGTGTGCATGCTGATCCATGGCGAATTAGATGGGAATTTTCTTCATCAAAGATGTCACGGTAATTCGACTCCCGCGACGGTGTGCTTCGGAGACGAGCCATGATTCCAGCGCTCCCACGCATCCGTGTGTCGCAGCAAGCCACCACTGATGATTCATGGAGTTTAGCGACAGCCTCGTGGATCGACAGCATGTGACGTGTGGAGCAGAAGCAACGGGGCATCATCGTAACAAGGGCATTCGGCACCTTACTGTGAGGCCTAGATCTAATCTACAGGATCATACAACCTGGAATAAAGCAAGACGTGACCGGCAAAAAGAAAGCAATCAACGTATCATGTATATGCATGTATACATCACGGATGCATGTGCATACAAGGAAAATTCCTTTGATGATCGCCTATGTCTCCAAGATCAGATGACCACTCCGGTTAAATAAGCTAAGTCAAGTCAAGATTTACTATTTAGCAAAATACATATTTTTATATATTATAGTTCTAGCTATGTCTACGTGTCTCCCTGTCTACTATGGGCAGGAATCAGATACGGTACCCTTGCCATATGGGCGGTTTCCCTTATCGACGATGGAAGAATCATCATGGATCATCACGCACATCAAGCGGCACCGCAACACGATTCCGTCCCGATGGCGGACTCTGCGGCAGACAAGAATTAGAAGACGAGTTCACCTGGAGGCTAGCAACGAGGCTGCGGAGTCATGCAGATCACCACGTCGACGGCGCCCTATCTCCACGAGACGGCGAGATCCGATCTAAAGCCCAAGTATCATAATCAGAGCACAAGTCGGACTACAACGCCGTCTCCATCTCCAACATGGCAGTCAAGGTTTCGTCGATCAAGACTTTCCTCTTATTACGAGAAAATAGGAAGCAAGCAGGGCCAAGGCATCTATGGATATATGCATGCATCGTATACAGGTATATGCATGTGAACGTCATGGCCATGCAAGCAAACAAGGAGCCACCGTGCTATGTTACAGAACCATGCAACCAAGGAAGCATATATGTGGTACAGGGCCATGCATCAATGGAGTGTGTATACATGTATATGTCACCGTTTCTTGCATAGCATCTGATACTTCATACAAGTCCAAGTTAGATCACCACACAAGCCACCGACGACGATGAATACTCCATCAGCGGCAAAGGCTGTTCCTACTGCTCCTACACCATCACCGATTGAGCAAGCCGTCTGAGCTCACGTCGACCACGGACCACGTCGACCACGTCCCAAATGGCTACACCGAGCTCCGGCCACGTCGACCACGTCCTGAGCGGCTCCGCTGAGCTCCGACCATGTCGACCATGGACCACGTTGACCACGTCTCAAGCGGCTCCGCCGAGCTCTGACCACGTCGACCACAGACCACGTTGACCACGTCTCGAGCGGCTCCGCCGAGCTCCGACCACATCGACCACAGACCACGTCGACCACGTCCCGAGCGGCTCTACCAAGCTCCAACCACCTCGACCACTAGACCACGTCGCAATGATGATCGCCGCGAAGAACGGCGCTACGACAACCGCGACCACCGTCATGACGATAGGTCGGAAAGCTCGAGGACCGGACGACTTCATCACCGCCGACCAGATTTCTATCCAAAGATAAGTACACTTCTAATATTTATATTTAATATAATTTTTCATTACGACATTTCTCCACAAACGTCCTCGTCATGATTATTCTTCAAATAACGTTTGTCCATGTATACCATCTTAAATATAACATACAGCTATACTTAATGCAAATCCTCGACCAGTCATGTTGACACTCGATGTTTCCAGAAAAGGACCTGTCTTCGGCTCCTCCCTACACGTGCACGAGCATCTACCCTCTGCGTTATGGATGGTCGGCAGTGGCTCCTTAGCGATGCTTTGTTCTTCCTACACATGCACGGGCTCTACGCCCCGCGTTATGGTTAACGGGCTAGCTAGGGCTGGAGGCTTAGCTACATACTAACTGGTCGGACGATTTATATTAAGTATAAACACAAACTTCATATTAACACTGATGTTTACAAAGCACCAACTGCTTTATCACATCATGGTCATTTGCAAATGACTGCTGAGCGTTGTTTCTTCACCGCTGATTTTTTTTCCATAATTTATTATTTTGTACATCATGTACTACCATTCTACATATTTATATTACAGTAATTTCGAGCTATGCTCGGGGACTTCGTTGCTCGCTTCTTGACCTACGCTCGGGGACTGCCTCGATCACTCTCCGACCACGGCTCGGGGACTTCGTCGCTCGCTTCTCGACCTACGCTCGAGGACTGCCTCGATCACTCTCCGACCATGGCTCGGGGACTTCGTCTCTCGCTCCTCGACCTGTGCTTGGGGACTGCCTCGATCACTCTCCGACCATGGCTCGGGGACTTCGTCGCTCGCTTCTTGACCTATGCTCAGGGACTGCCTTGATCACTCTCTGACCACGGCTCGGGGACTTCGTCGCTCGCTCCTTGACCTGTGCTCAGGGACTGCCTCGATCACTCTCTGACTACGGCTCGGGGACTTCATCGCTCGCTCCTCGACCTATGCTTGGGGACTACCTCGATCACTCTCCGACCATGGCTCGGGGACTTCGTCGCTCGCTCCTCGACCTCTGCTCGAGGACTGCCTCGATCACTCTCCGACCACGGCTCGAGGAATTCGTCGCTCGCTCCTCAACCTATGCTCGGGGACTGCCTCGATCACTCTCCAACCATGGCTCAGGGACTTCGTCGCTCGCTCCTCGACCCGTGCTCAGGGACTGCCTCGACCACTCTCCGACCACAGCTCGAGGACTTTGTGTCTCGGCTACATGTGACTGGCAACTCGCATACAGTTGGGATATTTTTTCTCACTTAGACCTTGCTACAAGGCTCATACCTCGCTTTCCAGCAAGCTCGAGGACTACATCGGTACGATGCACCTGCCGGTCCATCTCGTATCACCTGTACGACGATTGGGTTCTCAACTTAACTGGGAATTCTTTTTAGACCCTGACACCACGTGCCTATGTCACCTACTACCAGGCTCGGGGACTAAGTGGGCACTCTTCACCTTGTGGTGAATGTGTTTGTTTTTTGACCCCTATGCCTCTGATGATCAAGGACGCTACGCTTCAAGACGCACTTACGTTTCTTTTTAGAAATACAAGTGGGCACACTTCCTAGGACGGAAATCTTTTTCTTTCTTCTTAAGAGCACCATACATTCTTCGGACAACCTACTTCTCCGACAACAACGGTGGTCGAAGATGTCAAGAACTCAAGCCTCACTGTTCGGCGAAGGTTAAAATGGCGTATCGCATCAGAATATATGGCGCTCGGGGACTAGCTGTGGGGGATATACCCCCGGGTACCACAAGATGGTACATGGGCTGCACCATCCGAGGTGGCCTGGCCCGTAAGATAAAGGCGTACACATCAAGATTACAAGTTGTACTAGATATTATAATAGTACCAAATTGGATACTTTACTTGTAACCTTGTCTCTTCTGAGTATATAAGGAGAGACAAGGGTCCACTAGAGGACAGGTTAATCTGTATACATCTCAATACAATACACCAAAGACACAGGACATAGGGTATTACATCGATCAGACGGCCCGAACCTATCTAAATCACTGTCTCTGCGCCTTGTGTCACCATCTGGCTCCTGATTACACGCACCATCTACCGATAATCTACCACCACGGTGAAAGGTCCTAATGGCTAGAGGGGGGGTGAATAGCCTAATAAAAATTTCTACAACAACACTTAACCAAATGGTTAGACAATTATGAGGCGAAGCAAGTGTTGCGCTAGCCTACTCAAAATGCAAGCCATCTACCACAATTCTAGTTTAGATAGTGTCAATTCACACAAGAGCAATGACACTACCCTATGTTAGTGTGCTCTCAAAGGCTAACTAAAGAGCCACACCAACCAAGCATGCAAGCTCTCACAACTAGCTACACTAAAGAGCTTGTCAACTAGTTTGCGGTAAAGTAAAGAGAGTGATCAAGAGGGTTATACCACCGTGTAGATGAATGTACCAATCAATCACGAAGATGAATAACAATGATGACCAATCACCTCGGAATCAATGATGAACATAATGATTTTTACCGAGGTTCACTTGCTTGCCGGCAAGCTAGTCCTTGTTGTGGCGATTCACTCACTTGGAGGTTCACGCGCTAACTGGCTTCACACGCCAAACCCTCAATAGGGTGCCGCACAACCAACACAAGATGAGGATCACACAAGCCACGAGCAATTCACTAGAGTACCTTTTGGCTCTCCGCCGGGGAAAGGTCAAGAACCCCTCACAATCACCATGATCGGAGCTGAAGACAATCACCACCTCCGCTCGACCATCCTCGCTGCTCCAAGCCGTCTAGGTGGCGGCAACCACCAAGAGTAACAAGCGAAATCCGCAGCGAAACACGAACACCAAGTGCCTCTAGATGCAATCACTCAAGCAATGCACTTGGATCACTCCCAATCTCACTATGATGATGAATCAATGATGTAGATGAGTGGGAGGACTTTGGCTTAGCTCACAAGGTTCCTATGTCAATGAAAATGGCCAAAGATGTGAGCCACAGCCAGCCATGGGGCTTAAATAGAAGCCCCCACGAAATAGAGCCGTTGTACCCCTTCATTGGGTACTCTACGCTCTGACCGGACGCTCCGGTCCACTTGACTGGACCCTAGACTCAACGTCCGGTCCACAGATGGACACCACGTGTCATCGCCTTCAAACGTTGTTCGTCAGATTCCAACGGCTATGACGCTGACCGGACGCTCCGGTTAAAACTGACCGGACGCTGGAACTTCAGCGTCCGATCGAGTACAGTAAGGGTCAAAACCTGGTTTTCCTCGACTGGACACGTCCGGTCCACCTCGACCGGACACAGCCCAGCGTCCGGTGGTAAACCCTAGCCACGGTACCGACAGTCAACGCAATCAGACGTAGGCAGTCAGCGTCCGGTGCTTCTGGATTTAGCATCCGGTCACTGGACCGATGCTGGCATCAGCTCTGTTCTCACTTCTATCTTCTCCACCCTTGCTCCAATGTGCCAACCACCAAGAATTTGCATCCAACGCAATAGAAAATAGGCATTTTATTTTCCCGAAAGCGCCGAATCCCGTCGAGCAAGCTCGGCGGGAGGGAGAGAGGGACCCAAACCCATCTCAACCCTGCAAACACCTTGTGCACATGTGTTAGCATATTTTCACAAATATTATCAAGGGTGTTAGCACTCCACTAGATCCTAAATGCATATGCAATGAGTTAGAGCATCTAGTGGCACTTTGATAACCTCATTCCGATACGAGTTTCACCCCTCTTAATAGTACGGCTATCAAACCTAAATGTGATCACACTCTCTAAGTGTCTTGATCACCAAAACAAAATAGCTCCTACAAGTTATACCTTTGCCTTGAGCTTTTTGTTTTTCTCTTTCTTCTATTCAAGTTTAAGCCCTTGATCATCTCCATGCTATCACCATTGTCATGTTATGATCTTCATTTGCTTCTGTACTTGAAGTGTGCTACCTATCTCATAATCACTTGATGAACTAGGTTAGCACTTAGGGTTTCATCAATTCACCAAAACCAAACTAGAGCTTTCACACGGGCACCCCCCTCAGTGGACTGCCGACCATATTTCATCGACACCCCCCCTCCCGTGGATGATGTCGCGCTGGACCTAGCGAGCGTGACCCTGGGCGCCGCTCACCGAGTTACGTGCATGGGGCACATCGTGGTGCACCAAGCATGCTGGAGCAGGTGGCGGCTGTTTCTGCCACCTTTGTCGTAGCTCCTCATCGTGCGCCTAGGCACATGCGAGGGCATCCGCACGAGGGTCCGGAGGGGTGTGGGTCTGAATAGACTCCACTACCATAGGTGGCTGTCCCGAAGCATCCACCATAGCGCACTCCTAGGATAGAGGGTGGCTAGGTGCCACGGCATCATCGATGCTGGAGCCGTCGCTCTCAACATTGTCATCCAGGAGGTCATGAAAAAAGGCAGGAGCATAGCTCGCCATCCCCACGACTTCGAATGTGAGAGGGGCGGTGCCAGCATCCTTCAGAGCCCTCGGGCGTACGCGTCCGTGGGGGACGCGAGGCCATAGGGGAACCGGTTGCATGGCGGTCACGGTAGGGACAACGGGGTCCCTCCGGAGAATCGGCGAAAGACAGTAAATAGCGAGTAAATAACAAAGTGTACATTACTCACAGTGGGGTTTGAGTAGAGCATATGCTCAGAAGTCAGAACGAAGCGTAGACGCCTCACCGTTGAAGTTGTCGGGTGTCCCGGAGCCAATGGAGGACGTGTCTCCTCCGACGGGCGTCGGAACAAGTGCCTCCTCGTGGAGGTGCAGCACGCCAAGCCAGTCGGCGACGAAGTCCAGCCTTTCAAAGAGGAAGGCCTGGGATGGCTCGAAGATGGGTGAACCCACATCCCAATAGGTGGGAGTGCGGGAAACTCCAGTGAGCCGAAGTGAGTCATATCGCTTGAGCCTGCCATGGCGAAGATGGCGGAAAAGTGGGACATCTGATGACCAAAAGTGTGAACATACAGTGTCTTCCCCATGGACGGCGCCAACTGTCGGTGCAGAAAGTGACCAACACATAAATATTTGTAGTTTTCCCGTACGTTGTGATCAGATGTGGCCTAGCACTCAATGACACATGGTTATACTGGTTCAGGCAATGTGCCCTACGTCCAGTTTGAGTCGATCGGTGACTTTATTCGTAAGCCTAGGTGCTCAAAGTTTGCTGTGGGGTTACAAACGGAAGGGACAAAGATGGGGGTGCAAGAGATCTAGTCGGACTCTGGTCTAAAGGGCCGAGAGTGACGGGAGCTCTACTGAGCGCTAAGTGTTCGAACGTCTATTTTTCATTGGGATCCTTGGTCGCTCGGATTGTGTGTGTGTTGTTTGAGCTATGAACTGATTGATCTCTCCGTTGGGAGAGAGCACATCTCCTTTTATAGATAAAGGGGATGGCCTTTACAAGTGAGTGAGAGAGAGTGAGAGTACATATGCTACTAAGTCTTGTTGTCCACGTCGTCGGTTACAAGATGATGGTAGGCGCCCCTAACACTGTTTGTGTCAGACGCATGTGGGAGGTTTTACCGTATTCACCATGTATGACAAATGACGGCGCCCACAACACTGTCGATGCCTAGAGGCATGTGTGGGGGGGGGGGTTTACCGTGTTTGCCTGGTATGGGAACTAATGGTGCCCACAATATTGTAGGGCAAATCGTCGGCGCCCACAACACTGCTTGGGTTCTGACATGCCTGGAAGGTTGCAGGGCACCCTTCTGGCATGTCATGTCGGTACTGTCCTATAGGTGTACAGGGTACGGTTCTTGATTTTGCGGTTGACTTGAGCATCCTGCCTTACTTGCTCTGTCTGTTTCCTGGTCCTCGCTGAGCGGGCGTCCCCGGCCGGTTGGTTCCAGTCGTCTCCGACTGCGCCCATTGGAGAAGAGTTGTAAGCAGAGGTTCGGTGTAACCCCGGTCGAAGACGCGGGTCAGAGTCGGAAGCGTTGTTGGCCAGTCCTTCCGGTTGGAGAGGCGGGTCAGAGTCGAAAGCGAGGCCTTCCGGTCGGAGAGGCGGGTCAAAGTCGGAAGCGGGCGCCGTTCCTCCCTGGCCAGGCCTTCCGGTTGGAGATTGGATCGTCTTTCTGGCCTGTCGTTAGGTTTTTGGGCCGGCCCAAGAGTTGTGCATCGTTCGCAACGTCGTCTGCTGGGCAAGTTTTTGTTGGGAAGCAGGTCCATGAGGGACCCCGGGTTTATGAACCCGATACAACATTTATTTTGTTTTCCTTTTTTATTAAGAAAGATGGAGAAGCCTACTGAGAACATCTCCATTAGTTCCCCTTTTCTATCCCCAATATAAAAAAAATTATCCATATTGGGGATAGAGGGACTATTTAGCTCCTCCCAGTACCACATTACCAACCCCTTTTATTGGTCGCCTCCAAAAATCAACTCATCTCTCCTTAAATAAGATGGGAGATACAACTCCCCTAATATACTGACGCGTAGCCCAAATACCACAAACTTGATTTTTTCGCCCTCTACTCCCGCTCCGCTGCTCTCTACAAAGCGTGGAAAGCCATCGGTGCGTCGCTGCGCACATGTCGGCTCCAACCTCGCCTAACCCACGCGAGCGTGATGGAGGATGCCGTCGTCATCCATCAAGTTCAAAGAAGAGCTAGATTCGTAGCTGGAAGAAAGAAGAGAATATAGCGGAGGAGGGCATGAGAGGGAGTCGCCATGGCCAAATCGGGAGGCCGCCATGGCCGTCGTCAAGAAGGAAGAAACATCGCGGCCCTTTGCTCAGGGAAGAAAGTGGTGGCCACAGAGAGATGAGGCGCGGGGAGATTATGGAAAGAGAAGAGATCTGATCTAAGTTGTCTGGCACCAGCGTCCATGGAGTTAGGCAGTCCGCGACGTATCCAGAGTCGGGCCTGGCGTGGGGTAGGAGGTCGCGAGGGAGAGAGGAGGACAAGAAAGGCTTACAGCCAAACTAGGTGCTTGTTTAGTTCCCATTCAAATTCCCAAAAAGTGCTACAGTAGCCATCACATCGAATCTTGCGATACGTGTATGGAGCATTAAATGTAGACGAAAAAAAACTAATTGCACAGTTTGGTTGGAAATTACGAGACGAACGTTTTGAGCCTAATTAGTCCATGATTGGACACTAATTGCTAAATAAAAACGAAAGTGTTATAGTAGCCAAATTCTCAAAATTTACGAACTAAACACGCACTAGTATAGGCCCTGTTTGTTTCCGCTTATAAGCGACTTATCGGTGGAAATAAGCGAGAATCCCACCAAACGCTTTGCTTATTTCCACCGATTCTCGCTTATGTGGTAAGCCGCTTCAGAGATTTGAACTACGAGAAGCGAAAAGCGAGAAACGAGAAAATCTTCGCTTAGATTATAATCCAAGCGTGTCTGGGAGAAGCGGAAACCAACAGGGCCACAGAGAGATGGGAGAAGCGACTGACATACGGACCGAAATGTATATTGCGGTTGATGTATTGTTTATCTGCTGTAATAACTCTCCTAAGAATCTGAAAAAAAAATATTATTAGTGGTAACCAATACTGCCATATTAGCATGTTTTATTAGTGAGCTCGAGATGGTGTGATGGCGAGCGAGTTGCGTGACAGCATGAGAGGACCGTTGTGGATGTGGCTAAGGTAGTGTGAGGGTTATACTTGTCAGCGCCTATTGACAAGGCTGGGAGAGTGGGAGCCAGAGTACAAACGACGAGGGACAGAGTGTGCATTTTTCAATATAGGGCCTTGTTTAGATTGTGAATAATTTCAACCTGATGAATAGTAGCACTTTCGTCTTATTTGGTAAATATTGTCCAATCGTGGACCAACTAGGCTCAAAAGATTTATCTCGTGATTTTCAACTAAACTGTGTAATTAGTTATTTTTTTTACCTATATTTAATACTCCATGCAAGCGTCCAAAAATTGATGTGATGGAGAGAGAGTGAAAAAACTTGGAATTTTGATGTAAACTGAACAAGGCCTAGGAGAGACAAGTCATCAAACTCTAGCTTTTGATCCAAACAAGCCATTTTTTAGCTTTTACCATTCCACAAGCCACAAACCCCTTTACAATTCCACACGCTACAAACGAGTTTCCACAGTCTTGTGCGGATCAAACAGACTCTAAAACACCTATGCATTGCCCCCAAAAAAAAAACTATGCCCAAGTAGTCGTTCCTGTGAATAGCTCACGGATGAGATGTAATATACACGACGATGTGGCATGTTTGACATCTTATAAGCCTATCCTCGTGTCGTCGCAACCTTGTGTGCATTATTTTCTACTCTTCTATATGTAGGAGACCTTGTATATATGCTTTGTATGAAAAGAGGTGTGTGCGTCGAATGATTGCACACCAGTGATCAGTTTTAGTACCATGCTCGTTGCTGTGTTCTTCAGATGAGCCCCTTGCCATCGTCCTCCTCCTCAGAGGCGACCTCGCCGGAGGCAGCTCCATCAGGTTCAGAGCCGCCGGCACCAGAATTATACCACCTCGCACACAGTAGGTAGCAAAAGAAGTTGAGCACGCTGATCGCGGCGAGCACCCAGTAGAAGAGGTCCAGCCTGTCCTTGTTAAGGTCATTGTCGCCGAGCCAGCCCCGGCGGCCGCCGCTCGCCGTGACCCTGTTCACCAGCGAGACGAGCACGGAGCTGAGGAAGAACCCGAACGAGAAGGAGCAGTAGAAGAAGGCCATGAAGAAGGCCTGCATCTGCATCGCCCCGGCGGTCGCCGCCTGCTTGTAGAAGAACTCCATGAGCCCGACGTTGGTGAACAGCTCCGACACGCCGAAGACGAAGAACTGCGGCACGAGCCAAAGCACGGACAGCTGGTGCACGCCTCCGGAGCCGGACGAGACGGCGGCGTCCCGGCGCCTGCGCTCGACGGCCGCGGCGGAGGCCATGGACAGCGCGACGAGGCAGAGGCCGACGCCGATGCGCTGGAGCGGGGTGATCCCGGACCGCGTGCCCGTGAGCCTCCGCGTGAGCGGCACGAGGAGGAGCTCGTAGGCCGGGACGAGTGCCAGCAGCATGGCGTAGGGGATGGCCTGCAGCGACGCCGGCGGGATGCGGAAGGAGGAGGAGGAGCCCGGCGCCAGCCTGGTGTCCATGACGCTGCCCTGCTGCACCGAGAACGTCTGCAGCTGCGCGAGCACGGTGTTGGTGACGACGGTGCACGCCACGATGGGCAGCACGGCCAGGAGTGTCTTGGTCTGCTGCACCTCGCCCGCCGTGCACAGCCGCCACTCGCTCTCCGGCACCGTGTCCGCCGCGTCCCTGATGCACGCCTTGTCCAAGAACCTGTGCCGAAGTTTTTTTTTAAAAAAATTCTCACTTTGGTCAGGTCAGGTGTCTGAAACTCTGAATACTGAATGTGCGGATGGTGCACGAGCTAGATGGTGACCTGAACTTGTTGGCGTGGCGGAAGTCGCCGTCGCCGACGACCGCCGGATCTCCGGCTGCGGTGTGGGCAGGATTGGAGGAGCCGGAAGGGCAGATTTGCTTCCTCTTGCTGAATGCAGCCACGAAAACCTGACAAATTTTACAATTGCACAGTCAGGCAACCGTATTTGGCACAAGGAAACCTACGAGATTTTGAAAGTTCTCTTCTTCTCACCCTTGCAATGGGTGTAAAGATGACGCTGCCCCGCGGGGGCTTGTTCCGGTACAACACCGCGCCGGAGACGAGGGTGATGAGCCCGGCGCCCAAGGCGGCGGCGGCGAGGCCAAAACCAACGGCCATCCCGAAGCGCGTTTGCGCCCAGACCACGGCCACGAGCGCGACGACCTCAGCGACGCAGTAGCCGAAGTAGGAGAGGTTGAAGTAGGTGGAGAGCCTCTTGCTGGCGTCCTTCTCCGCCGCGCCGGCGCGGGCGCCGGCGAACTGGTCGCCGCCGTACGTGGTCATGTTGGGCATCACGCAGCCGCTGCCGAGCGCCACCAGGTAGAGCGCCACGAAGAAGATGGCGGCCTTGAACCCGCTGGCCCGCTCGCAGCTGCCCGCCATGGTTAGCATGTTGCACGGCGCCGACTTGAGCTGTGTAAGATGTGCTTGTACCGCCAGTAATACCAGGCCCTGGTAAAACACACGATAAAAAAGAGCTTTATCACACATATATCAACACCGTAAGCTATGCTTTGCTATTTAAATGTACCAGGACCAAATGTACCTAACTTACTGGATGGCCACATTTTTTTAGCAGAGGTGTCTAGAGACATAGATTCATGAAGATTCATCTGTCCTTGTTATCCAGATTCACAAGCTCTTAAAATTATATTTAAGTCAAACTAATTTTAAATTTATAGGAAAAAAACACTAACACGTCTGACATCAAACAAATATATCATGAAAATATATTTCATGGTGTATTGAATAATGTAAATTTGGTGTCATAAATTGATACTTTTTTTAAAGCTAAAGATATTTTACTTAGAACAACTTTATAAGTTAATTTATTTTGAGACACGTGTAGTAATAAATATGTGCTACGGCCTCATAATATGGCTCACATTTAACAGTATAGCATTATACACAAGGCCTCTTATGCCCATGGTTTGAAAGTTGGCATATCATTTCCCATTTCCGAAATTTTGCAACCATTGTTAGAGTACTGCAAAACAGATGAGGTCCTTTTCTGTTTCTGAATACATATCCTGAGAGGACAGCAAATATTAATCTGCAACCGTTCTTCCAAAGATCCAGCCAAACGAATAGATTCTTCGTGAAAAGTTCAAACGCAAAAGTTCAAAATATTAGGTAGATCGCCATAAATAAGATATGAGATCCCATGGAGAACACCTACCGGTCATCCAGTGACCACTAGTACCGGCCCACCTCACAAGTCAGATGTCACAACACCAAACACTAGCACGGTATCACCGGTCCTACCCTACCCACCACAGTCCACAGTGAATGAACTGTACCCAGTAGCTAAAAAAATATCTTGGGAAATGCAGCATACTCTGCGCGTGCCAAGTCGTCGTCGGTTCGTCCCCGTTAAATTAAAATAAAATTGAACAGTTTTGAATCTAATCAAATCTACATAGACCGATGTTAACATTTATGGCACTGAATTGGCATCATTAAATTAATCATGAAATGGAATTTCTAAGTATATTTGTTTGAAGTTACAACTGTTAGTAATATTTTTTCTATAAACTTGGGTCAGTTTGTCTCGATTCAAATTCAGAATTGCATCTTTTTTTAGGACAGAGATATAGTAGCATATGACTAAATCTTCACTCCCTTAGTTCCAAATTATAAGATGCTTTGCTATTTAATATATAGTTTTTTGTTACACATTTAGACATACGCTATTTTCTAGATATAATATATAGTAAAACAATATATTTAAAAAATTAAAATATATTATAATTTGTAAAAAGAGGTGATACCATTTATGCTGTTCTATTTGACATGGTTTACAGATGTTGATTATTATAGGGTACTTAGAAACTAAACAAAAGTTCAAAACTAGAAACATAACCGAGTCTATATGCATTGAAAATAAAATACTCCACCTGTTGTAAATTATAAATAACTTCGAAATTATGACAAGTCAAACTTTTTAACTTTGATCAAATTTGTTGACGAAATATGCTAAGCTTAAAATTAATATAACTAGTCCTAGGTAATGGTTCATTTGATAGGGCAACTTATGAGTAATGGTTTACTTCAACTGGATAATAGAAATCTGTATAGTACTTAAATTTCATATCACTAGTCCTAGGTGATGCTTAACTTCATTTGAATAGTGTATCCCTAATTTAGTATTATTATGGTCTGAAACTATAGAATCAATGATTAAAAATTATGTATTTTTTTATACATAAGTTGTGTTGTCGTTTAATCCTCTCAAAATCTGAACTTGAAATTCAGCCTGTGTTATGTTTTTTTTATACATAAGTTGTGTTGTCGTTTAATTTGTCTCCTCTCAAAATCTGAACTTGAAATTCAGCCTGTGTTTGGACTTTGGAGAACAGAAACTTAAAAATCATATCTCATTTGGCATAGATAGACTGGAGCAATCAAAATAGTTTGAGCAGTAAACTGAGGATAATTAAGTTATATATATATAACCAGATAAAGTGGAAGTAGAGATAGATCTTTTTTGGAAAATTAGAAGTACAATCTGTAACAACTCAATGATGCAACGATTTGGACCCAGAGGCTCAATGATACCATCGTCAGCATGTTCGGTTGACTGGTTCGTATCATTACTGGTACGTAAAGAAGTATGGCTGGCTAATTTATGTGAAAGAAAAATACTATTCTAACTAAAAATTTACAATCATTTACGATGAGCCATGGCCAAACGAACCGGCTGCGTATCCTTTTGGCCCAAACTCCTCGAGGATGCACCTGATTAAATTATTATTACTGGCGAGAGGCTCAATGATACCACATATCCTTTTGGCCCAGGGCCCCAGCATGGAAAATTCAATGCCATCCGCCAAACCAGTACCCACACGCAAAAGCCAACAGGCACACAACACACGGGCAGGTTGCAAAAACTTTTGCAGGAGGGAAGGCCCGAAGGCGGTTGCCAGATCCAGAATTCCAGATGGACCACACCCCTCGTGAATCCCAATGTTCCTGTCGGAATCCCGCTCAGGCGGTTTGAACTGGAGATCTCTTTGCAGTTTGCACTGAAGACTGAACTGTGAGCAGACATTTGAAGGCTTGCGCCTCTTCTTCTTCTTCTTTTTCTTTCTTTCTTCTTTCTTCTTTTTTTTTTGATTTGATAAAAGAAGAGGAGACTACTTGGTGGTGCTGAATGCTGATGGATCCAAACTCCCAAAAATGCTCCTCTCCCCCTCCCGGCACTTGATTTCGTGCAAACTAAAAACTAAAACTGGTATCGAGTCCAGCTGTGTGCAAGCATGTGAGCGGCTGCGAATTCGTTGCTGCAACCAGCGACTTTTGGTTGTATTTTTTCTTTTCTTTTTTGTGATTAAAAAAAAATGAAAGCGTTGTTGGTGATGCTTGGTCATGGTGATGGGCGATTTTTCCGGGCCATGCATATCATGCATCCATGCCCATGACCCTACCATGTTCTCATGTTTCAGTTCATCTCCCTTACCACGAACATGAAAAGCCGGCTAGCTGGTCCATATCCATGTCCATGTCGCTGTCCATGAGAGTGATGCTACATAGGATAGCTGGATAGGAGTACGACTACTAACTGTCCAATCCATCAAGGAAGAAGCTACAGAAGGAAGAAGAGGGACGAGGAGGAGGAAGGACGGACCAGCGAGTGTTGAGAGGAGGTGGTAATAATCAAGAGGATGTAGTAGTACCGCGAGCTCGACGGCGGCGAATGATAGCAGCGTCCAGAAGCATCCGGCGTAGGAGTCGGAGAGGAATCCGCCGAGCGGGGAGAGGATGAAGACGGTGCCGACGAAGTTGGTCACCACGTTGGCGGCCTGCGACAGCGGGAAGTGCAGCTCCCCGAAGACGAACGTGATCAGGTTGCTCCCCACCGCCGCCAGCGCCACCGTCTGCGACGCCTGGAACACTGCATGGATGCAGCAGCTCAGGCATTAATTACATCCACCTTGTTGTTTGCACTGCGCATTTGTCGCCGTCGGTCTTCTCCGCCTTGCGTTCTTCCTTGTAGGAGCAGGAATCCAAGGAGCAAGAGGCAGCAAAAACGCACGCACGCACCTAGGATGAAGACGGCGGCGCGCATGCCGCCGTGGCGCTGCCGGCACGGGCGGCCACGCCAGTCGACGGGCGCCAGGGATCTCTCTGCGTCGTCCATGGCTCTCCTCCAAACTCTCTCCCCTCCTACCTCTGCTCTGCTACACACACTATCCCTCTCTCTGTGTCTGTGTCTGTCTCTCCCCTCCCTTCCTGGAGCCGGAGGAGCGAGTTGACTGGCGTTTCGAGTCGAGGCTGGGAACGAACGAAGATTTTAGCCAGCTGGTCGAGCAGGATTGGACTTGGATTGGGAAGCAAGCTCTGCGCTCAGCGTGAACAAGCTGGCGCGGGCTATATATAGGGCATGATTGGTGGTAGAAAGTCACGAGTCAGGATGACCAGGCTACGTAGAAGCAAAGAAGCTATGTTGAACTTGTACGAGCGGTCGTGTTTGGTTATTTTTATTGTTAGGCCTCGTTTAGATGCTGAAAAAATTTCAGCTCGATGAATAGTATCACTTTCGTCTTATTTGACAAATATTGTCCAATCGTGGATCAACTAGGCTCAAAAGATTCATCTCGTGATTTCCAACTAAACTGTGTAATTAGTTATTTTTTTTACCTACATTTAATACTCCATGCAAGCGGCTAAAAATTGATGTGATGGAGAGAGAGTGAAAAAACTTGGAATTTTGGTGGCATCTAAACAAGGCCTTAGTTTAGTATGAGACAAGATTGTGTTTGGTTGTTTGTATGCATCAGTTTTTTTAGTGTCTGGCGTATGGGTTCCTCTATCTTGGGTGAATCAAGTCATCCTGCATTACGAGGGAAGAAGAAATCCAGAAGACATAGACGTGCGGGATAAAGGAGGGCAAACGAATGAAAAGATGCAGGCTAAAAATACGAGCAGAGCAATCAAACACAACGTAAGTGTACGGAGAGATGCAGACACTACTACAAAAACAAATTTGCGCAGCGTTGCGATAACGCTCTCCGCGGCGGGCTCCTATTTTTGCCCGCTGCGGTAAATCTCACGATTTACCGCGGCGGGCATTTTTTATTTACTGAGGCGGGCACTTTTGCCCGCCAAGGTAAATCGATTTACCGTGGCGGGCATCCTATAAAGCCCGCCTCGGTTAAGGCCGAGGCCCAATAGGCCCAGGGCGAGGCCCGTAGCGGGTACTGGTATAAAATGAACACTTAGGGTTTCAGTCCTCTTACCTCTCATTCCCCTCCGCCGCCCTACGCGCAACAGGTCCCCGTCCAGATTCATCCACTCCTCTTCCCCTTCGTCTCGGTCCGCTCCGCCCCTTTTCCCCTTCTTGTCGTCGCAACCGTCGCCCATCCGGGGCTTGGATTGGCCTTCCCCCACTGCTGCTGGTAGGCAAGGAACCCCTTCCGCTCTTCGCTCCGACGGATTTGCTCGTTCCGTTTGTCTCTGGTAGAATCTGTTCGCCTACCGCTGCCTCGAATCCGTTTGTCTCCGGAGCAGCGATGGAGCACTAATACTTACAATTTTCCGATGGTTTGTCATGTTCCCAGGTGGATGTGCCCTTGACTGCCCAGCGCCCGCCCGCCCGCCCGCCTTCCCGCAGCAGCAATGGACGACGGGGACCTGGATTTGTCCAACTCGGACACGTACCTGTGCCCGGCGCTCGGCACCGACCCGCCTAGCAGCTACTCCATGGACAGCTACTTCGACGAGATCCTCGAGGACACGGAGCACCACGCCTGCACGCCGCCGTGCCCGGTATCTCTCTCTCCCTCTCTCTCCCACCCTCTCTCTCCTCTCAGTACCTCCCTCATCTCTCTCTCGTAGGCGAGGAGCTGCGTGGCGCGCAGGGACGGGTGATCCACACAGCGGTGGATCCAGGCGGCCGCGTCGAGTCCCTACGACGTGGATCCACACGGCGGTGGATCCAGGGCGGCCGTGTCTACTCCCTGCTCCCACGACGTGGATCCACACGGCGACGACACAGATCCACGGTGAGATGGCCCCAACCTGCGGCAATGGCGTAGATCCTGCGAGGATGACCTCCCCGGCAGCAGATCCGGCAAGGTGGAGACCCTGGCGGCGGATCCCGCGAGGTGCGGTGGCGCCAGTATTGTGTTGTGAATGGGCTCGTCAGTGGGCTCGAGAATGGGCTCGCTGGTGGGTTCCTGGTTTTTTTTTGTTTTTTTTGAAACGTTTAACCGCGGCGGGCATCCTAACGTGCCCGCCGCAGGAACTCGATTAACCGCAGCGGGCAAAGCGGTCCGCCGCGGGAAGGCCACGATTTACCGTGACCTTTTCACGTTGGCGGATGCGTTTGCCCGCTGCGCAAAAGCAAATTCACCCGCCGCGGAAAACGTTTCTGTAGCAGTGAGAATGTCCCTTCGAATGTCCTGTTCGAACAACCAATCACCCTGTATGGAACGCAACCGCGGAACAGGCCAAGGCGGCGTGCGGTGTGGATGTGGATGTGGATGTGGATGTGGTTGGGCTCCTTCTCTTCTCAGCTTGGAGTTTGGACGTAGGACTCGTACAAGCAAGCGGAGCAGAGCAGAGCAGAGCACGGCACAGGTAGCAGTTGAGCACAGTGCGCGCGCGTTTCGTCGTCTGGCCCAAAGTGGCTCTCCGACCGCCCAAAGAAAACACTTCCCTTTCACATTGCGACTGTTTACTTTCGACAGCATCGGGCTTTGGGACTGACAGACTGGTTGAAATAGTCACACTGTTGGCTCGTTGGAACCACCCAGTCAACAGTATTTTTCTCTCGCAACACACCAACAACAGCTAGTCCAAATCAACCCAGAAACCAACCAGCGAACAGGCCAAGTGTCCTCTGCCTTGCATTTCGTCGATGGCAAAAAAGTAATCCCCCCTCACTCTGTCCATGGAAGTACGATTAAGCCCTTGTTTAGTTCTCCAAAATACACTATATAAAAAGAAAATTCTCCGTCACATCAAACTTGCGGTACATGTATGGAGTATTAAATGTAGACGAAATCAAAAACTAATTGCACAGTTTGCTTTAACTTTGCGAGACGAATCTTTTGAGCCTAATTAGTCAATGTTTGGACAATAATTTACAAATACAAACGAAATACTACAGCGAAGAATCGTGCACTATGCAAAATTTGTAGGTGCAAACTTTGCCGAACTAAACGTGCCCTAATCTACCGCACGTTCCAGCATTCCCCATCAATCAAAGAAATATACAGTAGTAGTACTGTAGTGCCATGCATCCATATGGGTTAAGGCTGTGTTTAGTTCGCGAAATGAAAAATTTTGGATGTCACATTGGATGTTTTATGGATGTCGAAAGGGGTTTTTGGATACTAATAAAAAAACTAATTACATAGCTCGCCTGGAAACTGCGAGACGAATTTATTAAGCCTAATTAATCCATCATTATCGCATGTTAGTACGGTAGCACTTATGGCTAATATGAACTAATTAATCTTAAAACATTCGTCTCGCGATTTCTAACTAAATTGTGCAATTAATTTTTTTTATCTATATTTAATACTCCATACATGTGCCACAAGATTCGATATAATAGTTTAGGTAAAATTTTTTTAAACTAAACCAGGCCTAATTTCCCGTCCTCTTTTGTTTCCATATTATCGAGTACTACTACTAGTAACAACTTTTTCGATGCATATACAGTAGTACTACGCATAGAGGGTCACTACTACTAGTACTAGAGATCTTTCATCTCACGACTCCACCGACGGTGCCCTGTGATCCGTTTTTAGAAGCACCGATAGGTGAACCCCTTTGGACCAGTCAATCATGCCCGTCTCTCTTCTCCCCCCGTGACGTCCCTCCCTGTCAGCGCCAACCTTTAAACTTGGCCAAATGGTCCGCCCGGCACGGGCACGGGTACGGGCAAGGTCAGGTACGGCACGGCTAGACACAGCGTGCTTGGTAGTGTCGTCGTGTCAAAGTACTGGCCCAGACATGATACTATAAGTGCTTAGTCGCGCCGTGCCACTTAACACGGCGGCACTGCAGTGCTCGTGTCGGTACGGGCACTAAAGTGTCTGACCCCTCAAATGACTCAGAATGAGCATATGACTTCAACAAAAATGATATAGACCAGCAGATATGTCACTTTATTTATTAAATTGAGATCAAACTTATAATAAAAAACACATAACTGCATTCCATAGCACAATTAACACAAACACAGGCAAAGATAACAAAATAACAGTTTATAGAGAGCTTTAGTGCAATGACTACCTCATTCAAAACATATCTAGGTAAAACTCACCCTGGTGAGAAACCCTAAACAGAGAAAAAGATTATAGCCCAACTCCAATTATAAAGTTCATTGTCTTTACATTAAAGTCCAGTCCATAATATTATAGTCCCATTATATAAATCATAACTAATCAAGATAAAGTTCTTCAAATGCTTCTTCAAGCTCCTTGTCCTCCACCATGTGTTGCAGCCTTGCTCCTGTAGCCTCTCAATCTTTGATGCATGTCAGCATCTCCACCATTTTAGGCTTTAGCTTCCTCCGCCGCTCCTCGATAATCCTGATAGTCATACTAAAAGTGGATTCTGAAGATATGGTGGACATAGAAATAGTTAAAACATCTTTAGCCATGATTGACAGCACTGGATATGTGAGTTTGTGCTGATGCCACCAGTTCAAGATATTAAAATCACCATCTAACTGGTTCACAGTGTCACAGTCCAAGTAAGAAACAAGTTCAGAAACATTAGAAGCTGAAGAACTTGTAGCCTACAGCAGGGTAGTTACAGAGATATCTCTAGCCATGTTTAGAGTAGCAGCTAAAGGATGCATACCACCAGCAGAACCACAAACATCATCATCATCATAAATTTCATCCTAAGCAGATCTTTTTTTACTAGGTAGGTTAGGAGGGACAACCCTCTTCAACCTAACAGCTCCATATTTCTTCTCATACTTATTGTAGACATCAGTAAGTCGAGCTTTAGTACCCAACTGGTAAGTAGTATAATCTGTACTAGTAAGGTTACCCAACCTCCTAAGCACTCTATTGAAACCTTTTATTTTAGCTCTAGGGTCCATAATAAATACAAAAGAATAAAGCAAATGTATGTCTCTCCAATATTTATTATATTTGTTTATCATAGGTTGAACCACAGGTCTGATGTGACTATCATTCGCATAATTCTTTAGGTGTATAGCAATCTTAACAAGATAATGAATCATAAGTGGAAATGTAGAATAGTACACACCAGACAATGCAACTGTAGAATCATAAAACAGTTCAAGAAATTTAAGCACTTTTTCTGCCATAGCCCAATGATCATCAGTAAAAGCAACTGATCATCTTCAGCCCTAGGATATTGAGCATGCATGAAAGTAGTGAATGGGGCCTTATGAGGAAACAAATACTTAAGCATTACATATGTAGAATTCCACCTAACTTCCATGTCCAGCTGAAACTTTCTAGGCCTAACACCAGTGGCAATGCAGTAATTTTTATATGCAACAATTCTCTGGTTAGATGAGTTTAAAAATGATATTGCAATTCTAAATGTTTCAATCAAAGACTTAAGAGCCTCAAGGATCTCCTTAACAATCAGATTGATAATATGACATGCACAACGCTAATGCAAGAACATTGAATTAACTGTAGTAAGGGATGATACATTGTTTAATTATGATTCAACAGGATCATCTACAACCTCAATACCAAGATATTTAGACAACACAGATCTAAGTTTACGCATAGCTAATACATTAGATGATGCATTGTCCAAAATAACAGCAAACATTTTTTCAGTCAAATCATAATCAGCCAGCACAAATGGAACACGATCGGCAATGTTTTTTTCCATTGTGGGAACAATCAATAAGCCTAAGACCAAGCACTCTCTTCTCTAGTTGCCAATCAAAGTTTATGTAGTGAGCAACAATACTAAGGCAGTCCTCTTTGGCATTATCGGACCAAAATATCAAAGGTTAGACACACACAATTAACACTAGCAGAACTAACAGTCTCAACAAGCTTAGCCTTGCAATCAGTGAAGTATTTCAGCATGTCTCTAGTAGTGGCTTGCCTAGAGACTGGAACATATTTAGGATTATGAGCAGTTTTAATGTACTATTCAAATACATCAGATTCTTCCAAAGAGACATGAACATCAAGCCTAGCAAGCAATCAAACCAGTTGAGTACGAGCAACAATAGAACAGTACTCCCAATTATGCATACTACCATCAAGATTAAAAGAGATCTATGACTGAAACATGCGAGATTTTTCACACCTCCTAGGGCGTTTATCCCTATACTGGGTGAGGTGACCAGTGCCACAACTAGAGAGCGCAGAGTATTCCTTAGAGCAATGGATGCACTTAGCTCCATACCTGACTTTCTTACCATCCACTTTTTTGAAGAGCTTCTTAAAATCCAACCACGCTGCCGAGGTAGAGGGACGTGAGCGCTTGGCGCTATTCTCATCCCCGTCTCCTTCCCGACGTTTGTTGCCCCGCCTTCTTGATCATCGCCGACATCGATTGGAGCTTGAACGCTATGGCCGAACAGCTCCTCGGCGTCCTCGCACAGGTCGTCCTCGTCATCATCTCCTAAACTCAAGATGGCAACGGGTACGTACCCGATGGGTACTGGCCACCCGTACCCACACCCGCCAGATCAAAATCTTACCCGTCGGGTTACCCGTACCCGTAGGCGGGTAGAAAATTCATTCCATACCCGCACCCGACGGGTAATTCTTACCCGACAATATACCCGAGTTCACACACCAAAATATAATAGCTTCCAGCAAAACAAATCAACAATAGAGCAGCAAAACAGAAATATGGGCTGGTGGAGTGGAGTGGAGTGAGGATGAGGATTAGGGTTTGAGGGAGTTCTAGAATATATATACTCATATGCTTATATGGGCCAAATATGGGCTATATGCTTATATGGGCTAAAATTGCAGAGGTTGGATATTATTTATGCGGATTTTTTTTACCCGCGGGTATGCGGGTATGGGTAGTATACACCCACACCCGTACCCGCATATCCGATGGGTACAAGAATTCGTCCAATAACGTACCCGCGGGTGTAAAATGTCTTCCATACCCGCCTCCTTAACGGGTAAAACCCGTCGGATACTCGGGTTTCGGGTATCCGTTGCCATCTTGATCCTAAACTGACCAAGTATATATAACCCCAGGAAGGCAAGGGCGAGTCCTCTGATCCGAACTTACCACTCTTCCTGCCTGTTCGTTTGGCACACAACATTGTCGTCAGGGCAAGCGTTGAGGCGTGGACTCTCTGCTACTGATTTTAATTCAGCATTTTTCCACTGGCTGTTGGTTGGCAAGGTATAAGAACATGGCAGTTCCTCTTCCTCCAAAAGCTAAGTACGCACTCCTCTAGATTTTCTTTAAGCTACATATATTATTTGATCATTTTCTTAGTATCTGTTGAGATATCAATCTTAACACAACTTCCTAATTTGGTCTGCATGCACATGCCACTTTCTGCAGTTCTGCTAGCAATAACGTAAGTATTTTTTTATTTCTCAGTGCTTTATGTCATTTGATTTCCCTCTTTAGCACCAACCATTATGTCATTCTATATAAATGGATTAGTCATATGATTATTAAGGTACTCACAATGATGACTTTTCATTCCCCTAGGAGAAGTACTACGACTACAGCTGAGATTTTGGAACTCTCATGAAGGGCGTGTTTGGATCGAAGGAAAATTGGAGGAAAAATACATGAATGCAATTCCTTCAAAAAGACTTTCTCTCTCACCGTTTAGAACGTAGGAAGTGATACAAAACTTTCCAGAGAAAAGACTTAGGAAGTTGTACTTTTAGAGGAATATGAAAATGAGCTTTGAGTCAAGGGAAACTTTCCTGTGGCCACTTGCTGCTTTCTCGTTGCATCGAAAGCTATTAACATGTTACTTCCTGTATTTTTTCTGTGTTATGGATTCCTGCGTTCCAAACACCCCTTCTAGTTATTTTCCGTGTTTTTCCTTTTATCTATTTTACCACTACACACTCATCCTATTCCTGTGTTTTGATTCCTATGTTCCAAACAGACCCGAATCCTTCATAACAACTATATAGCAGGTACTGCTGTGCTATTTTTCTTAGGTTTATACAGTCTATGGTTGCTCCCTACAGCAAGGCCATGCTTCTATGTTGTCAGATATTCACAGCGCAGCACAGGTAGGTAATGGTCATGACCCACGGTTCACATTAGGAGGAAGATGCCTTCACAACGCGTTCCTTTTGGTAGCAGTTTTCGCAGGCCATCTACACGTCCTGATGACACAAGAACTTCCTCCTACATGTACATCAACATGCAACATACAACCCTTTGCATCGCCTCCGCTAACCTAATCTATCCCATTTATATTTTAAGAAGAAATAAAGCTACAAAGACAAGCACCGAACGTATCTTGGATCATCAGAAGGTTAGTACTTTCTCAAACCCAATCTATTCTTACCACAAACTGACAATTTTTGTGTTGTACATCAAGTTACAAATATTATCCTCCACACCTTAGTGACCCATGTTTTCTTTGATGAAGTTGAAGATCCAAGATTAGCATGGTGCCTTTTTCTTTAGTTCATTATTGAAATTACTTTTACATTCCTCTTAACTCGATTGAAATTATTTTTACATGCCCGCAGCAACGCGCGGGGAATTCACCTAGTTTCAAGTGTTTTAGACGCTTAAAGGTACGTTGAAAGTGTTTTATATGGATATTGCAAAAATATAGCAGGGGATGTTTGTACATGTTGCATATGTTGCAAGTGTTTCAAAGGCATGTTGCAAGTGTTTTAGAGATTTGTTCAAAATATTTCATCTGTTGCAGACCTATCTTGCAAGAGTTCTGATCTGGATATTGCATATGTTTCACACACATTTGTTGCAATAATATGTTCTAAATATTTCAGTCTTATGTTTCAGTAATTGTTTTCATGTTGCAAGTTGCAAGTGTTTTATCTGGGTTGCATATATTTCACATATATGTTGCAAGTGTATGTTCCAAATGTTTCATCAATTTTATAGGTATGTTGCATTTAAGTGTTTCATGTTGCACGTGTTTCAAGTTGTTCGCGGAGTCAGGGGACGCGGGGAGTGATGGTGGCACAGCACGTACGTTGGGGAATGGGGTGCAACGAGCTGGGGGTCGGCGGTCGGGGCGCGCTTGGGGCGGGGTGCGCGTGGGGGGCGGGGCGAACGGTCTCGAATCCAGGCGGATAGGGCGGGTTACGCGTGTGAGGCGAGTCGTCCGGACGCACGGGCGCTGCGACAGGGTGGGGTGCGCGTGCGGGGCGGAAAACAAATCAGCGGACTTGGCAGGCTATACGGGCGTCCCGCATCCGTCCAAACGTCCGGACGCTAGCACTTTGTATCATGTTACAACTGTTCGATGGCGATTGCCAGGTGAAACTGGGCCTAATCTACTTGCTCCACTCTGGGCCCGATACTTTTGAGTTAGGTTCCTTGGGCCTTTTCCTTCTTGGGCCTTTGGGCACTGCAGTAGTGGTTCCCATGTCCGTGACATTGAAGCGGGGCTCGGCGATGGCGTGGAGGCAGGTCTGAAGCTTTGGCACTGTCTCGGTAAGGAGGCGCACCTCTAGACCGGAGGCGGAGGTCCGCGGTTGCCGTGGGCTCAGGCGCCGGCGGCGTCAGATGCGGGGCGCAAGAGAGACTCGGCACCCGGGCGTTACATCGTCTCAGGTGCTCGCCGGAGGTTCGCCGGATCTACACCGTGCTTCCTGGTTTTCTCCCCTGTCCCCAGTGGCCCAGTCCTGCAGGCGCCGTTGTCGCTCTTTTCGCGCGGAGCGGCAGTCTGGCGGAGAAGGAATAGCTCGCCGTTGCCCAGTCCTGCGGAGGCTCGTTGCCAGCGGCGGCGCTCGCTCCTCACGTTGCCAGCGATGTGGCCTTCGGTCGCACCAATACTAATCATCGTTTGTTACTCGTTTCAATTTCTATAGACCAGGGGAGGGTGCACGCCCGAAAAGTGTTCGACGGAATGCGCGGTCAATGCCCCACCGTGACTCGCGCCCGCGGGCCGTTTCCAAGCTCATCTGCTACACCAAACCGGGGAAGGGGACGACGACGCCAGTGGAGGGTGCACGCCCGAAAAGTGTTCAGACTGGACTAACCTCGTCTGCCTCAACAGCCAACACTATCCGTGGATCTGTGGTTCAAATTGACGAGCGCGCGCAGAGGTTGATGCCAATTGGTGACACAGCACAATGACAAATCAGGCTTAATGCCTACACCGTGTCACCGCAAGTGCAGAGTTATTCTTTAACAGGTAATGCCCTGGATCCTGCAAAAGATTCATACATCAGTTTCATCACGTCTTCATATGACTGGCACGTCTTCCACCACGCATAAACTGAAGCATAGAAACAACTGCATAAATCCTTGCTGTAGCGTGCATTACAGCATATGCAGAAGTAGTGTTTCCTTAATTGTCTATCACTTTAGTATTAATTATAAATGACTAAAATATTATACCTATTTTTCATTCCAAAACTACACATCACTTCAAATTAAGAATGCCAGTGAATTGAAGAGGGGGAAAAGGTATTGCTAGCCACATAAAAATTCTGGTAACTATTTAAACAAGTAACTTACTAATAATAAGGAAGTATATAGAAATTAGGAATACATCTTCATGTACTATAAGGACTGACCAATATATATTGCCTTTGTTTAGATGAAAATACAACTATACAAGCCATATGACATCACATATGTCAGCAGGGTCTTCTTCCTCACTATGATTCAAACATAGCCGCCTGAATTGGTCTTGGCGGGAACATGTGTTCCATAAGGTATTTGTTTATTCTGCAGCTTTACTTACTAGTCAAAGTTGCCCACGTTACCACAACAAACACATAAACTCTGTCATAGAGGTTGTCAAAGAGCCGGAAATAAGCAATTCTCCATGACTTCATGAACAACAGTAGACAAAACACCATCCACAGCCCCACCACAAATCCCAATATAAGACCAAGATACAAGGACAAGGGTTCGAGTTCGTGCCCGTTGTTTCTGTTCTGACCATCGGTGGGTGTATCATTTCCTGATGAACAATTCTTCTGAAGAGGGGGCCCACAGAGTCCATCATTGCCGATGTACATAAGTGATGGATTGTCCACACTGAGGGTATCAAGTTGCCTACCTGAGGGTATCCTTCCAGACAAACTGTTGTAGGACAAGTTCAAGTAGCTTAGTGATGTCAAATTTGATAAGTTTGGTGGGATTTCTCCAGAAAGATGGTTCTCCGAGAGATCGAGTGATTCCAATGACTGCAAGGCCCCAATTTTGTTAGGAATTTTTCCAGTCAGGCGGTTGGATGATACATTCAGATTTATTAATGCATCAAGGGAAGTGATATCCAAGGGAATTTCACCGGTCAAAGAGTTGCCTGATAAATCAATGTTTATGAAATATGCCAATGTGCGACCATACCTAAGCAGTTGCCCTTTCATAATTATTGGTATGATTTCTCCAAACTGACCAGTTATGGGCATGCCTTCCCCTGAAAACTGAGGATCTCCATCTGGGAAAGGACCCATTGCTGTACCCGATAAAAGCCTTGACCCCTTCAATGTCATAGCTGTCAGGCTTGACAGATGCCAAGGTATAACACCAGATAAGTTATTGCTTGATAGATCCAGGTATTGCAGATGGCCAAGATTTGTGATTTCTGCTGGAATATTTCCTGAAAATGTATTGTGGCTTAGTCGAAGAAACTGTAAATTTGTCAGTTCCCCAATCCATTCAGGTAACCTTCCAAAGAAGCTATTCCATGCAAGATCCAGGAACTGTAGGCCCGTGCACTTCTGCAAAAATGCTGGGAATTCTCCTGACAAACTGTTATTGCCTAGAAGCAATTCTATAAATTGACTGGATTCAGTCTCAAAACATCGTGGAATTTCACCCTCCAAAAGATTGTTTGACAAGTCTAGGTCAGACAGCAGATTCAGTTTGCACAAAGATCCTGGAATGCTGCCACCAATTTTATTTGAATACATAAGCAATGTTTGCAGTTGTGGAGCTCCAAGATTCGAAGGTAGTGTTCCTGAAAATGAATTGCTGGACATGTCCAAGATGGAGATATTTGTTGGTAGCGGTGGTATTGGTCCACTAAGCAGGTTTGAACTGATGTTTAGCTCTACAAAGGCCATGTCAGCTAGATTTGCCGGCAAGCTGCCACTTAACTGATTGTTAGAGAGGTCGATATATATGGCCTGTGAAAATGTAGGCCAGAACCAATCGGGAATCTTGTCCATTAGAACTGTACTTGAAACGTCAAGTTTAGTGATCTCTGGCTGCCACTGAAGCCAAGCAGGAAAAAGAGGACCCATTTGGCAAGATGCAAAAAGTGCAACCTCCAGGCTGAAGATAGGGATCCAATCTGTATCCACTGACAGCTTCAAATTGGTTGAAGATAGGTCTAGTTTCTTTAAGCTTATTAGAGCTGCAAAGTGTTCTTCCATGATGATACCGCTGAAGTTGTTGTTGCTTAGAACCAACCAAGTCAAATTAGTGAGGGCTCCGAGTTCCGTAGGTACACTTCCACTGAGATGATTATTGGACAAATCAAGGGTGACCAAACCAGTTAGACTCCTAAACTCTGGCCCTAGAGGTCCAACAATTCTATTGTTGGAGAGGTCGAGGGTGTTTAGGTGTGTGCAGTTACTGAGCTCTGGTGGGATGTTTCCAGCAAGGTTGTTCGTGGAGAGGTTAAGTACAGTCAATGCGGTGAAGCGGCCTATCAAATTTGGAAGGGTTCCAGTGATATTATTAGAGTAGAGATGCAGCTCCTGCAGTGTATCCCATACACATTGTGGCAAGCTCGCCATCAATACTGCTATGTCTCCACTCATTCCATTGTCAGTGAGGTCTAGGATTTCTAAACTACATAGGTTCTTAAAGTTTCCTTCCATGACCAGCCCTTGATTAAGACCGAAGGACAAATCAAGGACTTGGAGAGATGTCATGTTTTCTAGTGCATCATGAAATTGGCCAAATAACCTGTTACCCCCAAGATAGAGGTATCTGAGGCTCGTCACCTTCCAAAACCAACTAGATGCAATTCCGTGGTCAAAATTATTACTCGAGAGATCAAGCTTATTGAGTTTTGTGAGATTTAGTAGAGGAAGTGATTGGTTTGCACTAGCAAGCGAGCAGAATGAAAGATCAACGACTCTCAGAGATGGAATCCTATTTAGCACATGAGGTCAGTTAGATACCTGTGAGAGATTTACATTGCTCATGCCAAGGTATTGTAAAGGTAGATGTTGTAACCAAGTGATGTCTGCTGAGTACATCATGTAATCAAGATCTTGGGAGCCAAGATCAAGGTACTGCAACTCAGACAGATTACCAAGCTGAGGAGGCACTTCACCGCTAAATGGTATACCAGAGAGATTCAGATATCTCAGACTCTTCATCAGGGCCAGGAACAGAGGTATAGTCTTTTGATGCTCTGATGTCAAGCAATTCCTGCTGAGGTCCAAGTGCTGTAGTTGTTCAAGGGAAAGCAGAGAGGGACTTATCTCGCCGAGCAGAGCGTTTACGTCGTCGCATCCGGTGTCGGAGCCGGTGCTTGGATTTCGATTGCCAAGGTCAAGCTCGAGGATGCGGCCGGTATGGTTGCTACACCTGACGCCTCTCCACCGGCAGCAGTCTCTACCGTGCCATGAAGCAAGGCGGTTGGTGAGGTCAGCTGTGATGCCCTTCCTGAAGGAGAGCAAGGCGGCCCTCTCAGCTGGGATGCAGCCGCTGCGATGGGAGCCATGTTGTTCAGCTTGAAGCGCAGCGACAGTCAGGAACAAACTGGTGTCTATGATGAGGATCAAGAGGAGGACGAGCGAGGGATTGGTTGTTCTGGGATGCATGCTGGGAAAACAGTGTAGCAAGAAGGCCGAGAAAGGTATGAGCTGCTTCGGTGCCCTGCCCCTTGTTTTATAGCTCCGTCCCTCCACCACAGCTGTTTGAAACATTCCCCTGCTTCTACTGATGTTCATATTTGTATTAAAAATGGATGATTTTAGAGGGGCTACACCGCAGGGAAGGTTAAACAAAGGAGCTTTATGGGCTTTGACCGTGGACTAGTCCGGAGCCGCAGGACCCACGTTTGCCGGTCTTTATGGGCGAGCCGCAGGACCCACGTCTGCCGGTCTTTATGGGCTCCGGACTTTGACCGTCTCCAGAAGAGGAGGATGCCCATGCCCAGCCCACCATGGGATAGGATAGGAGGGTCACGGGCGCAGCGAAGACTTGCCTTGTCGTGCGTGCGGGAGACGTCATGGTCCACGGCCTCAACGGCAGCGGCAGCTTCTCGGCTCCTTCCGTCCTGCCGATTGCTTCTGCTGTCTCTGGCTCTCTGCCCGAATTTGATTGATTGATTTAAGTCACAAGGGTTAATAGTTATATATTATATTATATATATAAATATAATATGGCCTGTCAGTCTCAGTCATGACTAATGGGAACACAAAGGGTAGTGTGACTAGCCATTCGACCGCGGCCATGTTCAGTTCGCTTATTTTCCAGATTTTGGCACTATGGCCTTGTTTAGATTGCAACTTTTTTCAACCCGATGAATAGTACCACTTTCGTCTTATTTGGCAAATATTGTCCAATCGTGAACCAACTAGGCTCAAAAGATTCATCTCGTGATTTCCAACTAAACTGTGTAATTAGTTATTTTTTTTACCTATATTTAATACTCCATACAAACAGCTAAAAATTGATGTGATGGAGAGAGAGTGAAAAAACTTGGAATTTGGATGGTATCTAAACAAGGCCTATGTAAAAAGAAGATTCCTCGTTACATCAAATTTACGGTACATACATAGAGTACTAAATGTTAACAAAATCAAAAACTAATTGCACAGTTTGGTTGTACTTTGAGAGATGAATGTTTTGAGCCTAATTAGTCAACAATTAGATAATTATTACCAAATACGAACAAAACGCTACAGCGTTGCTACAGTGTCACTGAATTCCGGTGGCGCCAAATCGGTGCCAACTAAACATGGCCCGCGTTGAAGGAAAGGAATGCAAAACAGAAACAGGCCAGATTTTGGGGGCCCCGTCGGCGTCGGCCCTGTCGTGAGTAATGAAAACGCATTCAAACGAAAACAGCAAACTGACAAGACAGACCAGCCAAACAGGAATGCGCTACGTAAGCTACTACTCCTTCCCCACGGAGGAAGACTTGGCCAAGACAGAACAGAGTCAACAATCAGTTGACTCAAACGTCCAAACAGATGTGTACGCCTGGTGCAGCTTGTGGTGAGTGCTAGGACCAAGTCGTTAGCGGCTTAAGTAACTTGACACAGTCACACCGTAATGTCCAAGTCCGACATGAAGTTGTGATTTTTTTTACTTTCAAAGTTTTTTAAACAATATTTTAGCTAGCGCAAGTATATTGGTGTTGTCTCGTGTACGGTCTCATACAGTGCCACGTAATTTAAAGACAATTTAATAGACAACATATACGATGGTTGTCTTTTAAGTCTCTCTTAGAGTAACTCATAATTTTTTAATTTGTGCATAGAATAAAAGTAAGTTATAAGTTGCATGACCACAACTCGTAAATTGATACAATAGTTGTCTTATAATTCTAAATCTTAACTCATGAGGTAGTTGTTTCGCGAAACAATACCTCTTTGTCTCTCCTCTCTCTCTCTCTTTCATTTCTCTAGCAAAAATTCTACATGACACTGCATGAGATGGAGTATGAGACCGTTAATGTGTAGCGATGTACTTGCCCTTAACTTTAGACCGTATAAAAAGCTATTTATAGATCTAACAATTTTGATCGCGATAGATCGTTGATCATAATAAAATCACTCTATCGTGCCACGATGCAAATCATTTTATCGCGCCACAATGCATGCAGATGTGACAAGGTATATCTCACTAGAGCGCCTATATTTTACAATGCCACTTGACTAGCGTGACAAGTTCCGACCTTGATAAAATCATATTTTTTTCATATGAAGCTCGAATGGAGGTGGCCGACGTCTTGGAAGACATATGAAGGTGAAACCAGTTGGGCAGAAGAATTATTAACATAGCTCAAGTACAAGGGACTCTCGGACTTCTCTCGAAGCTATAGATCTGGTGTATCCCCAAGGTAAGCTTATATTCAAACACAAAAAAGATAGGGTAGGACTCCGCCTGCTTATTCGGTCATGTGTTACAAGGAAAAGCTCCCATCTAAGAGTATATAACATAACATTATTAAAAGCAAGAGTGATTTGTTCGGACATCGTCGCTCCATAAAAAAATATTCTCCCCACACTGCCGCCGCAACACCTCCGTCCTGTCGTCTCCCCACGTCGTCATTGCACAGGTTCCATCCCACGCTGCCGGCGCATCTCTTCCTTCCCGCACCACCACTGCTCTCGCCTCGCGGCGCTGTCCCGCGCCAGCGCTGCACGCGAGACGGCCGTGTTAGAACTGTAGGATCAACTAGGTATAGATCTAGCGGGTACAATTTGACTAGAATATGATGAACAAACCCTAGAACATGAACTACGAGATCTAGGTGGAGAAGAAGGGAGAAGGGCAGTGGTCTCTGACTGTCGGAGGGCTTGGCGGAGGAGCTCCTGGAGCCGTCCATGGCGATGGCGGTGGTGCAGTCCGAGTCGATGAAGGCGGTGGCGATGTAGCAGTGAAGTCCGGTGACGCAGTCCTGTGGCGGCGAGGCAATGGAGCTTTCCGTCACTGGCTGAGCACGCTCTAGATCGAATTAGGGTTATGTCGGTTGGGCGACTTTGGCTGCTTACGGTGAACCTCGTGAAGAGAGTCGTCGGTCCCCACCTCTCTTTTTATAGCGCAGTGTGACGGGGGTCCACCAACCATGTAGGGTTGGGCGACCCCGATCAGGGCGCGGATCCAAGGGCCCAATTGGTCGTTGGAGATCATCTAACATTCTCCCTCTTGATCTCACCTTATGACTTAATCTCAACTTACTTACTTTATCTCGTTCCCATTCCATCACAGATCAGTGCATAGAGCGTGCCTCATCGTCACGGTCAGTTATCATTAGATTAAACAGCTACAATGCACCTCTCTATTTTGAAGCAGATTCTCAACTAGGCCCTTATTGTCCAGCAATCATAGGCTTTCGCTTAAACCCATGTCGGCTAAGTGTTCTCTAAACACGCTGGGTGGTAAGCCTTTTGTAAACGGATCCACGAGCATCTTTTCTGTTCTTATATGCTTAAGACTAATTATATGATCCCGAACTTTGTCTTTCACAACATAATACTTTATGTCAATGTGTTTGGCAGCACCACTTGACTTATTGTTGTGAGCATAATATACTGCTGTATTATTATCGCAGTATAACTTGAGTGGTTTGTGTATGTCGTCTACCACTTTCAACCCGGGCATGGATTTCTTCAGCCAATGCACCTGCCCTGTGGCCTCATAACATGCTACAAACTCGGCATACATTGTGGACGATGTAGTGACGGTTTGCTTTGAGCTTTTCCACGATAGAGCTCCTCCTATGAGAGTGAATATGTATCCTAACTTGGATTTTCTGTCATCTCCCGCATAATCAGAATCTGTATGTGTAGGGAATCAGATCTTCTGTATATTAGTATGAGACCCTTCGTACCTTGCAGGTAACGCAAAACTTTCTTTACTAATTTTCAGTGTTCTATTCCTGGATTACTCTGATATCTGCCAAGTAACCCGGTAACAAATGCTAAGTCAGGGCAAGTACACATTTGAGCATATTGTAAACTTCCGACAACTGAACTATATGGAACCGCTTTCATTTGATCGATCTCATATTGGTTCCTGGGACATTGAAATTCTCCATATCTGTCGCCCTTGACTATGGGAGCAGGTGAAGACTTACAATTTTGCATACTGTATTTCTTTAGAACTTTTTCTAAATATGCCTTTTGTGATAATCCTAAAATTCCCTTTTCTCTATCTCGGTGAATCTCTATTCCTAGGACGAACGAAGCTTCACCGAGACCATTCATATCAAACTTTGAGGACAAGAACTTCTTTGTTTCTAGTAGTAGATTAACATCATTGCTGGCGAGCAAGATGTCATCCACATACAAGACTAGGAAAATGTATTTCCCATTCTTGAACTTTGCATAAATGCAATTGTCCTCTACATTTTCTTGAACCCAAACTTTCTTATTGTACTATCAAACTTCAAATACCACTGCCTTGAAGATTGTTTTAATCCGTAGATGGATTTCTTTAGGCGGTATCCCATACATTCTTTTTCTTCCACAACAAAACCCTTCGGTTGTGTCATGTAAATATTTTCCTCCAGATCCCCATTTAGGAATGCCGTCTTTACATACATCTGATGTAATTCTAAATCGTAATATGCTACAAGCACCATTATGATTCTAAAAGAATCCTTACATGAGACTGGATAAAATGTCTCATTATAATCTACACCTTCTATTTGCATGAAGCCTTTCGCCACAAGTCGCGCTTTAAATGTTTCTATATTCCCTTTGAAGTTATGTTTAGTTTTATAGACCCATTTATAGCCTACTGTCTTGGCTCCTTTAGAAATCGTTTCTAAGTCCCAAACACTGTTGGTTTTCATTGATTTTATTTCATCTTCCATGGCATCAAGCCACTTGGATGAGTGACTGCTTCTCATGGCTTCTTCAAATGAGGTGGGATCACCCTCTATTTGAAATTCCTCACATTCATAAACTTCATAATAATCAGGAATGGCTGATCTCCTGACTCTTTGAGACCTTCTAGGAGGCCTCGTTAGATAACGCTTGTTCTATATGAGGTTGTTGTTGCTCTCCCTCATGTGTGACAACGGGTTCTTAGGGATCCTGAAGGATAGGTTCCTCATGTTCATTTATTATTGCCACAGGAGAACTAACAACAGGTGCTGTTACTACAGTGTCTTGCACTGTTGGTACAGCAACAATAGGTAGCATAAAGAATGGCTCCTGAACCATAGGAGTGGGCACATATACCCGCTTCTCTTCAAAACTAATTTCACGTGCTACCTTGCTCCCCCTGATCATATCTTCCTCTAAAAAGACAGCATGTCTTGTTTCTACAAACTTCATTTGTCTGTCAGGACAATAGAAGCGATAACCTTTTGACTTTTTTGGATAGCCAATGAAATGGCAACTAACTATCTTGGAGCCCAGCTTCCCTATGTTTGGGTTAATTACTTTTGCCTCAGCTGGATAACCCCACATACGTAACAGTTTAGTGATGGTTTCTTTCCTGTCCACAACTCATACGGTGTTTTGGGCACCGACTTACTTGGCACTCGATTAAGAATATGAATGACGATTTTTAATGCCTCCATCCATAAACTTATGGGTAAGTAGAGTAACTTATCATGCTTCTCACCATATCTATTAAGGTACGGTTGCGTCTTTCAGCTACTCCATTCTGCTGAGGCTCGTTCGGTGTAGAATACTAGGCTACTATGCTATTTTCCTATAAGTACCTTGCAAAGGGTCTAGGAACTTGGTCATATGGGGTGTGTCGACCGTAGTACTCTTCCCCACGGTCGGACCTTACTACCTTAATCTTTAAGTTGTGCTGATTTTCTACTTCAACCTTGAATATCTTAAATTTATTCAATGCTTCCGATCTTTCCTTAATTGGATAAATATAGCCAAATGAGAGTAGTTATCTGTGAATGTTATAAATGAATCATAACCATCCACACTCTTCACAGAAAAAGGACCACAGATGTCTGTGTGAATTATTTCTAAAATTCCTGCGCTTCGTTTGACATCTTTCTTATTTTCTTAACGTACTTTTGTTTTATGCAATCTATGCATTGTTCTAAATTTGAAAATTCTAACGGCAGAAGAATTGATTTCTTAATCAATCGCTCTATTCTCCCCCTCGAAATATGGCCTAAACGACAGTGCCATAATTTCGAAGATACATGATGCACTCTCTTTCGCTTATTTGTTGTATTCATAGACGAGGAAGCATTCTCATTCTCAGTATTTACATGATTCACATTCTCAAAAAGTGATAATAAATAAAGCTTATTTTATCGGAAGACAAGACCAACACATTTATTATTAGAAACAATCTAACTTTGCCATTACCAAAATGGCAATCATATCCATCGTCATCTAAACGTGAAACACTTATTAAGTTTCTTCGCAAAGTGGGTACAAATAGAACGTCTGAAAGCTTAAGTAGAAAACCATCAACTAATTCTAGAGAGAGATCTCCAATGGCTTTAACTTCAGCTTCAATTCCATTTGCTACTTTAATTCTTCTTTCTCCTCTTTGCAGGGTCCTCCTCGTACGAAATCCCTGTAATGAATTTGTAACGTGAACAGTTGCATCTGAATCAATCCACCAAGTAGATTTTACATAACTTAAATACAAGGATTCATCTATAAATATAATAAAATCCTCATCTCTCTTCAAAAGGTTCTTGAGGAAGTCTGGACAGTCCGTCTGGTAGTGTCCATGCTTCTTGCACCATTTGCACTGATTCTTTTCAACTTGAGCATTGTTGTTCTTCTGATGATGCTCAATCTGAGGGGCTTTTCTTTGAGGTTTGGCATTCTTATTGAAGTTCTTTTTCTTGTTGTCCTTCACAAGGTTAGCAGAGTCACCTTGTAAGGATTTCAGCCTCTACTCTTTTTGAACACATATTGCGATGAGCTTCTCTATATCCCACTTATCAGGCTGCATATTGTAATTAACAACAAAGGTTTCATATTCCTTTGACAAGAAAGCAAAAACTAAATGAATCAGGAACTCATCCTTGAGCTCCAAATCTATTGGCTTCAGCTTTGAAGCCGTGTTGCTCATCTTCAATATGTGTTCTCTTATACCTCCACAAGAGTATTTCTCATTGAATAATTTCTTTATCAAGGTGCTTGCATAAGCCTTTGAAGAGCCAGTAAACTGACTCTCCACTTTCTTAAGATACTCGGTGGCGGTATCACAATCTGAGATTGATCCCCTTATAGCATCTGAGATAGTGGACTTAGCCACCATCAAGCACTTGCGGTTCGAGATGTCCTATTTCTTCTGATCAAGATCGTATTTCATTCTAACTTTTGCATGATCTCGCTTTCGAGCATTAAAATCAGCATCAGACTCATTTTCTGCCCTCATCGGGTCCTCTGGCTCAGTAGGACATGGAGAGGTAAGTGCTAAGTCATTCTCGGACAGCGCAAGTGCGAGCTCATACTTCTCTCACCATACTCTGTAATTGCCCTCTTCAAGAGGCGGAATATGCGAGATAAAAGCCATTGGGTTAAGTCCTGAAAAATAGTGTCAGAGAAAGTGAGAAAATAAAACAAAATAATTGCGTGCCTTAATTTTACGTTGGACAAAATTAAAACATACAACTTCTTCTACATTAATTCTACATTACCGTTGGATAGAAAATAGAATTAATGCATAAACGCATAAATCAAACATTTATAATATTGCTATCAACAACTTTGGTCAGAAAATAGCAAAATCATAAATTTACTTCGCAGCGAAAACATAAATAAATAATAATTATCTATTTTTTAGAAGCATTTTTATATTCATATCTACTTTCTGGAAAAAAGTAACACGTTGGTGCAATTTTACCCTAAATTTTAAACCTTCGAAATTCATCAAAATTCATTCAAATCTGCTTCTGAAAATAAATAAACTTTAAACGTCATTTGCTGTTCATTTTGGCTCGGCCTGCAGCAGCAGTAAGCGGCCCAGTAGCAACAGTGCGTGGCCCGGCAGCAGCGGCGGCTCGCGCGCACGAGCTCGCGGTGCCTCCCACGCGCCTAGGCTGCAACCTGGGCCTGGGCCGGGAAAGCTCTCGCCCGCCTGGGCTCAATCTGCCCCGAGTGTTCTCGGTCGTTCATCTACATCGGACGGTCGAGCGCGCGCGTCGGCCGAACAAAAACCTGGCGCCGCGGCCACCCCCCGAAACCCTATCTCATTTCTTCCCTCTCCCTCTCCCAGCGCGAAGCAGAGCAGCGTCGGCGGCCACCCGCAGCGCAGCCTAAGGAAGGAAGGTCGACGGCGCCGCCATAGGCCCCCTCGCTGGCGCGCGAGTTCACCCGAGGGTGAGCGCGCCGTCGTCGAGCGGTCTTGCTACGGTGCCCTGAGTCTAGACCCGGTAGGGTACACGCGGCGGCGAGGCCGCGCCCTCCGGCGGCTCTCTTGCCGCGCGCCGGCGAAGCGACGACGCGGTCTTCTTCCCGCGCAAACGGCGGTGTCGACGGAGGCAAGGTATGTTCCTCTCCTTTGTTCGTCCTTTCCCCTTTAGGGTTAGGGTTAGGATTTTGAAACCGAAATCGATTCGAATCCTCTCCTTCTTAATGCTTCTACTGTAGTACCCCAAACTAGATCTACAGCAAGATCCGGCGAACTGATACCATTGTTAAAACTGAAGGATCAACAAGGCATAGATCTAGCGGGTACAACTTGACTAGAACATGATGAACAAACCCTAGAACATGAACTACGAGATATAGCTGGAGAAGAAGGGAGAGGGGCAGTGGTCTCTGACCGTCAGAGGGCTTGGCGGAGGAGCTGCCGGAGCCGTCCATGGCGATGGTGGTGGAGCGGTCCGAGTCGATGAAGGCGGTGGCGATGTAGCAGTGAAGTCCGGTGACGCAGTCCTGTGGCGGCGAGGCAATGGAGCTTCCCGTCACTAGCTGCGCACCCTCTAGATCAGATTAGGGTTATGTCGTTGGGACGACTTTGGCTGCTCACGGTGAACCTCATGAAGAGAGCCACCGGCCTCCACATCTCTTTTTATAGCGCAGTGCGATGGAGGTCCACCAACCATGTATGGTTAGGCGTCTCCGATTAGGGCGTAGATCCGAGGGCCAAATTGGCCGTGGTTGGAGATCGTCTCACAGGCCGCTCCTCCCGTCCGACCGCAGCACCGCCGCTTCTCCTGTCCGCACGCAGGCGCAGCCTCGCCGCTCCCCCGTCCGCACACAGGGCCGAGGAGCTCGAAACAGGAAAGAACGGTGGACCGGTGCCAGATTAGGACCTCCGGCCGACGGCTGCGGAGGAAGAACCGTTGTTTGGGGCTTCCGAATGCAGGCGACACGCGGGCCACCGGAGTTGCGTTCCCATGCACAGGGTGGCTGGGTGTACTACTCGACACCTGATGCTGGAGCGGCGGCTTCACCATGCCAACATCATATCGGCAATGCGAGTTCTCCGAGAGGCCATGGTCTAGCTATACGGGATTGTCGGGTGCATTAACGAAATAGGAAGTGAAAGTGGCTTGTATCAGTTATGTCCCTGGCGTGTCCAAGTCCAACACACACAAAAAAAAAAGGGAAAAAGAGGCATTATTATATAGAGTTGTTTGTAACGCATAGGAGCGATCTCCAAGAGTTCCCAAAACAATCTTCTAATTCTTGATTTTTTTTGCAAGATTGACAAAAACACATCTCCAACAACTCACAATCCCACCTTCTAATTTTTTGGCACTCTGAAAAACTCTACCCCATGCATGCAAAGATCAGCGGACTCGCGTCGCGCGCGTAAACTCCTGCGCGTCCAGTTTTCCGGCCTTTACTTGCAGGTGCGCGTCGGCGTGCCGCGCATCCTGACGAGCACGTTGGATGGGTTCAGGTCGCCGTGGTAGATCTTCCTCGAGTGCAGGTACTCCATGCCCCGCGCAATCTGCAGCATCACGTCGACGACGACGCGGCACCTTTTTCCAATTGCGATATGCTGCAGCTTTGACTCATTGCCTGCTGGCGGGCGTCCTGCACTCCTGGCAGCGTGTTCTTGCTCGTTGCTTTTGCTTTGCTTCATTCAGCTCTGGCAGATCGCTGGATCAGCTAGCCATGGATATGCCTTTGCTGGTACGTTCTGATGTGCTTGGCTTTCACTGATAGAAAGGTCGTTGCGCTCCATCCAATGCAGTGGCCGGTGGAGGAGATCGAGACGCTGCGGAGGGAGCGAGTCGCGCTGCTGCAGGTGGAGATCGGCTCCGGCGGCCTGCACGAGATCGCCAGCGTCGAGAGCCTACAGGCGGACGTGGAGTTCGTGTTCGAGGTCCCGAGCCTGGAGGATCAATTTTTTTGATATTTTAGGGGTGAGTTTTTGAAAAGTATTATTTTTGGCATCTTGGAAAACTCAGTGATTTTAGAAACTATTTTTTGGGTACTCTGCTCTAACGATTAGTTTTTTTTCAGAATTTAAAGGCTACAGGAATCCGTTGCCTACCAAAAGTTCCTTCCGCAATCCTCGCTCCAGAAGAAGAACAGCTCGCTCCTGCCGATCTTCTTCTTAATAGCCCAGCCCTCCTCGCCGCTCTCCTCATCATCTATATTCCAAGTTCGCCGGCACCCACACCAACAGCAGACTCCAACTCCGATCATCCTCCGGGAACACCGCTTCCTTTGCTCTCGTTTGAGCCGTCCTCCGCACCAGCACCCTGCTCTCTTGGAGGAATCGTCATGGCTGCATCAGCGACGACGACAGATCCGGAAACCAAGGAAACGGTGTCCCGGTGCACCACGGTGGCGGAGAAGGGCGCGCACACGTTCGAGATCGTCGGGTACAGCCTCAAGACGAAGGGCCTCGGCGTCGGCAAGTCCGTACGTTCCGGCACCTTCGCCGTCGGCGGGTGCGACTGGGTTCTCCGTTTCTGTCCCAAGTTTGGCGGCAGCTCGTCGGACGCCGCCTTCATCCACGTCGAGCTGCTGACCAAGAACGTGGAGGTGCACGAGCGGTACGAGGTGTGGCTGGTGGAGCGGCCGTCGGGGTCGCTGGGCACCATCTTGTACCCTTGCTATTAAATGATTCTTGTCATTGAAATCTTTGATATAATAATTACACGCAAAATATCATAAATAGCTAAATTTTAGAATTTTTGTTTGTTTTGTCATCGAAATAGATTCTGATTGCTTAGAATGATTTTACTCTAAAAGATATGTGTTTTTGATCGATTGGATTCATCGATCGGTTATGAATCTCTCATTTACAGAGAGGATGGTCTTATCCTATGGGGATCGAGATCCTATACAAATCCACACAAAATAAAACAAATAAGTTATTGACAACAAATATTGACTTAGGCCTGTTTGCACAGTACCAGGAACCGGCCTAAGCCAGTTTTCACGGGGAAAACTCCAGAAAGTGTGATTTTCTCATTGTCGTGGGTTCGATTCCATGACAGTATTCTAACCGATTCGACGTAGGTCCATGCACGTGAGTCTCCGGTGACTTAAGCAGTCAAAACACAAGTAGTTTACCCTGGTTCGGGCGTCTAAGCCCTATGCCAGCAATGATGTTCTTCGGGTTAACATGCTCAATTGAGTTCTTAGAGCATCTTCAGAGTTTGCTAAATCCCTTCCTAATCCTTGGTTTTTAGAAAGATGAGAAAAAACCCTCTTCAACAACTTCTAGTCCATCCTCCTAAACTTTTAGCACTTGGAAAAAAACCCCACATCCGCGTAAAGTTACGCGCTCTCTCCGTCGCGCGTATATTGTTTTCCCATACGGTCTCCTCCATCGCGCGGACTTTTTGCCGCGGTTCTTTCCTTCGTGCCAAAGCACGCCGTCCAGAGGAGAAGATCGTCGCGTGAGGTAGATCGGGAAGCAGCCCACGCGGAGCACGCTAGGGACGACGACGTACATAGCGCCCAGGCTGATGAGCTGCTCCACGCCTTTGCCGATGGCGTCCACGATGGTGGCGCTCTGCCCGCTCGCCTGCTCCGCGGTGTCGCCACCGAAGATCGACATGCGTCCGTGCATGGGATTTATATTTAATGGCGAGCGCGGCCGGCCGGCATTGATGCCGTGTCGTGCACCACGTGCGTACGTACCCTGCGTGGAGCCGCAGATGGACAACATCAGCTGCTGGAACCACTAGATCTGGCTGTTGAGGGGCCACGGCCGGCTGGGAGGAGGCCAACGCCGGCTGGGAGGTGCAGGGCTAGGGCAACACGAAGGAAAGGAGCACGGCGGTGGCGTACGTATGTGCGAGCACGAAAAGTTCCGCGCGTAAAAAAATGAACCACAAAAAAAACCAAATAGAACTAAAATTTGATTTTTTAGAAGTGAAGTATTAGGAACTATTGGAGATGTCATTCTTTTTTTTTCTCCTAATACGTTTTAGGAGTTGGAAAACATGGAGTTTTTAGGAGAAATATTTAGGGAACTCTTGGAGATGCTCAGTGGAGAGAGATGGTAGGAGAGCACTAAGGTACTAATCTACGACTTTGGTCGGATTCAATGGGTCCGATCACTTGGTCTATGGTTTGATTGTTCGATTCCCCTACAGGATCCCGTGTCCAACCTTATATACTGGAGGGCAATGGGAGTACAAGTTACATGGTTTTGGGGGGTTTCTATGGTTTCAAGTCCTAATCTTCGACTAGTGGCGGTGTCGTGCGCCGTCTCCCATAGTGGTCGTCCACAGTGCCCAACTACCTCGAACATCCTCTGCTATAGCCTAGAGTTGACTGTCAAGTGTTGCCTGTTGCCACTGTGCCTTCCCTAGGTTTGCCTTCTCGTGGCGTCCATCGCACGCCTGCGGTCCGCCCGATTGCTGGATGAGGGTACCATGCGGTCCAAGACTCATCTGCCTATAGGGGGCGCGATGACCCTTGTCGCGTTGCGTCATGCCCTAGGCGTGACCCTGTATTCTGGGAGTGGCTGACACATCCTAGCTCGTGGGAACGAGCGAATAGAGCCCCGACATGACCTGGCACCCTGCGGCTTTGTTGTGTGTCAGGATCTGGATGCCTGACAAATTCTGGAGGTACATTCTTAGTGTCCATTGGGATGGGAAGCCTAGTCTGAGCAAAGCTAAGGCACATGATGTGGCCCTAGGTCGTCCGCCACCTCCCAATGCAAGGTTGGGAACCACTCTAACCTGGCTATGACCTTGGGCAAGGATGGTTCGAGCAATGACTTGCACTCTTGGCTCATTCCCTAGGCGCCAAGGCCTTTCTTCGTGGTGGGCCTTTTGAGGCCCATTAAGCCATTCGTTAATGTACTGGACTATCGGGGACCAATACTAGGGTAGCCGAAGAGGAGGAGCTAATGACCATCAACATTGATTCATCTGAGCAGTCAAGAGCACGACTACAGCTCCAACCGACCCTAGGCGCGAAGGTTTCGACTCGCCCGACCTCTGGGGGCGGGCTCCGCCTCGCCTGACCCCGAGGCCACAGGCTTCGCCTCGTCCGAACCTTGGGTTTGTGCTCCGCGTCACCCGACCTTTGGGGGCGGGCTCCGTCTCGCCCGACCCCGAGGCCACAGGCTCCGCCTCGCCCGACCCCGAGGCCGCGGGCTCTGCCTCGCCCAACCCTTGGATTCGTGCTCCGTCTCGCCCGACCTTTGGGGGAGGGTTCTGGCTCGCCTGACCCCAAGGACGCGAGCTCCGCCTTGCCCGACCCTAAGGCCCCGAGGCCCCGAGCTCTGTCTCGCCCGACGGGTACCCATACCACCGCCAACCACTACAGGTCCAAGCATATGGGCCTGGGTCAAAACTCTAACACCAAGGAAGAGACCGGCATGCCCCAATATAACCCGTGGCCATGACGGGCCATACCTGGGGATTCACATCAAGAACAGCATCGGGCGTATTGGTGCTGTTCTGCCTAACCCCCCTACGAACGTTGACAGGCACGTCAGCTCACCACGACGTCCGCTATGACGGAATGGAACGCCATGACCGGTAGATGACGCCTACGCATGGCGCCAGTAACGGACAGGGCCGTGATGTGGAGCTGTCCCTGTTGACATCTACAGGGTCGGCGGGACCCGCATGAAGGATGAGAAGAACCCAGCGATCCTGAAGGACTTCTTCTCTCTTGTTCTTCTCTTTTCCTCTACTGTAACCCATGCTTTCCCTTGGCCTATAAAAGGAAAAGCAGGGCGTCCCATGAAGGGGGTCCGATCGGATAAAAACCGATCAATCGAGATTGACACAAGAAGCACGACACGAGCACTCGGCCGAGCAGCAATCGAGCTCTCAGCACCCGTTCACTCCTTTCACTAGAGATTTGGGATCCTTTTCCTCTCTCGTTTGTACCCCCTACTACAAACTTTCAGTGCTAGTAACATGAACAGCAGCGACGAACTAGACGTAGGGACTTTCTGCCTGAACCAGTATAAACCTCGTGTCCTCTAAGCACACCATCTGAGCCAGACGCGCAATATTAGAAATTTACTCGCCGGTAGTAACTTGAAACACCGACAGTTGGCACGCCAGCTAGGGGCTTTTTGCGCGTTTCGACATCCACACCAGGCCTCGGATGGCTATTCACGGTGTCAACTCGGTCCCTGGTGCGCACGTGTGCTTCGAGAACCTGGACTTCATCGTCACGACGGAGGGAGGGTTGGTGCAGGCTCCCGCCGCCGTCCAACCTATCCACTTCATCGGCCTCAACGTGATCGTCGAGGCGCTTGAGGAGCTGTAGCTGCACGCACCGAAGGCCCACACCCCTGGGAGCTACCGGCTCCTCGACTTCGATTATGGGAGGCTAGAGCGCTAGCTTGGCGCCTTCCTAGGACCCCGACCATCCTGGGAGGACTTGTGCTACCTCACCTTCTCGTTCGCCAATGTCATGACGCAGCTTGTCGGAGGAGAGCCGCCCTCCCCAGAATACCTCATCCGGAGTGCCCCGACAGCGTTCTCGTTCGGTTTCCGCAACACCGCAGAGACCGTTGGCCACCCTATGGCACAACGCACGCCTCCATCCCCTGCGAACGACAAGTTCATGGGGATGACCGAATATGTCGCAGAATCTTTCCACGTCCTCCTCGTGAGAGAATTAGGGTCGCCCTATGACTCTGCCTCCAGCGGGGGGAGCCAACACCCTTCTCATGAATGTTTCGTGGCAGGTATCTCCGAGGGACACGTCAAAAGCATCCTTGAGGGAGAGGCTACCCCAACAAACGACCTCAATGATGAGGGCGAGAGGGATGCAGGGGCCCACCTCGCCTACGAGTGGAGCAGTTGAAGGCTCATCACCAAGAGCTCGAGGAAGCACGACTCCAGCTCGAGTAGGAATGCGCGGAGCTCGAGCAAGAGATTGAGCACCACGAAGATGGCGGGCGTGTGCGCGCCATGGCCCGCGACGTGAACCAGAGGATCATCGAGGATGATGAGGCCCTCCCACACTTCACCCGGGCGAGCCAAAACATAGCTGCTGTGGCGGCCTTACACCGGGGGCTTCTAGGGCCCATGATGCCCGAGGATCGTCGGGCCCATCACGAGATTCGCACGCTACTCGAGCGTGTGGCGGTGCAACCGGCCGAGAGCTCGCTGTCCTGATGACGCGAGCTCGACGCCAGCCAGCGCGTGCCCTCAGAGCGACCCAACATGGATGTGTTAGTCCACCAGGCGTAGCGAGGCTATAGGCCGCGCACCGCGGTCCCGACGCTCGAGCGTCTCGGCCGCAACCATGACGCGCGCGACACCCTCGATGCCCGTAGGCATGCCCACAGCGACGCGAGGGAGGGGGCCAGCCATGGCTACCACCCTCTTTGTGGCGGACGCTGCGACAGTGGTGAGGACCGAAGCTCGAGCCTCGACTTGCCGGGACCTCGGGCCTTTGGCCGACACATCCTCAACGCCGCCTTTCCACCGCAGTACCGACCGCCGACCAAAATCCTAAAATACTCCAGGGAAACAAACCCCGGACTGTGGCTCGAGGATTATTGGCTTGCTTGCCAAGCCGGTGGAGCGGACAATGACGATTTCATTATCTGCAACCTTCCATTGTTCCTGACCAATTCGACGCGAACGTGGTTGGAACACCTTCCGCCCAACAGGATCCAAAGTTGGACGGACCAGAAAGAGATCTTCATGGAAAACTTCCAGGGAACATACGCGCATCTTGGGAACCCATGGGATCTCAAAAACTACCGACAGAAGGCTGGGGAAACTCTTCGTGGGTACATCCGGCGCTTCTCCTGGTAGTGCAACGAGATGCCTAACATCGCCGACGCCAACGTCATAGGAGCCTTCCTATCTAGGACCACCTACGAGTCCCTGGTTCACAAGCTAGGATGTAAGGGCCTGCGAACCACCAAAGAGCTCCTCAACATCGCCACCAACCATGCCTCGAGTGAGGAGGCAGTCGAAGCGATCTTCGACCGCCTCAAGGACACGACAAAGCGGGATAAGGACACTAGCGAAGGCGCCTCCAACCATCCCAGCAAGAAGAAGAACAAGTAGCGACACGAGGGCTCGCTTGTGGCTGCCATCGACCACAAGGGGGGTCGGAAGCCCACCGAGGGCACCCCGGACCACTTCGAGAAGCTGCTCGAAGGACCATGTCCGAACCATGCTTTCCCCATAAAGCATCTATATATGGACTGTGGTCTTATGAAGTGATTCTTGTCTAGAGGCTCCAACAAGGGGGAGCATAGGAAGGACCCCAAGCCATCAGCGAACAACGCTGAGGGGAAGGATGGTGGATTTCCAATGCCAGATGGCTACCTCATGATCTTTAGAGGGTCAGCAGCCTACAACTCCAAGCACCGCCAGAAGCTTGCGCGCCGTGAGGTCTATACGACCGAGCCGGCCACGCCTACCTTCCTTCGATGGTCGGAGTCTGCCATAACCTTTGATCAAACCGACCACCCGAAGAGTGTCCCACAACCAGGGAGATATCCGCTCATGGTTGACCTGATCCGGCTCACTAAGGTACTGATGGATGGAGGCAGTGGCCTCAACATCATGTATACCGAAACGCTCGACACCATGGGCATCGATCGATCACGCATCCGACCGACCGGAGCGCCTTTCCACAGCATCGTGCCTAGAAAGCAGGCCAAGCCACTTAGGCAGATCGATTTGCCCATCACCTATGGGGATCTGACCAATTACAGGATGGAGACCCTTACCTTTGAGGTGGTCGGGTTCCACAAAACCTACCACACCATCCTGGGATGTCCATGCTACGTGAAGTTCAAGGCCATCTCCAACTACACCTATCTGAAGCTAAAGATGCCGGGTCTGTGTGGGGTCATCACCATCGGCACCTCCTTCCAGCGTGCCTATGAGTGCGAGGTCAAGTGCTACGAATACGCCACAGCAATCGTCGCCTCCAAGGAGCTTACGGCCATTAGGAAGGAGGTTGCCAAAGAAGCGCCCAACCCCAAGCGGTCGCCCTAGTCTTTTGAGCCTATAGAGGGCGCCAAGGAGGTCCTCATAGACCCCAGGGGCTCCAAGGGCAAAGTGGTGCGCATTGGCACCACGCTTTCCTCCGAATAGGAAAGCGTGCTCGTCGACTTCCTCCGCACCAATAGAGACATCTTTGTGTGGAAACCCTCGGACATGCCTGGCATTCTGAGAGAAGTCACCGAGCATGCCTTGAAGATCAAGCCAGGCTCCACGCCAGTGAAGCAGTGCCTACGACGCTTGAATGAGGAGAAGCGTAGGGCCATCGACGAGGAGATTGCAAAGCTTTTGGCGGCTAGGTTCATCAAGTAAGTATACCACCCCAAGTGGTTAGCCAATCCAGTTCTGGTATGAAAAAAGAGTGGAAAATCGAGAATGTGTGTTGACTACACGGGTCTCAACAAAGCCTGTCCAAAGGATCTGTTTCCTTTGCCATGCATAGACCATGTAGTCGACTCAACCTCAGGGTGCGAAACCCTTTGCTTCCTCGTTGCATACTCCGGGTACCATCAAATCACGATAAAAGAGTCCGACCAGCTCACGACATCTTTCATCACCCCATTTGGATCGTTCTGCTATGTCATGATGTCATTCTATCTGAAAAATGCGAGGGCTACATACCAGCATTGTATGCTCAAATGTTTTGGGGACCTCATCGGGCGAACCATTGAGGCCTACATGGATGACATCGTGGTCAAGTCCAAATGGGCTGACCAGGTCGTAGCCAACCTAGAGCAAACCTTCGTGAAAGTCTGAGCAAACAACATTAAGCTCAACCCCGAGAAATGTGTTTTTGGGGTCCCAAGGGGTATGCTGCTGGGTTTTATCGTCTCCGAGCATGGCATCAAAGCCAACCCAGAGAAGATCGTGGCCATCACAAGGATGGGCCTGATTCAGAACATAAAGGGGGTACAATAAGTTATAGGGTGCCTCGCTGCACTCAGCCGCTTTATCTCGCGCCTCAATGAACAAGGGGTCCCCTTCTATCGGCTCCTAAAGGAGGCTGACCATTTCGAATGGGCGCCCCAAGGCCCAAGAGGCACTTGACACGGTCAAGTAGCTTCTAATGAAGGCCCTGATCCTAGTCACTCCAACCAACGGGGAACCACTTCTGCTCTACATCGTGGCCACCATGCAAGTGGTCAGTGCTGCCTTGGTGGTAGAGTGAGAAGAAGAGGGACACACCCTCAAAGTACAGTGTCCTGTGTACATCATTAGTGAGGTCTTGTCTGATTCTAAGACTCGCTACCCCCAAATCCAAAAACTCCTGTATGCCATCCTTATCGCCAAGAGGAAGTTGCGTCACTACTTTGAGTCTCATTCAGTGGCGGTCATGACGTCCTTCCCTCTCGGTGAGGTCATCCAAAACCAAAATGCCACAGGTAGAATTATGAAGTGGGCACTCGAGCTGATGGGTCAAGGCATTTCATATGCCCCCTGGACGCCCATCAAGTCCCAAGTGCTGGCTGATTTCATTGTAAAGTGGACCGAGGTCCAAATGCCGCAAGCAGCCATCGATCAAGAGTACTGGACGATGTACTTCGATGGATCGCTGATGAAGAAAGGCGCTGGCATGGGGCTGGTCTTTGTTTTGCCCCTCGAGGTATGCATGAGGTACATGGTTCGCATCCATTTCCCCTCCTCCAACAATGTGGCCAAATATGAGGCACTCATCAACAGCCTGTGCATCGCCATCAAGTTAGGTATCTGACGGCTTGACGTCCGGGGTGACTCCTAGCTGGTCATTGACCAAGTCATGATGGAATCAAGCTGCCAAAATGCCAAGATGGTTGTGTATTGCCGAGAAGTCCACCAGCTAGAGGACAAGTTCGACGGTCTTGAGCTCAATCACATTCTGAGGTGTCTCAATGAGGCGGCCGACACGCTGGCGAAAACAGTGTCCGACCGAGAGCTGGTGCCGATGGGCGTCTTCGCCAGTGATCAGTAGAAGCCCTTGGTCCACTACGAGGAGCTAGAATAGACCAGTGATGGGCCGCCTGCCCTGGGCTTGGGGACTAACCAGCTGACGGTTCCATCCGACCTCGAAGTCATGGAGCTTGAGGAGGATCCAGCGATAGAGCCTGACCCTCTGGCCAACTGGAGGACTCCTTACCTCGACTACCTCCTCCGTGAGGCGCTGCTGACAGACAAAATAGAGGCTCGGCGGCTCACGCGTCATGCCAAGTCCTTTGTCCTTATTGAGGGTGAGCTCTATAAGCGAAGCCACACCGGGATCCTATAGCACTGCATCCCCATTGAACAAGGGAAGTAGTTGCTGAGTGATATCCATGGTGGGGTCTGTGGGCACCATGCCGCACCTAGGACCCTGATCAGAAATGCATTTCGACAAGGCTTCTACTGGCTGATCGTAGTAGCCGATGCTGAATAGATTGTGCGCACCTGCGAAGGGTGTCAATACTATGCTCGATAGACCCACCTACTGGCCCAAGCACTCCCAACGATCCCCATCATGTGGCCATTTGTGGTCTGGGGGCTCGATCTGGTCGGACCTCTCAAGAGGGCACCCAGGGGCTATACGCACTTGCTTGTTGCTGTAGACAAGTTTACAAAGTGGATAGAGGCTCGACCGATCTCTGCGATCAAGTCCGAGCAAGCCGTGTTGTTCTTCCTTGATATCGTCCATTGCTTTGGGGTCTCGAACTCCACCATCATGGACAATGGCACGCAGTTCACCAAAAACAAGTTCCTCCGATTCTGTGATGCATACCACATCTGTGTCGATTGGGCCGCTGTGGTGCACCCCCGCACGAACAGGCAGGTTGAGTGCGCAAATGACATGGTCCTACACGCCCTCAAGCCTAGGATCTTCAACCGGTTGAACAAGTTTGGCGGACGATGGGTCACGGAGCTTCCCGCGGTGCTCTAGAGCCTGAGGACGACCCCTAGTCGGGCCTCCGGCTACACACCATTCTTCATGGTCCACAGTTTTGAGGCTATCCTCCCGACCGACCTCGATTATGGTGCGCTGAGGGTCAGGGCATATGACAAATAGGGAGCCGAGGCGTCCCTCAAGGATGCCATGGACTAGCTAGATGAAGCATGTGATGTCGCCCTCCTCCGCTCGGCCAAGTACCAGCAAGTGTTGCGTCGGTACCATAGCCGTCGAGTGTGGGGTCAGGCCTTCGATGTCGGGGACCTAGTGCTCCACCTCGTCCAGAGCAACTAGAACCACCACAAGCTCTCTCCACCGTGGGAGGGACCATACGCCATCACGGAAGTGCTCCGACTAGGCACCTACAAGCTCAAGACCATCAATGGTGAATTCTTCGTCAATGCCTAGAACATCGAACAACTATGTCGTTTTTACCCTTAATATACGCACACTTTCTCTTATCAGTTTCGCTACCAACTCTCTGATCTTTAGTGACACCTGACCCCAGAAATGGCAGGGGATCAGGCCTCACTCGGGGGCTAATAAGAGCATATCTATCAAGTAGACATTCTCTATGACCGTCCCTTTCTCATGTTAAGACCCAGAAGCGAGGATTGCGGAAATAGACGTAGAGTAAAACTGGTCGGACTGCAAGAAACCTACGCCCCAGCGGCTATGGTGTTTTTGCTCACCTGCGTGATCAGAGTTTTTTCCGCAACCTAAGCTTTTCTAGCCTTAACTACGGAAAGAGTCGGTACGCGTCTAAGAGTATATCCACCTAGCAAACATTCTCTATGCCCGACCCTCTCTCACGTTAAGATCTAGAAGCAAGGGTTGCGGAAATGAACGCTGAGTAAAACTGGTCAAACTACAAGAAATCTACGCCCCAGCGGCTATGGCGTTTTTGCTCACCAGCGTGAACAGAGTTTGTTCACCCATAGCTTGGGCTTTATAGCCTTAAAAACAAAAAGGGTCGAAACGCATTAACCTTTTTATACAAAAAGGGGAGAAGGGCTAAAAATCTGTTTGGCCATAACGAAATTTAAGAGCTTGTTCACTTATTATGAGTTCACCGCCTGGTTTATCTGCCTAACTAAAATTCTTGGGGAGGATGATTTCATCCTCTATCTTCGTAGGAAAGTCATGTGCCAAGGGCTCACCCAAGTCGGTCAGACGGCTCAGGCTGCTGCCGAGAGACGGGTAGGGAGCAGCAGGATGGCCCATGTGTGTTAGGCCGACTCTATCACAAACGACGGATCTAGATTTCACTCGAACATATCCGGTAAGAGCTCTCTGAACCCGTCACTCAAGCCATCAAGGTAAGTCCTATGCTAGCGGGTCACCCAAGTCAATCGGATGGCTCAGGCCACTGCCGAGAGACGGGTCATCTTTAAGTGACACCCGATCCTAGCAACGACAAGGGGTCGGGCCTCACTCGGAGGCTGGCAAGTGTGTCTATTTAGTAGACATTCTCTATGCCCAACCCCTTTCTCAGACTAAAACCTAGAGCTAAGGTTTATGGAAACAAATACTGAGTAAAATTGGTTGGACCACAAGAAACCTATGCCCCAGCGGCTACAGCATTTTTGCTCACCAGCATGATCAGAGTTTGTTACCCGCACTCTGAGCTTTAGCCTCCGCCTTCCCAGGAAGGGTTTGGAGGGGCCCACCTATGGAATCTCCATCGAGGAGAGGCCAGCAGGTCACCCAAGTCGATCAGACATCTCGGGCTATTGCCGAGAGACGGGTAAGGAGCAGTGGAATGCCACATGAGGGCTATGCCGACCCCGTCATGAACAATGGACCTGGATTCCACTCGAACATGTCCGTTAGCGAGCTCATCGAGCATGACACATGAGCCATCAAGGCAAGTGCTGTTAGCTCAGCCCCTCCGATTGCGGAAACTACGGACGGGGTGATGCATAAAACTAGGCCGACCCCTACAGAGCCCAATGGGGCTCGGGGGCTCGAGCCACCCGACCCCAACTCGGGAATCCGACCGATTGAGGTTCGAAGGCTGGCCTACGAAGGGCTCAAGGCCGCCTTGTGTCAAACAGAGCCAAGGGAGAAAATGTAGATGAGCCCTAGCAGCCTTTGCCTGACCCACTCAGAAGCGAACAGGGACATCTCCACCTTCTCGTTCGATCCTAACCTCCAGCCATGCCCACGGAATCTCCATCGAGGGGAGGCCAACAGGCCACCTGAGTTGGTCTTTGAAATGACTCAGGCATCTGCCAGGAGGTGGGTTAAGGAGCAGTGGAATGCCACATGAGGGCTATGCCGACCTCGTCACGAACGACGGACCCAGATTCTACTCGGATATGCCCATTAATGAGCTCACCGAGCGTGTCACTCAAGCCATCGAGGCAAGTGACGTTAGCTCAACCCCTCCGATTGCGGAAACCATGGACGGGGTAACGATCGCAAAGATGAGCTGACCCTCGACTGGACCCCCGCTACGCGTGAGGGCTCGAGGAAAGTTGGACTCGCAAGGAGACCAAACGCACGGTCGCAGAATGACAAACCCCCATAGGGGTCGAAATCAGGAAAGACCTTTTCTGACCCACCAAATCTCACGGCTATACCCCCGAGTGGCCCGATCATGACGAAAGGGAATCGCCGTCCCTAGGACACGCTGTGGGCGACAAGAAAAGGCCAAGGCCCTCAGAGTCCTCCCATTCGGAAAAGCCTCCGAAGGAGTATTCTACTCCTCCGTAGGCTTGGGAGCTACTGTTGGGGACCAATACGAGGGTACCCGAAGAGGAGGAGCTAATGACCATCAACATTGATTCATCCTAGCAGTCAAGAGCGCGACTACAGCTCCAATTGACCCTAGGCGCGAAGGCTTCGACTCACCCGACCTTTGGGGGTGGGCTCCGCCTCGCCCGACCCCAAGGCCGCAGGCTCTACCTCGTCTGACCCTTGGCTTTGTGCTCCACCTCGCTCGACCTCTAGGGGCGGGCTCCACCTCGTCCGACCTTGAGGCATGGGCTTCACCTCGCTTGACCCTTGGGTTCGTGCTCTGCCTCGTTCGACCACTGGGGGTGGGTTCTGCCTCGCCCGACCCTAAGGCCCTAGGCTCTATCTCGCCCGATGGGGACCCATACCATCGCCAACCACTCCAGGTCCAAGCGTATAGGCCTAGGTCAAAACTCTAACACCAAGGAAGAGACCGGCATGCCCTGATGTAACCAGTGGCAATGACAGGCCATACCTGAGGATTCACATCAAGAAACGCGTTGGGCGTACCGGTGTTGTTCTGCCTAACCCCCGTACGAGCGCTGACAGGTGTGTTAGCTCACCATGACGTCTGCTGCGATGGAATGGAACACCATGACCGATAGATGATGCCTATGCTTGGCGCTAGTAATGGATAGGGTGACATGGAGATGTCCCTATTGACATCTGTAGGGTTGGCAGGACCCGCATGAAGGATGAGAAGGACCCGGCGATCCTGAAGGACTTCTTCTCTCTCGTTCATCTCTTTTCCTCTACTGTAACCCATGCTTTCCCTTGGCTCATAAAAGGGAAAGCAGGGCCTCCCAAGAAGGGGGGCCAATCGAATAAAAACCGATCAATCGAGATTGACACAAGAAGCACGACACGAGCACTTGGCTGAGCAGTAATTGAGCTCTCAGCACCCGTTCACTCCTTTCACCAGAGACTTGGGATCCTTTCCCTCTCTCGCCCATTTATACCCCCTACTACAAACTTTTAGTGCTAGTAACACGAGCAGTAGCGACGAACTGGACGTAGGGACTTTCTCCTCGAACTAGTATAATCCCCGTGTCCTCTAAGCACACCATCAGAGCCAGACGCGCAATATTAGAAATTTACTTGTCGGTGGTAACTCGAAATACCGATAGTTGGCACGCCTGGTAGGGGCCTTTTACACATCTCGACATCCACATTAGGCCTTGGATGGTTATTCATGGCATCGGCTGGGTCCTGGGCACGCACGTGCGCTTTGGGAACCTGGACTTCGTCGTCATGATGGAGGGAGGGTTGGTGCAGGCTCCCGCCGCCGTCTAACCTCTCCACTTCACCGGCCTTGACACAATCACTGAGGCGCTTGAGGACCTGCAGCTGCATGCACCAGAGGCCCACACCCCTAGGAGCGACCAGCTCTTCGGCTTCGATTATGGGAGGCTAGAGCGCCAGCTCAGCACCTTCATGGGACGCCGACCGTCCTGGGAGGACTTGCGCCACCTCACCTTCTCGTTCACTAATGTCATGACGCAGCTTGCCAGAGGAGAACTGCTCTCCCTAGAATACCACAACTATAGAGAGCGCAATAGGCCAAGAGCTTGCTATCCCAACGACGCAAGCTCGACACCAGCCAGCGCGCGCCCTCGGAGTGACCCAACATGGACGTGTGAGTCCACCAGACGCAGTGAGGCCACAACCGTGACGTGCGTGACACCCTCGATGCCCGTTGGCGTGCCCGCGGTGACACGAGGGAGGGGGCTAGCTATGGCTACCACCCTCGTCATGGCGGACGCTACAATAGCGGCGAGGACCAAAGCCCGAGCCTTGACTTACAGGGACCTTGGGCCTTTGGCCAACACATTCTCAATGCTGCCTTTCCACCGTGGTACCAACCGTCGACCAACATCCTAAAATACTCTAGGGAATCGAACCCCAGACTGTGGTTCGAGGATTATCGGCTTGCTTGCCAAGCCGGTGGAGCAGATAATGATGAATTCATTATCCGCAACCTTCCATTGTTCCTGGCCGATTCAATGTTGGGTGGACCTAAAAGAGATCTTATGGGGAAACTTTCAGGGCACATACGCGTGTTCTAGAAACCTATGGGATCACAAAAACTACTGATAGAAGGTCAGGGAAACTCTTCGTGGGTACATCCGGCGCTTCTCTCGGCAGTGCAACGAGGTGCCTAACGTCGCCAACGCCGACGTCATAGGAGCCTTCCTGTCTAGGGCCACCTACAAGTCCCTAGTTCACAAGCTAGGATGTAAGGGCCCACGAACCACCAAGGAGCTCCTCGACATCACCACCAGCCATGCCTTGGGCGAGGAGGCGGTTGGAGTGATCTTCGACCACCTCAAGGGCAAGACAAAGTAGGACGAGGACGCTGGTGAAGGAGCCTCCAACCGTCCTAGCAAGAAGAAGAACAAGCAGTAGTGCGAGGGCTCGCTCATGGCCGCTGCCGACCGCATGGGGGGTCGGAAGTCCACCGAGGGCACCCTGGACCACTTCGAGAAGCTGTTCGAAGGACCATGTCCAAACCATGCTTTCCCCATCAAGCATCTATACAAGGACTGCAGTCTCATGAAGCGGTTCTTGTCCAGAGGCTCCAACAAGGGGGAGCACAGGAAGGATGCCAAGCCATCCATGGATGACACTGAGGGGAAGGATGGCGGCTTTTCGACGCCGGATGGCTACCTCATGATCTTCAGAGGGTCAGCGGCCTATGACTCCAAGCGCCGCTAGAAGCTCACGTGCTGCGAGGTCTATATGGCCAAGCCGGCCGCGCCTACCTTCCTCCGATGGTTGGAGTCTGCCATAACCTTTGATCAGACCGACAACCCAGAGAGCATCCCACAACTGGGGAGATATCCACTCGTGGTTGACCCGATCATCAGCATGAAGCAGCTCACCAAGGTACTAATGGATGGAGGCAGCGGCCTCAACATTATGTACGCCAAAACGATCGACGCCATGGGCATCGACCGATGGCGTATCCGATCGACCGGAGCACCTTTCCACGGTATCGTGCCTGGAAAGCTGGTCGTGCCACTTGGGTAGATTGATCTACCCATCACCTTTGGGGATCTGACCAATTACAGGACAGAGACCCTTACCTTCGAGGTGGTCGGGTTCCACAAAACCTACCACTCTATCCTAGGACGTCCATGCTATGTGAAGTTCATGGCCGTCCCCAACTACACCTATCTAAAGCTAAAGATGCCGGGACTATGCGGGGTCATCACCACTAGCACATCCTTCCAGCATGTCTACGAGTGCGAGGTCGAGTGCTGCGAACACACCATGGCAATCGTCATCTTCAAGGAGCTTGCGGCCATCAGGAAGGAGGTCGCCGAAGAAGCACCCGACCCCAAGCTGTCGACCAGGTCTTTTGAGCCTATAGAGGGTGCCAAGGAGGTCCTCATAGACCCAGGGGGTCCAAGGGCAAAGTGGTGCACATTGGCACCACACTTTCCTCCTAATAGGAAAGCGCGCTCGTTGACTTCCTCTGCGCCAATAGAGACATCTTTGCGTGAAAACCCTCGGACATACTAGGCATTCCGAGAGAAGTCATCGAGCATGCCTTGAAGATCAGGCCAGGCTCCATGCCGGTGAAGCAGCGCCTGTGTCGCTTCGATGAGGAGAAGTGAAGGGCCATCGGCGAGGAGATTGCGAAGCTTTTGGTGGCCGGGTTCATCAAGCAAGTATACCACCCCGAGTGGTTAGCCAATCCCGTTCTGGTATCAAAAAAGTGTGGAAAATAGAGAATGTGTGTCAACTACATGGGTCTCAACAAAGCGTGTCCAAAGGATCCGTTTCCTTTGCCACGCATAGACCAAGTAGTCGACTCAACCTCAGGGTGCGAAACCCTTTGTTTCCTTGATGCATACTCCGGGTACCATCAAATCATGATGAAAGAGTCCGACCAGCTCGCGACAACTTTCATCACCCCATTCGAATTGTTCTGCTATGTCACGATGCCATTCGGTCTGAAAAACATGGGGGCAACGTACCAGCGTTGTATGCTCAAATGTTTTGGGGACCTCATCGGGCGAACCGTTGAGGCCTATGTGGATGACATCATGGTCAAGTCCAAATGGGCTGACTAGGTCATAGCCAACCTAGAGCAGCATGAAACTCCAAGCAAACAGCATTAAGCTCAACCCCAAGAAATGTGTTTTCGGGGTCCCAAGGGGTATGCTGCTGGGTTTTATCGTCTCCGAGCGTGGCATTGAAGCCAACCTGGAGAAGATCTCAGCCATCACAAGGATGAGCTCGATTTAGAACATAAAGGGGGTACAGTGAGTTACAGGGTATCACATATAAGCGGTCCATAAATCCCATCTCAAACACTTTTTAGTCTTGGCAGTGAGTTATCGATGGTGATGGCATTCTCATCACAGCCGTAGCTTATCATAGCTGGTTTGTATAACCAACTGGTGGTGATTAGAATTTCTAGAAATCCTAAAAACAGGCCAAAAAATAGCAAAACATTTTGTTTTAGTCCCAGTGATAATGGCTTATCATAAACACAAGTCACATGATTTTTTGCATGAAAATCCACACGCTACAGGGTGCTGGGATTCGAACCTGAGGCCTTTTGTCATCACGCATAGCTCCTCTAACCACTCCACCCCTAAGTCACTTGTGTCTATATAGCATATTCATTCACCAAGTATTCACTTTTTAGGTTTAAAATAGATATTTAGGACCCTAAATGGCTTCAAATGAAAAGTCATAAACTATAAATTTGTTGTTCTAATCGAGATCTACAACTTTGATTTTGGTAGTTTCACCATCAAAAGTCGTTTGACAAATTTGAATTTCAAATCGTCAAAACTTTAGCCAGACTTTTGGGACCTCAAATGATTTAAAATGAAAACTCATTGACTACAAAGTTTTTGTTCTCATCAAGAACTACAACTTTGGTTTTGGTCAATTTTCCATCCGGGGTCGTTTGAAAATTTTGATTTTCAAAATTTTAGAACTTCATATACAAATTTGAGACTATAAATGATTTCTAATGAAAAAGTTGCCAACTACAAAGTTGTAGATCTCATCAAGGTTTACAAGGTCTACAACTTTGGTTTTGGTTGTTTTCCATCTGAGGTCTTTTGCACAATTCAAAAAAATTGAATTTCAAAATTTGAGCGCTTCAAACATAATTCTGGGACTGTAAATGGTTTCAAATGAAAAGTCATCAACTACAAAGTTATAGATATCGTCAAGATCTACAACTTTGATATAAAGTTTGCTTTCATCTAACTTTATTTGAAAGAGTTATGAATTTTATTGTGCTACAACATGGTTATCACGCCGTATCATACAACAAGCTAGCGGTGAAAACATCTTCACCGCCGGTTCATATGACGAGACGGCAATGATGAGGAGCACATCATCATTGCCGATTGGTGGTGCAAATTGGCTGCGATGATGGCCTATCACCGCCGGTTGGTAAGGCGAAGCGGCAGTGATAGTTATCAACCCAAACGTGTGATAACTATCACCAACAGCTTTGTAAGGGACCATGACGTCTAAGAGAGGGGTGAATTAGGCAAGTTAAAATTCTAAATCTAAACTATAGCCTCTAATTCCACCTAGTCAAAACCTATGCAAGAAAGTAATCTATCTAGATGTGCAACTACGGTTTTGCTAGGAGTGTTGCTATCTCTACCGTAAAAGAGTTATGCAACCTAGGTTCCAATCCTATCAACTAGCCTATGAAAATAAAGCAATCAACCAAGGTAGCAATGTGAATGCAGAAGGTAAAGATGAGGTAGAGCTGTAAACTTCCGTCGATGACTCTAGTATTTTTACCAAGGTATCGAGAAGCGCTCAAGCTTCCCCCAAGTTTTCGTTGCAGCCCCTCGCAAGAAATCCCTCGTAAGGGCCAAGCTCCCGATCGGGTAACTTCATAGATAGCCCTGGGCCTTCCCCACGTGCAAGTGGGTCTCCAGTGTGCCTTTCGGCAAGCCTCTCCCGGACCGCTCCCCGCCGTCTTCACTATCAAGCTTTCGGCCGAATCGTCGTGGGCCTTGTTCCCTTCGGTACACGGTGGCGGCCACGCCACAAATGCGGTTGGTGTGATCTCGCAAGACTACAAGCCCTCCAATGTACAACAATGGTGCGCGCAAGCACCGAGTGATAAGAGGTGTGCAAACCTCACTAAACACTAGGCCTAAACCTAGAGCAAGCGCATAAGCGGTGGTCTAATTAACCTAAGCACTTCGCAAAGCACCTACGCTAATCACTTAATGAATCACTAAGCACTATATAAGTGGAGATCACTAAAACGGTGTATCAACACCCTTGGTATGTTTCCTCAGCTCTCCACATCACAAATGGTTGGTTGGGGGATCTATTTATAAGACACATAGAGAAAGTAGCCGTTGGGGGCGAAACCCAGCTTTCTGCTACTGACCGGACGCTGCTGTCGTCCTGACCGGACGCGTCCGATCGTCCTGACCGTTGAGCACACGCATAGAGATCGAACGCACTGCCGAGTCTGGTCATCATTGACCGAATGTGTTCGGTCACAATTGCGCCTCTCTAGAATCTCTCTGGACATGATCGGACGCTGCACTTTGTGCGTCCGGTCATCCAGTGCCACTGCGTCCGATCCTCACTAAGTTGTTGCTGCGATGATGAATAGTGAAGTCCATGAGTCTGGTCACTACCTCACTTAGCGTCTGGTCACTGCTGCTGGCGCCTGCTATTGCCGAGCAACTGATCGGACGCATCCGGTCCTCATCGGGCCACGTCCGGTCACCTCTGTGGAGCTCGTTTCTTTGTGATCTTGCGTCCAGCTTGGTTCCTATCTTCGTGCTTGGACTTTGCTTGATATCTTGGATCCTCTCTTGTGCTTAAGGTGTTGATCATCAGATCATCATGTCACCTTCGTCCAAGTCATGTTTGCACCCTATTGAACTACAGAACAATTACTTGCAAATTCAGTAGTTATATGATGCTAAAAGATATCACATATAAACATCTTTGGAAACTTATCTTGACGTTGCAAATGTCCCCATGTGGCATTATGGATTTAAGCCTCCCCCTAACTCCATAATCCACTATCCTCCTTTTTTCGGACCATTACCACTTGTAAATTATTATGATTGGGCTTGCTTTTGGTCCCATAAATTCTCCCCCTTTGGAATCAAACACCAAAAAGGAAGACATTAGTAGCACAAGGGAGGGTCAAACTTTGTGATCCTTTGTATGTGGAGTGGAATAGGTCACCAAATTTGACTCTCACATTACATAGATTAAGCTCCCCCTAAATATATGCATACATATGATGAAGAATGTAGTTTATGCATAATTGGCAAATTAATGGTCAAGGGAGTTTAATCTATATAATGCACGGAGAAAGCATATAAATACCAAAGTGAAATCAACATGATGATATCGGTTTAGAAATACCACATGTGGAAACCAATTTGATTTATACCACTTGCAATAGGTGGTGGATATTTGAAGTATGATGCTTAACTCCGGGGACTCCATTTTCCTTGCAATGAGACTACTACACACATGATAATCTTGAAAAGATGTTAGTCTCAAAGCATCCAACTTGTAGAGTAACCTCCCCCTAAATTTGTGCACACAAGTATGGAATACTTGCAGGAGACATGCACATTGATTTTAGAATAAAAAATACCACTTGAAAGATGACATCACATGAATGTGAGAATCATTTTCGAAAGTGATATTCGAGAGAAATTATCTATAATTTGGACTTTGGCACATATTAGATGAACAATTGTAAAACAAGCTATGTGCCGTGCTCCTAAACAATTTAAACCATGTAGGTTTGCTCCAAGGGTTAAGAGTGAAACCGAGCAAGCCTACCATAAGATATACCTAGTGTATGCAAAACAAAAGATCAAACATGCAAATACAAACCTAGACATGAAAAGGAACTAGATGCTAATTGAAATTGCAAGAAATTAAATCTACTTACATAACATGGGAAGGGGAATTTGGGTCCATAGTATTCACTAACCCACTTGACAATTACCTTATCCATAATGATGCACCTCATGAAATGCACCCATACTTTGCCAAGTCTTCAAATTCCCCGAAGTCCATCGGACTTCTTACTTCCCTTTCGGGATCCAAACCTTCTTGGTGCTCTTCATATTGGAAATGATCTCCTTTGGCACCCAAATGCGTTTGGCCCCATTGTTGGCTTGCTTGTTCACCTTGATGGCCACCACCTTGTCATTTTTCTTCTTCTTCAAGAGATAAGGTGTGGAGGCCTTTTTGTCCACCTTGTTGGTGTAGGTGTTGGAGAGCTTGCTTGTTTCCTTTTTGTTTTTCTCTTTCTTCTTAGATCCTCCCCCATTATTCAACTTGCACTCATTGACTTGTAACCTTCCTTGTGGCATACATAGCAAACCATGGTTTGTCCTTCATCAAGCTTCTTCACTCCCTTGACGGTGTTATCTTGATGAAGTTGGGCTTGCTCCGTTTTGGCTTGCACTTGAGTCAAGTCCTTGGTGAGGTGAGCCACTTCTTGCTTGAGTTGCTCATTCTCCAATGCAACCTCTTGTGTACATGTATCTACAACAACTTTCTCAACACAAACTTGGTTGCACAAGGGTGAGTCTAGACATAAATCATTGCAAGAAGTAGAGGCATACTTTTTTGGCATGTCAAAGATAGAACTTTTCTTTTTAGGTGCCTTGGTGAGAGTTGTACCGACGGCTTCAGGATTAGCAACTTTATTAGTTAGCTCATCACAATGTTTGCACATGGTTTCCATTTTAGCAAGCAAACTTTTATAAGCATCTTGTGAGCTAGCTAACTTTTCTTTTAATTTTTCATTTTTCTTTACAAGTTGCTCATCATTGATTGTGCATGCATTTGTTGTTGCACTAGCCTCAAGTTGCTCAATTTTAGTAGATAGTTCAATATTGAGATTAGCAAATGTCTCATATTGTTCAAGCAAGGTTTTATATGCTTCTTGTGAACTATTTAGCTTTTCGTGCAACATTTTTAGCTTCTTTTGTTGGCTAGTGCATGCCTTAGCATATTTAAGATTTTCTTGCATAAATTCATTAAGAGAAGGCAATTCATCATCACTATCACTCTACCTAGAGGATGAGCTTTTGTTACCTCGTACCATAAGGCACACATGAGAAGAGCTTGATGATGAGTGTTTGTGGCCTTGTCTCTTGTAATGGTCTTCTTCTTCACTTGAAGAATCATCCCATGACCTTATTGATATGAGGGCTTTGTCCTTGCATGCCTTCTTCTTTGTCTTGGGTGTGGGCTTGTTTGGACAAACTTCCACAAAGTGCCCCAACACTCCGCATCCATAGCATTGTTTCTTTCTTTGCTCATTTCTTTGATTGGTGAAGATGAAATCTTGAATTTGGATGGGCACACCCTTGACATTGAGCCTTTGGATCATCTTCTTTACCTTGTTGATAAGTTTGATTGATTCTTCATCAAGGTCAGAGGTGGAGGAGGAAGATTGATCATCATCACTTGAATCTTCATCTTCATCATCATCATCATCATCATCATCATCATTATCATCATCCTCATCTTCTTCTTCATCTTCACTTGAGGAGCTTGAGCTTGAGCTTATCTCAACTTGCTTTCCCTTCATCTTCTTTTTCTCACAACATGCGAGAGCTTTGCCTTTGCTTGATGACAAGGCTTCTTCTTGACCCATCTTCCATGACATTTCAAATGCCACTATCTTGCCAATGAATGTGGCATTGGTCATGGTGCTCAAGTCCTCCATGTTGTGAAGGATAGTGATGATGCTTGCATATTTCTTTTGTGGTAGCACGGAGATGATCTTCCTCACGATGTCCGCATTATCTAGCTTCATTAATCCTATTGAATGGAGCTCATTGATAATTAGATTCAAACAAGAATACATATCACGAACAAGTTCATTATCATTCATTTTAATGGAATCATAATTTTATTTAGCTAGACAATATTTTTGCTCACGAACATTAGTTGTGCCGTCATGGAGCTCTTGGAGTTTTAACCAAATTTCATGTGCCATATTTAAAGTGAACACTTGGTTAAACATATCCATGCTAAAAGATTCAAATAAGTAATTTTTAGCTCTAGCATTGAAATGAATTTCTTTTTTCTTCACTTTTTGTGGGTTTATCGGGATTCTTAATGGGTTTCATCCCATCACGGGTGACTCTCCAAACACCCAAATCTACTGCCTCAAGGTGACAAGCCATTCTAGCTTTATAGTAGGGGAAATTAGTGCCGTCAAAGTGTGGAGGCCTAGAGGTATCCATCCCAACCACTCTAAATAGCGTCGGCTCAACGGCAGTGAAGCCAAAGGTCCAAATTGAGCCAACCGGCTTTGATACCACTTGTAAGAGACCATGACGCCTAAGAGGGGGGGTTGAATTAGGCAACTTAAAATTCTAACTCTAAACTATGGCCTATAATTCCACCTAGTCAAAACCTATACAAGAAACTAATCTATTTAGATGTGCACATACGGTTTTGCTAGGTGTGTTGCTATCTCTACCGCAAAAGAGTTATGCAACTTAGGTTCCAATCCTATCAACTAGCCTATGAAAGTAAAGCTATCAACCAAGGTAGCCATGTGAATGCGGAAGGTAAAGATGAGGTAGAGATGAAAACTCCCGTTGATGACTCTGGTATTTTTACCGAGGTATCGAGAAGCGCTCAAGCTTCCCCCTAGTCCTCGTTGGAGCCCCTCACAAGGAATCCCTCGCAAGGGCCAAGCTCTCACTCGAGTAACTCTGTGGATAGCCCCAGGCCTTCCCCACGCGCAAGTGGGTCTCCGGTGTGCCTTCCGGCAAGCCTCTCCCGGACCGCTCCCCACCGTCTTCACTATCAAGCTTCTGGCCGAATCGCCGCGGGCCTTGTTCCCTTCAGTACATAGTGGCATCCATACCACAAATGCGGTTGGTATGATCTCGCAAGACTATAAGCCCTTTTGATGTACAACAATGGTGCGCGCAAGCACCGAGTGATAAGAGGTGTGCAAACCTCACTAAACACTAGGCCTAAACCTAGAGCAAGCGCATAAGTGGTGGTTTAATTAACCTAAGCACTTCACAAAGCACCTACGCTAATCACCTAATGAATCACTAAGCACTATGCAAGTGGAGATCACTAAAATGGTGTATCAACACTCTTGGTATGTTTCCTCAGCTCTCCACACCATAAATGGCCGGTTGGGGGGTCTATTTATAGGCAACGTATCAAGTGCAAACCAACCTCTCCGTGCAAACCGTGCAAACCAACTGCGGGGGAGAGGTGGCAGGGGGGATTTGCAAAAGTGTGATTAGGAGCGGGCATAATTACACTTTTGCAAATCCCCCCTCCCACCTCTCCCCCGCAGTTGGTTTGCACGGTTTGCACGGAGAGGTTGGTTTGCACTAGATATATTCCCCTATTTATAAGCCACATAGAGAAAGTAGCCGTTGGGGGCGAAACCCAGCTTTTTGCTACTAACCGGACGCTGCTGTCGTCCTGACCGGGGGCATCCAGTCGTCCCGACCGTTGAGCACGCGCGTAGAGATCAGACGCACTGCCGAGTCTGGTCATCATCGATCAGATGCGTCCGGTCGCAATTGCGCCGCTCTGGAACCTCTCTGGACATGATCAGACGTTGCACTTTGTGCGTCCGGTCATCCAGTGCCGCTGCGTCCGGTCCTCACTGAGTTGTTGCCACGATGATGAATAGTGAAATCCATGCGTCCGGTCACTGCCTCACTCAGCGTCCAGTCACTGCTGCTGACGCCTGCTGTTGTCGAGCAACTGATCGGACGCATCCGGTCCTCATAGGGCCACGTTTGGTCACCTCTGTGGAGCTCGTTTCTTCGTGATCTTGCGTCCGGCTTGATTCCTATCTTCGTGCTTGGACTTGGCTTGATATCTTGGACCCTCTCTTGTGCTTCTAGGGTCTTGCTTACGGTGTTGATCATCGGATCATCATGTCGCCTTCGTCCAAGTCACGTTTGCACCCTATTGAACTACAAAATAATTACTTGCAAATTCATTAGTCCAATTTGGTTGTGTTGGTCATCAAACACTAAAATCCAAAGTAAATGGGCCTAGGGTCCATTTTCCTTATAGGCTTTAATAATATCGGTGGTGATAGAGGCGTTGGTGCTAAGTCTGAATGTAGTAGTGACTGATTAGGAGAATCAATCAGTCGGTTAATTAGACCATCATGGCCCTAATCTAGGGTTCAGTCTACCCCTATATGTGATACTTAACACTCATCTAGACTCCAAACTCGATGTTATATGTATGGTTTTTTATCGTCTCAGCAAGAGGAGTTCAATGGTCAAGTCCAGTCACAACTAAAAACAGCATCACTGCCAATTTTAGGCCTCATCAGTGATATATAGATGGTGATTACAATGGGCATCACCGCCAGTTCATGTGACCAACCGATGGTGATGATCATTTCTCAAAAAATTTAAATCACCGAAAAAGTAAAAAAAAATCAATCCTGGACAAGCACCCACAAGTCAAACGATTTTTCATGTGAAATACGCGCGCGTGCGGCCAGTGGGATTTGAAATACCCAAAGTCACTTGTGACAGTGGATGCTATTTTCCTTTTGTGTTGACTTTTTATATAGTTATTAGTTTCACAATGTTGCATCATTTTTATCACCATGGGATCATAATACAAGCCAATGGTGATGAGACACCATTGTCACAACCGCTTGGTGTCACCAACTAATGGTGAAGATGAACTATCACTGCTGGCATGAACCGTCGGTGATGATGAAACCCCATTATCATTTCCAGTTGATAACACGAAGCCACAGTGATAATTGGTTCATGTTACAAACTAATGGTGAAAAGCATCACCGCTGGTTTTAATAAATCCAGTGGTGAAAGTGCCATTGGTGAAGACCTTTTCTATAGCAGTGAATTGAAATTTTGCGAAAACTGGCATAGACCGATTTAAAAATTAACGGTCTAATTTTCCTGAATTCGCACGAGTTGGGGAATTTTAGGTGTGAACAACATATGCCTCCATATTTTTTTAGTAAAGCTTGCATACTAAAGAACGTTCTTCTAGACTAGAACAATCTAAGGACAATGATTAACCACGTTCATGGGTCATATTTTGTTCTAAGGGTGATAACCATATTATCGTTGGTAACTCTTGATCAGACTCAAGTAGATGTATAAGCAACCTACTTCGGTCTTCAAACCTTCTTCATATAGGTGATGTATTTTTTTTTTGAATTCACTGGAATAACCCCCGTTGTTGCTACATTGATTTCCCTTTGCACATTCACAACTAAGTCCTCTTTCTTGTGTGAGACAAGCATGGGGGACACTACCTTAGCTGTTGAGATGCAGGAATGGCCTTCTCATCTTTCTTGTGATTTGAGGATACATTTGTCACTAGATTGTTGCTAGCAACAATCAGTGGTGGTGATGAATTATAGTTTGAGTATGTAATATGAGCACCGAAGCCTTCTTTAGTGGTTCTTGCTTGCCCTCTAGGAGCTTAGGCCTCTCCTCAGCAATGATTACATTTTTTTCCAGTGGCTGATTCAGCCTGGCTTGGACAAACTAACATTTTAGCGTTCCCCAAATCAGTAGTGTTTACAACAATAGGAAATCAGATGTGATAGTTTTAACTCAGTTCAACTAGTAAAGAAATAATCATGGAAGTTATGTTGTAAATCAGAAAAGGTGTAAACTGAGTTGGGTAGCAAGGAAATGAACCAAGTAAATACAACACCAGATAAAGAAAGAGGAAACAATCATAATTGGCAAATATTAAGTATGCTAGCTTCACCACATTCAATAATAAATTGCCTTATGTGATTCAAGGTACTTCAAATACCATCACTGCTGAATTTGGCAAAATCAGGAGTTTTGAATCCTTCGGGATTGCAATATAATCATAATTTTTTGACATGACTAATTCTTGACTCTAGGTTCTATACCAAAGGAATTACTAAATATTTCCATTATCTCATCTTTCAAACTAGACCATTATAATAACGCGACTCCTATTGTACTGTTCTAGTTGTATTGGACACTGTTGTACAAAATGTTTGGTTCGGCAGCATGTATGGAGCATGCTGCAATTAGTCACTACCATTAAACAATGAACTGTGTAGCACGCCTGTACTCCTGTGATGTCTTAAAATCAATATTTCCGCCAGATGCAGAAGAAAGAGATGGCAAACTGGCTATATGTATAGGAGAAGTTGAACATGAAACCAACTGCAATATTGTTCTGGACTTTTTTGACCTTCAAAAGAATTCAACACCAATGTCAGATAATGGTTGGATTGATGAGAGCATTAATGATGGTTTTGAAAGTGTGACTGTGGTTGAGACCTATAAGAAGTACTTCTTTCATTCCAAATTATAAGATGTTTTGACATTTCTAGACATAGTTTTCGTTATGCATCTACATATACACTTATGTCTAGATACATAGTAAAAGCAATGAATCTAGAAAAGCCAAAATGTCTTATAAATTTGGAACAGAGGGAGTAGATGCAGAACCAACATTAGCTTCCGTGTTACTAATAGACCTATGCATCCCATATTTACAAATACAGGTTTCACATGAATGGTTTGTTTCTTATGACATGTGTTTGCTTGCCTAAACTTAAGGAGTATTTAATTTAAATCTAGACACTTAATTATATAAAGAGAAAATAGAAAACAAAATCTGATCTGCGGGGGTAAGACAGCTCCGGGTATTGCATTAAGAAGACGACCATCTCACACAGCTCGAGAAAAACCCCTCAACCCCTATCCCACCCATACACAGCGGCCCGTAGCCCATGTGAGAATGATTACGACCGGGGCCGGGCCTTATACCTATATTTTGGCATGGGACAGACGAGATGATTTTTTAACACTAGCCTAAAATTCGCTCCCACGAGGGGAGTCAAAGTTAAGACATGAGGGGTGCTACTCAGACCACCTAACCAACTCAGCTAGAGGTCCTTTCGGTAAAGAAAAAATAGAAAAGGAAGGACAAAATAGAAAGCATAGCATAGGATAAATCTGGCCCAGACCCTATTCCTCTCTCTCTAATTCATAAAGTTGGCCTGGCAATGGCCTGGTGTCCATGACAATGCCACTAACTACCTTGCACAGCCTCCCCCACTCTCATATGGGTCACAGAGACACGAACCATTACAAACAGTGTCTGTTCCATGCCACACCCACTCTCTCTTCGCCCTTGCCTTATTCACACAATGCACACAAGGCATGTGCCTCTTGCCATTCCTGGTTCAATATCCTCACAGACCCACAAGACATCCAAAATAGCTGGCAACCCACACATGCCTACTGGCCTACCCGCACACATGCTCGTTTTGCTCTTTCACCACTCACGGAAAAGTGGGGCCCCAACCCCACCTTGTCACCCGCACCATTTCCCCTTCCCCTTGTCCCTTTTTGGCTTGGAGAGAGCCAACAGCCCAACACCACTCTCTCCCCCCTTTCTCTCTCTTCATTCCTTCCTCCCTTCCTCCCCTACGACATAGACCTCTGGCTCAATAGGCAAAAACTAGATCTAACCAATTATGTTGTGTAAGGGTACAATGGCCATTTATCTATTTAAAATAGTAGTTTGGACATTGTATCTATACCTAATAAGCTGACGTCGAATCCGTTTTCATCCCCATTATAAGCCAAACCACCACTAAAGAACACATTGAAGGCCACCCCACTCAACCCAATGGATTTTTTGTGGAGCTAAATAGTAAAGATTTTCATATACTATCCCATATCAAAACATACCTTATACAAATATAAATATAATTAATATAGGGAGTAGCAATTTTGTAACTATACCTACGATAGTTACGGTGGGTGATCGTACCGTCAAATCTGAAACGAGGGGGTCCAGAACTGAATCTACAAAGCAAATGCTACAGTTCCATAAAGTTTTGCAGCTTGACTATATCAACAATACATACACTACACTGACCGTGCCGCGGAAGATCTAGGTCCAAAGCTACTTAACATTTTCCTTCCACTATAAGTTTCTTGGCTATCACCTAAACTCTCTTCTCCCTTTCAACTTTCCCATCTTCAGCCCTCCACCGCCGCCGCCGCCTCCACCATCGATCATCTCCCTTCCAAGGTTCCCCTCCAACACACAAGACACTTCTTTTAAAGTAACTTGTTGGGCTAAGTTCTTTCTATATATCCTAGCTGCAGGGACGATATGGCATCCCAATCCAAGACGACAGCATCGAGATGCACCACTGAGGCAGAGATGGGAATGCACAAATTTGAGATCGTTGGGTACAACCTGAAGAAAGGCATGGGCATCGACAACTTCGTCCAGTCGGCCACCTTCACCGTCGGCGATCACGCCTAGGCCATCCACTTCTTCCCCGATGGTGTCACCGTGGACACCATGATGCTCGCTTCCATCACTCTGGTGCTCATGGACAAGGACGCCACACTACTACAGAATGTTACTGTAGGGGCGGCTCTAGAGCCTCTGTAGGGGTGGCTGCGCCAGCCGCCCTTCCCAGGGTGGTCCTACAGAGGGTGCCTCTGTAGGGGCGGTTTTCTAACTGCCCCTGCAATGCCCTCTGTAGGGGCGGCTGGTGTTTTCAGCCGCCCCTACAGTTCCCTCTGTAAGGGCGGCTGGTAATATCAGCCGCCCCTGTAGTGGACTTCTGTAAGGGCAGCTGTATCACCAGCCGCCCCTGCTGTGTGTATTTGTAAGGGCGGTTCAATCAAGAACTGCCCCTACAGTGGATTTTCCAGCAAAAAAATAAATAATTCAAATTCAAATCTAACCACACACACACACACACACACACACACACACATATATATATATATATATATAATTCAAATTCGAATCTGACTGTCACAAATATACATATATACATCCACAAACACAAGACCATCATCACAAATCATAATTCACAAAAGTCCATCATTACAACATAGTCCATTATGAAGTCCATCATTATAACATAGTCCATTAAGATATCCACAAGTCCACATGCAAAACAAAGTCCAAACCGTTCCAAAGTCTGATCCAAATCATACCACAAGTCCACATTGTCATCAACGGCCTAGGGCTAACCTATCAGTCTCCCGACGGTGTTGGTACAGAGGATTACTACCTAAGTCGGAAAGAAGATGATGGTAAGTGCCTTTATGATACACAATCTGGTCCATTATAAAGTTGCAAAGGTCGCCGACCATCTCTAAGAGCTCATCATCCTTGTATGGGTTCCTTCTCGTGTCTTTATCTTTCTCCAACTACAAGAGAACAAGTTTAGGTTTACTATATCACAACATATGCGAACTTTTCATACTACGAGCGAAGAGGTTCAAACTTACCAGATTGGGGTTTCTGTTGTAGCCACTGATGGTACTCATCATAATACATGTGTAGTATCCACAATGTAGACTCCCAGGCTTCTGCTTGGGGCACTGTGTGTTTTGCATATGGAGATGTTAAGTAATGCTATTGACAGACATGTAATATATGGAGTACCAAAGTAAATGACACTTACCGCACATAGAGTTTTGACATACAACTTTTCCTTCCTATTTGGATGATGCCTCCCCTTATGTTCCTGGACATAGTGCCTAAATGCCCTGTTCCAATGGTTTTAGCAAATGCAACTTGTTAGTATCCCACATTGAACCTTACAAGTATGTATACAAACATAGTAGCTAAAATGAGGATTGTCAATATGTATACGTCTTGACAATCATTATGAAGTCTTTGTATGTCTCGACTGGGAAATCCGCTGAATCAAAGACCCATGCCATGCTATGTGAGAGCCAGACGCCTATGCAAATCCAGTGATCGCTGTATGAATTTAGTCATAGAAGGAACACATAAGCTCTTTTGCATCGAACAAAGTAATTTGAACAAAGCTAAGTATACAGTCGAACTTACTTGAAGTGGTATGGTATCCATATATCATCGTGTTGTTGGAGATTTTTAAAACATAGGGCAATGTATGCCGCAACCTTGAGGGACTCTTCTAATATTTTCTTGTTCTTGATGTCCTCTTTCTTCTTAAGTGTCTTTCTAGCTCCTAGTTCTTTGCAATCTAGTTTCCACTCTTTAGGGTAATTAAAATTTGTTGATGCTATAGGTGAAGGGTCTATATACCCGTGTTTCAGAGCTAGCCTCTTTTTCACAAAGTCCGCTTGCATTCTACAAATCACGGCGCGGGTTAGTTACAACAAAATTAAAAGATTACATTCATATCATATCGAGAGGGCAAGGACTTACAGGCACCATATGCAAATCAGATTCATTTCCATTCGTCCGAGGTGGAAGCATGCCTGGATATCCTTAAACTCAATGGCAATTTGCCCACCTGGGGCTCCAAATGTGCCGGTAGGGATCCATGCTTGTAAGATTTCTAGTTTTGTTATCTGAGCACGCAAGTACCAATCGTGGAACTTTCTCATTCCACGTGGCAAGCACTGTATGACTCGGTTTGGTAGGAAGTTCTTGCCTTTTTCATATTTATCTGGGCAATCATCTGACCATTTCAGGTTATCAACAGCTGGATACTTGTTAAACCCTTTGTGTAGTTTGCTAGTGGTGCCCTCCTCAGTGGTGCCCTCCTCAGAAGCTGGTGCTCTGAATTCTTTTACTTGGTTCTTGGGCTTGAACTGGTCATGAGCCATCCATTTGTGCACCGACGAGATGTCATTAATGCTCACATACGATGGCCTTATCTTGATTGGGATTTTGTTTTGAGCTTCCCATTCGGGCATGTCCTTGTCAACTTGTGCATCACCTGCTCTAGGGGCCACTTGTTCTTCACGTATCGGCTGTTCACGAGGCAATTGTTGTTCATGAGACACTTGTTGTTCATGTATCGGCTGTGCTTGTTGATAAGAATGTTGCATCTCATCATGCCTTTGCTCGGTACGAGCTGGAGAAGGACGTGGCATGTCATCATGCGCATGCTCGATACTAGGTGGAGAAGGATGTGGCATGTCATCATGCCCTTGCTCGGTACGAGGTGGAGAAGTCTCTAGCGTGTGGTGGTCATGGTCATGGGCCAGTGAGTATACCTCCCCGTCCTCGACGGGTCGCTCCCGAGGATGAACTTCAGTCGGAGTTGGCGAAGACTCGGTCAATACAATGTCCCGTCTATGCCAGAGGATGAACTGGTTCATGATGTCTCCGAGTAACACGAGCCCCTCGGGAGTAGGGTGTTCTATCTTCCAAGTCATGAACTCAGGCTTCATGGTATGCACCTCGACCTGAGTGTAGTCCTGCGGGATGTCCCTATTGTGCCACGTGCCGCCCGGAGGATGTGCCACGCCCGTTGCCACCTCAATGATCACGTTTTGCCTGCCCATCGGAACCACTAATTTACAACTGGTTGGCGCCCGTATGCGATCGACTGGGGGTTCCGATTGCATTAGGAACCTTGACTAGCTGGGAACATTCGGAGGGCTGCCAACTACCACCTAGTTCTCTAGGTGGCCCCATTGGTGTCTGTGGCTCCATCGTAGATAGTCCTTTCTCCACCAACATCTTTTCAACTAGAGCCTTCACTTGGCGCTCAAGATTAGACTCTCGGTCTCTGCCATGTTTCTTGTACATGTGCCTCTCCTCTACGAATCCGTGCTTCCAGGACATCCTCTTCCCTAGCCCCCTGGTGCATCCTGTGTGCTCGGGGTTTCCCAAGGCAATGGTAAGCTCGTCCCTCTCTCTAGGAAGGGTTGAATGCAGCCCTTCTCCTTGTCTTCAGCAAGTTTCAGTATTTTTGATACTACCTCTTCGGTCTCCGGCTTAGCAAACTTGAGGCTACTACCGGATGAATCGACACTCCTCGCGTATATCCACTATTTAAGGCGTGGCTTCAACTTTGGCACTTCAGTATTCCCGGCAGCTTCGGCCCCTGCGTCCATCTTCCTAAAGACCTCTTGCTTGCCAGCGTAGCCACCGGGGCCTAGACGAGGGTAGTGTTGGTTCTTCTTCGCCTGCTCGCTGTTACGGGCACTGAAGGGGCACTGATGCCTCTGAAGTCTTCTCAGCCACGAGCTCCTCCCATTGACTAGGAGTTATGTTGCCATACTCATGGAAAGGAGTTAACTTCTATTGGATAAAGTTCTTGTTCAGATCTGACCGCCAACGTCGGAAGCTCTGCCCCATTATCTTAAAAGCATTTTGTTGTACCAACTCGTGCGTTCCCTCCGAAAACCTAAAGTTCTGCTTCAGCTTCTCCCATAGGTCTACCTTTTGGCTCATAGGTACAAGATTCCAGCTACGGATAGCTAGGGTTCAACTTATCTCTAACTACAAACCCGATGTGATTACGGAATTTCGCCCTGTATTTATATGGCTCAAGGATCTACCCAGTCTGGTCCTGACCTCCGTTATCACATAGCATGCCTTGTCGTGATATTGGTTTGGCTTTCTAATCCCCCTCGTTTCCTCTTTGGCTGGGCAGTCTCAGTCGTGGTTGTGTCCTGAGGTTGTGGAGCGGAGGCCTCATTGTGAGTACCTATGGCTCCTTCCTCTGATCTCCTTTGCCCCGCTACTGTATTGTCCAGGCAAGACGAGCCTGGAGGCCGACGTCGTCTTTTAGAGGTTGAGTAGGGACGACCTGTGTATCCGACAGGTCAAAAGTGTTAGCAGAGGTAACATAAAAGCCATAGCATTAGCCAAATTTACAAGCTACTAAGGCTTTATCCGTACCTCAGTCGTTCGGATTAAAATCCTTGTCCAACTCGTCCTCCATTGGCCTCCGTCTGGGTTCTTGTGGGAAAGGATCCTCGGGACTTACATATCCCCCTGATGAGGTGTCGTCATCATCATCTCCTTCTTCGCCTTGGGCATCCTCTTCCGCCTTCTCTTCCCTGGGCTCCCCCCACTGGATCATCATCATCGACAAGGTCCTCCTGAGTAAGCATCACTTCTAGACCCTTTTCTAACTCGTTATCGAACTGCTCTTGAGTAAGCTGGTCATCTAGTTCTTGCTCTCCATGGGATGGCTGCTCATCATTCACAGGGCATCGGGATGCACTCTTTGATGTTCGCGACATTTCGTGCCTTGTTCTAAGATATGCAAGAAAAAAAGTAGTAGAAGTAGTAGAAGTAGTAGTTTTAGTGGTAGAAGTAGTAGTACTAGTAGTACAAGTAGTAGTACTAGTACTAGTAGTAGTAGTAGTAGTACTAGTACTACTAGTAGAAGTAGTAGTACTAGTGGTAGAAGTAGTAGTACTAGTAGTACAAGTAGTAGTACTAGTAGTAGTAGTAGTAGTAGTACTTGTAGTAGTACTTGTAGTAGTAGTAGTACTGGTAGTAGTAGTAGTACTGGTAGTAATAGTAGTACTTGTATGCTGTAACTGTAAGAAATGAAACTGAACCTTTTTTAAGAATCCACTGGCACTTCGATGTTTCTCATGAATTGCACTTCATGCCAAATGGAAAGTAAAAAAAGACGATTACCAGTGACTAAAACTACAACCTGGCTCCTATATGCACCTTAATGTAGTCCTACCACAATTGTGAAATTAAAAGCGTGCTTTTGGCAGAGTAACTGAGAACAAGCTTTAACTTCATAACATCTGCCACCACTCTATGCTTTCAAGCTGCAACTTAAACTTGACGCTGCGGTCACCTAAAAATAAACAAAATCTCTGATCACTGACTTTCAAATGCCCTTTCAGAGTTCGATCAAACACCTGAAAGTTTGCTATCTCAGCTGAAATCTTTGATGATCAATTACAACTTCTTGACTTCAATGTCTAGGAACTCAATTTTAAGCTTCTACATCTCACTTAAAAGTCTTAAGACTTGATAGCAGTCCCTGAGTTTATGTACAACACAGTAGTTAGCACTTTGCACTACTGCACTGTTACAGATGGAAATCCCGCTCAGCATCATCACTACCAAAAGCCAAAGCGGCACCATAACTAGTTTCCCTAACCATAACCATATCAGACCCAATCTGCCCTTTCCCCATCTCCCTCGCTCTGACAGCCATAATCTCAAACTAACTCATGTCTCATCAATTTATTTATTCATGAAAAAAGAACAAAAAAAGATAATCCAATCAAGACTGACCCAACAATTCAAAATCACCCTAGAAAACTACATATAATCAATCAACCCACAGAATTGCATCTTTTAGTGCCACCTGGAACCTCAGATTATCTATGAGACTTGTTATGACTTAAGAAGGTTAGATCGTAGGAGACCCACCTCACAATTCCTCACCTTGCGAGTGGCGGTCATTAAAATATGTAAAATCACTACAAATCAGGACATGGAAAAACAAAAAAGAGCATGTGAATTCAACATGTAACCTGTACGTGGAATCAATATGTAAAATCACTATATAATCAATGCTCTCCATTTAGAAATGGCAGAAAAGAGAAATGAGTGAGAGAGAGTTGAATGCATATGCATAAACAGGTGAGAGTCCTCATGTTACATCTAAAGGAAAAGCAAGTATGCTTGGCACCGACTACTACTAAATACCACAAATTGTCAACTTGACACAATGCATGAACATGACTAGCTTCTAGATAATACCCTCATTTTCTTACCAAAGAAATTTCTTTTTGAGGACTCCAAAGGGTTTATACAACAAAACCAAAGATGTACTACATGCAAGTGAGTAATCAAAATTGGGAAGGACAGTATAGGCTAACACATGAAAAGAAATTATACCGAATCACTAAATCTTACAAAGGGTCAGCATTGACAAATGGTCTGCTTGCCCTGCAGTACCTACAAAGCCAAGTTTTCCTAGAATACCTGGGGGCTGTCTAGCCACCGCGGATCGAGTTTTTTAAAATATCCTGTTGATTGTAAATTGTAAACTGATCTAGCCATACAATAATGTAGCCCTTCTGTAGCAAATACAGTCGTGAATCTTTCATAACAAATATATTATGCTCATAAGTTAGGGAATTCTCTGTCGGGATGGAATGCTGTGATATGGTTGGTTTATTCTTACTAGCATATATGCTCTCGTCATTTACATGGCCCCTGCAACACCCACCCCCACCCCTATGCCCATATCTGTTCAATGGCACTATAGTATGTTGATTGCATTATATAGGCCAAGTGTCATGGAAATGTCTTTTCTACATCCGTAGGTATCTTATTATTTCATGACTACACAGTTGCCCCCCCCTCCCAAAAAAAAAACTAAATTTCAAATGGAATGTTCTGTTTGGGTTTATAACAATTGCAACCCTGGAACTATTTTGGTCTCTATTTATAACAAAACTGATTGCTAGTTTGCTGATAGCAAATGATTGATCCAAAACATCCCATTAGTTGGTTTTGTTGAATGATTTGGTCAGATCTTCCCACTAGGAATAATGTTTCATGAAACTGCTCTGAGTGATAAGTTTTAACAGGTATGCAATTGATAAGATGCAATCTGCTAGCATGAAGGAAGCCAAGAAAAATGGTATCCAGCAGCTAGCTGAAGAAACAACTCTGGTGCAGTTCATATTTGGGGGTTATCTGCGATCTAAGGTTTTCTTCATGCAGACCACTCAGCCTTTCCATGCCCTACATATTTCTACTGGAGCATTGAATATCTAATGAAAATGCACATTTATATTATTTTTTAACCATTTGTTTTTTTCCTAGATAAAATGCACAAAGTGTCAGGTCAGTTCAAAACAGAGTGAACATATTTTGGATTTAACTGTTGAAATAGATGGGAATATCAGTACCCTTGACGGTGCACTTTGTCGGTTTACATCTTCAGAAGTTTTAGACGGTGATAATAGGTACCATTGTAGCAGGTTGGTCCCCTCCATAATTTTTTTTGCTTCTCTAAATGCTTACAGTGTGCACTTGTATTTTCATAATGTCGCTTGCATATATCACATTGCACGGTCAAGGGCCTTAATCAGCAACCGATCTTGAACCAAAGTATTGTCAATTTACTTCGCTTATTGTGGGGTTGAGTTTGGTTATCACTGGGTATCATTACTTGAGATTTATTTGAGAAATGAATACATTAGTTAGCATTGCCTACTCGTTTAATCTGCTTGGCCTAATGATACCTGACCTGATCCTTCTTTTGCTTCTATATACAATCTTCTTGAATTTATTTACTTTCACCAGATGCAATTCGTACGAGCGTGCCCAAAAGAAGTTGACTATATTAGAGGCCCCGAATATATTGACAATTGCACTAAAAAGATATCAGGTACCATTAACACTCTTAGGTTATTTCCTTCACTCTTGACGTATCATGCGCTATTGCTAATTTTTTGTGTCTGGGATGATATTTTCCTGTGTTAAGTTTGGATCAAAATTTATACATCATTATAGTGTTTATTTTCACTGCAAATCCTTTTTTTCCTTGAACAGTCTGGTGTTTTGGGCGAGACCAGCAAGGTTGTCAAGTTCCCAGAGCACTTAAATTTATCCCAGTATATGAGTAGAACAGATGATTCTAGTCCTGTATACAGCTTGTATGCTGTGGTTGTCCACCACAATGTTGCGAATGCAACTATGTCTGGTCATTATGTATGTTATGTCAAGGATTCCCAAGAATGGAACAGATAGTATTAGACCACTACTACGAAGCACTGCCAAGTAAGGAAGGATTGAAAAAATGAAGAAACCAATTTATCAAACAGAAGGAGACAAGCCCTCTATGACAGACACATGTAGAATGGCGTCGGCGGTGGGGGCGAGGATACTCACGTGGAGAAGGCGTCGCAAGTGGGACAGAAGGTCCTGCGCTCTGGGCGGGCAGCGGCACGATGAGAGGCCGGGGAGATCGCCGGCGGCCTTCGGTCCTCCGGAGTGCCGGAGACGTGTTGACGACGCTTCGGATCTGGGCGAGCAGGAGAGGAGAGGGAGGGGGCCGGCCCGCCGGAGGGACGCGTCAGGAGCCTGCGGTCCTCGCCTCCTCGGTGCGGCGGGAACCCTAGCCTCCTTGGTCCTCGACTGCTCCTTGGCCTGCAGGCTCCTCCCCCCTTCCTTCCTCGGTTCCTTCGTGCCGCGGGAACCCTAGCCGCCGAGGAATTGGGCAACCTGACGGCGTCCACAGGAGATTTCGCCCAACACTCAACGGGTGGCCACAGCGACGGTCACTGATATACCTCAGAGCACTGTAGGGCGGCTGAGGTTATAAGCCGCCCCTACAGTTGAATTTTTTTTCAAAAATCTAAATTAAAATGGGAAAAAATTAAATTTTAAAAAATTAAAATCAAAACTACTAAAATAATTTTGAGACACCAAATGATCTCAAATGAAAATCAAAGTTGTAGAGGTCATGAAGATCTACAACTTTTATTTTGGTCATCTTGTCATTTGACAAAATTTGAACCTTTCAAATTTGAAATTTGAAAAAATGACAAGTTCGAACCAAAATTTGAGACCCAAAATGATTTCAACATAAAAAGTGATGAATACCAAAGTTGTTCAACTCATTAATATCTACAACTTTTATTTTGGTCAACTTGTCATTTGACAAAATTTGAACCTTTCAAATTTGAAATTTGAAAAAATGACAAGTTCGAACCAAAATTTGAGACTCAAAATGATTTCAACATAAAAAGTGATGAATATCAAAGTTGTTCAACTCATTAATATCTACAACTTTTATTTTGGTCAACTTATCATTTGACAAAATTTGAACCTTTCAAATTAGAAATTTAAAAAAATGACAAGTTCGAACCAAAATTTGAGACCCAAAATGATTTTAACATAAAAAGTGATGAGTACCAAAGTTGTTCAACTCATTAATATGTACAACTTTTATTTTAGTCATCTTGTCATTTGACAAAATTCGAACCTTTCAAATTTAAAATTTTGAAAAACGATAAGTTCGAATCAAAATTTGAGACCCAAATTGATTTCAACATAAAAAGTGATTAATACTAAAGTTGTTCAACTCATGAATATCTACAACTTTTATTTTGGTCATTTTTTCATTTGACAAATTCTTAGCCCACATTGTTCACTAATCTTACACATGTCTCATATAGTTTATAAAACCTTACGAGAGATGTGTCACATTTGTGAACAATGACATTACCACTTTATCATATGAAGAAATGACCAATACAAAAGTTGTAGATCTTGATGAGTTATTCAACTTTGGTATTTATCATTTTTTCAGCTAAAATCATTTGGGGTACCAAAATCTTGTCTGAAGTTGCATTTTTTTAAATTCAAAATTTAAATTTTCATACTTTTCATATATATATATTGACAAAACCAACAAAATAAATTGATAGAGAATTATTTTAGAAAATTTTAGGAAAAAAATCATCATATTTGGAGTTAGTATGAGGAATAAAAACTAGTTACAAAGTTGACCCACAGATTAAAAAAAGAAATTGCACTATTCACGATGATCATGTAAGAATCATCTAAAACAGTGTGATTTCTCTTTTTAATCTGTGGATAAACTTTGTAACTAGTTGTTCTCCCTCATACTAACTCCAAATGTGATGGTTTCTTTTCCTAAAAATTTCTAAAATCATGCTTCAGCATTTAAGTTTGATCAAACTTGGATGTGACAATGTTTTACACATTTTAAAATTTGAAATTTGGAATTTGACAAGTTCAAATCCAAATTTTCAAACCCTAAATGATTTCAGATGTAAAAGTGATGAATACAAAAGTTGTTCAACTCATCAAGATCTACAACTTTTATTTTGGTTATCTTGTCATTTGACAAAATTTAAACCTTTTAAATTTGAAATTTTAAAAAACGACAAGTTCGAACCAAAATTTGAGACCCAAATTGATTTCAACATAAAAAGTGATGAATACCAAAGTTGTTCAACTCATTAATATCTACAACTTTTCTTTTAGTCATCTTCTCATTTGACAAAATTTGAACCTTTCAAATTTAAAATTTAAAAAATGACAAGTTCGAACCAAAATTTGGACCCCCAAATCATTTCAACTGAAAAAGTAATGAATACCAAAGTTGAATAACTCATGGAGATCTACAACTTTTATTTTGGTAATTTCATAATTTGTTAAATTCTTAGTACACATTGTTCACACAAACATACATGAATGTAGTCTCACACACACATACATGAATGTAGTCTCGCACACATACATAAATATAGTCTCACACACACATACATGAATGTAGTCTTACGAATACTGACACACTTACATAAACTAGCTAGCCTACCATGACAACTTTTCCCTTGACACCTTTTCGTTCCCATGGCAATACATCTTTGGGCAGGTTCTTTTCCACAGCCTCGATCTTCTTACAAAAGTCTGTGAATAGCGGCTATCTCATCACAATTATTGTAAGCTTCAACATCGTCCACGCCATCAACTCCGATGATATGTTGTTTTCCAGAGGCCACCACGTGCTTTGTCTTCTTCTTTGGGGGGAGGTTACTTTGCGGGTCGGGCATATAGAAGACTTGCGCGACTCGTTCAGCGAGCACCCAAGGGTCATCCTGGTAGCCTACATTCTGGAGGTCGACGACTCTCTGTCCAGTCTCATTTAATTGATGTTGCTTGATCCTAGCGGCATCGAAATAGGGCCACCTTTATATCCCTTCCATAGTCAAGTTCTCATATATCTTCAATTATGCCAAAGTACAGCACCTTTCGCCCCACTCCGTCGAGAGCCTCTATTCGGATGCTGCTTGTTCTGATTCACAGATTTCCTGTCCTTTGTGTCGGTATAGTATGTGTACCCATTGATGTCATAAGCATTCCAAGACGTCACCTATTTCGATGGCCCGACCGCCAACCGACTGATGGTAATAGAATCTATGGTTTCTCCTAGGCTGTATGTTCTAGGTCCTTCAACCATGATGTTAGGCGTTGCTTATGCTGTTTCATGACCCAATCATCTGAACGGCCATTCCTCTCGGCCATAATGATAGCCATGTGTTCATCAATGTACGGTTGCATCACTGCCATACTCTGTAAGACACTGTAATGCGCCCGACTCACCTCTCTGTAATCATTGTCGAGGAACACTTTCCTACCACTTATGCCCTTCCCAGCTAGCCTTCCCTTGTGACGAGAATCGAGATTACTAATCCCTCTCTGTACTTTTAGCCACTCTTGGCAGCACTCGATGACTTCTTCGGAATTGTAACCCTCTATCATGGAGCCCTCTGGGTGTGTTCGGTTATGCACATTATCAGGCTTAGAACCGACATGAACCTGCTCATAGGACCACATTTCATGCAAGAAGCTAGGGCCCAGCGCCTCGATCTGATGAACCAGGTGAATCATGAGATGTACCATTATATCAAAAAAAGCAGGGAGGATAAACACATCTCTAGCTGGTTCTAGGGTCTCCACCATGAATTCATGTAGGTCACTCAGCTCTTGCCTGCGAATCGTCTTCTGTGAGATCTTCGAAAAGAAGTAGCAGCATGCGGGTGGATGGCCATCTTTAGGAACTCTGGCTTTATAGCCCTGATTGCAATTGGTAGGAACACTATCAGCATCACATGACAATCAGTGAGCCTTGTAGTATGTTAATGATAGGTCCTTCATCGACACTAGCTTCTTCGGGGTCACCGAAAACCCAGTCGGCACTCTGACCCCCCTAAGGAAATTGCATATAGCTCTCCTCTCCTCTAGGGTTAGGTTGAAGCTAGCCGCGGGAAGACTATACTTGCCATTATCTTGTTGTACCGGCCAAAGCTCCTGCATCACGTTCAGCTGCACCATGTCCTTTCCATGATCTGAGACCATCCTTTGACTTGCCCGTGTCCATCAAGGTAGCCATGAGACTCTCAAAGACATTCTTCTGCACGTGCATCGCATCAATGGCATGGGGGACCTCCAAGTCTGGCTAGTAAGGCAGGTACTGAAAAAAGATCGATTGCTTCTTGAATGGTACGCCTTCGATGGGAGGTGTGCTTCTATCTCTAATCGTTCCATCCGGATTCTTCTTTCCATAGACGACGTGTATGTTTTGGACCATTCTGAACACATGTTCTCCATTACGACGTCTCTCTGGAGGGGGTTCATCCTTCGGGATGTTGCCATAGTATCTTAGGTACAATTTGCCGTGGTACTTGTGACCTGTCTTTAAGAAGCACCGGTTCCTTATGTAAACTATCTTTCTGGATCCATCTAGGAACACCCATTTAGTACCATCCAAACAGACTAAGCATCCAGTCTTGCCTTTGAACTGTCCAGACAGGGCAAACAGCGCGGGGTAATCATTGGTAGTAACAAATATTATTGCTTTACATATAAAGTCCTCCCACCGGAACGCATCGTACATCGGCTCCCCATACCTCCATAGCCTCTCCATTTCTTGCATCAGAGGCTCCAAGAACACGTCTATATCAATGCCTGGTTGTTTGGGGCCGGAGATAAGAATGGTGAGGAGAAGGTACTTCCTCTTCTGACACAAATACGTTGGGAGGTTGTACATGGTCAAGATGACTGGCCATGTGCTGTGGTCGGTCATCCTCTCATTGAAGGGATTCATTCCATCGGTGCTCAAGCCGAACCGTACATTCCATGGGTCATCACTGAATTCTACTTTGTACTTGGCATTGAACGATTGCCACTGGCTACAATCGGCCGGGTGTGCGATCATATCATCATCCACCTTGCGCTCGTCATCCCACCATGTCATCAGTGCGACTTCCTTAGGGTTTAGGAACATACGCCTCAAGCGGTCGGTCACTCGGCAAGTACCACATAACCAGGGCAGGAATTCTTCTCTTATTTGCATCATTGCCTAATGGAGTTTCCTCTAGGGGCTGAGATTCTTGCAGCACCTTCTTCCCACCCTTCTTCCTCTTTCCTGTGGAGGCTTCCACCCCAGTTTGAAGGTCATTGTTCTTGTACCGACTAGCCCCACACCTAGGACATGTATCTAAAGTCTCGAACGATGTGCCACGCCGAAAAAGGATACAGTGGTTGGGGCATGCATGGATTTTTTCAACCCCCAATGTGAGTGGACTTATAACCTTCTTCGCTTAGTATGTGTTGGCGGGAACTATGTTCGGCTGTGGGAGCAACCGTGACATGAGGCACAACAGATCATTGAAACTGCAGTCCGACCAGCCGTACTTAGCCTTCAGGATGGGTAGCTCAAGCACAAAACGTAGCAGTGTGAAGTATGTCGGACAACCCTTCTCAGCATCATACACAGTCTTCTCCGATGCTTTTGTCACCCTCTCAAGATTTTCTAGACCTCTCTTGCTCTTTTCTAATATTTCTGGTCCAAAGGCCCCAAGCATTTCGTCCAAGTTGTCATCGTCATCTGCATCCCCCTCACGTGCTTCGCCATCATTGCTGACACCACTAGCATCATCACCACCTTGTTCATTGCCAAAGCCACCACCTTGTTCATTGCCATAGTCACGATCCATTTGTTGCTCAAGATCGTCTGTGAATCGGGACAAGTATGCTTGGGTTTCAGCTTCATCAGCTAGATCATCGTCGCTGTCATCAACAACCACTGTTTCACCATGATGAATCCACACTGTGTAGTCCGGAACAAATCCTCTCCTAATCAGATGTTCTTTGATGGTACTCACATCTCGAAATGCAATAAGGTTCTTGCAATCTTTGCAGGGACAAATAATCGTGTCACTATTCTCTTTCAACGTCGCTGCATGCTTCTCTGCGGCTTTGATGAATTTGTCCACCTCATCACGGAAAAGAGCGTCGTGTCTTAACGAACCATACATCCAAGAGTTCCTGTAGTCCATCTTATAGAAACAAAACAACCAAAAAAAGAATATTACTCGAGAATAATTGTATATACCTGAGACACGCACCATGGTAGTAGAGGATAGTTAATTAATTGACTATTAATGCATAAATATTTTAAAATATAAATTGATAGGTTCAAATAAACAATTTCAAAGAAAACAATTAGCAACATTTAATATTTCATCCACTACCTTTCATGCAAACTCCATTCCAATTTCATGGTAGATGATAATTAATTAATGGCCTATTTATCCATAACTAATTAAAAACACACATTATAGAAAGGAATCAAAATAAATATTAAATGATAATTAGTAGCCATGGTAGAGGATATTTTACACATTAGCAACAATTAAAATCTTACACATTCACCTACATGCAAACCCTAGTCACATAAAGAAAAAATTGAAAAAGAATAAAAAAACAAAATCCTAGATCTAGATCTAGATATAGGGTTTCATGACACATGCATCAAACTTCACTAATACTACACTAAAATCAACAAAGATGTACTAACAAAGGGTGCAATCTTACTTCCTTACCTAATTACCCTAGTATAGTGAAAATTAGAGTCCAATTTCACTCATAACTAGCTCAAGCTCCATGGAAGAAAGAGAAAACCAAAAATCAAATTACTCATTAACCAACGAATTAAACTTCAAATAAAGAGTTGTAGAAGCATTTCCTTACCTTTTAGAGCCTCTTCATCAAAGGATTTGAGATCAAAACATTCCCCCCTTAGTAGAGCAATTTTTAGGAGGAGCGAAAGGCCTCCCAACTTTTTTTTGGTAGAAGAGTATGTCCCGAGGTGGAAGAAGGGGTGGCTGCTGCTATTTATTCGTGCGTCGTCAGTAGGGGCGGCTGGTGATTCAGCCACCCCTACAGTAGAACAGCAGCCGCCCCTACAAAATGGTCACTGTAGGGACGGCTGGTGATTGAGCCACCCCTACAGATCAGCCCCAACTGTAGGGGCGGCTCAGGTTACCAGCCGCCCCTACAGTGCCATCTGTAGGGGTGGCTGGGCTGCTGGGGCCCGAGGACGCCCATTGTAGGGGCGCCCCCAACCCCAGCCGCCCCTACAGTAAAAATGGTCCCGTTCCTACTGCGCGAATCTAGCGTAGTGCCAAGGTGAGGCCGTTCTATGATATGCTTTTGGTGAACCAGATTAAATGTCGCTCAGAGAGTATTATGTGTTCTAGATCCATCGCGACTGTGTTCCGCCCATGCAATTATTTTGTTGCAAGAGAAAGCAAGCTGGAGCTTCCGTCGTATGGCTACATCCAGAACGACCGCATGATTATTCAATGTGATCTCAAAATCATCATGGATTTCGAGCTGTGCAAAATCAAGGGGGGCTTTGAAATTCAAGTTCCACCCTCAGACGTATCAGAGCATTTTGGTAGGCTATTGTTGGAGGAAGAGGAAACAGATGTGATTTTCAGCGTCAGAGGAGAAACTTTCCCAGCGCACAAGATCATTCTTGCCACGCGGTCCTCCGTGTTCAAGGCACATCTATATGGAAAGATGAAGGAGACCAAGGAGCGGTGCATGACCGTGGAAGACATGGAACCTAATGTTTTTGAGGCCCTATTGAATTTCATCTATACTGATGCTCTGCCTATCTTTGGTGATGACAATTACATCGATGATGACGATTACAGCAAAATCATCAAGAATTTACTTGTGGCTGCAGGTAGCTATGCCATGGACAGGTTGAAGCTGCTGTGCACAAGTGTTCTTGTCGAGCACATTCGTGTGGAGACTGTGGCATCTACACTGGCCTTAGCGGACCAGCATAACTGCAAGAATCTTAGAGACATGTGCATTGAGTTTATGGCCTCTTCAGATAACATGAGAGCTGTTGTGGCCACCGAAGGTTATGCAAATGTCAAAAGAACATGCCCGTATGTCATAGTTGATGTATTGGAGAAGACAGGCAGGTGCTACAAAATGTAAATCGTCATTTCATTTCTTATGAGGAGTTGGTAGTTTAGTTCCTATAATTATCTTTTTTGTTTTACTAGAGAAGTATAAGATGACTAGAACCTTTGGGTGGTAAGTTATGTTTAATTAGCTTCTCAAATTATATATGCTGCACATGTTATCTAGCTACTGGATGAGCACATTATCTATGTTTGGCGATGTCACTATTTTGTAATGTAAAACTGCAATATCAGAAACAGTAGCAAGTCGATGAAGGAACACAGTGACTACTTAATGCTTTGATGTTATCACACTGTCAACTACATTATATTAAACTAACAGATAATTTTCTTGTATTTGTCCAAAAGTTCATCGAAGCTCGGTCCTATTTTTCTATTGATTTGGAGCTTCTCATAGCCCCGCTTGAAAAGTCGGCTAAACTGATGTTCAAGTTGTCTAGGACAACTTCAGCAACCCAGAGTTTTGTCATGCCATCACCCCCCCGTGGCGGAGCCAGGATTTATACTCAGGGGGGGGGCGGCCGTCAGGAATTATACTTAGGGGGGGGCGGCTCGGTCTTTTTCATTGCGATAATTTTATTATCTAGTTGTGTTTTGTATAATTATATTATCTAGAAGATATTAATAGGTATATATGACAATAATTTTATATAATCTCCCTCTTAATATAAATAAAAAATATTAAGTCATACTACTATTTTTTGTTGTTGTGAACATTGGGGGGGGGGGGCATGGGCCCTGCCAGCCCCCCCTTGGCTCCGCCAGTGCCCCCCCCCCCCCCCCCCCCCCCCCCGATTGCCCTTTTCTAGGAGGTTAGGCCTCTCTTCAGCAATGACTATATTTTTCCGTGGCCGATTTAGTTTATTCTAAATCTCTACATTAGAAACCGATTTAGTTTTTTCCAGCGGCCGATTTAGTTTATCTAAACCTTCTAACGTATTCAAAAAAAATTCATGTAATAATTTCTTAATAGATGTACAATGTGAAATTTTTAACTCGGTTCAGCTAGTAAAAAATAATCATGGAATTTATGTTGTAAATTAGAAAAAATATAAACCAAGTCAGGTAGCAAGGAAATAAACCAAGTAAATGCAACAGAGATAAAGAAAAAAAGGAAAAATCTTAATTTGCAATTATTAATAAAGCTAGCTTCACCATATTCTATAATAAATTGCCCTACATGATCCAAGGTACTTCTAATACCATCACCGTTCAATATGGCAAAATCAGGCATTCTGAACCCTATGGGATATGCAACATAATCATAATTTTCATAATACAATCTTCGATATGACCGATTCTTGACTTTAGGTTCTATGCCAAAGGTACTTCTAAATATTTTCATTATCTCATCTTTCAATCCAATTATAAGAATGTGGCTCATGTTGTACGACTCTAGTTGTATTGGATAGTGCTGTACAAAAAGTTTGATTCGGCAGTGTGTATGGAGCATGCTGCAATGAACCGCTAGCCATTAAGCAATGAGCTGTGTGGCACACCTGTACTCTATGATGGCTTAAAATTATGAGATTCAATATTTCAGCCAAAGGCAGCCGAAAGAGAAGGCAAGCTAGTTGTATGTATAGGAGAAGATGAACATAAAGCCAACTGCTCATATTTTTCTAGAATTTTTTGACCTTCAAAAGAATCCAACGACAATGATACATAATGGTTGGCTCTGATGAGAGCTTTGCCGATGGTTTTGAACGTGTGACTAGTGGTTGAGACCCATAAGAAGTAGATGCAAAATCAATATCAGCTCCAGTGTTACTAATAGCCTATGCATCCCATATTTATAAATACATGTTTCACAATAATGATTTGTTTCTTATGACATGTGTTTGCTTGCCTAAAGTTAAGGAGTATTTAATTTAAAATCAGACACTTAATTATAAAAGCAGAAATACGAAAAACAGCATAGGATGAATCTGGCCTAAAACCTATTCCTCTATCTCCAATCCATAATGCAGGCCTGGCAATGGCTTAGTGTCCACGAAATGCCATCAACTACCTTGCACAACCTCCCCCGCTCTCCTATGTCACGTAGAGACGCGAACCATTGCAAACAGTGTCTGTTCCATGCCACCCCACTCGTCCTTCAAGCAGGGGCGAAGCCCAGTTAAGGCCTGTGGGTGCCCAGACACCCCCTCCAATTACAGAAAAACATTAGGAGTAAAAGAATTTGGCCCTATAGGCACCCCATGGCCCAAAACGAGGCAACCCCCCCCCCCCCCCCCCCCCCCACCCCCAAGCAGCCCAAAAGCCCACGCTGACGCTGTGCCTCTTCCTTCCAGTGGAAGCAACATCGATCGGCCTCGCCCGCTCCCCTGCGCAATGCTTTGTTTCGCGGCATCGCTGCCCGACGCCGCGCCCACGCGGATGCCTCGCCGGCACCGGCGCGCCGCTGTCGCCGTGCCACCGCGGACGCCGCGCCACGCCGCCGTCGCCGCGCGCCCCTGCGGCTGCGGTCTGCCGTCCCTGCGCCGCCCTCGTCCTGCCCAGGCAGCTGGCAGCCCGCAGCCAGGCACCGAGCCGAGCAGGCCCCTGGAGGCGAGCGTCTGGAATCGCCGGCTGGCCGCCCTGCGCCCCTGCGTACGGTACTCTGTACTTCACTACTTCCTGCATCCGGCGTTCCTGTGTCCCTGACGGTTGACGGTGAGTACAGTTAATCCTCGTTCCTCAATGAAATTAATTATCAGCCTGTTCTAGTTGGTTTCGTCCATGGCTTATCAGCCAACTAACGGTGTTTTTCTCTCAAACAAACCAGCACCAACCGGACTTATCAGACATGTCGTATATGTAAAATTATGAACTGCAATTTGGTTATGCAAATAAATGAATTATATGTAATCACGGAGAGGTATGAAAAACAGAAAGCTCAACTCATGATCAATGCTAATAGAATTTCATCTCCGGATGAAATCAATTGGATGAGGAGATTAAATATGACCCCGGTTTGAGAAAAGAAATCGATGCTTATCATCCGAACCTAAGAGAAAAGGTGAGAAGAAAATACTTGGAGAATGGACCTTGCTATCCTGGATAATTCTACATTTTCTTGATCTATTTGTTCTCTTTTCTTTAGGCCGGATCACATATTTTGCTATATGGGACATCTTTTGTTCATCGTTTTGGCATTCTTTGAATCACTACACTACAGTGATTAATGTCGTCATTATTTTGTTATAAACGGTGAGTGTTATTGCCCTTGCTCCTACCAATTTACTTATGTTTTGACCAAAATCACATTGCCACTATGGAAATTGAATTTTGATGTTAAAATTGTGAGTTAGTCATGCTACTTATTTGAACATCACATGGGTCACTATATTTATGATGAAGTTGTGCACCCCCACCCATTTGCTCTAGCTTCGCCACTGCCTTCACCCTTGCCTTATGCGCTCCACGAACAACCGTGCCCATGCCTCTCGCCTTCCCTAGTTCCATATCCTTATGGACCCACAAGACAACCACAACAGCTGGCAACCCACGCGTGCCTACTGGCCTACTCGACACCTGCTCCTTTTGCTCTTTCACCACTAAACAAGAAGTGGGCCCCAACCCTACCTGCTGTCATGCCCCACACCATTTCCCCTTCCCCTTGTCCCTTTGTGACATGGAGAGAGCTGGCAGCCTGGCACCACTCTGCCCCTTCTCTCTTCATTCCTTCCTCCCTCCTTTCCTCTGAGTTAGACCTCTGGCTCATACAAAAAAGCCAGATCTAGCCAGTTATTTTGTGTAAGGGTACAATGGTCATTTATCCATTTAAAATAGTAGTTTGGACATTGTGTCTATACCTAGTAAACTGACGTCGAATTCGTTTCCATCCCCAATATAAGCTGGGCACCACCACTAAGGAACACATTGAAGACCACCCCCACTCAACACATACCTTATATAATTATAAATATAATAAATAGTGGGAGTAGCAATTTTCAAACTATACCGTAGCTAAAGTAGCATCGGGATTCTACAGTAACTACAATGGGTGATTGAACCGTCCAATCTAAAACGAGCGGTCTAGAAATGAAGCTACAAAGCAAATGCTACAGTCCAAAAAGGTCTACAGAGTGACTGTATCAACCGTGCATACACTACATTGCCTGTGCCACAGAAGATCCAGTTCCAAACCTACTTAATGTTTTCCTTTTGCTATAAGTTTGGTGGCTGCCACCTAATCTCTCTTGTCCCTCCCAACTTCCCCCGGTGCCCCGTCGCCTCTTTGCCGCCGCCGCTGCCACCACCACTGACGATGACGACGACAACAATCACATCCCTTCCAAGGTTCGCCTCCACCATCCATAGAAAGGTGCTTCTTTTAAAGTAACTTGTTGCGCTAAGTTCTTGCTATATATCCTGGCTGCAGGGACGATTTTGCAACCCAATCCAAGTTGACAGCGTCGAGATGCACCACTTAGGCGGAGATGGGCACGCACACATTCGAGATCGTCGGGTATAGCCTGAAGAGGGGCATGGGCATCATCAACTTCGTCCAGTCAGCCATCTTCACCGTTGGCGACCACTCCTAGGCCATCTGCTTCTACCCTGATGGAGTCACCGAGGGCTCCAGGATGTTCGCTTCCGTCGCTCTTGTACTCATGGACGAGGGCGCCAAGGTGAGGGCATTCTACGATCAGTTTCTGGTGAACCAGATTGAAAGTCGACCGGAGAGTATTATGTGTTCTGAATCCACTACAACCATGTTTGTCGCGTGCAAATATTTTGTTGTAAGAGAACGCAAGCTGGAGCTTCCATCGAATGGCTACATCCAGAATGATCGCATGAACATTCAATGTGATTTCATAGTCGTCAGGGATTTCGAGCTATGCAAAACCAAGGGGGGCTTCGAAATTCAAGTGTAACCCTTAGATCTATTAGAGCATTTTAGTAGGCTGTTGTTGGACGAAGAGGAAGCAGATGTGATTTTCAGTGTTCGAGGAGAGACTTTCCCAGCACACAAGATTGTACTCGCCACGCGGTCCCTCGTGTTTAAGGCACAAATGTATGGAAAGATGAAGGAGACCAAGGCATGGTGCGTGGCCGTGGAAGACATGTAGCCTGATGTTTTCAAGTCCCTACTGAATTTCATCTATACTGATGTGATGGCTGTCTTTGATGATGAAATCGACGTTGATGATTACAGCGAGATGATCGAGCATTTACTTGTAGCTGCAGATAGACACCCTGTTCGTTTGATCGTTTCTATGGCTTATAAGCCGGCTGATGCTGTTTTGTAGTGAGAGAAAAACATTGTATCATGGCTGATAAGCATGGCTGATACGATCAAGCGAACATGGTGAGGTATGCCATGGATAGGTTGAAGCTATTGGGTGCAAGTGTTCTTGTCGAGCACCTTCGTGTGGAGACTGTGGCAACTACACTGGCCTTAGCGGATCAGCATAACTGCAAGAGCCTTAGAGACATGTGCTTTGAGTTTATGGACTCTTTAGATAGGATGAGAGCTGTTGTGGCCACTCAAGGTTATGCAAATCTTAAAAGAACATGCCCTTCTGTCATAGTTGATGTACCGGAGAAGACAAGCCGGTGCCGCAAAATATAGATCACCATTTCATTAATTATCTATGGCGAGTAGGCAGTTTATTCTTAATTTTTTTTTGTTTTACTAGAGTACTATATGTTGACTAGAATCTGTGGATGGTAAGTTCAAGTTTAATTAGCTTCTTAAATTATGTTGCAGCTACTAGATTAAGAATCAATGTTTGGCCATGTCACTGTCACAACTTCTGTAATGCAAAACTACAATATCAAACAGTAGCAAGTCAACGAAGGAACACAGTGATGTTATCATAATGTCAATTACATTACATTAAATTGACAGATAAATCTTTGTATGCAATCTTGCTAATAATTCTTTGAGGCCCATGTGATGCAAACATGCCGTATTTGAGTTTATGTGCTTTATGATACCTCGTTTTGTATTATAGCACACACAGATACAACATCTTGGCGAATATATGGTTTTCGTTGATGAACCATCAGAGTCCATGCAGTAGTGTAATCTTTGGGATAATCCTGTTGATAGTCAATCATATATGTCCTTTGAGGCTGAAGTTAGCTGAAATTGGGTTATCTGGTTATTAATCAGCAATCAAATTTCAGTTAAACATAATGCAAAAAATGGGGTATCTCTGGTCTTAGTGTCCTAGATCTAGTGCACTAAAACACAAGTACGTGCACTGATGGCACTTGTTTTTCTGTTGTTTCCTAGAAATTGACATAGAAATGCAATTATCTTTGTTACTATATCATCAGTATCATGTAGAAATCTTAAATGCAATTCTATGGTTTTATAACTAGCACGATGCAAGTTTTATTTGGAAACAAATTTTTAGTTGTCCAAATGGTTATTGACTTTATCCAAGATGGATCCAAAACTTTGTTGGTTAATGGCATGTGGAGTTATTTTAGGACCGCAGATGAGAGCGCCTTGGTTTCTGGTTCTAGGAATTATGATTATCCTATGTTTGCTTGTTCATAATATGCAAGACAATTATCTTGTTTAACTTTTATTGTTCTGAACTTTTTTTGGTAGCTATGGTCCAGGTGATTATGGAAATTGACTTCGCTATTGATAAGTGATTTTAGGAGTTATTGTCCTATTTGCAGAATTGGTTCTCATACTTTTTTTGGAAGGGTCAGCAAAAGCTTTAGTAGGAGAAAGTTAAAAAAGATATACAGAATATTTACAAAACACGAGAACCCAAAAGGCATACAATGAAAGCACAACTAGTCGAACAACATCTGTCCACACAAGACTAAAAACACCTGCTTGTTATCCATCTTGACCATTTTCAAATGCTATGGAATACTATCGAATGTCTTCTTTGATTAGGTAGGCACTTCAATGGTTGTAGCTCTTTGTGTTGAAATGTTCTTCATTTTCTTCCTTCTATATGTTCCACCAGAAATATATTAAGATCCTGTCAGACTCTTTTTTCTGTCCTTATCAATTATTCTCTTCTCCATTTTCTCCAACATTGGTAGACCGACTATAAGTTTGTACTCACCTGTGGTGCTAAGTTCCACCCGCTCACCGATGATTGCCCAAACTCTTTTGCTGTAGGTGCAATCTTTGCATAGATGCCTTGGATTTTCTTGTTTGTTATTACATAATTTACAAAATTGGATCTCATTCTCAAACCAAACAAAATGCTAGTCCAATGTATTCCTTTGACACTATACAATAAAGGCATTACTTTTCTACGACGACAAACAGTTGTACACGATTATTATGTTGTTGAGACTTTCAGCCTGTTCGGTTGGCCGGTGGATCTCGTAAATGATCGTAAATTTTCAGCCGAAATAGTATTTTTCTCTCACACCAAACCAGCCAGCAGTAATAATCCACGATCCAGCCACGAAGCAGCCAGCCATCCAAACAGGCTGTTTATTGTTATTTTTTAAACATCTTAGCGACCTCAAATAAAAAAACTCAAAACTATAAAGTTGTAGATTTCGTCGAAATACAACTTTTATATAAAAATCATCTTCAGTGACATCATATGAAAAATATATGATATTTCTAAGATTGAGTTTGTAACACCATTCCTGTTGGCGTAACAAAACACTACTGCCATGCCAAAGGCACTAGCACAACAAAATTTTCCACGTGAAAATCACTATCTAACGTGCCAGATTTCGTCAACGCACATGGCCCATCTATAGACTGAGCCTGGCGATCACTCCCAATAACTCTTCAGTCCTCGGTCCTCCCTCCTCCACATTCGCTGAAATCGCCGCTCACGTTCCCCGAAGCAAAACTTACCTTTTCCCAGGAGCCGGCTCCTCGCCATCCTCCTCCCTCGTCGCCGCCTCCGCCTGCTGCCGCTCACTTCCTCGCCCATCCCTCACCCAGGTTTCGCCGCCGCCGCCTCCTCTTGCCACAAAGAAAGGTGACTCTTTTTCAAGGAAACCCCTTCCCGACGATTGTTTTTGGATCTTGTAATCTGCAGGGAGAAGGATGGGCTCCGAACCCAAGAGGACGGAGTCGAGTCACACCACGGAAGAGGAGACGGGTACGCATTTGTTCAAGATTATCGGGTACACCCTCAAGAAGGGCAGAGGCGTCGGCAACTCCATCCGGTCGGGCATCTTCACCGTCGGCGGCTACGATTGGGCCATCCGCTTCTACCCGGACGGATCTACCGAGGCTACCAAAGATTCTGTGGTCGTCTCGCTTGTGCTCGTGAGCAAGAACGCTGAGGTGCGGGCGTCCTATGACCTGAGTTTTGTTAACCAGACTACAGGGTTGCCAGAAACTGTGTATCGGGAAACCACCTTTAGAGTGTTCAATTCTTGCAATGGAAATTGCTTCACCCCAAGGATCGTCATAAGCAAAAGAAATAAGCTGGAGTGTAAATCAGCTGGCTACATCGTGGACGATTGCCTGAAGATTGAGTGTACTGTCACGGTTGTCAAGGAATCGTGGGTGGAAACCACAGGGGAATTTGAGATCGAAGTGCCGGACACGGACTTACCAGAACATTTTGGAAAATTACTGTCGGAGAAGGAAGGAGCAGATGTCACATTCTGTGTCACATTCTGTGTTGGAGGTGAGACTTTCCCTGCACACAAGATCGTGCTTGCCACACGGTCCCCTGTCTTTAAGGCGCAGCTGTATGGACAGATGAAGGAGAGTAGGGCCCATAACATAACTGTAGACGACATGCAGCCTGATGTTTTCAAGGCCCTGCTGAAATTTATCTATACTGATGAACTGTCATTTGAATGGGATGATCTTCATAATGAGGATGAATATTGTGAGATTGTCAAGCTTTTACTTGTTGCTGCAGATAGATATGCTATGGATAGGTTGAAGTTGTTGTGTGCAAGCATTCTTGTCGAGTATCTTGACATGGAGAATGTGGCCACTACACTGGCTTTAGCTGATCAGCATAACTGCAACCGTCTCAAAGAAGTTTGCATCGAGTTTATGGCCTCTTCAGATGAGATTGATGCTCTGGTGGAAACAGAGGGTTATGCAACTCTCAAAAGAACTTGCCCTTCGATCCTAGTAGATGCACTGGAGAAGAGAAGCAAGTATCGCAAGACAGGTTGCCAACCCAACTGAAGTACGTCAATGGATATGTAGCTTAGTTCCTAATTTATCTGAATAGCATGCTGGTTTTCCTAGAGAAGATCATTCTAACTCGGGCCAATGGCTGGTAAGTTTAGTACTTAAATTTCTGTACCTTTTATCAAAATATTATATGCGCATATAGTTCAGCCTCAATGTGTGACACTACCCTAACACCTTTTGTAATGAAACAGCACATGACAGTAGCATGTCATTGAGGGAACTAGTATCAGTTGGGTTAATTCAAAACAGAATATCTTCATATGTAATGTTGTAGATAATGCTTGGTGCTGCAAGCATATCTACTTATCATTTTCGGAAAATACTTTGTGAGCATAGAGGTGGTTTCACACCCTCACTTTCAGATGTCGGAATGGCACAACAGGGCAGAAATTGAGCCACATCACCACAGCCCTTTAATGGCATGGCTCAGTCTCACCCCTCCGGTACTGATTACGGTGAGCCATGACATAATATGGCCATTTTTTTTCGAAACTTTTTATGAACCGCAGTTTTATATTATAGAACATGAATACACAATTGGAGAAATGAGTTGTTTTGAATAGTCAACCACAGCATTGCAGTATTTTGATTTTTCTGGGATAATTTTGTTTGTAGCTAATTCATAATTGAGCCTGAAAAAGTTACTGAAATTTGGGTGTGTGTACTGTACCAGTTAAATTCCAATTAAATGGTATATGGAATCTAACTCCAAAAGCAAACCTTTTGTTGCTCTACACCTGTGTCAGGGAACAGAAAGTTATATGCTTTTCTATGCTTATTTTACTGTTGTTTTTGTGATAAAGTAGGCATTTTTCTGCTATTGTATTGTGAGCTACTGAGTGTAATTCTGGATAGCAGATAATGTTACGTATTTCTTATACTTTTTTATTATCGAACACGCAAGAGGGATGCATATCTTTATATTAAGAAGAAAAAGGGGCAAGAATCCTTACAAAAACAGACCCACACGCTCATATATCGCATATATTAGCACCCTTTGTATATAGCAGAACAACGACCTCGACCAAACGCATCTCTTATACTAATGAGCACACCATATAACTCTTAAAAATTGTTGTAGTATATGGAAAATATAAATATAAGCCTGAATAAATACTGTACTAAGCTTCAAAGCTACACATATTTGTAATTTAAATCTGCTCTCCAATCTCCATTACCTTAGCTCCTTTAGTGAACGCTGAATACCGTTTCTCTCCAATGGTGCCAACCAATAGTGAATACCATGTTTAAAGGTAAGTGTCTTCAGGTACTTCTCATACAATAAAAAGTAAAGAGGTCAATATTCGTACGTTGCCTTTCCCTCTGAATGAAGTGAAAGCATGCCAAAATATGTTGATAATTTCTGAGCTTTAAATTCACATCCAAATAAGCTTTAGAAAGCATCTTGATGAAAATCTTGCTTGCTTGTCTGACTATTCGTTCCCTTCGGTTGAGCACAAAGAAAGGGCCCATACCTGCTCATTGTCGTATGACCTGAAAAGGTCAAAGAATAACAGGGTTTCTTTAGAATTCCAGAACTGTTGATGCGATTACGTCAGTATAACCTGTAGATTCTATGGTGGTAAACATGAAGCATCTTGTTTTGACTACCTCAGCTGGCGGGTAGATTGCATTCTCAGATATTTATAAGCTGTAGAGCGTCTTCATGAAAGCTCTTCCTTTTGGCATGACTACTCATTGACCAGATAATTGGAGAAGTCTTTTCTATATTCAGCTGGAAGCAATGTCCAATTGTCCATACCAATGTAGAGTGCACTCCGAAAGTCTATCGCATTCCTTACGTGTGGCGCATAGCACAGTTAGTGTTCAGTTTTCTGTTGATTCTCATGAATCTCTGAGTTCATACTCGTTTGAGTCATACCGAAACTTATGGTACCAATTTCCATATAGTAAAATTGAGAAGCTATATATTGAAACACGAGCTACGGGTTTATGATGAAATGCTTCATTTTGGAGGGATCAAGGTTTTGATCTGCAGTTCTGAATTCCTAGCTAATTTTCCTTATGTAGACAAATTTATGACCAACATTTGAAAGAGAGACTCTCATGACTCCCAACTTCAGTTTTATTAGTGCAGTAATATTGCAAAAAACAGTCAGCAAAAGTATTGCTAGTTGGGTCAAGCACACGTATCGTGTGCAAGTAGTCTGTTCTGTATAATAAACCGCCACACTATCAGCAATTCCTCTGTTTATTGAATAGCATCTTTTCTGCTTGTACTCTTGCTGTCATCTAGCATGGGCTCGTTTGTTGAACCCACGCGAAAAGTGGCGTTAAGCATTTGCCGAACACTTCCTCTAGATTGATCCTAAATGTAATGGTAGTTTGTCATATATGATTACTTTCGTGGACCAAAATGTTGCTATGCTGATTTTCTATTTTCTTCAGGCTCATATGGACCATGCAGGTTTTTTTTTATCCGGTCATTGGGGAATCAATGACACTAGCACGATATCTACATATTAGTTGGGCCGTTTTTTTTTGTTGGGCCAGCCTCTCTTCGCAAGTTCCAACCCAGAAACTGGGATAGTTTCTATGATCATTAATTAGGTGTCATTGTTTGAAGTTGTGTGAATTGAAAGTAGCTCAGTTGATTAGGTTTTTATGGTGTCCAAGATTTATTTCAGGATTTAATGGTGCTACTATTTTGACTTTAGCCTACCCCAACTTGTTTGGGACTTAAAGGCTTTGTTGTTGTTGTTGTAATGGTGCTACTATTTCGATGTGTTTTATTGATAAAGGTACATCTATAATGTCTCATCAATCTTAAAATCTGTCGGTACAATCTCTCATAGGTGCTTATAAGAGTAGAGTTTACTTGCCTATATTCATAAGGTTGAGTGTATGTGAGTACCCGTGTTTATGCTACGTTTTGACCAAAAAAAAAAGATTATCCGATGTTATTATATATAATAGTTTGGCTGCTTGGTTTTGCAGCAGCAGCTGCTGCCGCTGCCGACGGTGCAAGACACTAAACACTAGCTACAGTGACTATATGCAGTTGCAGTGCTGCCGAAGCAAGCAACCGAACAGGCCAAACTAGAGAAATGATATTGGAGGATTCTAGACTCTAGAGGGTGTGGTGGACGCTGAGTGTTCCTCACCTAAGGTGGAAACTGTGATGGCTGATCGAATAAATGTGATGGACCTTGGAGATGTTCCACCGAGCTCTCAGGAGGGGACGCTACAGAGGGGACACTTAACTCTGTCCTAGGAGCCGATCAGTCACCCCATCAGCAATGCCCCCACCACCATCAATTAAGATCTCTAGGGTCCTTGATATTGATCAATTCATCACGCATCTGACAGCCCCGTTGACACCCTTGGCAGTTGAACCTAGCTCTGTAGAAGATTGCACAACACCTGTTTTGGTTAGCACTAACGCCAGCCTACATAAAAGTAGCAGGCTGGCAAGCAAGGCCAAAAGAACACCTGGAAGAAACACAACGTTGGTGGGTTTGTTGATGGTTTAGGAGTCCGTCATGTGGCATTGCTGTATCACTTGCTCTGCTCGCAAACCGCTCTGTTATTGTCTACCTGAAGAGTTGCCTCACATGACAATTGCTGGGAGTTGTCCGTTTGATTAAGTGGTCGGAATTCCGTTGGTCGTCCTTGATGTGCCAGAGAGGCTTCTTGGAATCTTGGTGGTTCGTTTTTCTGCTAAATAGTTTGATTTATCAGCCTTGTGGTCGGTGAACTTGTTGCAGTTGCTCTCTAGTTGCTCAGACATCAGGTTGGTTGCATGTCTGAGCTGCTTCAACATGTTGTGCAACAATATGTTTTTCAAATATGGATTTGTTTCACAAATATTTGCTAAAATATATTGCTGATTGCAGCTGATCCTGGCAATCTATAAGGAAGAAAACAGCATGCTTGTGGTTGTAGATTGGCCGGGGAAGCTTGGCTCTGAAATAAAGCAGCTGCAGGGTTAAGAACACTAGTACACAAATTTTTTTATAGACGACTCATTTTTGATAGAGGCACATAAGAAATCGTCTAGAACTATGGCAGGGAGCATCGTTAAGAAAACGGCACCTAGAGACCTATCCAATTCAAGGGGCGGTTTGGAAATAAAGCCACGTGTGCGTTCATGTAGGTGGAGCCAAGTGAAATCAATTAAAACCATGACATTGCCCATTCTCTGTTACTTACGAAATACTCCACCGTCTTTGAAAACCTGATGTTTTAAGATTTCAAAATGTGTCTAAAAGACATGATGTTTTTAGCACTTGGAACTAGGTAATAGCTTGAAAAACAATAAAACACTATGAATCTCACAACGATCTCTTCTAGTTTTACCTAATCCAGTATGCAAGCCAAAGTAAGGGCAAGAACACAAGTGAACGCGAATTTGCCCCTATTTTTTTCGTTGATCAGGGGCAAAATCGCGTTGACTTGTGAACAGTTAAGGGTAAAATCACAAAGTTAGAAAAACGAGGGCAAAATCATAATTGCACATCAAAGTAAGGACAAGAACACAAGAGCCCCTAATAATAAACACCATTGTAGTTTAGAGCCAACAGCCAAGTAATCAACTCATAGTACTACTAGCATGCACTCACATGCTATGTTGCACCCATATAAACGATTTAGTAAACTAGTTAAATTTAATGATGACTTTCCATGGATTTGCCTAATTCACCTATATAGGCTACGGCTAATGTTGCAAAAATAAAAATTTGAACACCGCTTGTAAATAATCCAACAAACATGACATATGACCATCATTCTCATTTTCCAGGGTGTAGTCAAGTCAAGCTACATGACGGCATATGAATATATGATCTATAGTATATGGTATAATTGTGTAAATGAAGGTCACAATTTATAAAGAAAAAGTAGTTGTTCTTTCACATCCGTCAATATTGGGCAATGTTTCATTACTCCATAACTTAACCCTTGAGTTTTCGGTTGTGTCGGGAAAGAAGACTGGGCCCCGTTCGCTGGTCTGAAACTTGACTGAAACTGGCTGGTTTTGTGAGAGAGAAACATTGTAGCGGCTGGTTGATGAACAATGTTCGCTGAGGAGGATCAGCCGGCTGGTCTGGTTTTACCAGACCAGCGAACGCGCCCATGTAGGGAAGGATTATTTGCCATGCTCATATCAAAAGCCTCATGGCTAAGATTTGTACAAATTTCATGGGCGCTAATATAAAAATGGTGTTCCTCTATGTTATGGTTGAGATTATCCAAAAGACGTCAAACATAAACAATTGAAGAAAATCTTTAAAACAGCAATTGCTATGCTCATCTTAACTTTCTTTTTCCTCTTGCAAAGAGCCAGGGAGCAACTCTGCCTAGCTTTATATTTACAAGAAATAGGGAGACAAATACATGTATTTTACAGAACCTGTTAGCTAGCAACAACTCAACCGATTTTGGACAGAACCCATAAATGACATAAATATACTACTAGAAAAAGGCGATATCCTATAGTTCCTCCTCTCTTATAAGAAAAGCAACCTAACTTGAGATAAAAAACTTTTTTGAGGATCTGCCTTGTAAATTATTTCCACATATATTCCAACAAGTATAAATCTGTAGATGATAGATCACCAAACTGTTAAACTATAGTGACATTCTTTTAAAGCTGCAGTTTAAACAAGCATATTTTGAGGATCGCTGGATGAAAAGCAGAAACAGGCTATATAAAAGGAGTATCACAAGGTAAAAACACCACCATGGAACACCACAAAATTCCATGTGTGATCAATAAATATATTATAAGTCCATAAATTTACTAGATACTTACCCAGGCATGAATCCAGATGAAACTAGCAATTTAGTATGCAAATTGTTAAATTTACTAGATACTTTCCCAGGCATGAATCCTGATGAAACTAGCAATTTAGTATGCAGATTGTTACTTGTGTTGGATCATCTATCTCAAGATAGAACCACAACATGAGATGGGATTCATGGACATACCTTCACCAGATGAGCTCCCCATCTCTGTTCTTGGTTCTAGGTCTTCTGTAGAGCATGTGTGGGTCCTTCTCGGTGTTTCAGCGTGGTCCTTGATCGGTAGGACAGGGTAATGGGCTTTTGGTCTTAGTTACGTTCCTTATGGGACCTTTCTCCAATATATATAACGCTGCACACTGGGGGACTGAAACCTATTAGGTCCGTATCCCGAATCAGGGTTAAACAAAAAGGTTTGAGGGGTCTTTCCACCCCTTTCTATTGCCCACGTGGGCAAACGGGATGGTTCAGGGTGTTTCTTCCCCATTCCATCCCTTTATCTTACTGACTAAAGAAATAGCCGGGAGATCACAATTTCAACACAGATGTGTCCTCCTAATACAGCTACTGAATAATTATGTGCCACTCTGCCAGACTGTTCATGTATCTATACATTTTAACGGTAATATAGTTAACATTAACACTAAAATAGCACTAAAATATATAGATAAAACTTCACATTATGATTGATGGCATAAGAGTTGTCATTCCTATCTATGCTTCTTTGTTCCAAGAACCACATCCTTTTCTTCGCTGCACCTTTTTCATTACATTGATGAGAATTTGAGAATTCCACATATTTATGTACTGTTAGACAGCAGAAAAAAAAAACTCGACCAGGGGGAGAGATGTCTCCAGATTTAGTTCTTAAGAAGTTTTGTGCCAGCCTTCAAACCTGGACTAATTATGGGGGTTTCATCGATCCCCAGACTTTGACGGTATAAATAGTATAACCTAGGAGAAGTTGGTGTCAGACAGAGCACTAGGTCCAACAAGATAAAAAAAAGGAACACAGAAGTGGCAGATCATCTCCATCTAATAACTAAACTAACCACCCACTGACTGCAGTTGGAGAGCTGCTCTTCTGAAACAGGTCACTATAAATTAAGTCCCTCATATGACCTTCTGACAAAATTAATTAACTAGCCAAATTCAGTTCAGGATGAGCAACTTGTCTAAGTTTTAAAAAGCTTACTGGTTTTCTCATATAAATCTACCAAGACAGAAGGACAGCTTCTTTTGAGACTTACATCCTTTGAAGCGCCGATAAATTCGACGCAAGCAGCTTTAAGCCTTTCACAATTTTGCTGATCAGCTAAAGCCAATGTAGTTGCCACCGTCTCCACGTCCAGATTTTTACTAAGGATACTTTGGCAAATCAACTTCAGCCTTTCCATGGCATATCTATCAGAAGCCACAAGCAAATGACAGATCATCTCACTGTACTCATCTCTGTCAAGATCATCCATGTCAGGTAACAAATCTGTATAGATGAAGTGCAGCAGCGCCCTGAAAACATCAGGCTGCATGTCTTCGACGGTCACAGAGCGCATTCCTGACTCGCGCATTCGGCCATAGAACTAAGCCATGAAGACAGGTGACCGCGCTGCGAGGACAATCTTGTGCGCCTCAAAGGAGTCACCGCCCACAATGAACGAGAAATCTGCTCCCTTCTTCTGCTCCAATAGCTTGCCAAATTGTTCCATCATGTCACACGGTGGCACCTCGATTTCAGATTCCACCCTGGTTTCAGACAGCTGCGGTTCTCTGATGACGGTAACTTCGCATTCGTTCCTGATGTTATCATCGACAAGGAAAGAGGATGATTCCTCCTCGAGATCACTTCTCAGTATGAAATTCCAGTTCCGCGGACCGAAGCGTGTAACATTGCACGACTTGAACAGCCTCGGACCGCTTTTACAGCCCCACCAACACAGGGGGCTCTGCTGGCTGGCCAATCGCAGGTGGTAGCTTGCGCGCGCCGTGGCGTTGCTGGTCATGAGCTCGAGGCAGATTGTGACGTACTCTTCCGACTCGGTGGATGGGCCGTCGGGGTAGAATCGGATGGCCCAGTCATAGCCGCCGACGGTGAAGGTGCCGGACCGGACGAACTTGCCGACGCCGGTGCCCTTCTGAAGGCTGTAACCGACGACCTTGAACGTGTGGCTGCCCGTCTCCGCTACTGTGATGCATCTCGAGGATGTCTTCTTGGGTACGGCCGACATCCTCCTGCGGACTGCGGACTGCGGCAAGGATTAATTCCAAGAATTGGTCAGATTAAATAAACGAAGAGAAAAGATGCAACTTTTGTTGAGGAGAGGCATTGAGTGAACATTCTTTTCAGATGGGGAGTAAGTGGGTGAGGGCGGACCTTAAGAGAGGACGGTGGAAAGCAATCTTCGTCGTCCCCGGAGTCGGCTCGCGGCGGCGGCGGAGGGAACGAGGGTCAACCGACGAAGTCGATGAGACTGCAGGAGGCGGGTTTCTATTTTTTTACCCCTTATTTTCGGTATTTGCTGGTGTCGTTGATAATCTAGATTCCGATATATATAGTATTTTCTTTAGCCATCTAAACTGTTCACACCGACCTCCACAATATAACGTCAGAATGCCAAGCACATAAGTTACTCCCTCCATCCTAAATAACTGCACATGTTATATTATAATATGAGGAGTCAATTTTTTAAAATTTAACTGAATATATATTAGAAGATGCGCCAATTCCCTTAGCGCCATTAGAATTTTTGTGACTTCTCTGTGTGCCATTGAAATTGCTGATTTTCATTATCAGCCATTGCAAAAAAAAAAGGGTTATTTTGATTCATGCCATTATAATTTTCGATATTTGGAGAAACGTCATTACTATTCGTCTATTTTGAAGCATGCCATTATAATTCTTCGTTTTCCACAAATATGCCACAGAATACGTATAGACACGGCCTGGGTCCAGCTGCAGGCGTATACGAAGACGTATACTTCATCACAGCCTCTCTCCCTGTCAGTGACACGCGGGCCCCACATGTCATCTTGTTCTTCCTTCCCTCATCTTCCCTTGCTGAGCGCGTCGATGGCGACGGCGAGAAGAAGCAGCGGCACGCGGCAGAGCAGCAGCAACAGCACGCAGGTGTGCGGAGCTAGCGGCACCTCTGTGCATGCCGACGACCAGGAACAGTAGGCTCCCCAGCAGCTGAGGTCAAGGCGGGGCGGCGCCGATGAGGAGGAGAGCTCCGTGAAAATTGCAGTCGGGAAGGGGCCTCGCCGGAGCTCCTGCGCAGCCATGGCGGGGTGGAGCTCCCGCGCGACAATGGTGGGGCGGAGCTCCAGGTGCACGCGCGCCGGCACCTAAGGGAGGTCGAGGTGGATCAAGGGGGCGAGCTTGGGCCGGGATTGTGGCGGCGCTGGCAGATCGGAATGGCAGCGGCTGGTCGGAGCTCTGCTGCTGCTCGGCGGCGCTTCGCACAAGCTCGGAGCAAGAGAGAGAGAGAGAGAGCAGAGAAGACCAAGCAGAAGCTGCTCGCCTGCGACGCCGCTGCCATCCTTCGCCCACTCTCAGGCTCACGCTTGCGTGCTGCTGCGCCGCCACCGGACGAGAAGGCAGCCGCGCCATGGCCGACGAGCGCGCGCAAGCAGGGCACCACGCTGTTGTCGGGCAAGCACGCGAGCGAGCTGCTGAGCCACCGCCGGTCTCGCGCGCAGGGGTCGGGGGGGGGGGCTGCTGTCGTGCAGATGGTGGTCGGCCTCGGCCCCAGCTGGCCATGGCAACGGCGAGCGCGTGCGCCTAGAGCTCCGCTCCGCCATGGCCTTCGCGAAGGTGAGCATGGCCTATATGAGCACGTCTTGGAGCACGCCGACGCTGGCCCCAGCACGGGTACGGGCATGCCGCCGGCGCCGATGAGGAGGCAGGCGAGCAGCTGGCCTGAATGTGCAGCCCCTTGAGCTCGGCCTCCCACACCGACGCCATGGCTGGCAGGAGCTCCGGCCAGGCCTCTCCCAGACGTCGGCACCGATGCCCTCGCTCCCTATCGCGTGCTCGGACGCCCGTAGCTGTAGCTCGCCCTCACGCTCGCGAGCCCGGCCGCGTGCTCCGTGCGCCGCCCAGTTCGCCCGCTCCACGCCAGCCGCGAGCTCTGTTCGCCATGTCCTCCGCACGCCGCCTAGGTCATGAGCTCCGCTCCCCCACGTGCTGCTGCTGCTACTCAGTCGCGTGCTGTTGCTGCTTCTCGCCATCGCCATCGACGCGCTCAGCAAGGGAAGATGAGGAGGGAAGGAAGAAGAAGATGACATGTGGGGCCTAGGTGTCAGTGACAGGAGAGAGAGGCTGCGATGAAGTATACGTCTTCGTATACGCCTGCAGCTGGGCCCAGGCCGTGTCTATACGTATTCTGTGGCATATTTGTGGGAAACGAAGAATTGTAATGGCATGCTTCAAAATAGGCGAATAGTAATGGCGTTGTTGGGGACCAAATACTGGGGTACCCAAAGAGGAGGAGCTAATAATCATCAAACGGTGATGGTTCCGAACAGACAAGAACGTGGCTACACCTCTTGCCCAACGACCGAGGGTTAACTCCGCCTCGTCCGACCCCTGAGGGCTGGCTCCGCCACATCCGACCCCAGAGGGCTGGCTCTACCTCGTCCGACCCCTGAGGGCTGGCTCCGCCTCGCCTGACGTCTGGGGCAGGCTCCGCCTCGCTCGACGTCTGTGCGCTGCTCCTTTATAACTACGCACGCAGATAAGGTGGGGCACTCAAGTCAACCGCAATACCAAGGACCATACCCTGCTCACCTATAGGAAAGTACCATCAGGATATGACCAGACGAGCACTTTAAGCCCTTCCAAGCATGTCAGAGCTCAAACAGTGTTGTGGGCGTCAACATTTGTCCTACAGTGTTATGGGCGTCGGCATTTGCCCTCGGACATAAATCCTGACAGAAACATATGACAACCACTATAGTCCAGGAGGAAACTCATGTCATCTATAGTAAAGAACATGGGGCCTCTACGCCATCTGCTCCCCGTAGGGTCGCAGCTCAGCACCCTGGCGCGCCGCGCCGCCCACCGGAGTGGGATGGGACATGACCACTTGCTGAACGAAGCCAGAGCACGGCCCTATCAGGATCAGCGAATGTGCTATCTCTAGCACCGTCTGCCGTGTCAGCAGGGTAGGCTCAAAGGAAAAGAAAGACCCAGCACCTTCGAAGGACCTTCTCTGCCTCTGGTTTTTCCTCTTTCTCCCATCTGTAATCTCTGCTCCCCTTGATCTATAAAAGGGAGGGCAGGGCACCCCACTAAAGGGACAGATCAATTCAACACACCACGCAGCACATAACATACAGCTAAGCAGCAACCGAGCTCTCAGCGTCCTTTCATCCTTTCCATCAGAGACTTGGGACCTATCCCTCTCTCGACCGTTTGTACCCCTACTATGAACCTTTTAGTGTTAATAACATGAGCAGCAGCAAACTGGACGTAGGGACGTTCTACCCAAACCAGTATAAACCTTATGCCTTTTAGCACACCATCTGGGCCCAACGCGTAATAAATACAAATTTACTATTTGGTGTTTACTCAAAACACCGACAGTTGGCGCGTTGGGTAGGGGACCTTTGCGCGTTCTGACGTTAACATTAGGCCACGGATGGCTAGCCACGGAATCAGCTGGGTCCTGAGCGCACACGTGCGCTTTGGTGACCTAGACTTCATCGTCACCACTACTACACAAACGATTAACCGCGACACCCCCCCGATGGCCTCCGAGGCGGGCGTCCATTTTAGCCTGCCACGGTTAATCCCGCGATTTACCGAGGCGGGCATTTTTTAATTACCGTGACAGGCTCTTTTGTCCGCCACAGTAAATTAATTTACCGTGGCGGGCGTCTTAAGATGCCCGCCCCGAAAAATACCCTATTAACCGTGGCGGGTGTCTTAAGAAGCCCGCCACGGTAAATCGATTTACCGTGGCGGGCATTTTATAAAGCCCGCTTTAAAAAATAAGGCCCAAACTCTCAGCCCAGAAGAAGCCCATCTCAGCTTTTCTACTGGGCTCGTATATAAGTGGCACTTCACTTGTGAACCCTAGCCTCACTCCACATCCCCAGCCGCCTCCCTCTCTCATCCCCGACTCATGCGACCGCGCGCCTCCTCCTCTCTTCCCTCCGCCGTGCGCCACCCCGCGACGGTGGCTCCCGGGTGCTCGCGCGGCGGTGGCTCTCCGAGCTCGCACGCGGTGGCGACCCTTGGAGCTCAGGCGCTCCCTCCTTCTCTTCCTCTCTCCCTCCCTCGTCAGCGGGGGAGGCCCCCACGGCGCGGATCCACGACGGGGGAAACGCAAGGAGGCGGTCATGGCGTGGTTTCACGGCTGCGCAAGAAGGTGGTGCCAGCCCGGATCCACGGTGGTTTCTGGCGCAAGGTGGCGGCGGCTTCTCTCCTTCGAGGTTCGTAGACAGAGGTCTAGATCCGGAGGTCGAGGAGGTCCAGATCCCCGGCCGTCTCCCTCTTCCTCTCTTCAATCTCCCTCACTCGTCCCTCTCTCCTCTTTGCAGATCGGGCCACGGCGGGTCCAGATCCGGTGGCGTCGCTCCTCCTGGTGGTGGATCCAGGGGTGGATCGACCGAATCCGGTGGTGGATCGTCCGGCGGGGGCGACGACGGCGCTGCAGCCCTGGATGGGCTCGACGAGCCTGTGGATGGGCTCAGCGGGCCTGTCCAGGGTTTTTTCTCTTTTTTTTGTTTTTTCGGAATGATTTACCATGGCGGACATTCTTAGTTGCCCGCCGCGGTAAATCGATTAACCGCGGTGGGCAAAGGTGCCCGCCGCGGCAAGGCCACGATTTACCGTGACCTTCTCGCCGCGGCGGACGCCTTTGCCCGCCGCGGAAAAGCAAAAACGACCGCCGCGCAAAAGCATTTTGTAGTAGTGCACGGTGGGAGGAGAGTTGGCATTGGCTCACGCCACCATCCAACCTCTCCCCTCCATCGGCCTCGACTACGGGAGGCTTGAGCGCCAGCTCGGCATCTCCCTAGAACCCCAGCAGTCCAGAGAGGACCCGCGTCGCCTCACCCTCTCTCTAGAACACCCCACACGGAGCGCCCCGACAGTGCTTCCGTTCAGTCTCTGCAACGCCGCGGCGACCGTTAGCCACCTTATGGCACAGCGCATGATCTCATTCCCCACGAACAACAAGTTTGTGGGGATGATTGAACACGTCATGAAATCTCTCCATGGCCTCCTCATAGAGGAGTCGAGGTCACCCTCTAGCTCTGACTCCAGCAGGGGGAGCCATCACCCCTCCTAGGAATGCTTCATGGCGGATACCCCCGAGGGACATGTTGAAAGCGTCTCCGAGGAGGAGGCTACCTCGGCGAACAACCTCGGTGACGGGACCGAGGGGGAGACAGCGGCCCCACCTCTCATGGGGGTGGAGTAGCTAAAAGTCTGACACTGGGAGATCATGGAAGCATGACTCCAGATTGAGTAGGAATGTGCGGAGCTCGATCGAGAGATAGAGCGCCGTGAAGATGGTGGGCGCGCACGCGCCATGGCCTGTGACGTGAACCGAAGGATTATCGCCGACGATGAAGCCCTCCCTCGCTTCGCTCGAGCGAGCCAGAACATCGCCGCTACAGCCGCCCTGCTCCACGGTCTTCCAGAGGCCACGACGCCCGAGGATCGTCGGGCTCACCACGAGATTCACACGCTGCTCGAACATGCGGTGGCGCAGCAGGCAGAGAGCTCGTTGTCTCGGTGACACGAGCTCAACACTAGCCAATGCATGCTCTCCGAACATCCCAGCAGGGACGTGTTGGTCCACCAGGCACCATAGGGCGGCAAGCAGCGTGCCACGGTCCTGGTGCATCCGCATCTCGGCCGTAACCGCAACGCACGCAGCACTCTCGATGCTCGCAGGCGTACCCACGATGATCCAAGAGAGGGAGCCAGCCGCGGCTATCATCCCCGTCGCGGCGGACACTATGACAGTGGCGAGGACCAAAGCCCGAGCCCTGGCCTGCTAGGTCCTCAGGCTTTCGGCCGACACATCCTCAACACTACTTTCTCACCAAGGTACCAGCCACCAACCAATATCCCAAAGTACTCTGGGGAAACAAACCCCAGACTATGGCTCGGAGACTATCAGCTTACCTGTCAAGCCAGTGGTGCGGATAATGACGACTTCATTATCCGCAACATTCCACTGTTCTTGGCCGATTCGGCACGAGCATGGTTGGAACACCTGTCGTCCAACAGAATCCAGAGTTGGACGGACCTGAAGGAGATCTTTGTGGGGAACTTTTAGGGCACATACAAGCGACCTAGGAACCCATGGGACCTAAAAAATTGTCGTCAGAAGGCCGGTGAGACCCTCTGCGGGTACAACCGGTGCTTCTCCCGGCAGTGCAACGAGCTACCTAACGTCGCCAACACCGACGTTATAGGAGCTTTCCTGTCTGGGACTACCTATGAGTCTCTGGTTCATAAGCTGGGATGCAAGGGTCCATGAACCACCAAGGAACTCCTGGACATTACCACCAGCCATGCCTTAGGAAAGGAGGTGGTTGGAGCGATCTTCGATCGTCTCGATGGCAAGGCAAGGCGGGACGAGGGCGCCAACGAAGGCGCCTCCAATCATTCTGCCAAAAGGAAGAACAAGAAGCAACGACACGAGGACTCGCTCGTGGCCACTGCTGACCACAAGGGTGGACAGAAGCCCACGGAGGGCACTCCGAACCATTTCAAAAAATTACTCGAGGGGCCGTGCCCGAACCAGGCCTTCCCGATTAAGCATCTATACAAGGACTACAGCCTAATGAGGCGGTTCTTGTCCGGAGGCTCCAACAAAGGGGAGCAGGGAAAGGACCTTGACCCCACCACGGACGACACCAAGGGGAAGGATGGTGGCTTTCCAACGCCGAACGGTTGCCTCATGATCTTCGGAGGATCGACGGCCTACGACTCCAAACGTCTTCAGAAGGTCATGTGCCATGAGGTCTATACGATCGAACCGGCCACACCTGCCTTCCTCCGGTGGTCCAAGTCTGCCATAACCTTCGATCGGGCCGACCACCCAGAGAGCGTTCCGCATCCAGGGAGATATCCACTCATGGTCGACCCGATCGTCCGCACGAAGTGGCTCACCAAAATACTGATGGATGGAGGCTACAGCCTCAACATCATGTATGCCAAGACGCTCGATGAGATGGGCATCGACCGAACATGCCTTTGCCCAACCCGAGCACCTTTCCATGGCATCGTGCCTAGAAAGCAGGCCATGCCACTTGGGCAGATCTATCTGCCCGTTACCTTTGGGGATCCATCTAATTATAGGACGAAAACCCTCACCTCCGAGGTGGTCGGGTTCCTCGAAACCTTCCACGCCATCCTGAGACGTCCATGCGACGCAAAGTTTATGGCCGTCCCCAACTATACACACCTCAAGCTAAAAATACTGGGCCCCGGTGGGGTCATCACCGTCGGCACCTCCTTCCAGCGCACCTATGAGTGCGAGGTCGAGTGCTGCGGTCACGCCGCAACAATCGTCGCCTCCGGAGAGCTCGCCGCCATGAAGGAGGTCACCGAAGAAGCGCCTGACACCAAGAAGTTGACCGGGTCTTTCGAACCGACGGAGGGCTCCAAAGAGGTCCTCATAGATCCCGACAGCTTCGAGGACAAAATGGTGCGCATTGGTACCACGCTTTCCTCCGAATAGGAAAGCGCATTCGTCGACTTCCTTCGCGGCAACAAAGACATCTTTGCATGGAAGCCCTCGGATATGCCAGGCATTCCGAGGGAAGTCACCGAGCATACCTTGAAGATCCACCTAGGCTCCAAGTCGGTGAAGCAACGCCTGCGTCACTTCGACAAGGGGAAACGCAGGACCATCGGCGAAGAGATAGCAAAACTTTCGGTGGCCAGATTAATCATGGAAGTATACCACCCAGAGTTGTTAGCCAATCCCATTCTTGTACGAAAGAAGAGTGGGAAATGAAGGATGTGTGTTGACTATACGGGTCTCAACAAAGCGTGCCCAAAGGATCCGTTTCCTTTGCCACGCATAGACCAAATAGTTGACTCTACATCGGGGTGCAAAACCCTCTACTTCCTTAACGCGTACTCCGGGTACCATCAAATCAAGATGAAAGAGTTCGACCAGCTCACGACATCTTTCATCACCCCCTTCGGATCGTTTTGCTATGTCTCAATGTTGTTCGGTCTAAAGAACGCTGGGGCTACATACCAGCGTTGTATGCTCAAGTGTTTCGGGGACCTCATCAGGTGGACCATTAAGGCCTACGTTGACGACATCGTGGTCAAGTCCAAATGAGCTGACCACCTCATTGCCGATCTTGAGCAGACCTTTGCAAAACTCTGAGCCAACGACATCAAACTCAATCCCAAGAAGTGTGTTTTCAGGGTCCCGAGGGGTATGCTGCTTGTCTTCATCGTCTCCGAGCATGGCATCAAAGCCAACCCAGAGAAAATCTCAGCCATCACAAGGATAGGCCCGATTTAGAACATAAAGGGGGTTCAGCGAGTTATAGGGTGCCTCGCCGCACTTAACCGATTCATCTCGTGCCTCAGCGAATGAGGTCTCCCCCTTTATCGACTCTTGAAGAAAGCCGACCGCTTCGAATGGACATCGGAGGCCCAGGAGGCACTTGACATGGTCAAACTGCTTCTGACAAAGGCCCCGATCTTGGTTCCTCCAACCGATGGAGAATCCCTTCTGCTATACATAGCGGCCACCACGCAAGTGGTCAGCGCCGTCCTGGTGGTGGAGCGGGAAGAAGAGGGGCACGCCATCAAGGTGCAGCACCCTGTGTACTTCATCAGTGAGGTACTATCCAACTCTAAGACCCGCTACTACCAAATCCAGAAGCTCCTATACGCCATCCTCATCACCAAAAAGAAGCTATGCCACTACTTCGAGTCACACCCGGTGATGGTCGTGATGTCGTTCCCTCTCGGTGAGGTCATCCAAAGCTAGGACGCCATGGGAAGAACCACAAAATGGGCACTCGAGTTGATGGATCAGGGCATTATGTATGCCTCCCGAACAGCGATTAAATCCCAGGTGTTGGCTGACTTCGTCGCGGAATGGACCAAGGTCCAAATGTCACCGACGGTCGTCAACCAAGAGTACTGGATAATGTATTTTGATGGGTCGCTGATTAAGAGGGGCACCGGCATGGGGCTGGTCTTCGTATCGCCCCTCGAGGTACGCATGAGGTACATGGTTTGTCTCCATTTCCCCTCATCCAATAATGTGGCTGAGTATGAAGCACTCATCAACGACCTACGCATTGCCATCGAGTTGGGCATCTAACACCTCGATGTCCAGGGCGACTCCCAGCTGGTCGTCGACCAAGTCATGAAGGAGTCAAACTATCACGACGCCAAGATGGTTGCATACTGCCGAGAAGTCCGACGGCTAGAGGATAAATTTGATGGCCTCGAACTCAATCACATCCTGAGGCACCTCAACGAGGCAGCCGACACGCTTGCGAAGGCGGCATCCGGCCGAGAGCCGGTGCCAATAGGTGTCTTCGCCAGCGACCAATACAAGCCCTCGGTACGCTACGAAGGGTCAAAATAGGCCAATGATGGTCCGCCCGATCCAGCCTCGGGGGCTAACCAACCGACGGCTCCGTCCGGTCCCGAGGTCATGGGGCTTGAAGAAGATCCAGCGATAGAGCCTGACCCTCTGGTCGACTAGAGAACACTCTACCTCAACTACCTACTCCATGATGCACTACCGATAGACAAGGCAGAGGCTCGACGGCTAACACGCCGCGCCAAGTCCTTCATTCTTGTGGAGGGCGAACTCCACAAACGAAGCCACACCGAGATCCTGCAGCGCTGCATCCCTATTGAGCAGGGGAAGCGCTTGCTGAGCAATATCCATGGTGGGGTCTGCGGTCACCACACGTGTGCCTAGAACCTTGGTTGGAAACACATTCCGATAGGGCTTCTACTGGCCCACTGCAGTAGCCGACGCCAAGCAGATCATACGCACCTGCGAAGGGTGTCAGTACTACGCTCGGCAAACTCACCTCCTGGTCTAGGCACTCCAGATGATCCCCATCACGTGGTCCTTTGTGGTCTAGGGGCTCGATCTGGTTGGACCTCTCAAGAAGGCGCTCGGAGGATACACCCACTTGCTCGTCACCATAGACAAGTTTACCAAATGGATAGAAGCTCGGCCGATCTTCGTGATCAAGTCCGAGCAAGCCGTACTGTTCTTCCTCGACATCGTCCATTGCTTTGGAGTTTCAAACTCCATCATCACAAACAACGGTACGTTGTTCACCGAAAAAAGTTCCTTCGATTCTGTGATGAATACCACATCCGGGTCAATTGGGCCGCCGTCGCGCACCCTCGAATAAACGGGCAGGTCGAGCGCGCAAATGGCATGGTCCTACAGGGCCTCAAGCCTAGAATCTTCAACCGGTTGAACAAGTTTGGCGCACGGTGGGTCTTTGAACTCCCCGTGGTACTTTGGAGCCTAAGGACAACCCTCAGTCGAGCCACCGGTTACACGTCCTTCTTCATGGTATATGGTTCCGAGGCTGTCCTCCCAACCGACCTTGACTATAGAGCGCTAAGGATTAGGGCATACGATGAATAGGGAGCCAAGGCATCCCACGAGGATGCCATGGACCAGCTGGACGAAGCATGTGACGTCGCCCTCCTCCGCTCGGCCAAGTACCAGCAGGCGTTGCGATGGTACCACAACCGACGGGTGCAGGGCCGAGCCTTCAACATCGGGGACCTGGTCCTTCACCTCGTATAGAGCAACAAGGACCGCCACAAGCTCTCCCTACCGTAGGAGGGACCATACGTCGTCGCGGAGGTACTCCGGCCAGGCGCCTACAAGCTGAAAACCATCGACGGCGAGGTCTTCACCAATGCCTGGAACATCGAGCAGCTACATCACTTTTACCCCTAAATAAACGCATACTTTCTCTTATCAGTTTTGTTATCGAAATCCCTGATCTTTCGTGACATCCGACCCCTGCAAACGACAAAGGGTCGGACCTCACTTGGGGGCTGATGTGAGCTCATTTATCCGACAAACATTCTCTGCGCATGCCCTCCTTTTTCACGTTAATTCCTAGGAGCTTGATTTACGGGAACAATTCCTGAGTATGACTGGTAGGACTGCGAGAAACCCACGCCCCGACGGCTACGGTCTCTTTGCTCACCAGCATGATCAGAATTGGCTCACCCGCACTCCGAGCTTTTGCGACCTTAACCACGAAAAGGGTTGGGATGCGCTAAACCTTTTTTACACAAAAGGGGAGAAGAAATAAGAAGTTGTTCGCTGTAATGAAATTTGAAAGCTTGTCCATTTGTTACAAGTTTCGCCGCTTGGCTTCCTTGCTTAACTAAATTCTTGCGCGGGATGTCCGCATCTTTATATCCATAGGAAATTCTTGTTTCAGTAGGTAGCCCAAATTGACCGAACGGCATGACCATTGCTAGGAAACGGATGGGACAAGCTTCACTATGGGTTTGGGGATTAAACCAAAAACATGAGAAATTAGAGAATAAACCATGCATGAGATTGAGATTGAGATTGAGAACTTAGCTCTGAGATTTGAGAGCTTCCGTAGCCAAAAACTTGAAGACCTAACTTCCTTATGTCCTTGTTTACACATCCAAAGGGAGATTGGCTTCTCATAAGCTTCCTCTTGCAAATGTTCCAAAAGATGAATCAAGAGACCAACCATAGGATGATTGGGTGATTGAGCTAGACAAAGATCTCTTGAACTTACTGTACAGATGATGGAACCTCCACCAGCAAGAAACCTCAAGCCTTCACCAAAACCCACGAATTAGGCCTTCGAGAAGAATCCAAGAAATGAAAGTTACTCATCTTGAGCTAACCATGGATGGGGTTGAAGGTGTTGAAGATGTCCATGAGGTGATGCTGGTGCTTCCCTTCTTCTTCTACTTTTCCTTCTTCAATCCAAACTCTCCTTTCTCTCTCTAGTTTTAGGGTTCATCTTTGTTCTTGAGTTTTAGAGAGAAAGGGAGAGTTGCAAATGAATGAGTGAGTGAGAGAGTAAGTGAGGTGGAGTGGTTTTAGCTGGTGAATACCTCATTCTCATGCTGACATGTGGGTCCAAGGTACACAAGTGGAAAACAACTCATTTCCCACTTATTTCTGTTGTCCTGTGATCTATTGGACGGTCCGGTGATCTATGGGCTAGTTGGCGGAGTCTCCGGTAATTCCCTGCCTGTGCTGAATTGACTAAGTAATTGAGTGACTTGGTATTGGAGACCAAGATATCACATCCTAGGATATTCACTGGGTTTGAGCTGGTGTTGATGATGTCAATTGATTGCCTTTCAACATGTGTAGAAGTTTATCCATTTCTCCGATCACTAACCTGACCTGATCGGGCCTATCCAAGGGATATTTGCGAGGTTTGACTGATGATCTCATAACATTTGATCTTGCTCAAGGCACTCTCCACAGGAACTTGATAAGGTGTTTCTCTGATGGTCCAAATTAAGAGCCTATATTGTAATGAACTCGGGTCGTTACAAAACAAAATATTGGCATTATTTCCAAAAATAAATTGTGATATATCACGCGGATTGCTGAGTGTCTACATGTTGAACTTGATTTTACCAAAATTCAAACCACAGCCATTTATGCACTAGATAGATTATTTTATCCTTTGTGCAAAAGCAATTTATAAAGCACAAGCCAAAATTGGTGAAATCAAGGGGCATTACTTGAATGTGATTTCAGATACAAGTAAAGAAATGATTAAGAGAGATGTGTTTGCAAGGAAATTTGGAGTAACTATTGTAATGCATGACTACTTAATTAATATGAGGTTTTACAGCAAATACCAGACTGGCTCATATTATTGCCTTGACAACAGACTACTTCTTGACATTCACCTACTGGTGCGTTCAATTATTGATAGATAGACAAAATATGATATGCATTTGCATGTATTAGCAAAAGTACTGCGTTGCATATGTTGGCTGAGATTATATCCACACAACCTAGGGTTTAATAGTTTCCCCTGAATAGGCCTTGATCCAAGGTTATGAATCCGATGTATTAATTGGAAAAGAGGTATATCTAATTAAGAACTACATGCATCTACTACTATTGAATCTGAATACAGGGGCTACAACTATTTAATTGATTTATTTTCTTCGTTCATTGTGGACAAAGCATCTCTGGGTACAGAAGCATGTCGGTTATCATTTCTAGGTCTTTATTTGTCATGTTGTCTTAGTCATAGTGGTTGACAGAGAAGAAATAACTTCCCTTGTTCACACACCTCATGTGGATTGCCAGATTTCTAATAGTTTGTTGTGGCTGCACATGCATCCATTTTTATGGTAAGAGACTATGACCAACTACTCGATAACATGATGTATTAGATTGTGTCCTTGTTAGACACTATGATGCAATCATATCCCCCTTTAATTGGGTATGCGCATATTTCTAGGTTTTCATAGTTTTGGCTTGTACACTCATAACGATACCATTAGTGCTTTAAGCCATCACCTAGATATGTTTTTGGATACCGTCATACAGTTACAACCCATCTTTGCACATTCAGTGAAGGGCATCTGCATCATGGACCACACATGGAAAATTTCTTTACACATTCTTTTGAGCAAGGATTAATGTAATGATAGTTTTCACATAATTAGCTATCGCCAGGAGACACAAAAAAAAGAGTAACACTGAAACCTATATAAAAGAATATAATCCTAAAACAGTTTATCGGTGAAACAATTGTCTAATACTTGTTCCCTATTATATACTGATCGAGTTAGTGTCAATATGTCTGCTCCTCCAGCAATCTACAACGAACATAAACACCAAAGCTTCCGAAAATGTGTATGCTTCCTGCTGTAGAACTCAGAAAATTGTGTAGTTTGAGAATAAGTTCACAAGATTGTCTAATGCTTCAGGGTAAAATTTCCTTGCAAACAAATAGCATGGTCTCTTGAGTCCATTCCACAGGCAAGGCCTCTGCAAGAGATCTTTCTGCAGTCAACAACAAGAACATAAGCATTGGACGTCCAGTGTTTCTCCCAATAGTTAAGTTGACATCAAAGAAAACACAATTACTCCATGCAGGTTGCAACTGAAAAGAGAACGTGGGCTGAAGATTTTTTAAACCACACACCAAAGAAAAAATGGGAGAACAGATCTCTCTCACTAGGAATCAAAATAAAAGTATGACACATGAACTTCAGGCAATGATGAGTGTGTACTTTGCTTGATTTGCAGCTTGACGGAACTGATAGGACTATACGCTTCAGAGCCTAATAGTAGTTTACCGTAATTCACTCTATAGATTGTGCACTGGGTAACCGAATATATATATATCCTATCCCAACTTATCATGTGCAAATAATGCAACATATATGATAAATTGAAAAACAACATGGTAGTATAATTAATTCAGTAAATAAATGCAATTTTCAGGCTTGTCTTTCAAATAAATCATCAATGATTAAATTAATTCAGATAGCACGGGAGTAAGAGACCTTCTCATCACTGGTAATGTGGTAGCTCACATCAATTGACTGCAGCAAAATGGAAGTTAGAGGCATAAAAGGATCATATTTATCATGTTAAGATGACACAAAATAAAGGTAAACGTACAGTCATATTCTTCAGGCGTTCATAAGTGACATCCTTGGCTCGGAAAGATCTGGGATGCCACTTTCCTTCAGACCAATCAACGTAGGTGACTGACCAGTTAGCAATGCCAGCAGGGTCCATCATCTGTTCAGTACATATGACAGCCTTGACATCAGTACCTATAGAAGATATTATTGACAATCAGATTCTTTAAAAATCTAAAATGACACTATGTGGTCGCTACTAACGTGGAATAGTGTCGGCAGATAATGCTCATCTGCATAGCAATTGCGACCTTCTTCCATTCCAGGCTGCAAAGGGCACAAAGCACAACCAAAGACACAAATTATTCAGCTAAGTAGTGCTATCAACATAACAGAATGAAATCAAACAATAGTGGAAATAACTATAGGACCTACAAGAGCAGTTCCTTATTTCGAGCAATTTTAGCTGATTTAGAAGAGACTAATAGAGTGATGCTCACAAGTGCAAAGAATGTTGGTCCCGAGATCTCACGCACGGGTGAGCCGACCGCTCACCGGCGTTCTCGCACACACACTACGGCCGGAGGTAGAAGAGGGAGGGAGAACAGAGCGCACATACACAGAACAAGCACCAGCGTTGGCCGGAGCTCTATAGAGGAGATGGCAAAACTAAACTCTCTCTCTTCACTGAGTTGCAGTGGGAAACTATATATACAACTCTATCCATTTAATCCTAGTACACAGACATGGCAGGCTGTCATGCTGCTACAGTGACTAGATGTGACAACAGGGCTGACTTTGGCGCATGCCCCTGCTATGGCTACAGTGCGGCAGGGGAGCCTTTCGGCGCTTGCCCCTGCCGCGGCTACAGTGCAGCAGCAGGGGAGCCCTTTCGGCGTCTGCCCTTGCCGCGCGTACAGAGGGAGAGCAATAGATTACTTTATAATTCTTCCCCTAATCCCGCCGACCAGTTTCGACGAACTCGATGACGATTTACCCTCCATCGACACAGTCCCTGAGGAGGTGGAACTTGAGGTCGATGTGCTTGCTTCGGTCGTGGAGAACCAGATTCTTCGCGAGGGCGATAGTGGGTTGGTTGTCCACCATCAGTGCTGGTGGGTGAGCTTCCACACCAGTCAGCTCACCCAACAGCCGGCGCAGCCACACAGCTTGGCATACCGCTGTGGCCGCCGCGACGTACTCTGCCTCACACGTGGACAGCGCCACCACCTTCTGTTTCAGCGACAGCCATGAGATTGGAGCTGACCCGAGGAAGACGAGCACGTCAGAGGTGCTCCGCCGTCCGTCGATATCCCCCACCATGTTTGCATCGCTAAACACAGTGAGCTACAGCCTACCGTCCCCTTGACGATTGGAGCTGACCCGGGGAAGACGATCACCTGATCCACCGTCCCCTTGACGTAGCGCAGCAGCCGCTTCATCGTGGCCCAGTGATCCTCTCGGGGATCCTCCATGAAGCGGCTGACGTAGCCCACGGCGAACGCAATATCCGGCCTCATGTGGACTAGGTAGCACAGACCACCGACGATGCTCCGGTAGAGTGTTGCATCTACCTTCACCGTGGTACTGGCCTTCGTCAGCTTCAACCGCTCCTCCATCGGAGTCACGCACGGCTTACACTCAGCCATGCCGCTCTGCTCCAACAGCTTCGAAGCGTACGCGCTCTGACCGAGCGTTAGCGCCTCCTTCCCCTATGTCACCATGATGCTGAGGTAGTAGGAGAGCGCGCCGAGATCGCTCAATTGAAAACGAGCCGCCATCTCACGCTTGAAGCTATCGAAGTCCACCGCATGCACGCCGATGACGATCAAATCGTCCACATACACGCTGACGATGAGCTCCCCTTCCCCAGTCGTCGCGTGTAGAGCGCGTGCTCGGTTGCGCACCGCGTGAACCCAAGCTCACCCAGCGTGGCGTCAAGATTCATGTTCCAAGCTCACGGGGCCTGTCGCAGCCCGTAGAGCGCCTTGCGCAGTCGAAGCACCTTGTGCTCCACTCCCTTGATGACAAAACTCAGAGGTTGCCTGACGAAGACCGTCTCCGCTAGCTCACTGTTAAGGAAGGCCGATTTTATGTCCAGGTGATGGACACGCTAGTCCTTCGCTGCTGTCAAAGCCAGCTACAGATGGATAGACTCCATGCGCGCTACCGGCGCAAAGACTTCCTCGAAGTCGATGCCCTCATGCTGGACAAAGCCTTGGGCGATGAGGCACGCCTTGTGCTTGACAATGGCGCCGCGCTCATCCCGCTTGACCTTGTACACCCACTTCAGACCGATCGGATGGCATCCTAGAGGTAGATCGACAAGCTCCCAAGTCTCGTTTTCCTCGATCGCCTTCATCTCCTCCAGCATCGCCCGTCGCCAATTTGCATCGCGCTCGGCTAGTGCGAAGGTGGGTGGTTCCTCTACACTGACGAGAAGCAGCTCTGGGTCATTGAGCAGCCGACCCGCCAGGCTTGAGGAACCTGTGCCGCCGACGATGTCGTCCAGCCTGTGGAACCACACCTCCTCACCATCGTGGAAGGCATCCACGAACTCGGTGATGTCGCTTGGAGGTGAGGCGAACTCGATCGGCGTCGATGGAGTCCCCTGTTCTACCGGAGTGGTCGGCACAGCACCTGGAGTGCTCGGCACCCTAGCTACAGTGCTCGGCACTACTCCTGGACTGCTCGTCACCACTCCTAGAGTGGTTGGCACCACTACAGGAGTGCTTGGCACCAGTCTTAGAGTGGTCGGCACCACTGCAAAGACCTCTTGGCTTCGCTACAGGAGTGTTCGGCACCTGTCCTGGAGTGGTTGGCACCACTGCAGGACCGCTCGGCACCACTCCTGGAGTCCTCGACACCCCTCCCGGAGTGCTCGGCTCTGTTGATGGAGTGGTCGGCACCTCCTCTCCAACATCTCCACCACCGTGGATGACCAAGTACTCGACGACGAAGGTGCTGGTGAAGCCGTCAGCTTCCCCCGTGCTCGGACTGTCCTAGTCCTAGGCTGCCTTCTCGTCGAACACGACATCGCTCGAGACAACCACCTTGCCTCCGCGTGGGTCGTAGAGTCGGTATGCCTTGGTACCTTCCTTTAGCCTAGGAGCACCATCGGTGTGCTCCTGTCCTCTAGCTTGGTGAGGACTGGCTTCATCTTCCTGACGTGGCCAATGTAGCTGAATGTCCAAAGGAAGGACACGCTCGGCTTCCTTCCATACCAAGCTTCAAACGGCGTCACACCCTTCAGGGCCTTTGTGGGCGTGTGGTTGAGGATAAATACCGCCGTGGTCACTGCCTCACCCAGAACCTTGCTAGCATGCTCTTGGCCTTCATCATAGATCGAGCCATGTCGACCACCATCTGGTTCTGCCGCTCCACTATGCCGTTCTACTGCAGCGAGTATGGTGCGGTGTGGTGTCACACCACACCCTGATTCCCGCAGTACGCAGCGAACTCCACCGAAGTGAATTCGCCACCGCGATCAGTCCGCAGCACGCGTAACTTCTTGCCACTCTCTGCCTCCACGTGCGCCTTGAACTTCTTAACCGCTTCTGCCGCCTCATCATTGCTCGTCAGGAGTTGCAGCCACATATAGCGACTGCAATCATCCACGAGCAGGAGGAAGTACCGCCGATCACCATTTGTGGCTGGCGTAATTGGCCCGTAGAGATCGCCGTAGACGAGCTCGAGAGCATCCACCACGCGATACTTGGCCGCCTTTGGGAATGGCAACCTCCTCTTCTTTCTGGCCAGCAGTTGTGACATAGCTTGCCTGCATGCTTGATGTGGGGCAGACCTCGGACCATCTTCTCCAGCCGACCGAGCGCGTCGAACCTGAGATGGCCATACCGGGCATGCCACAGCCATGGCTCCTCTGTGTCGTGCAACCAAGTAGATGGGTTGCTCCATCTTCAAGTCGAGCAGGTATAGCTAGTTCTGGGACCTCTTCACCTTGGCAAGAAGCTGCTGCTCTCAATCCATGATCCTGAGGACGCCGTCCTTGATCAGTACCTCACTGCCACGCTCATCCAGCTACCCAATGCTGATGATGCTTGAACACAGCTATGGGATGTAATATACATCCGTCAGCGCACGGTGCTCGCTGTTCTGGCACTTGAAGATGATGGTGCCACGCCCTCAGATCACCACCCTTGAGCCGTCACCGAACTTCACCATGCCGGTCACGTTGCCGTCGAGTTTAGAGAAGGCTTCCTTGGAGCCCGTCATGTGGTTGCTGGTGCCGGAGTCTAGGTACCACCGCTACTCCTACTCGCCGCCCACACGTCCGAGGTGGACTTGGACGCGCGGTTCATCGAGGTTGACAGCCTTCAGAGCCTTGCCGTGCCCTTCCACCGCCATCACCTCTCCCTTCTCCTTGGCCTCAACGTCGTGCACAGAACATCACCATCAGGAGAGTGGCTTCATCATCCTCATCAGCCTTCTTCTCCTACTTGCGATTTGGGCACTCCTTTGCCCAATGGTCCATCTTCCCGCATCGCTAGCAGGCGTTGGGGTCGACCTTCTTCTTCTCCGAAGAAGCCTTGCTGCAACGCTTGCCATCGCCACCGCGGCTGGAGAAGGCTTCTTCGGACTTCTTCTCCTTCATCCGGGCAGCCCACTCCTCCTCTATCAGCAGCAGCTTGCCGCTGTCCGTCGTTGTTGTGGCCTGTTCCATGCGCTTGTCCACCGCCCGCAGACGGCCTGTCACATCCTCAATGGTGAGGGTGGACAAGTCCAGCATCATTTCTATGGAGAGAGCGATCTGCATGTACTTCACCGGCACGGAGTGAAGGTACTTGAAGATCGCCTCTTCTTCGTCGATGGTGACGCCGTGGCTCCTCAGCTTGCTGATGAGCGACTGTTGGCGGAGGGAAAAGTCCTCCACCGACTCACCATCTTGGAACTTGAGGTTAGCGTACTCCTGCTTCAGCAGCTGGGCTGTCGTCTTCTTTGCGCGATCATAGACGACGCGCATCACTGCAGTGGCGTCCCACGCCTCATTAGCAGAGTTCTTCGCCCCCAACGGCTCTCTATACTCCGCTGGCACAGCAGCGAGGATAACCTTCAATGCTGACATGTCGTCTTCTTCGTTGTCGGTGCCCTTGTCAATGGCATTCTAGAGCCGTCGGGCTCTGAGCTTGACCTTCATGGTCACCGCCCACTCGTCATAGTTGGTGCGAGTCAGCGTCGGCCAACTGGTGCCGCTGGCCTCCCGCACCGTGCGCACGACGACCTCCTGTCGTGTCTGGGCAACCACAGCAACGCCGCTGCTGTCGCCCATCTCCGAACCGTCCGTCATCGCCGGCGGTTAGTCTGGCGACGGCGCTTGTACGGCTCCGATACCACTTGTTTGTCCCAAGATCTCCCGCACGGGTGAGCCGACCGCTCACTGACGTTCTCGCACACACACTACGGCTGGAGGTAGAAGAGGGAGGGAGAACAGAGCGCACACACACATACACAAGCACCAACGTTGGCGGGAGCTCTGCAGAGATGGCAAAATTAAACTCTCTCTCTTCACTGAGTTGCAGTAGGAAGCTATATATACAACTCTACCCATCTAATCCTAGTACACAGATATGCCAGGCTGCCATGCTGCTACAGTGAATATATGTGACAGCATGACTGACTTTGGCGTCTGCTCCTGCTGTGGCTACAGTGCGACAGGAGAGCCTTTCGGCGCCTGCCCCTGCCGCGGCTACAGTGCAGCAGCAGGGGAGCCCTTTTGGCGCCTGTCCCTGCCGCGCGTACAGAGGGAGAGCAGCAGATTACTTTACAAAGAACAGATGAAAAAATGTACACGAATAGCAGTATAGGTAAAGTGTGGAGGATCTAGATTTTGGGAGAAACTGTAAATCAGTTGACAGAAGAGTGAACTGAAAGCTAGAACGTAGTGCAGTCTATGACTACAACACGACACCAAAATTACTATGCTAGTCCTCAAGTATACAGTATATGCATGGAAGGCCATGAAAATTTAGATTTGATTACCCTGCAGTAAAGCCTGAATTTTGAGTAATAAAGACTGTCTGCAATCACCACCATTGCATGTTGTCGCTTCATTGAGAACCACTGCGATGTTCAAAGAATAGTATTGTAGACATATTTCAGTACTTGGAGTCCATACAAACCTCATAAATTCAATGCATTTGCGGAAATAAATCTTTATATTTTAAATAAAGTAGATTATCTGCGACAAAAAAGAGGATTCTTATTGATTAACAATGCTTTCTAGCCTTCTAGCCCATTGATTACTTAATGTCCACAATTTGTGAACTTGAAAGAGGCAATATTAAGGTCACCTGAGAACCTTTCCTGAATTCTGACTCCCGAACCTCAGGTAACATATTCTTTGAGTATCTGTAAACTCCATGTGGCCCGGGATCGTGAAAACTAGCCAATAAATACACAAGAATGTGAATGGCCGGAAATTTTTTTTGGCAAGTGTATATAAAGAACTATGGCATTGAAGATCTGTGCAATGCTCTAGGCTATGGCTTAGCGATATGAATGAATGCAGCAGAGTTCAGACAGAGCATTGTCTCACCAGTCCAAAAAACTGTGTCTTGATCCCATGAGGAAGTCGTACACATAGTCAAAATTGTGAAGAGGAACACAGCTGAATTCATTGTATGAGGAATGGTTACATAGTGAGAGAGTTCTTCATGCTATAAAGTATTTTCGAATATGGGGATCACCTGTCTGAAAGCAAAACAAAATGCTGGTTGTCTATATCTTCTAGAGCTTTTGCCAACAGCCTCCTCTCTGCATCAACCATTGTAATCATACCCCATCCTACCTGCTAGGAATTTGCCAATATCAGAATCCTACGGAACACGTATAGGTATATAGTCAATGTGCAGCAAACATTAATTATCTACTCACTAACTGGCTATACTTCTTAGACAGAACCAAATCTATCAAATCGAATTATCTGCAGATATATGAATACAAATAATATTAGGAAACAATCTGCTAGATAAGTTCTACTTCCAGCTCAAGCATACATGCATGTTATATGTGCATCAAGTTATTTTTTAAAATTTTGGGACTGTGGTCCCATAATTTTTTCAGCATAAATGTGCATATATTCTGAAACTGCATCCTGTGTCTTTATTCCTATACACAGTATGTCAAGTACTTTAAGTGTTTCAATATGCATAACTAGATATATAAGACAATGGCTAAGTAAAATTAATTATCACTGGAAACTCTGAAGAACTATAACGCATTTACTCGAAAATCCAGCAGAAAATGTGTCAGACATATAAGAAATCATAGTAAATCAAAACATATTTCTACCTTGTGATCTTACAAATACACAAGCTCAGCGTGGCTTCATCCTTAATAGCATTACCTTCTCACTGTGTATGTCTCGACCGACAAATATGGGACTGACATGTTCGTGCTTCTCCCGTGAAGCATGAACATATATAGTGTATCTCCCCTCATGTCCCTAGAGAGATAAGATGAATAGCATGGAAAACACAAATGGAGTAAGATGTATCCCTTGTTCTTTCAAGTGGTGCCATAACGAAAGTAAAGAGAAAAATAGGTTCAGAACAAAGTACACTTGTGGTTTGGTACTAGGGGCAAATCCAGTAATATAACAAAATCGGATTCTGGTTTAGATTTAAGGACATTTAAATAAAACAATGGCCAATAAAGAACACATTTCATGAAATGAAAGATGAAAGATATGATGCAGCCTATGGACAACTAATGCACTTTTGATCTTAGTTATGACTGGTGAATTACTGCACATCTTCATTGGATGGGAGATTTGGAAACACCGCAATGATTGTGTCTTCAACAATGCTGTCCTGAGTGTTTCCTTGATTGTGAGGATGGAAGAAGAGGAGGACGCTCTGTGGTGTTTTTGGCTCGGGGTGTTTGGGACCTTTTATATTTTTTTTCTTTTGGTCATTTTATGGTCGTTTTCAGGTGCGGCTGTTTTACCCTCACCTTTGTATCTCTTTTTCTCTTAATGAAATGACATGTAGCTCTCCTATGTCTTTCGAAAAAAATGTGATCGTTTGCTTTGTTTGAAGCCGGTGTGTTTGCTTTTTGTGATCTAGTGCATTGGGTTGCTGTCTGGTGTCTTGGTGTTGTACATTTTGTACTCATTTTCTTAATGAATTGACATCATCTCTCTTGCATAGTTCGAGAAAAGAAAGTTACTGCATATCAACCATCTGTACTTTAAATTGGAGAGTAATATATTTGTATTTTATTAAGTCATCCTTTCGGACGCAAAATTAATATCATGTATAAAGTTGTCAAATATGCATGAATATACACAAGGGAAAGTGGCACTGGATACCTTAAAGAACAACTCCCACAATTTTTCGAATGGAAGTTTGCCTGGGGTCAGGAACATAAAGGCAATTTTTGGGTTCCTTGATATGAAAGGAGGCGTCGAGAGGATCTGTCTGAAGACAACACGTGCAGCAGTCTCTGCATCAGTAAGTTCCCGGGTTGGTTCTGAGGGAAACCAGTCCCTAACAGGATAGGTATAATCCTGGGGTGGGTAAAGATAAGCCCATAGCACAGTGATGACGATGAATATTACAACCACTGATATCCATATGCGTCTTCTTGGACTTGCTCTTGTGCGAGGAACTGTAACACCCTTCATATCGCCGAAGCCCAATATCCACACCTGATACCACTTCATTTCTTTTGGCTACTCACATTGATGTGCCCCGCCTTCATTACTCTCTTCTTGACTAAAGCAAAAGTGTCTTAGTGGAGCTTCCAAAAATGTGAAAATTGAAAAAACAATTGCCTTCTGCTACTATAAGTGCTTCTGCAAAATAAAAGCTTAAAGGAGGAGCTAATTAAACCTGCTGTCCTTTCTCGAACTACGCAAGAGAGCTGTGTACCATTTCATTAAGGTAGAAAAGATAGTACAACAGGCCAAGGAAAGACCCACCCTCTCAAAACAAAATAATTGAAAGAGAGTTAACTTACTATAAGAATTGAATTGATTTTGGAAGGCTAACTAGGATTTCTTCTGATCTACAAGCGAGAAAGCAATCTCCAATACTATGTTGCTTGTTGCTAAAATAAAGTGAAGAAACTTCTGCATATTTGCACTACATAATTTAGTACCACAAAATAATCGAATGGTAAAAGCTAATATTTGGAATCCTATTACTACTTACAAATCAAAGGGGTATTTAAAAAAACAAATCAAAGGGGCAATTTCCTTCTAATATTTATTTTTCCTTATTAAATATATCTACAGTTTTTATTACCTTAAAGATTATAGTATACTCTGAAACATATCCAAACACATGTATGTGCATCATAATCAATTAAGATGATCTGACAAGCCAAGGGTTCTAAAGTGCACATGCGAAAAAGTCCTCGACACTGGCACCGAAATAAAAGGATGGCAATATAATCTTATGACAGTAGAATAAAAGCCACAAGCATTCATTTTAGAAGAACAATCATAAACAATCCTTTTTGTTTGCCACAGAACAAAACAGATGTGATTGCCCTCCTGCTCAATCCGAAGAATGGAGACCTCATGGATTGATGAGTGGCATCATCAGCCTTCTCGATCCCATTGTGCTTTTGTTCTTATAAGATGTCCATAGAAATATTATGCTGTCAGCATGAGAGGCATTGGTGATATATACCTCAACGGCCTAGTTTGCATTTCCTTTGATGTGCTTGACTGCATTGAGAATGTAGTGAGTTTATTGAATCGTCACGGCTCTAGTAGAAGTTTGCGAATTTAACTCTACAAAAGATTTTTGTAACCACCTCTTAGTTCCATAATAATAAATAAATGCAAATTAGTTTGCAAAGCCAACAGATTCCAAAAACAGAGCCTGAACATTATTGTGGTAGGCATGTCGTTGCATGCAGGACCAAATACTTGTGGCTCTAAGGTTGCACAACATGGAGCATCTAAAATCAAGACACATTTTTTAGAACGTACCGTGCATGTGTTTCATTAAGAGGTAAAGATACAGTCTAGCATGCAAAACGTCTCGATGAGAAGAAAACAGACCCAACTAAAACAGATATAGGAGAGAAAAGAAACTACCAAACCACATATCCCATCAAGCACACACGCAAGCGCCCCGAGCGAGACACACACTTGAAACTATTGTGATACAATAGGCAAAATGATTAACTTGGCTTGCGACCATCAACCAGCTTCCTCTTTAATATCTTGGCCAACTATATAGGATGAAGCAATTGTAGTCCTCTGAACACCCGAGCATTGTGTTCCTTCCAGATCTTCTAAGAGATTAGGATGACATGGGAATCAAACATTCGATGCCCCGAGGCTCTGGAAGGATTTGCCTTACTCGGAGCCACAAGTCTGGCCAGGAAGATTCTGAGGATGGCAGCTAGTCATGGGATTGTTATTCAAAGGATCTGAGGGCCATGAACCAAGTCTCCCTATTAAAGACATAGTTAAGCAACAAGGGCTAATAGTGTCTTAGACTTTTGTGAACAAATTGTGCAATTCTTTCTATTAGGCAACCCATGCATCTGCAACCTCTCCGACAACAAGGGGACAAACCACATCAAGAATTTGCAGTTGTTTGGCAACTTAACTTCCATTGTTGCTTTGTGTCGAGGATTACTGTTTGCCCCACAAAAAGGGATCTGTTGATGTCCAGTATTGGGCATCACCTGTCCACTTCCACAAGAAATCACCTTGAGTGTCTGAGAGGGTTGGGCTAATTTCCACCAAGTCCCAGATATATATGCTAATAATCCAAAATTGCTCAAACAAAAATTACACCCGAGATGGAAATGCCTCAGACCAATCGATGATTGGAGAGCCCCTCCTTGACCGTGCTAGAGTTTCAAATGCGTGTGCTGACCAGAGTATTAAGGCTAGGCGCAATATCCAAATGGAGCGACCCTCAATAATCCATTTATCTCTCGAAAACAGTGTGCAAGTGCCCATTGCCAACACTTATTGACAAAGAAGCCCCTAGCCTTAGCCGTCTTGTCAAAGTGCGACCAAAACCCATACCAGGCCTTTGTTGAGTCCGTGCGTCGGATCCATTCCCAACGCATCTGAAATGTTAATCCAAGGAGTTTCGTGTCATGGGGGCCGAGTCCCTCCCAACTCTGGAGGTCTGGAAGATTTTGTCCATGCCACCAGACAATGCCCACCATTGTTCACCGCGTCTATGTCACACATATGGAATGCTTTGCGGATCTTGTCGATGGCACGTATAGTCCATGGTTGCAGCTCGACCAAAATGGAAATATGGACTGATATGGCAGTGAGCTAGTATTGGTGAGGATGGGACGACCTTACCTATTTAGGAACTTGTCTTTCTAAAGTAGCAAACAGTCTGCATCCCTGTTAAGGATGAAAACGGAAAGAAAATATCTCGAACCGAACCGCATCGTTTTCTACATTTGACCCGAGCGAATTCGTATTTTCGGACAAAATATGGAATACTAAATTCGAATTCGAAATTCGGAACACCAAATTCGAAATCGGATCGAATTCGGTTTAGGCTTTGTTCGACCGATTTCTACTTTTCTACTTTTAATTCGGAATATCCCGAATTCGAAATTCGGTTTAAACCAAATTTGGCCCACTACAAGTCTAACCTTAGAAAAATTATATCTTTTTCATACGATCTTGGATGAAGATGATTTTTATATGAAAATTGTAGCTCATAACGAGATCTACAACTTTCTAGTTCTTAGTTTTTTCATTTAATGTCTTGAAGATGTTCAAAAAAATTAAACAAAGTCAGCGATATATTAATCGCGTACAAGCGCTTGTTGCCTTAAAAAATCATATCTTCCTTACGTCGTGTCAATTAGAGATACTTTTTAAGAAAGTTGTAGGACTTGTTAATTATTATGTACTTGCTAATTGTTATGCACTTGGTCCTATGGGTCAATATTCCGTATTGATTTTTCGTATACCGACCGTGTTTGACATAATTCCACTCGAATTAGTTCGTTTTCGAAATTTTTGATATTCCGTAAGTTCGTGTTCGTTTTCGTGTCCGGCTTTACCGCTTTCGTTTTCGTTTTCGTATTCAAAATATAGAAGTAGAAAACGGTTGAGAGGTTTTTCGACCGTTTCTGACCGTTTTCATCCTTAATCCCTGTCCACCAACTATAGAATAGCCGACTTTGGTAAGCGCGTGTTCAGTTGCGTGAAGTTTGGATTTTGGGCTACTGTAGCACTTTCGTTTTTATTTGGTAATTAGTGTTCAATCATGGACTAATTAGGCTCAAAACGTTCGTCTCGCAATTTTCAACCAAACTGTGCAATTAGTTTTTTTCGTCTATATTTAATGCTCCATGCATGTATCGTAAGATTCGATGTGATGGATACTATAGCACTTTTTTTAGAATTTGGGGTCCAACTAAACACGCTCTAAACACGAGACGTGACTAATAGAAGAGCGAGTCCCCAGGTACAACAAGCATGGGAGGTCGCTGATGGGACAACATAAAAAACTCTAGATGGTCTCCACCTCGTCTAGGCCATAGCAAATCGGAGTGACACGACACTGGAACGTCACAATGTCCCAAGGCGACCTCCCATAAGAACACAACAAGATCATCCACATAAAAGCAATGCCCTGTATGTGATGGACCAGAGAACCAATGTTTGAAGTAGGGTCTTGTATCCACATGCAGTAAGTGAGGTTATTAAGGCATTCCCATGAACATGAGGAAGAGCATCGGGGATATGACCCTCCTATCGAAGTCCCATGGCATGATAGGTCATGTTCCCTTGAATACCATTAATCATGAGCTGGGTACTTGTGGAGTGGAGCACTGAGATCTAGTTAGTCCAAACTCTAGAGAACCCAAGATGTTGCAAGGTCTCAATCAAGAATGACTAAGGGCTTGTTTGCGGCTGCTCTGCTCCACTTTTTCTAGCTCTACTCGGATCTATCCATTCCTTACATCAGCTCACCGGAGAAATGCCCCGGGTGGCTAGAATAGGCGACGATGGTGGTACTATTTGAAGGGAAGGGAGCGACACCACTGAGAACAATCGGTGGGAGGCAACAACGCTACAGAAAAGAATAGAAGGGGTACGATCCGTTATGTGTGTAATGGGTGGCAGTGATGGGTAATTTTCCACCAACTCCATGAGAAGATGCAAAACTTCAATTTCTAGAGTACCCTTTGAGGAGCTCCAAAAAAAACGTGGAGTTGGCCTTCAACTTCATATTTTTCTTGGAGCAGAGTTCTTGAAGTTAGACTTGTTTGACTAGACAAGTTTGGAGCAGAGTATGAAAAGTTAAGCATTGGTAATGTTGATCTTGAAGAGCATGCAACGTTGTTTCTTCATATGCATTGCCTTAGCCACCGCATTGATGTAACAAAAACTGTTAGGTATTTGACAACCTTTCATGAAAGCGCTCTGGTTTGACAAAATCATCGTGTTGAGCCGAGGTGCGACCCTGTTGACAAGGACCATTGAAACCAATTTCCTGAATCTGTGGATGAGACTAATGGGATGGTAATCACCAATCCCCTTTGGTTCTGAGGATTTAGTAGGAGTATCTAGAGTTCACCATTCATCAGATATAGGTTGCACGCATCCAGTTTGATAACCAACCAAGCGAGGTCGTAGAAGTGACCAATAAAGCCATGGCTAGGGGTCTTGTCCGATGGTATCTCATGAATGATCCCAAAATCTCGTCCTCAGTGAAGGGGGCATTGAGCTTAGAGAGGTCAAGTGATGGGAGTATTGTTGGACAATAATCTCGTGGTTCGCTTGGCTCAACTCGATTTTGGCTTGGCTCGCCCCAGCTTGTTTACATTTTCTAACTAGCTGAGCCAACAGTTTAGCTCATCTATATCTATATCTATATATATATATATCTATATCTCTTATTTTTCAATCTCCACTAGTATTCTATCCCGTTATGCAAGCTGTCCACGTCAGCATCCACTAGCACGTAATATGATAGCACACTAGCACATCACATGCGAGCTGCCAACATCAGCATCCACTAGCATATAATTATGATAGCACACTAGCACATCACTTGTTGTTATGTCTTCATTTAAGCTATTCACATCAACAATCCATTAACATGCATTTAGTTATCCACATTAGCAAGCTACACCATTGACTAATATACACTATGATATTACCACTACAATAAACTTAACGGAGGTGGGCGATTTTGATTTTTGGAGGTGGGCAAAGGCAACCGCCTCCATCAAAAGGTCACGGTTCATCCGTGAACAATGGAGGCGGTTACCTTGCCCGCCTCGGTTAATCGATTAACTGATGCGGGTGCCTTGCAAATGTCCGTCTCAGTTAATAGATTAAAAAACAAAAAAAGCCCAGAGCCCACCGGCGAGCTTGCTTGCTCCGCACGGCCCCTTGCCGAGACGCCGCTAGATCTGGCGTCCCCACGTCACGGCGCCGCCGTAGGGAGGTGGCTCCCCCACACCGCCACCGGATCTGGCCAGGTGAGGAGGGAGGTGGGTCCCCCGTGCCACCACCGGATCCGCACCGTAGCCAGCGGAGGGTGGAGGGAGGTGGCTCCCTCACGCCACCACTGGATCTGGCCGAGAGAGGAGGCCCCGCCCCTGCTCCTCCGCCGTCGGGACTGGATTTGGCTGGGGAGAGGCCCCGTCCGCCGCGCCCTCGCTCACCGCCTGGGAGCGGCCCGCGCCACCGGAGGGAGGACATAGAGGGAGAGGAGAGGGAGGTTGGGGGCGCTGTTTGGGAGAGGGGCGCCGCGCTCGGGTCGGGAGGGGAGGGGCGCCGCCTTCTAACGCATCAGGAGGGGACGTGGGGTGCTGGGAGGGGAGGGGCGATGTGAGGGAGGGAGAGAGGGTGCGCCGCGCACCTTTTGAGGGAGGGAGGGAGGGAGAGGACTGAGAGAGAGTGGTTGAGAGTGAAACCCTAACTCCCATATATATACAGTGAGTGGGATATCGGGCCGAGATGGGCTGCCTACTGGGCCACTATTTTTGGAGGCAGACCTTTTAGTGTGCCCACCTCCGTTAATAGATTAATCGAGGCGGGCAGCATAAGGTGCCCGCCTTGGTTAATATCGATTAACCGAGGTGGTTGTTTTAAGGCGCCTGCCTCGGTTAATATATTAACGAAGGCGGGCAGCATAAGGCGCCCGCCACGGTTAATGATTAACCATGGCGGTTGCTGGGCTGGCTGCCCAGCCACCAAATAACAGAGGCGGGCAACCAGCCCGCCCGCCTCCGAGGCCGTTTGCCAAACGCCTCGGTTAAGTTTTATTGTAGTAGTGTAATTATGTACTCATATAAGTAACTATAAGTAGTATAATTTCATTTTAAACCATGTGCGGGCTACTGTTCTAGTTTAGTTAAAGCCCAAGCTTGCGCTTGCGAGCCTAATGAGCTAAACATTGTAAAAGGGCCACCAACATACATTCAGCCCAATACTACATCACCTCAGCCCCACACAAAGCACACAACTCACCAGTCTTCCTCTTGTGCCCTCTTGCTGAATGCTTCCTTCAATTTAAGTAGAGATTAGGGGGCCGCTTGCTTTCTTTACCCAACAGTGCCAAGTTTGGTTTCCTTACCTGATCATGTTGAAGACTGTGCCGGCAAGAATGAACTTGCCCGCATGAGAGAGCTGATTTGGCTCGCCTGGACGAGCGAGCACCTTGTCGCTCATGCCGACGCAGCGAGTTCAGGCGAGGCAAAGACGTACCGGAAACCATGTAGCCACTAGATTTCTTTGGGCACTCCAGAGCCGAGCGGAACCATCTTAGATATTACCGACGTGATTAACTTTGTATTCTTTATGATAATGGGATTTTTTATGTTTTTTCTTTGAATCAAGTTTCATAGCTTTGTTTTGATTCTTATATATATTGTTCTCCGTGATAGATGGATTTAAATTGATTGGCTGTGCCGATGAAAGATATTGTACATATTGTCACTACCTCATACAAATCAAATTTATTGCAGTATGCAGTAGCATTGTTTTAGTCAGGGTTTCGTTGTCAACAAAGCTTTTTATTTGGGACTTTGAGCTGATATTTATTATTAGACTCGTGAGCTTAACGAGCCAACTTGAGCAGACTGACAAAGTCGAGCCGCCCTAGATGGGAGTCGGAGGCTTGGAGCGCCTAGGTTGATGTTCGTCCTCAGCCCATGCACACGTGGCTTAGGGTCCCAATCAAGGATACATATTTTCATCTGTACCACGAAGTTACTACCCACCAAGTAATTTGTTAAAGGTATATTGGACTTTTTCTTCTCAAAACAGGAAGAGTATTGTTTTTTTCAGTAAAAAAATAATTTTCATCTGATGTGGCTACATTTTCTGTACAAGGTAACTAGGATGTGATCAGGACCTACCTCTGCATTATTTATTACTCCTAAAAAGATGATTCCAGATCATAAGTTTTGAGTTTGCATGTTTACAATGCGAGGAGCAATTTATTACGAGCAAAAGGAACCATTATTCTGAATTTCTGATCCCAGAGAATATCGATCACACTGCCTATGAAATTAAGGGACAATAAGAAGGAGCATCGTATGGTCAATAATTCACCTACACAGAAACACGAAATTTACCCAGATTTCACACCCAGCGATCTGACGAGTGACGACGCAGCGCAAAAACTGAGCAACACGAAAATCAAGAGCAACGGCAGTCCTCTCCTAACCCCAGACTAACGCGGTCAATCCTCCAGTGCAATGCCAACCACCACATCGAATCGGCTCCATGAACCCAAAGCAAATCGTCACAATGCGCGTCGAATTTGCCCCCACAAGAGAAATCGAAACGGGAAATGCTCGTACATACCTGCTGCAGGTCGGGAAAGCCGGCAAGGTGCGGCGATCCAAGAAACCACCGGGAACCCAGCTGGGAAAACGCATGCGATGCGATGGAACCGGGCAGGATTTGTGTGGGGATATGGGGGAGCGATGGAGACTACAGAGGGCCTCGTGGCACGGGCGTTCGAGGAAGAGAGGGGCACGAGAGCGGGGAATAATTGCAATGGAGAAATGTTTCTGCATGCGTGGCCTTTGCTTTGTGTTCGGCGGGGAAGACGGGGGGAGGAAGTGGAACAGCTTCTCCCTCTCCTTCCCCACAGACAAACAAACAGCACGCAGCCTCCCCCGTTGTCTCGGAGGGAAGTCGAAAGGTGGCAATCGCAAATACTGCTCCACAGATCACTAGGTAGTCTTAATTGATAGTCATTAGAATACCGAGCAGTTTCATTTTTTTACGCTAAATCTATAGGGCGCTCGGGTGAAATTTGGCCGCGTCTCACTCGATCTCTCGTGGCCGTCTGATCTTGCTGTGAACGGAGGAGATCAACCTTGGTGAAGGTGGTGGTGCGGGTCAGCGGTGCATGCGGTACAGGTGCTGCGAGCGGCGCAGGTGCTACTCGGTTGCAGGTGCATGTGCATGTGGTTCAGATGGCGTGCTGTACGAGATCAAATCAGGGAGCTGCTGACCCATCACGTCACCTCTTATGCATGTAGTTTCAGTCCTTTAGTGTTTAGTAGGAGCAGATTACACGTCATTGAACCATATTTTACTATTTTTTGTGTGTAAATTCTGTGTTCAATCGGTGTAAATTGATTATTCGTAAATGAGAATGATCATAATTACTTAAACAGTCATATGATCATTTTTTGGCTTTTTTTATTTTCCGTATGTTTTATTTGGTTTCCCTATACAATTTTTCAATTTCAACGCTCTCAGGTGTGCCCGGTTTGCAAGCCTGGAGGAGTCTTCTGGACATCAGTACCGACCTCCGCGGGCACAGCTGCTGGTTCCTTCAAGGATGGAGGCTGAAGAAGAGAGAACAGATGACTACTGGAGCACTGTTTTGGATGCTATATCTCGAATGCCAAAGGTCTTTTCTTTTTTTTGTCTCTCGTGCATCAGCAATGTTTCAAGAAACTATACCCCATGATAGACATTTTTTCGTTTGGAGAAGGCACAGAGGCTCAAGTCACTGGAGATTTGTCTTGGCCTAATCTACGATGATCTCTACACCAATGCTCTTGGGCTTAGAACACTGAGAGGTCTTCTGCTTCGATGCATCTCTCAGGTATGTGCATTGGTTGCTTTCAAAGTGTTCGTCGCATGCGACAGGAGAAGGTAAGGCAGAGTTGACACGGCAATCACCTACTCATTGTTCATGGGATGCCTTTCCCTGGAAGTATGTGGCTTGGTTAGACTCATGACGTCACCATGGACATGGTTGTGGATAAGGGCATGGCACAAGATTCTTAAGCTTCGCATCAAGCTCGACAAGTTTAGCTGGTTTCTTCTTTCCAGTGACCTCACTGCGTGGTCGCAGAAAAAGGCCATTATGGTCCAATGCAATGGGACAGTACAACTGTTGGATTTATGCCCAATAATCAAAATCCCATGTGGCCCATGCAGCTAGCCATTAGTATTTCTATAAATACTAATGATCCGGCCAGAGGATTATTAACCCTAATCTCCCAAGGCACCTACGCACGTTGCCGTTGTTCTTCTCTCCATACGTGTGGACGTCGGTAGAGGTGTCGCTGAGTTGCGCACCATGTAAAGCCGTACAACTCCTTCCTCGACGTTGACTACATCGACTACGCGCGTTCCACCAAGTCTTCCGCTGTGCCACGCGTCGGGAAGGTATAATCTATGAGCATCTACAAACAAGTGATCCAGTTTTACGCGGTGATTTATTTTGTGCTAGTGAGTAGCCACCCGCGTAACCTAATAGTTGTATCTAGAGCCGTGCTTGCATTGTTTTTTATCTAGATTATTCTAATGCGGTTGATTGTAGAATAGATCGTTTTAACATATAGCATTATGTGTGTATTGGATTGTTTTACTCCGTTTTTGCTCCCTCGTTATGTGACTGGCTAATCGGCCGTCTTTACTACGGCGCGCGAGCGTCGCGCGGCTGACCACGAGGTTGTGAATTCGTCTAGCGAAGCGGTTGATACACAGTTGTATGGCTACTCCGGCTAGAACGTCATGCTTGTTAATTTGTAACAGCATGCGAAAAAACGGTTCTATCCATCATCAGCTGGCGGAGCCAATTGCGTGTTAAAAAATACCCGTAACGCCGTTCGTAGCGTCTAACTCGTTTTTGCAGAGAATGATGTGATGGTATGGCCTCAAAATCATATGTGATGATCTATATGTAATATTTGGTGTGGCATGTGTGTCGCCATTTGTTACAGCTGGGTTGAGGCTGTTCATTTATTGTATTCGGCATGCGTGTAGTCCCGTGGAGTGCTCATGTGATGTAATTTATATTTTAATTTGCTATTAGCATGCAATAGGCAAATTAAATTATGTAATATATCGACATGAGGCAAGATGACTCGGCGACCACACCGTCCAGAAGAGGGCGTTGAAATTGGGATGCCTAGGAGTAGGCACCCTCACCCGTTGCTAGCGGTTGTCTAGATGCGCTATTTTTCGTTGGACGAAGAGAGGCCATACTATCACAATAATTTAATTATCTATGACATTTATTGATTTATATTTATACACTGCCTGTGATGAGTATAAAAATCCCTCATAAAAATTAAGTTTTTATGTCCTTCCAACAGCTGTACCTTTTGGATCTTGTTAGTAGGTGATGGGTCTGCCAAAGTAGGGCGTCATCTACCTTGATCTATTGGGTGGTGTCAAACACCACCGCAAAAGTGTTGGTTTACTTGACGAAACTATCAAGTCGGACTTGGGTTTCGGGGCATAGCGTTGGAAGCCGAGATATATGATATCAACCAACAACGAAAGTTGCATTGAATGCGATTGGCAAGTGATGCCTACTGATCAGTTCACTATGATGCTAGCCGTGATGCCAAAGCTCACTAGTTCCATAGGGAACGTGGGGTCTCGTCCCACTATGTAATGTCAGGGGACGTTCGCAAAACATAAAGGGGTTTCTTTTATTAAAAATGTTTTAATGAAAATAGTGTTAACCGTTGCATATCTCTATTGTTCTAGAAAATGTCGAGCCACTCGAGTTTTAATTTGCGATCGATCCTAGAGAAAGAAAAGTTAAATAGAACTAATTTTGTTGATTGGAACCGGAACCTGAGAATTGTTCTTAGGCAGGAAAAGAAAGAGTACGTTCTTGATACGCCTTACCCAGATGAGCCTCAAAATGTCGCGCACAATTCTAATGTGTATCGTGCTTATGTGAAGCACACTGATGATGTTGTGGATGTGTAGTGCTTGATGCTTGCTTGCATGAACTCTGAGCTGCAGAAGCAATATGAGAGCACCAACCTGCATGATATGATCGTGGGGCTGCGTGGCATGTTTGAAAACCAGGCAAGGGTTGACAAGTTTAACACCTCGAAGGCCCTATTTGGTAGCAAGCTTGCTGAAGGCACTCCGGTCAGCCATCATGTAATCAAGATGATTGGTTACATTGAGACCTTGCAGAGACTGGGTTTCCCCTCGATGACGACCTCGCCACCGATGTGATACTGCAGTCTCTGCCAGCTAGCTTTGAGCCATTTATTATGAACTATCACATGAATGGCTTGAAGAAGACGCTGACCGAGTTGCATGGGATGCTGAAGACGGTAGAGGTGAGCCTTAGGAAGGCTCCTGGTCATGTGATGACAGTCCAGAAGAGCAATAAGCGAAAGCGTCAGAAACCTGCCGAAAGTGACTTCTGGGCAGGCAACTAAGGCCAAGGAAAAGAATAAAAAGGCTAGCCCCTCCTCTGCTATTGCGGTGTGAAAGGACATTGGTCGAGAAATTATAAGTACCTAGAAGAGAAGAAAAAGAATGGAGGTGCGACCTCCACTCAAGGTATTAATGTTATAGAAATTAATCTTGCAACATGTCCTAATGATGCATGGGTATTTGATACTGGTGTAATGATTCACACTTGCAAATCGTTGCAGGGACTGAAAATAATTAGGCGCTTTGCAAGAGATGACATCGATTTGCGTGTCGGGAATGGAGCAAAGGTTGTTGCGTTGGCCGTCGGCCCTTGTTCATTGTCGCTACCTTCTAGATTAGTGATAGAATTGAATAATTGTTATTTTGTTCCTGCATTGAATGAGAACATTATTTCCGCCTCATGTTTAGAGGATGATGGTTTTGAATTTGTAATAAAGAACAAATGTTGTTCTATTTTTACGAATGTCATGTACTATGGGAGATGCCCCATTGTGAACGGGCTTTATGTTCTTAATCTTGAGGAAACTAAAATCAATAATGTTAATGCTAAGTGTCGGGTACCATAAAACGGGGTACCCTAAGCGTACACCAAAAAGGTCACTTAGATCCCATCAACAACGAAGCTAAAGGGTAAGCCGTGGGCTCATCACCAGCCTCACCCGAGCCCACCGGCTCTCCACCTCGCCCGAGGCCTCGCACGAGAGGTCTCGGCGCCCCGACGCAATCTCTACCTCGCGTGAGGCCTCTCATGGGAGGCCTTGGCAAGGAGCCCAATCTCCGACTAGCCCGAGGCCCCGTGCATATAGCCTCGGATGAGACTGCTATCCTCTGCATTGCTCGAGGCTAGCTCGTCCATAGCCCGTCGCCCCCGCCTCGACCGATCTCCCCGACAGCACGTCATGTCCCATTAATACGCCAACCACTCCCGCAATCTCAGCCGGACGACGGCTCGACACCATGGAATGGCCGATGGGACATGAGGTCGCATCAGCGCCATACCGGCTGAGACAGGGCACGGCGGGGATTACTGGCCACTGTATTCCGACGCTGTGCCCACGATCAGCGCCCGCACTACACTGTGCCCCGCGATCCCCGCCTCGAAAACAACACGACATGGGCAGCTTGGCCCGGGTCATCACCGCCTCCAAACCAGCACACCAGATCAACCGCTCTCTCCGGGCCTCGGCACTATGCACCAGGGTCTCGGCTATCTCGGGATTCGTGTCTACCGAGACCCCCCGCTGCGGTGCGGCCTCGGCATCGACCGAGCCTCGGCCTCGCGCACAATCAGTCCACAGCGACTCGCACGACCGCCGCACCCGCTCCGAGGTAGCCCTGGAGCTCCCATGACGCACAGGATCGGATGGGACCGGCACACCACCCCAGTGCTCCAAGGACGGACCACTCCGATGACTATGCCGCCACAGGAACAAGCCACAGGGCTCGGACACGCCGCCTCTGTTCGTACGACACCGTATAGTTAAGCATATGTACTACCCTTGTCCTCCCTTCAAACTATAAAAGGAAAGGACTTGGGCTATTTCTAGGGACAGGCACTCACGAAGAACAAGGCCCTGTAACACACACATTCCCCTGCCGCCTGAGAGCAACGTCTCAAGCAGCCCACATCACACCTCGCCGAGACCTGGGACCAGCTCCCTCTCTCCCCTAGCTTGTAACCCCCTACTACAAGCACTTCGGTGCAAGGAATACAAGACCGATCTCTCAGACTGGACGTAGGGCATCGATTGCCTGAACCAGTATAAACCTTGTGTCTCTTTGCATCACCATCCGGGATTGGGAGCACGCAGTACATATTTACTAGTTGGTTGAGGACCCCCTAGGTTCAAAACACCAACAGTTGGCGTGCCAGGTAGGGGTATACTACGTGTAAGCTTAATCATCCCAACAAGTTCCGGATGGCAGACCCCGTACGACCGCTGCGTCTCGGCACGGTGGTGTGGTTTGGGAGCCTAGAGTTCATGTCCCTAGGGCATGAGTATGACATGGTACTTCTCACACCCCGAGCCCCGCCTGCCGATGACGACGTCACGCATCGGCAGCCCAGGCGCAGGCGGCGCCCGGGCGGCCGTTCTCGCCACTCTCGCCAGACACGACGCGAGCAAGATCATCCTGACGCCATGCAAACTCAGGGCGACTCGCCGCTCTCTGCCGGCATCCCACGACCAGTTGTTGGCGCAGGGTCCCTGGTTGGGGATCTGTCTAGCCTGAGCATGGACAAGGGAAAAACGCCGGTGACACCCGGCGACGCCCCAACATCAAGCTCTGCTCCACCACTCCTTGAGGAGCCAACTCCGGCAGAACAGAGCTCGGCAACGGCACTATCTCCATACCCCTTTGGGTTGAGAAATGCCGCCGCATCTTATGCTTATACCTATGCTTCCGCTCATGTGGATCTCTCGGAGCGCCGCCAGCGCTTCGCTCTCAACTTCGATACCACCGCGTCGACCCACACCCACGCCGACTCCTCGAAGGAGGACGAGGCATAGGCTGGAGCGGATTTCTCCGACCTACACGACCGTGAGACCATGCGCCGCTTCCTGACCGCTAGCGACTATTGCTTTGGCTACTCCGATTCCGACGACGAAAGTACTTACGATCCCACTCGTGAGTGCTTCCACGTCGAGCTTGGGATGCCAAGCACGGGCGACGAGGATGAGGGGGCAGATAACCGCACTCCGCTTCATCAGGGAACGGGCAATGCTGCGCCTTCACGCGTTGTCTCACCGGCGGCACGGAACGAGAACCTCGCCCTCGGACAATTTCGACGCCCGGACCTAGAGCAGCTCTGTGAGCTTCAGGCCAAGGTTGAGCAAGATCGGCTCCTTCTGCAATAGCTCCGAAACACTCTCGAGCAGGAGCAGCAGGGCCGCGGTGACGGCGGAGGAGCCCGGCGATGGGCTCGCGACGTGCACCACCGCATCAACGACGACGAAGGGGACGATCGTCCCCCAATCTTCAATCGCGCTAGCCAGAATGTCGTAGCTGCGGCAATGCTAGTGCGCGCGATGCCCGAGCCCTCCACCACGGAGGAACGACGGGTTCGCGGCGAGCTCCGGGACCTCCTCGAGACCGCCGCGGTGCAGCAGGCCGAGAGTTCTGCCTCCCGGCGGCACGGAGCCGTCTCGGGCCTCCCCTCACCATCGCATTGGCAGGATAGGGAGGCCTCGGTTTGTCCTGAGCCCGCCCGGGCACCGACGATCTATAGGGTCCCCTTGGTCCACGACCGCCTCAACAACCGACGCGAGGCGCAGGACGAGAACGAGGTAGTTAGCAGGCGACGGTGCCATGACAGCGAGGGGCCCGCCCGAGGTTACCACATGCACCGAGGTGGCCGCTACGACAGCGAGGAGGACCGCAGCCCTTCTCCTGAGCCACCCGGCCCTCGAGTCTTCAGCAGGGCCATCCGTGTCGCCCATTTCCCGGCCTGATTTCGGCAACCGGCCAACCTCGCGAAATACAGCGGCGAGACCAATCCCGAACTTTGGCTGGCCAATTATCGCCTGGCTTGTCAGCTAGGTGGTGCGGACGATGACCTGCTCATCATCCGCAACCTCCCGCTGTTCCTGTCAGACTCGGCGCGAGCCTGGCTCGAACACCTCCCTCCCTCACAAATCCACGACTGGCACGACTTGGTCAGGGTCTTCGTCGGGAATTTTCAGGGCACATACGTGCGCCCTGGGAACTCCTGGGACCTCAAGAGTTGTCGCCAGGTGCCGGACGAGTCTCTCCGAGACTTCATCCGACGCTTTTCCAAGAAATGCACCGAGCTGCCGAGCGTCGGCGACTCAAAAATTGTCCAAGCCTTCCTTTCTGGTACCACCTGTCGAGACCTGGTCCGAGAGCTGGGCCGGAACGTGCCAACCTCGGCGGCCACACTGGTCGACATCGCCACCAACTTCGCCTCGGGTGAAGAGGCCGTTGGGGCCATCTTCCCCGACAACGGCACTAAGGGGAAGCGGAACGACGAGGCCCCCGGGAGCTCGGCTTCCCGCCTCCCCAAGAAAAAGAAGAAAAGCTACCAGGAAAACCAGGAGGTCCTCGGGGCCGGCCTAGTCGCGACCGCAGAACGCAAGAATCCTCGAGGCCCTAGGGGCCCCGGGCTCTTCGACGACATGCTTAAAAAACCTTGCCCATACCACCAGTTCCCGGTGAAGCATGCCCTCGAGGAGTGCACCATGCTCCGGCGCTACTACGCCAAGCTCGGGCCCCCCGATGATGACTCCAAGAGAAAGGGTGCCGACGACAGGGACGACGACAAGGACAGCGGGTTCCCCGAGGTACACAACGCCTTCATGATCTTCGGCGGACCCTCGGCGTGCCTTACGGCGCGGCAGCAAAAGAGGGAACACCGAGAGGTCTTCTCGGTCAAGGTGGCCACTCCCCGGTACCTCGACTGGTCTCGGGAGGCGAACACCTTTGATCGAGATGACCACCCCGACCATGTTTCGAATCCCGGGCAGTACCCACTTGTTGTCGACCCGATCATCGGTAACACCCGACTCTCCAAGGTGTTGATGGACGGAGGCAGCGGCCTCAATATCCTATACGCCAACACCCTGGAGCTCTTGGAGATTGACCGATCGAGGCTCCGAGGCGATGCCGCACCCTTCCACGGCATCGTGCCAGGGAAACGCACGCGACCCCTCAGGCGCATCGACCTTCCCGTCTGCTTCGGCACCCCCTCCAACTACCGCAAGGAGGTGCTCACCTTCGAGGTGGTTGGGTTCAAGGGAACCTACCATGCCATCTTGGGGCGGCCATGCTATGCCAAGTTCATGGCGGTCCCCAACTATACGTACCTCAAGCTCAAGATGCCGGGCCCCAACGGCGTCATCACTGTCAAGTCGGCATACGAGCATGCATACAACTGCGACGTCGAATGCATCGAGTACGCCGAGGCTATCATAGAGGCTGAGACCCTCATCATCAACCTCGACCAACTCGGTAGCAAGGTACCCGACTCCAAGCGTCACGCCAGAACTTTCGAGCCTGTGGAGGCCGTCAAACTCATACCGGTCGACCCCGCCTGCCCCGACGACCGGGCACTGAGGATCGGCGCCACCCTCGACATCAAATAGGAGGCCGTGCTCGTCGACTTCCTCTGTGCGAATGCTGACATGTTCGCATGGAGTCCTTCGGACATGCCGGGCATACCGAGGGAGGTCGCCGAGCATGCCCTGGACATCCGAACCGGCTCTAGACCGGTAAAGCAACACCTGCGCCGATTCGACGAGGAAAAGCGTAGGGCCATCGGCGAGGAGGTGCAGAAACTCTTGGTGGCCGGGTTCATCAAGGAAGTGTCCCACCTAGAGTGGTTGGCCAACCCCGTGTTAGTTAGGAAGAAAAATGGGAAATGGAGGATGTGTGTAGACTACACCGGTTTGAATAAAGCCTGTCCAAAAGTCCCCTTCCCATTACCACGAATCGATCAGATCATTGACTCCACTGTGGGGTGTGAAACCCTATCTTTCCTTGATGCGTATTCTGGTTACCATCAAATCAAGATGAAAGAGACCGACCAGCTCATGACTTCTTTCATCACCCCGTTTGGCATGTTCTGCTACGTGACGATGCCGTTTGGCCTCAGAAACGCAGGGGCCACGTACCAGCGGTGCATGACCCATGTGTTTGGCGAGCACATCGGGCAGACCATCGAGGCCTACATAGATGATATCGTGGTCAAGTCCAGGAGGGCCAGTAATCTCGTTAGCGACTTGGAAATAGCCTTTGGGTGCCTCAGAGAAAAAGGCATCAAGCTCAATCCCGAGAAGTGCGTCTTCGGGGTCCCTCGAGGCATGCTCTTAGGATTCATAGTCTCAGAACGCGGCATTGAAGCCAATCCGGAGAAGGTCTCGACAGTAACCAACATGAGGCCAATCCAAGACCTCAAGGGTGTACAGAGGGTTATGGGATGTCTTGCGGCTCTAAGCCACTTCATCTCGCGCCTCGGTGAAAAAGGCTTGCCCCTGTACCGCCTCTTGAGGAAATCGGAACACTTTTCTTGGACCCTCGAGGCTGAAGAAGCCCTCGGCAAGCTCAAAGCACTGCTCACCCGTCCTCCCGTCCTGGTACCGCCAGCCAGGGACGAGGACCTCTTACTCTACATCGCTGCAATGACCCAGGTGGTCAGTGCGGCCGTGGTAGTAGAGAGGCAGGAGGAGGGGCACGCCCTAACCATCCAACGACCTGTTTACTTCATCAGCGAGGTGCTTTCCGAGACCAAAATGCGCTACCCTCCCATCCAGAAGCTGATCTACGCCGTAGTCTTGGCTCGGGGCAAGCTGCGTCACTACTTTGAGTCCCACCCGGTGACCGTGGTATCGTCTTTCCCCTTGGGAGAGATAGTCCATAACCGGGAGGCCTTAGGCAGGATAGCCAAGTGGGCCATCGAGCTTATGGGGGAAACCTTGACTTTTGCGCCTCGAAAAGCGATTAAGTCTCAGGTCTTGGCCGATTTTGTGGCTGAGTGGACCAACACCCAATTACCACCTGCCCAAGTCCAGACAAAATGCTGGACCATGTACTTCGACGGGTCTCTGATGAAGACCGGGGCAGGCGCGGGACTTCTCTTTGTCTCGCCCCTCGGAGTACACATGTGCTACATGGTGCGGCTCCACTTCGCCGCCTCCAACAATGTGGCCGAGTATGAGGCCCTCATCAACGGCTTACAAGTCGCCATTAAACTTGGGGTGCGGTGTCTCGACGTCTGTGGCGACTCGCAGCTCATCGTCGATCAAGTCATGAAGGAGTCTAATTGCCTCGACCCCAAAATGGAGGCTTACTGCAAGTTGGTACGTCGCCTAGAAGACAAGTTCGACGGTCTTGAACTAAACCACATCGCGCGGAAGTACAACGAGGCCACCGACGAACTGGCAAAGATGGCCTCAGCTCGGGCTCCGGTCCCCCCGAACATATTTGCCAGGGACCTTCACAAACCTTCCTTTGACTACACCTTGGTAACGGAGGAAGGCCCACCTGTGGAAACCACGGCGAGGCTCGACGCCCCCTCTACTACCGAGACCCCCTCGACCAAGCCTGAGGTCATGGAAGTCAACACCGAGCCTTCGCAGACCGACCAGGACATGGATTGGCAAATCCCGTTCCTCGATTGGCTTGATCGGGGGAGCTTCCCGGTGACGGGACCGAAGCCCGACGGCTTGCGCACCGAGCCAAGACTTACGTCCTCTGCAATGATGAATTGTATAGGCGAAGTCCCTCCGGTGTCCTCCAGCGATGTATCACTGCCGAGGCGGGCCAAGCCCTGCTGTGGGACTTGCACGCAGGCGCCTACGGGCACCATGCGGCGCCTCGGACGCTCGTAGGAAATGCTTTCTGCTAAGGGTTTTACTGGCCGACGGCGGTCGCCGACGCCACCAAGCTAGTACGCTCCTGCGAAGGATGTCAGTACTATGCTCGACAAACACATCTCCCGGCCCTGGCCCTCCAAACCATCCCCATCACGTGGCCGTTTGCCATATGGGGGCTCGACATGGTCGGACCTCTGCAAAAGGCCCCCGGAGGCTACACCCATCTACTGGTATCAATCGACAAGTTCTCCAAATGGATCGAGGCTCGTCTGATCAATCGAATCAGATCTGAGCAGGCAGTGCTGTTCTTCACTGACATTATCCACAGATTTGGGGTTCCTAACACCATCATCACCGACAACAGGACACAGTTCACCGGCAAAAAGTTCCTGATGTTTTGCGACGACCACCACATCCGTGTGGCCTGGTCGGCCGTAGGGCACCCAAGGACCAATGGCCAAGTAGAACATGCCAACAACATGATCCTACAAGGCCTCAAGCCAAGAATTTACAACCGGTTGAAAAAGTTTGGCAAGAAATGGCTCACCGAACTCCCATCGGTCATCTGGAGCCTGAGGAACACTCCAAGTCGTGCCACGGGGTTCACGCCTTTCTTCCTAGTCTATGGGGCCGAGGCCATCCTCCCTACTGACTTGGAATATGGTTCCCCAAGGCTACAAGCCTATAACGAACAAAGTAACTGCACCACCCGAGAGGACGCCCTCGATCAACTGGAGGAAGCCCGAGACGTCGCGCTACTACACTCGGCTAAATACCAGCAGACCCTACGGCGCTATCAGGCCTGGCGCGTCCGAGGCCGAGACTTGAAGGTAGGCAACCTGGTGTTGAGGCTAGCACAGAGCAACAAGGGCTGCCACAAGCTGACCCCACCATGGGAAGGACCATACATCATCACCCAAGTACTGAAGCCCGGGACCTACAAGCTGGCCAACGAGAAGGGCGAAATCTTCACCAACGCTTGGAACATAGAACATCTACGTAATTTTTATCCTTAAATTTCCAAGCATTGTATATATTGTTTCTCGGAATACAATTAGAAAGCATTCTTTAGTTGGTCTAATTTTTTGAGAAACCCCCCTGAGCCCATCGTGGGTCTCGGCAATACATTAACACGGTAAGGGAGACTCGGCTCTGCCTCGGTAGAGCCAAGCCTCCCTCGGGGGCTAGATGGGGGACTCCCCCTAAGTCCCTCGCACCATTCTTTAGTCATTTTTCAAAAAAATTCCTACGCCAAGTCTCTGGCATGCTCTGACGAATCGGTTGTAAAAACCCCTCGGACCAAAGTCTGTTTCCTAAGCAAGAGGCCGGTAGAGTCGTGAGATGACCTACGCCTCTGGGCTACGGCACTCCCTCACTACCTCTCGCCCAGGGGACGGCTTAGGCTCCAAGGAGGTGTTTTGCAAAAGAAATATGATCAGAAGCAACAGAGGGCAGAGGCTCGGAAACACAAGAAAAACAACTAAGAAACACAAATACTTCAAAAAGAAAGGCCTCGACGGCCACAAGCGTTACGATACAAAGATAATTCCTACTCTATTTTTACATGGCCCCTTGGGCCTAGGTCAAGGCTCGGGGCCTCCAGCATCGGCAGATGGTAGGGGAGGGACCACCTCCTCTTCGAAGAGCGTCGCCAGCGTCGTGCCAAGGCCTTCCGCCCCCTCCATCAGCTTCGTGACCGCCGCGTCGGCCTCCTCGTCGTCATCAGGCAAGACATAGCCATCACTGAAGGCCGGGAGGTCGACACCAACATAGTGAGAGGAGATGACGGCCAACGCACGCTTGACACCCATGTGCAGCGCTCCTCGGAGCCGCTCGCGCATCTGGCTGCTCAGCGCGATCAAACGGCTCCCAAGGGAGCTGCCTGACTGAACCCCTTTGACATCCAAGGCCTCGTAGGCGGAAAGGGCAGCACGTTTTAGCGCCTCGTGCTCCCCGATCTCGGTCTCGAGCACCGTCTGCACCGCGCTGGAAGCCTCGGCTGCCCGAGTAACCTCCGCTTCTGACTCTGCACCATGGAAAACGGAATGAGGTTGAGTGAGGGAAAAACAACCTAAATTAGGGGCGGAAGCCCACGGAACTCACCCTTGGCCTTCCGCTCCCAGCGACGGGTCTCGACTTGACAGGCCTCGGCTTTCTCCTTCCAGCACAGGGCCTCGTCCCGGGAAGCATCGGCCTTCTCCTTCAAGCACCGGGCCTTGACCCAAGAAGCCTCGGCCGCCCTGGAAGCTTCACTCCCCAGCTCTGCGTCACACAAGGAAGTTAGGGAGTGAACATAAGGAAAAGAAAACAAAACGAGGGGACTAAAACTCACCCTCGACCGTCCCCCTCCAAACCACAGCCTCGGTTTGCGAGGTCTCAGCTGCAGCAAGGGCCTCATCCAAGGCACCTTTCGTCAGCTGGTGCGCGTTCTGTTCCGCCCCTAGCTGCCCTGCAAGAGCGGTGGCCGAGGCTGTAGCTTCAACGGCTCGAGCCCTGAAGGCATCCCGATCACTAGCCGCGCGGGTGAGCTCCTCCTCCAACTCCTTGACCCGCGCTGCCAGAGGGGCGAGCTGCTCTTGGGCCATGGCCGCCTTGACCTTTGTGTCGGCACAATGGAGGCGGAGGTCCTCCACCTCCGCGCTCCGCGCCGCCAGAAGCTCATTGGCACCCGCAAGCAGGCCCCTTTGCCGCTGGAGCTGGTCCTAGACGCCCCTCTCACGCCAGAGAAAGACCGACTTCCCAAGGGACCGGGTCTCAAGCTCCTGGGAAAGCAGAACAGGGGTCATTGATTGCAACAAAACTCAGAAAAAGACAACGTCGCGTGAGAAAAGAAAATGCGAACCTGGGCGACTCTGGGCAGGTCGACGGCCACCATGGACAGCGCCGTCTGTAGCGACCGCTCCGCCAGCTGGTGGTATTGCTCGAAGGTGCCCTAGCGCCCACCCTCGGCTGCGTCCTCGAGGGCGAACAGAGGCTCCCCCTCAGGGTTGTCCCGGCTCCACCACAGTACACGTGGGTGATCCCACCCGTGAGGCTCGGGTCGCGCCCGGACGAGGGCTGAGCTCCCCTCACCCAATATCGGAGCCGGTTGTTCCACGGCACCGGTCTCCTCGGTGTCGACCACCTCCCGCGCCCGAGAAGTATCATCGGAGGAGATCGGATAGACCTCCGCCTCTCGGGCGCTCTCTTGTAACAACGGCGGGCCCTGAACCAAGGGCACCACCGAGGCCCCCGCCGCCTTCATCTCTGCCTCCTGGACAGACGGCCTCGCCGCCATCACGTCGCCCTTAGCGATCTCGGGGGCTCCAGCCTCCGCAATTATGGCCTCGACGGTCTCGGGGGCTTCGGCCTCCGCCATCGTGGCCTCGGTGGTCACAGAAACACCAACCGCCGCCGCTGCGGTCTCAGCGGTCTTGGGCGCCCCAGCCTCCATCGCCTCAGCCTCAGAGATCCCGGGGGCCTCGGCAACCAAGGGCATCCCAGCCCCATCCGACTCGTGAGCCTCGCCCTCACGAGGCGGAAGCACTCCCTCCCCCGTCTGTGTCGGGGTCGCCTCGGCAGCCCCTCCGTGGGTGGCCGGCTCCTTTGGGTCAGCCCTCGTCGACGCCGCGCCGCGTTGTATAGCGGATTGTGCCTCCGCCACCCAGTGGGTGGAGGAGCCGGGGCTCGCCTTGAGCGCCTTAAGGGGCGCCAAGGGAAGCTCGTCCACAGGCCGCTTCCGACTAAGGAAAAATCACCTACAGGGTCAGCACGAGACCAAAGAGCAAACGGAAGACATTGCGACCCCACCAAAAATACACCTACCTCAAACGGGGCGGCAACCGCTTCGCCACGGTGACCCTCATCCGCAAGGGCGGTGGCGGCGGTAGAGGCATCGCCTTCGTGTCCATCGGCGCCGGCCGGTCCTCAAAGGACCCCGGTGCCCCATCGGTCACCGGTGGGGACAGTTGCGTCGCGTCCACCGCCACTTGTTCCACCATCACCGTTGAACCCACCGGGCTGACGGCGCGTTTCCCCAACGTCCGCGCCCCGGGCGTGTCGGCCTCGGCCCCAGAGCGGGCAATCGTCGACCCCGGGTCCGCTTCTCCTCCTCCTCCTGGGAGTGCCGGGCTGCTTGCCAACGCCCCGGACACCACCTCCACTACGTCAGGGAGATGGTCCAGGGGACCTCGCCCCACCTCGCCCTCGTCATCCCCGTCCGAGGCCTCCGTCGACAGTGACAGCGACGGGGATTCCTCTAACGGGAGGCCATCCTTCCTTTGTTGATGGCGGCGCTTATCTAGCTCCTCGCGTGCGAGGATCTTCTTTGTGCGCTTCGCCGCCTTGGCGTCTTTCCGTTTTTTCTACGCGTCGGTGTGCGCCCGGTTGATCGCCCGCCGCCTCGCGTCCTTGGGAACGGGTGGCAGAGAGGAGCGCACGTTCCTCATCCCTTGCAAGAACGACGAACACGCGTAAGGGAACAAGAAGTAAGGGGAAACAGAGGAGGCTTGGGGGCTACAGCGGCACGCCACTTACCAGCGAGAGGAACCCCCACGACGGTCGCATCGCGATGGGGGTCAAGTTGCCACCCCTTAGCTTCGCCTCTACCGTCTCCCCCACCCGACGAACAATTTCCTCGTCGGAAAGGGCGGAGGAGGACATCCGGATGCCCTCAATGGGCTCACCCGGCTTCATCTCGAACAGCTGCCGCCGCCGAGCCATCAGCGGCAGCACCCTCCGATGGTGGAAGGCAGCCACAACCACAGCCACGGTGAGGCCACGGCCCCGTAGCCTCTCTAGCCCCTCCAGAAGCGGCTGCAGCTTGGGCTGGTCGTCCTTCGGGACACCATACTTCCATCTCTCCGGGCAGCTCCCCACAATCCGCCCGGTGTAGGGGGGAAGTCCTCCGTCGTCGTTACGAAGGTAGAACCAGCTCGTGTACCACCGACGGTTGGATGATGCGAGCTAGGCCAGGATGTAGAGGTGCTGGCGGTCCTGGCGCACTTGGAGAGTGCAGCCGCCGGCCCTCGTCGCTTTCCTCGTACCCGACGTGCCCATCGGCTTAGTGGTGTGCCCCGCTCAGAATAGATGGAGCCACAACTCCCAATGGGGAGCAATCCCCAAGTACCCCTCGCAGACGGCAACGAAGATGGCCGCCTGTGCGATAGAGTTGGGGTTGAAGTTGTGGAGCTCCACGCCATAGTAATGCGGGAGCGCCCGCATGAACCAATCCTCCGGGACGCCGAGGCCGTGCTCATGAAAAGAGACGAAGCTCACGACGTAGCCGTCGCGAGGCCTCGGCTCTGGCTCGTCGTATGGAGCAATCCACTCCGGTCTAGTGGGGTCCATCACCGGACGAAGGAGTCCGCCATCGACGAGCGACTAGAGTGTCTCCACGGTAACATCGGAAGGATCCCAGGGGTCCGCCTCGACAACAACGATGTCGCCGGCCATGAGTGCGATGGAGGGATCGAATGCGGCAGTGAGTTTTTCTCTCTCTCCCGAGCTCTCGCTTTTTCTCGCTTTCTCCCCGGCTCGCTCTTCTCCCTTCTTCTCCCTGGCACCCGCTGCTCTAGCGATGGCTCGATGGAGGCAGAGCTAACGCGGGCAAGGTAAGGTGAGGAGGAGGGAGACTCTTTGAGTATTTATGCAGGGGGAAGGCGAAACGAACGGGCGATGGAATCGGGGAAGTTTCCCCCCGATCTGGCGCGGTTAACCACGAGCCGATTTTGCCGCCCACGCGCCCACTTCTTTCTCATTAATTGCGGGAACAGTTATGTCCCATCCACCACGTCACGCTCGGCCACTACGGCGGTAGGCGTTGTTTCGCCTCCCCAGGAAACCACCTCAAAAGGCGCGCCGCCCGTTGCCGAGCCAAGGGGGAAGATATTCCCCCCGACCCATTCCTTTCAGATGAAGGAACCAGGCTCTAAGCTTATTACGGTCCAGGGGTTCCAAGGCTGGGCCCCAAGGGGTTTCGACAGCCGCCCCAGGACAACAGAGTCAGGGACGACCACGGGCGAGCCTATACGGGGCTGAGGCCCAAGCAAGCGAAATGCTTGGGATGCCCTAAGTCATGTCCGAGACTGGCAGGGAGTCTCTGAATGGGATCCCACCGTAGGGAGGCACCGAGCCACCGAGGCCCAGTGAACGGCCTCGAAACCCACTAGAGAAACCCTCTAGTGCTCTTGGAGTGTGTCTTTGGACCACTAGCCGCCCCCTAGCGAACGGGGCATGGGCCTCCACTCGGACCTACCCGATAACAGCTCACCGGAAGTGCCAACGCTCGTGCCCACCGAGGGTAGCCTGGCACATTCCACCCCTCCTTCCAAGCGAAAAGGAAGCGTGAGGGTCATACAGAAAAGTCAGGGGAACCCCCGATGGACCTCTCGCCCCATGCAGAGGCTAGGGGGCTCTTCCTGCAATCTTGCCGAGACCTAGCGACCCCAGTTCGCACTCGAGGGGGCTCGGCAAAACAACCCCTCCTTTCGAGCGAAAAGGAAGCGCGAGGGTCGTACAAAAATCCAGGGGAGCTCCTGACAGCCCTCTGCTCTGTGCAGAGGCTAGGGAGCCCTTCCTGCAACCTCGCCGAGACCCCGCGACCAAGGCTCGTGCCCAAAGGGGCCTCGACAAACAAACCCTCAAGCGCGAGGGGCGTATAAAAAGCCAAGGGAGCTCCCGACGGCCCTCTCGCCCCATGCAGAGGCTAGGAGGCTCTTCCTGCAACCCTATCGAGACCTAGCGGCTCTGGCTCGCACCCGAATGGGCTCGGTAAACAAACCCTCCGTCCGAACGAAAAGGATATCTGAGGGTCAAATAAAAAAGCTAGGGGACCCCTGACCACCCTCTTGCTCTAGGCGGAGGCTCGGGGGCTCCTCCTGCATCCTAGACAAAGACAAACGATCTAAGTCCACGCTAGAAGTTTCGTTACAAATACAATAAAGGGCACCAAGCCCGTTACGGTCTAGGGGTTCGAAGGCTAGGCCCCCAGAGGTTTCGACAGCCGCCCCAGGGCAACAGAGTCAGGGACGACTTTGGGGCAAGCCTATGAATGGCCGAGGCCTGAGCAAGCAATCGCTCAGGGCATCCTAAGTCATGTCCAAGACCAGCAGGGAAGTCTCCGAATGGGATCCCACTGTAGGGAGGCACCGAGCCACCGAGACCCAGCGAACGGCCTTGGCACCCACTAGAGAAACCCTCTGGTACTCTTGGAGTGTGTCTCTGGACCGCTAGCCATACCCTAGCGAATGGGGCACGTGCCTCCACTCGGACTTACCCGATAATAGCTCACCGGAAGTGCCATTGCTCGTGCCCACCGAGGGTAGCCTGGCACCTTCCACCCCTCCTTCCGAGCGAAAAGGAAGCCCGAGGGCCACACAAAAAATTAGGGGCACCCCTGACCGCCCTCTTGCTTCGTGCGGAGGCTCGGGGGCTCTCCCTGTGACCTTGCCGAAACCCCGCGACCCGAACTCGCACTTGTGGGCTCGGCAAATACGATAAAAACTCCTCACTCAAGACGCGAAAAAAGCCCCTAGAGGAGTGACTCCACTCCTCTAGGGCCTCGGGGGCTACACCCGGCGGGTGCGCTCGCGCGCACCCACCAAAACCTCAAGAAGCAAAAAACAATCCCTACAGGAGCCGCTGCAAGCTAGATCTCGACAAACCCTCAGGGAGAGTGCACGCACTCCCCCTAAAGCTTGGGGGCTACTGTCGGGTACCATAAAACGGGGTACCCTAAGCGTACACCAAAAAGGTCACTTAGATCCCATCAACAACGAAGCTAAAGGGTAAGCCATGGGCTCATCACCAGCCTCACCCAAGCCCACCGGCTCTCCGCCTCGCCCGAGGCCTCGCACGGGAGGTCTCGGCGCCCCGACACAATCTCCGCCTCGCACGAGGCCTCTCACGGGAGGCCTCGGCAAGGAGCCCAATCTCCGACTCGCCCGAGGCCCCGTGCATACAGCCTCTGATGAGACTGCTATCCTCTGCATCGCTCGAGGCTAGCTCGTCCATAGCCCATCGCCCCCGCCTCGACCGATCTTCCCGACAGCACGTCATGTCCCATTAATACGCCAACCACTCCCGCAATCTCAGCCGGACGATGGCTCAACACCACGGAATGGCCGACGGGACATGAGGTCGCATCAGCGCCATACCGGCTGAGACAGGGCACGGCGGGGATTACCGGCCACTGTATTTCGACGCTGTGCCCACGATCAGCGCCCGCACTACACTGTGCCCCGCGATCCCCACCTCGAAAACAACACGACATGGGCAGCCTGGCCCGGGTCATCACTACCTCCGAACCAGCACACCAGATCAACCGCTCTCTCTGGGCCTCGGCACTATGCACTAGGGTCTCGGCTATCTCGGGATTCGTGTCTACCGAGACCCCCCACTGCGGTGCGGCCTCGGCATCGACCGAGCCTCGGCCTCGTGCACAGTTAGTCCACAGAGACTCGCATGACCGCCGCACCCGCTCTAAGGCAGCCCTAGAGCTCCCATGACGCACAGGATCGGATGGGGCCAGCATGCCGCCCTAGTGCTCCAAGGACGGACCACTCCGATGACTATGCCGCCACAGGAATAGGCCACAGGGCTCAGACATGCCGCCTCTGTTCGCACGACACCGTATAGTTAAGCATATGTACTACCCTTGTCCTCCCTTCAAACTATAAAAGGAAAGGACTTGGGCTATTTCTAGGGACAGGCACTCACGAAGAACAAGGCCCTGTAACACACACATTCCCCTGCCACCTGAGAGCAATGTCTCAAGCAGCCCACATCACACCTCGCCGAGACCTGGGACCAGCTCCCTCTCTCTCCCAGCTTGTAACCCCCTACTACAAGCACTTCGGTGCAAGGAATACAAGACCAATCTCTCAGACTGGACGTAGGGCATTGATTGCCTGAACCAGCATAAACCTTGTGTCTCTTTGCATCACCATCCGGGATTGGGAGCACGCAGTACAAATTTACTAGTTGGTTGAAGACCCCCTGGGTTCAAAACACCGACACTAAGAGAGTTCGCAAACATGATTGTAATCCTACTTACTTGTGGCATTGTCGCTTAGGCCATATAGGCAAGAAGCGCATAGAGAGGCTCCATAAGGATGGTCTTCTGGATTCTTTTGATTATGAATCAATTGAGACATGTGAGTCATGCCTACATGGAAAGATGACTAAAGCTCCTTTTGTTGGACAAAGTGAGAGAGCAAGTGAGCTATTAGGCCTAGTACATACAGATGTATATGGCCCAATGAACTCAACTACAAGAGGTGGGTTTCAGTACTCTATTACCTTTACCGATGACTTGAGTAGATACGACTATATCTATTTGATGAGGAACAAGGCAGAATCCTTCGAAAAGTTCAAAGAGTTCCAAAATGAAGTGCAAAATCATACTGGCAAGTGAAAGGATCAAGATGCCCAAGAGGGGGGTGAATTGGGCTAATTCTAAAATTCTTTGCAATAATTAAACCCTACACTTAGCCCACATCACCCCTTTGTGCCTAGAATGTGATTCTAATGATCTACCGCACAAAAGTTTAGCACCCTAAGTTCCAATCCTACTCTAGCATGACAATTCTAAGAATGTAAAGATAAGAATTGAATTGCTCAAAAGTAAATGCTCAAAGTAAAGAGAGGAGAAGGAACGCGATGATGTTTTGCCGAGGTATCAGAGAGTCGCCACTCCCCACTAGTCATCATTGGAGCACCCGCGCAAGGGTGCAGCTCACAACTTGAGTTGGGTCATCCACAAGCTCTGCTGGATGATCACCAAACTTCCGATCACCACCAAGCCATCTAGGTGATGGCGATCACCAAGAGTAACAAGCATGAACTCTCACTTGACCACAATAAGCCTAATGAGAAGGGTGGATGCACATTTGCTACTCTCCTTACACTAATGAGGCCTTAATCTTGGATTCTCAAATCCCAATCACCTCACTAGGCTCTTGCTCTCCAAAGCACTCTCAAGGGTGTTTCTCAGCTAATCAAATGGGTAAGAGACCTCCCTTGGATGAATAGAGGAAGTATTTATACCCCCTCATTCAAAACAAACCATTAGGAGGTTGCGTCAGCATTCTGCGGGGTGACAGGAAGCTCCGGTCAGTTATCCCCGCCATAGAGCCGTTAAGTTGTGACCGGACTCTGACCTGTGTCCGGTCAGTACTGACCGGACACGTCCGGTCATGAAAACTGCTCTCTAGAACCTTACTGATGTTCACCGGACGCTGGCATCTAGAGTCCGGTCACTTCGTTGTTTAGCGTCGGGTCAGTAACCGGATCATGACCAGCGTTCGGTCAGCACTAACCAGACACGTCCGATCAGGAATTTCCCTCTCTAGAAACTCTCTGGAGTTGACCGGACTCTAGCACCCAGCATTTGATCACTTTTCACTCAGCGTCCAGTCGCAACTAGACGGCTCTAGTTGATCAAATGAACTGGCCGGACTCACCCTTCAGCATCTGGTCACAACCAGACCAGCGTCCGGTCAGTCATTTGACCCTCCATTCACTTCCAACTCGAAATCATATGTGAATGAAGTTTGCTCCAATTGATCTTAGGGCTACTCCTGAGCTACCTGGTGCTAGATTTGACAAGTGTGCAGCACACATAACCCACTAGACTCACCTAGGTCAAGCTACTAGTCCATACCCTCCTTAATAGTATGGCCAAAGGAAAAACATAGTCCTAAACTACTCTAAGTGTCTCTTCAACACCAAACGACACTTAGAACTGGTCCATCCTTAACCTTGTCATCCATCCTTTGAAAACCGAAATAATTTCCATCGTAGGGACATGACAACCATGATTGCCCAATCAATTGCCATTACCATGACCTAACTTAATTGCCTCTACAAAACACACATTAGTCATAGTAATCTTGTATTGTCATTAATCACCAAAACCCACTTAGGGGCCTAGATGCTTTCAATCTCCCCCTTTTTAGTGATTGATGACAATACAACCTCGAGTATGTAAAAGAGATGAGGTTTTCAACATGCTTGGTTCATATAAGCTTTTGACAATAAGAACAAAAGAATTAGGCATGCTTATATGACCCAAGCCAACACGATGTACTCAATAGATATGAAATAAGCATGAGTACATGAAATAAAGCTTATTTGAATCAGAGTAACATGCAGAAGCATAACAAATGAGCATAATAAAGTGACATGACATATATAAAGATCAAAGTAGAGAGCACACATGTCACATATCACATAAGTATAACACATATCACATAAATATCACAATCACACGTATGTAGTTCAATGCATGAAAGTAAACAGTAATGCATAGTAATGTATCACACATAAAAAGCCAAAAGTAAAAAGTAATAAACCATAAACTCCCCCTAGATATATCGCTCCCCTAGGTCTAACATACTCGATCCCTCTCCCCCTTTGGCGTCAAGCACCAAAACCTAAGGGTCGGTTGGCGGGGCAGGAGCAGATGAGTCGGGCGCTGAGGTGCGGTGAGCAATCTGAAATTGTGTAGCATCATCCTCTGATCCGGAGCTTTGAGCTGTCTAATCCTCTATCGCTGGAAGTGAAGCTAAAGCAGTCTGGGTCTGTTGTGGGACTGGTGCGGCCTGTGACTCTGCAGGTACCATTGTAGCATGTGGCTCTGATGATGCAACAGATGAAGGGAGCGTCTCTATAGTCCTAGTAACTGGAGCAACTATGGTAGAAGCAAGGACTTGTAGCTCTGTTGGTATAGGCTGCCCTATCAACTCACTAAATGTAGCACCAAGGCTCCTAGAAACTAGGGTGTCAGTCACAAGCACTGAGGAGCTCTGAGTCGGAGTGAAGCCCATAACAATAGGTGTGAAGGAAGGACCTTGGGCTGGCACTAGTGAAGCAAACCACTTGGACACCTGCTCTGTCGGTGAAGCAAACTATGTAGCTGGTTGTCCCTGACTCTGAAGCCCACTGGGCTATAAAGCTGGTGTCACTATAGTGGTGACAGGTTGGCTGAGCTAAGGTGTAAACTGTGGCGGTGTAGACACAATAGCAGTAACGACATGCTGCATAAAACCAAGTAACTACTGCTGGATCAGGAGCTGCTGTTGCTGCATGGTCTGCTGCTGCTGCTGTATGGCCTGCTGCTATCTCTGGAACTCATCCCGTCTGACCTAAACTTGTGCAAGGGCTGTTGCGGTCTCCTATGCCTGGCGTGCTTGATCCTACCTCATCCGCTCAAGAATAGCAAGGAGAGCAAGGTCTATCTATGGTGCCTATGGTGGAGCTGAGCTGGAGCCATCGGCCTCACTATCATGTCATTGAGGAGGCATCTGAGGGATAGCCTGATAATCATCATCTGAACTATCACTAGGGTCGCTCTCGACCATACCCTCCTGCTAAGCATCTAGCTACTCCTCCTCTATCGCTGCTATGCCCCTGACGATCTCATCCTACTGGGCTACAGTCTCTAGCACCTCTGGGCGATGGCGCGGCTGGCTAGGTGTCCTCGCCGTACTATGGCAGAGCATCTGAGTCATGTTATATGGTGGAAACTCTGTAGTGGCTCCTGTGTACTCAGTCATCTTCTCTAGAGACTTCACTGTAACTACCTTACGAGTCAAGAATGTGATCCAGTGAACATAAGGCAGCTGTCTATGACCTCTGAACCCCTCTGCAAGTGTATCCTCCATCTTAGATAGAATGACATCCCAGATATCAAAGATTGTTTGTTGTATTAGAGAGTTCACTAGTCACAACTGGATGCGAGTCAATCTCTCATGATAACCCATCCTCGGTAGCAAAGTCCTCCTCATGATAGCATCAAGCAGCCTAGCTGTAGGAGTAAGGTCTCTAGGTGTCCTGCTCAACCCCTCGCCAAAAGGCTCTATGAAGCAAGGTTGGACCAAATCTATAGGAGGCACAAGACCACCATGAGGGCGTCTGGGAGGCTATGTCTGACCATAGCAAACCTCATGAAGGTAGATGGTGACTCTGGTATCCTGAGAATCTCTCTGACCCTGAAGCTCATTAGCCTATAGTCACGGCCTCTGAATGTAAAGTGTATGAACCTGTGGCTTGGGTCAATCCAAAGTGAAGAGTAGAACTCATAGACCCATGATGGAACATAGCGACCAATCCGTCCAAGTAGATCTATCAACCCTGGCAAGTAAGAGAGGTGCGAGTGGATCTGCTCTCCTGCTGCTACAACAACTGACTCAATCGAGCAAACTCTCTATGATTTGAAAGCCACACCACTGTTCAGATAAGCATTGTAGAAGTCCTCCTATAGTGGTGTATAGAATCCCTCTGAAGCACGCTCATCCCGCCTCGGTGACAACCAGTCCTCGAACTACATGAACCTAGGCTATTGCACCTGCTTGGCTATGGCTGCCCTCAGATCAAGGTACGTCACTAGAGGCGGACCCTATGGTCTGGGAGGCAGACGAGAACCCCTCCGCTGTGTCCCTGGCCTTTGTGTCACCTGAGCACGAGTACGACCAGAGTGTTGCAACTGTGGCTGAGGTGCCTGCTCTATCTCCTTGGTCTGCTCTGCCTATTAGGTACCCTTTGACTGCTCTGCTAGCTGTGTCTGCTACTGTGGCTCCCCCTGAGGCTGACTCTCCTCTAAAGCGACCCATCGTCCTTCAAGCATGACAGTCCCAGCTGGACTACCAAGACAACGTTCAACCTGCTCGACGGTGGCCCTCTGAGCTGGTGAAAGCTGGTCTGCAATGCAAACACCACTCTGAGCTCCTCCTCTCTCTGCATGCTCTGCGGTGGCTGCAACTGCTGCTGCCCTCTCAGCCTCTACATCAACAAGCTTATGCTTCTTTGTTGTGGTCTTCTTGGCCTTGCCTTTCTCCTGAGCAGACAAGCGAGGCGGAGGCCTCGGATCCTCATCACCTAGACCACCTCCGGCGTTCTTGACATGTGCCATTGCTGGAGCTAAAAAGAACTACTGCCACTGACAAGAATCAACTGCCAACTAACACTTTCGAGGCTTGGCCTCGATCCATACTCATGGGCTTGGCCCTGAATTCACTGACCACTGCCAAAGTAACCTCACAAACACCGACTCGTTGCACGATAGAATAGATTGGATATATGAATAATTACAATATACATCTAGAGATACGAAACCCTAAGAAGCAAGCAATAGATACAAAATTAGAGGCGATGGCTTGCTACCTGACGAACCGGTGAACCAAAGAGCAGAGGAAAAATCATGGGGAACCACTAGGAATCACCTAGGGTTAGGGTTTGGCGAGGCAATGCGGTGCTCGACAATGGAGTGGAGAGGTCATCGCAGGCGTGGCTAGGGCATGGCACGTCGGCACTGTTGCAAGGCGTGGAGCATGACTGTGGGCAAGGAAGCTGGTGGTTCGGGCGCGGGCGATGGCGTGGCACGGTGGTGCTAGGTCATGGGCACGGCGCGGCTGCATGGCATGGCGACATGGAGCAAGGCATGGGCACTGCGGCGTGGAGTAGCATGGCGGTGCTGCGGTGGTGGCGTGGACACATGGCATGGATGGGTGGTGTGAGGCACACGACAGCATGGGTGAGTTACGGTGGTGTGGGAGCAGCACGGGCGTGGTAGGCAGTGGGCAGGCGGCAATGCGGTGGCACAGGTGAAGTTGGTGGATTAGGGAAAACAGCACGTGCAGCGATTTGGGTTATATGGTGGCCCCTCAACGTGACAGATAAGGAAAGAAGAGAGAGTTTTGGATCCACACGATTCCAACTGATCGGACGCTCCGATGGCAACTACTGGACGCTACCATCTAGAGTTCGGTCGACTATAGAGAGGTCCAAATCCCCTCAAGTCGCGATTGGACACGTCCGGTTACCCTTGACCGGACACAGCCAGAGTCCGGTCGGTCCTATATTCATCTTCTTCGTTTGACCGGACGTAGGACCACCATCTGACCGGATGTAGGAAGAACACTGTTTCAGCGTCCGGTCACTCCTTTGCGCTTCTATTCACCTCCTATGAACTGACCGGACGCTGGAATCCAGAGTCCGGTGCAATGTCCGGTCGCCCTTTTTCAGCAAATCTTCAATGTTCCTTCACGCTGCCTGTTCCCAATCAAGTCTCAACTTCAATAAGACCCAAATAAACGCCAATTGGGACTGATGTGAGTGACCTCTCTCAAACCCTTAAAATTTTCAAAATATTTTGCCTTAGGCTATACTTCTTTTTAAGAAAATAGGCAATAAAAGGGTAATCGAAAGGAAACGACAAAACAACACTCATGCATATGCAATGCTATACTTGAAATTAATTCTAGTTGCTTGTCAAGTTTGATCCAAGGTTAAGCTTCTTCACATGCTTTCCGACGGTTATCTTAACCATGTTAGACAAGCCCTAAATGCATTACCAAAAATTAAACATGTATATTACAATGTAATGCAAGGGACAACACAAGCTCATTTTCTAGTGAAGTTACTGAAATTAAGCACATTGAGCTCATTCCTCAACTGACAAAAGGTTGCCTCATCTAGCGGTTTAGTGAAGATATCCGCCAATTGATCCTTGGTCCTTACACCTTCTAGTGATATATCATTTTTAGCAACATGATCTCTAAGAAAGTGATGGCGGATATCTATGTGCTTGGTGCGAGAGTGTTGAACCGGATTATTAGTAAGCTTTACCGCACTCTCATTGTCACACAAAAGTGGTACCTTTTCTAGAACTATACCATAGTCTAGCGAAATTTGCTTCATGTAAAGTATTTTTGCACAACAAGCACCCATGGCAATGTATTCCGCTTCGGCGGTGGACAAAGCCACACTATTTTACTTCTTGGAGGACCAAGACAAGTGATCTACCAAGAAAATGACACCCTTTGGATGTGCTTTTCCTATCAACTTTGCAACCAACATAATCCGAATCGGAATAGCCAACTAATTGAAATCTAGCTCCTTTGGGATACCAAAGACCAATACTTGGTGTGTGCTTGAGGTACCTAAGGATTATTTTAATGACTACCAAATGAGTTTTCTTAGGATTAGCTTGAAATCTAGCACACATACACACACTAAACATGATGTCAGGCCTAGATGCAGTTAAATATAACAAGCTACCAATCATAGAGCGGTAGAGAGTTTGATCAACTATTTTACCTCCCTCATCTAGGTCGAGATGTCCATTAGATGGCATTGATGTCTTGATTGGCTTACATTCATCCATATTGAACCTCTTGAGAAGATCATTGGTATACTTTTCTTGAGAGATGAAAATCCCTTCTCTCATTTGCTTCACTCGAAAACCAAGAAAGAATGTAAGTTCTCCAATCATAGACATCTCGAACTCCTTCAACATCAATTCACCAAACTCTTTGCAATAATCTTCATTTGATGATCCAAAGATGATATCATCAACATTTACTTGACAAATGAAGATTTCTCCATCAGGCTTCTTGGTGAATAGTGTGGTGTCGACCTTCCCAAGGGTGAAGCCCTTCTTAATAAAGAAATCCTGAAGGCGTTCATACCAAACTCTTGGGGCTTGCTTAAGCCCATATAGCGCCTTGGACAACCTATAAACATGATTAGGATATCTAGGATCTTCAAACCCGAGAGGTTTATCAACATAGACTAGTTCATTTATGAAGCCATTTAAAAATGCACTTTTGACATCCATTTGATATAGTTTCATTTCATGATGCGATGCATATGCAAGGAGGATACGAATGGCTTCAAGTCTTGCAACCGGTGCAAAGGTCTCTCCAAAATCCAACCCTTCAACTTGAGAGAACCCCTTTGCAACTAGTCTTGCCTCGTTCCTCACTACAATGCCTTGATCATCTTGCTAGTTGTGGAACACCCACTTTGTTCCAATGACTCTTGCACCTTGTGGTTGCTCTTCAAGAGTCCAAACTTCATTGTGAGTGAAGTTGTTCAACTCTTCATGCATAGCATTGTTCCAATTTGAATCTTGAAGAGCTTCTTCTACATTCTTAGGTTCAACACAAGAGACAAAAGAGTGATGTTCAATAAATGAAGTAAGTTTTTGAGATCGAGTCATTACACCCTTTGAAGGACTCCCTATGATGAGATCTTGTGGATGAGCTTGTAGTAGAGGTGAGTTTCTTCTATCAACCACTTGAGGTGGAGGTTGTGGAGCATCAACATCTTGTGCTTGTGTCACCATTTGATCATGGGAGACATGAGTATCTTTATTTTCTACTCTCCCATCTTTATCACCATCTTGTGACACATTTGATGAAGAAGGTGGATCAATCACTTGTACATCATCTTCATCATCTTTAGGCTTGATGTCTCCAACCGGAATGTTCTTCATAGCCTCCCTCAATGGTTCATCAACTACATCATCAAGATTCTCATGTGCTCCTTAGGAGCCGTTAGATTCATCAAATTCCACATCATATGTTTCTTCAACCAAGCCGGTGGCATGATTAAATACTCGATATACTTTGGACTTTGATGAGTAACCAACAAGAAAACCAATATCACAACGTCTTTGAAACTTCCCTAGGTGTTGTCGCTTCTTGTAGGTGTAGCATTTGCAACCAAACACCCAGAAGAATGAGATGTCCGGCTTCATCCTATTGAGCAACTCATAAGGTGTCTTGCCAAGAAACTTTTGAAGGAAAAGGTGGTTGGATGCATAACATGTGGTGTTGATAGCTTCTACCCATAGAGCTTCGGTTGTGTTGTACTCATCAAGCATTGTTCTTGCAAGTGTGATAAGTGTCTGATTCTTTCTCTCAACTACACCATTTTGTTGAGGAGTATATGTTGCAGAGACCTTATGCTTGATCCCAACTTCATCACAATAAGCTTCAATGTTTGTGTTGTCAAACTCTTTTTCATTATCACTTCTTATCTTCTTGAGCTTCACTTCAAACTCATTTTGTGCTCTCTTGGCAAACTTCTTGAAATATGATGCAACTTCGGTCTTGTCATGAAGGAAGAACACCCATATATATCTAGAGTAGTCATCAACAATCACAAGACAATAAAGATTTCCTCTCAAACTCATGTAAGTTGTTGGTCCAAATAAGTCCATGTGAAGGAGCTCTAGCACTCTTGTTGTTGACATGAAACCTTTTGTAGGATGAGTGTTTGCAACTTGTTTGCTGGCTTGACATGCACTACAAAGCTTGTCTTTCTCAAATTTCACATCCTTCAACCCTCTCACCAATTCATTCTTCATATGCTTCTTGAGCGAGCTCATCCCAACATGAGCAAGTCTTCTATGCCATAGCCACCCAAGTGATGTTTTGGTGAATAGACATGTCTTCAAGTTAGCATCTTCGGAGGTGAAATCCACTAGATATAGGTTGTTGTATCTAAATCCCTTGAATATAACTTGATCATCATCTTTCTTAGATACAACCACTTCCTTCTCGGTAAACAAGCATTGAAAGCCAAGATCACACAATTGTCCAATAGATAGCAAGTTGAAGCTCAATAAAGCAACATATAGGACATTTGAGATTGAATGATCATTTAATATTACCACTTTGCCCAATTCTTTGACTTTGCCCTTTGAGTTATCATCAAATGTAATTCTTTCTTGACCATCAACCTCTTCATCTAGTGAGGTGAACATACAAGGATTACCAGTCATATGTTGGGTGCAACCACTATCAATTACCCAATGACTTCCACTGGTCTTGTAGTTCACCTACACATAAGAGATCAAGCTTGTTTAGGAACCCAAACTTATTGAGGGCCCTTGACTTTCTCAACAAGTGACTTTGCAACCCAAATTTTCTTAGGCCTATTCTTGTTGGGAGGTCCTAAGAACATGACTTTCATTTTACCACTAGAATCCTTTCTAAGCATGTAATGAGCATTTTAAGCAAAAGGTCTAGCATGCTTGGGCAAGGGTTGTGGTGGAGGAGTGTGACACTCATGGGCAAAGTGACCTTCCTGTCCACACTCAAAACACCTCTTTGGCTTTGGCTTTGACTTGTGTTGTTGTTGGTGTTGAGCTTTAGCCTTCTTCTCTTGATGTGCCAAGTATCCAATTCCACTTCTATCTATCTTCATGACGGTGTTCATGAGTAGCTCACTTTGAAGATGTTGACCTCTTGTGAATTTGCTTAATCCGGTCTTGAGATGTTCTTTTTCTAGCTTGAGATTCTTGTTCTCTTCTTTGAGCTCATCATGATTTTTCTCCTTCTTGAGTCTCTTGTTCACTTCTTTGAGCTTCTCATTCTCAAGAATTAGATCATTATCATGGTTAAGGTTCTCTATCACAATAGTGTTGGTGGTTGATAGCTTTTCAAGGTCTTTCTTAAGCTTCTCATTCTCATTCTTGATCTTGACATACTCATCATAGCTGTCGGACTCAACCACTTGCTTGCCTTTGCTACTAGAACCTTGCTCAATGCTCTCAATGATCAAATTATCACATGATGTAGCTATATCAATCTTAACAACATGGTTAGTAGCATCATGTGTCTCATTGGATAAAAACTCATGAGAGACAACAAGATTATCATGATTAACCTTGAGGTTGGTATACTCTTCTTTTAGTATATTGTAGCTAGTGATGAGCTCATTATGTATCCCCTCAAGTTTATCATGTTTTTCTTTAAGCTCTATCTTAGAAGATTTGAGCTCCTTGAGATTGGATGACATAGCATCATTTGCTTCTCTAAGCTCAACACTAGCCTTTTCCGCTATGTTACATTTCGCTAAAAGAGAGTCATTCTTCAGTTCTAGCTTTTCATTCTTAGCTCTTGACTTTCTAATGATCTTAGTGTATCGATTTAGCAATTTAACAAGATCATCATATGAAGGTGATTCAAATTCATCATCATCACTATCACCATCATCATTGCTAGCATGTTCATCACCACTACTTTCATCATCATTTGATACCTTTTGTTCACCCTTGGCCATAAGGCATAGGTGTGTAGAGGATGATGGCGGTGGTGTCGGTGAAGATGATGAGGAGTCAATCACAATAGCGGCCACCTTCTCATTCTCACTATCATCATCGAATGAGCAACTTGATGAATCAATATCCATGAGCCAATCACCGATGATGTATGCATTGCCATTTTTCTTCTTCTTGTGGAAATCCTTCTTCTTACCATCCTTCTTCTTGTATGGCTTGTTTTTCTTTTTCTTATCTTCATCTTCATCACTTGAGTCATCTTTCTTGCCCTTGTTCTTCTTCTTGTATTTGTCTTTCTTTGGCTTGGGGAATTGATGTGCTAGTTGACCAAGTTCTCCACAATTATAGCAATCCATCTCAGAGACTAGCTTCCTTCTATTGCTAGTGAAGAACTTCTTTTTCTTGCCATCAAACTTGACACCGTTCTTATTGAGCTTCTTTAGCATCTTGGCGGTTCTTCTTACCATGAGAGCAAGACTTGCATCATCAATTTCATCATCACTTGAGCTCTCATACTCAACTCTTGCTTTGCCCTTCTCTTGTCTAGCCTTGAATGCCAAGTCTTTGTCTTTCTTCTTGGTAGAAGAAGAGTCATCTTGTGGTGTGATGTGCATATACATCTCATGAGCACTGATCTTTCCCAAGATTTGAGTTGGTGTAACAGTGGAAAGATCACCTTGATAAAGCACGGTCACAATGTGTCCATATTTGTCAAGGGGGAGGACACTCAAGATCTTTCTTATAACATCGGATGACTGCATTTGTGTAAGTCTAAGCCCATTGACTTTCTCTACAAGAACATTTAAGCGTGAGTACATTTTATTTGCACTTTCTTTAGGAAGCATCTCGAAAGAATTAAGCTTTTTCATGACAAGATGATAGCGTTCCTCATGCTCGCTCTTTGTTCCCTCATGGAGCGCACAAATGTCCGATCATAGTGCATGGACGTCCTTGTGGTTTCGTACACGGTTAAACACATCTTTGCAAAGGCCTCTAAAGATGGTGTTTCTAGCCTTTGCATTCCATTTTTCATAATTGACCTCATCGCCTTGAAGGTGTGTGGGATCCCTAGGTTTTGGGAAGCCTTGAGAGGCAGCTCTAAGAATTCCAACATCTAGAGCTTCTAAATAAGCCTCCATGCGGATTTTTCAATAAGGAAAATTATCTCCCTCAAAGATAGGAGGAGGTCCATCCCCATGGGACATCTTTCTCTAGGCGGTTAAGCCTAAATACGTGAGCACGAGGCTCTAATACCAATTGAAACGATCAAGATGCCTAAGAGGGGGGTGAATTAGACTAATTCTAAAATTCTTTGCAATAATTAAACCCTATACTTAGCCCATCCCTTGTGCCTAGAATGTGATTCTAATGATCTAGCGCACAAAAGTTTAGCACCCTAAGTTCCAATCCTACTCTAGCATGGCAATTCTAAGAATGTAAAGATAAGAATTGAATTGCTCAAAAGTAAATGCTCAAAGTAAAGAGAGGAGAAGGAATGCGGCGATGTTTTGCCGAGGTATCGGAGAGTCGCCACTCCCCACTAGTCATCATTGGAGCACCCGTGCAAGGGTGCAGCTCCCCCTTGATCCATGCAAGGATCAAGTGCTCTCTACGGGCTAATTCTTTGACACTCCATCACGGTAAATCACCCACAACCGCTCATAACTTGAGTTGGGTCATCCACAAGCTCCACCGGATGATCACCAAACTCCTGATCACCACCAAGCCGTCTAGGTGATGGCGATCACCAAGAGTAACAAGCACGAACTCTCACTTGACCACAACAAGCCTAATGAGAAGGGTGGATGCACACTTGCTACTCTCCTTGCACTAATGAGGCCTTAATCTTGGATTCTCAAATCTCAATCACCTCACTAGGCTCTTGCTCTCCAAAGCACTCTCAAGGGTGTTTCTCAGTTGATCAAATGGGCAAGAGACCTCCCTTGGATGAATAGAGGAAGTATTTATACCCCCTCATTCAAAATGAACCGTTAGGAGGTTGCGTCAGCATTCTGTGGGGTGACCGAACGCTCCAGGCAAGGTGACCGGACGCTCCGGTCAATTATCCCCACCATAGAGCCATTAAGTTGTGATTGGACTCTGATCTATATCCGGTCAGTACTGATCGGACGCGTTTGGTCACAAAAACTGCTCTCTGGAACCTTACTGATGTTGAACGGACGCTGGCACCCAGAGTCCGGTCACTTCACTGTTCAGCGTCCGATCAATAACCGGATCCTAACCAGCGTCCGGTCAGCACTGACCGGATGCGTCCGATCAGGAATTCTCTCTCTAGAACCTCTTTGGAGTTGACCGGACTCTGGCACCCAACGTTCGGTCACTTTTCACTCAGCGTCCGGTCGCAACCAGACGGCTCTAGTTGATCAAATGAACTGACCGGATTCACCCTTCAGCATCCGGTCACAACCAGACCAGCGTCCGGTCAGTCATTTGACCCTCCATTCACTTCCAACTTGAAATCATATGTGAATGAAGTTTGCTACAATTGATCTTAGGGCTACTCCTGAGCTACCTAGTGGTAGATTTGACAAGTGTGCACCACACCTAACCCACTAGACTCACCTAGGTCAAGCTATTAGTCCATACCCCCCTTAATAGTATGGCCAAAGGAAAAACAAAGTCCTAAACTACTCTAAGTGTCTCTTCAACACCAAACGACACTTAGAACTAGTCCATCCTTAACCTTGCCATCCATCCTTTGAAAATCGAAACGATTTCCATCGTAGGGGCATGACAACCATGATTGTCCAATCAATTGCCATTACCATGACCTAACTTAATTGCCTCTACAAAACACACGTTAGTCATAGTAATCTCGTATTGTCATTAATCATCGAGACCCACTTAGGGGCCTAGATGCTTTCAGCAAGATAATTAACTTCCTGCGATCGGATCGTGGAGGGCAATATTTGAGCCATGAGTTTAGTGACCATCTAAAGAATTGTGGAATTGTTCCGCAACTAACTCCACCTGAAACGCCACAATGGAATGGTGTGTCCGAGCGGAGAAACCGAATCTTGTTGGACATGGTGAGGTCAATGATGAGTCAAATTGATCTTCCATTGTACTTTTGGGGGTATGCGCTAGAGACAGCTGCGTTTACACTAAACCGTGTACCATCTAAATCTGTGGAGAAGACACCATATGAAATATGGACTGGGAAACATCCTAGTTTGTCGTTCTTGAAGATTTGGGGTTGCGATGCCTATGTTAAGCGTTTGACGCCAACAAAGCTCGAACCCAGATCTGATAAGTGTATCTTTGTGGGATTCTTAGGGAAACCAAAGGACATTATTTCTACAACCGTCAAGACAACAAAGTGTTTGCTGCTCGGAATGCAGTCTTTCTTGAGAAAGAGTTTCTCTCAAAAGAAGTTAGTGGGAGTATAGTGCGAATCGAAGAGGTTCAAGAAACACAAGAAAATGTTCCAGTTTCCACTGATGAGGAGGTGCAACAAGATGAGCCGACGATGGTCGTTGACTAACATGTTGAACCCTAACCACGAAGATCAATACAGGCACATCGTGCACCTAAAAAGTACATGTTACTAACTACAGGGCAGTGTGACATCTTGTTGTTGGACAACGAAGAGCCTAACACTTACACAGAGGCGGTAATGGGACCGGGGTCCATGAGATGGCTTGAAGCCATGAGATCCAAAATGGAGTCCATGAGAGATAATCAGGTTTGGAACCTAGTTGATCCACCCAAAGGCATGAGGGCCATAGAGTGTAAATGGGTTTTCAAGAAAAAGACAAACGCTGATGGAAATGTTCACATCTATAAAGCAAGACTGGTAGCAAAAGGTTTTCGTCAAATTCAAGGTTGTTGATTATGATGAATCATTTTCTCCTGTTGCTATGCTAAAGTCTATCCAGATCCTTCTAGCAATTGCCGCGTATTATGACTATGAAATTTGGCAAATGGACATCAAAACGGCTTTCCTTAATGGAAACCTAAGTGAGGATGTGTACATGACATAGCCTGAAGGTTTTGTCAACCAACAAAATGCTAGAAAAGTTTGTAGACTCATGAAGTCTATATATGGGCTAAAGCAAGCATCCTGGAGCTAGAATCTTCATTTTGATGAGGAAGTTAAATCATTTGGCTTCTCAAAAAATGAAGAAGAACCATGTGTTTACAAGAAAGTTAGTGGGAGCGCACTCATGTTTCTGGACTTGTATGTGGATGACATACTACTGATCGGGAATAATATTCCACTAATGGAGGATGTTAAGGCAACGTTGAGAAGGAGTTTCTCTATGAAGGACCTTGGAGAAGCATCCTACATTTTGGGTATAAAGATCTATATAGATAGGTCTAAGCGCTTAATTGGATTAAGTCAAAGCACGTACATTGACAAGGTATTGAATAGGTTCAACATGAATGAGTCCAAAAGGGGATTCATACATTTGTCACATGGTGTAACCTTGAGTGATACTCAGTGTGCCTCGACGCCTGATGAGCAAGAAAGGATGAGTAGAGTGCTTTATGCTTCGGCTATTGGCTCTATAATGTACGCCATGATATGCACGCGCCTAGATGTTTCATATGCTCTAAGTGTTATGAGCAGGTACCAATCAAACACAGGTGATGCTCACTGGGTAGCAGTTAAAAATATCCTTAAGTACTTACGAAGAACTAAGGATCAGTTCCTAGTCTATGGAGGTTCGGAAGAGCTCGTTGTAAATGGTTACACTGATGCTAGCATCCAAACCTACAAGGATGATAGCCAATCATGGTTAGGATATGTCATCTGCCTCAATGGTGGGCAGTGAGCCAGTGAGTTGGAAAAGTTCCAAGCGAGAGACGATCACCGATTCAATAACGGAAACCGAGTATATTGCGGCTTTGGAAGCTACAAAAGAAGTTGTATGGATCAAAAAATTTGTTTCTGAGCTGGGTGTGGTCCCTATCTGCTCTAGTCCGATAGACCTCTATTGTGACAATAATGGTGCTATTACACAAGCAAAGGAGCCAAGGTCGCACCAAAAATCCAAGCATATACTGTGGCGCTATCACCTGATCTGAGAGATCATTCATCGAGGAGATGTATGCAAGGTGCACACTAACCTGAACATGGCAGATCCGTTGACCAAGCCGCTACCACAAGCAAAGCATGAGGCACACATAAGAGCGATGGTCATAAGATGCTGGCATTATTAACTCTAATGTGAGTGGGAGGCTTATGATGATGTATACCTTAACGGTTGTCATAGGATGATGATATCATGTCAACATTTGTAATTTGCATGTTTCAGTGAGATGTTCCATGATGTTTTTCATTATATATGATTAATGAATGTGTGATTTGTTAGTGAAACTCCATGATTTAAATTGAAGACGTACTAAATGAGATCCCCAACTTCTATCCGTCATGTGGGACAGTGACGTAGAGATAAGTTGGTACATGTGTTGGGTGGATGATCACATTTCACGAGTCATAGTGATATTGGATATTGCACCAATAATGTATATATGTGTTGGGAACTTAGTGTCGGATCAACCCACTATGAGACACCGCGAATATGTGCTATCGGTTTGTCTCGCAAATGACACACATACTAACGTCCTTTGACCTAAGATTGATGTAGAGTCCCGGATTGTGTAAGTCATACTTTGGGGCTTCCAAACACTACTCCATAACTGGGTATTCATTAAAGTAGCTTTTGGGTATGTTCTAAAGCAAGTTGCAGGGTGCGTTGAGTAAAGATGGGATCTGCCCCTCCTGTATCAAGGAGAGACTCCTCTGGGCCCTCTCGATGTGTAGGAACTGAAAGTGCATGGCCATGCCTTGACTAATGGTTAGTCAAGAAAATAAGTTCTACACGGAGCGAGAAATTGCTGAGAATCAAGGGTAGCACTTCACTCACCTTATACTTGGCTAGGTGTCGTGTGGCAGAAGGACATAGTAATGGAGAGTGTTAAAAGGTTGTGCAAGATATGATCTTCATGAATCTTCAGGAGTCGGTATGCCTTGCTAGAGGCCAATGCCTTCTAATGGCCAGAAAAGTGTTTCCTGCTCATAGCCATTGATTGCATGAACCTATGGGGTCACACACTTAAGGAGAAAGAACTCAAAGGACAAATGGATCAATTGGATTGAATCCAGGATATTGCAACACATGGACACAATGGTTGGTTGACTCTTCTGCAAATGGGAGCTTGTTGGATTTATGCCCAATAGTCAAAAGCCCATGTGGCCCATGCAGCTAGCCCATTAGTATTTCCATAAATACTAATGATCTAGACAGAGGGTTATTAACCCTAATCTCCCAAGGCACCTACACACTCCTCTGCCTTTTGCTGATTGCATGAGGCCACTGCCAAGAGAGGGCACCTTGTTGCAGTTCACGTGCAGCATCGAGCGCTAGCACGCTACGTCGTCGTTGTTTTTCTCTCTGTACGTGTGGACATCCGTAGAGGTGTCGCTGAGTTGCGCACTACATAAAGCCATACAACTCCTTCCTCGACATCGACTACATTGACTATGCGTGTTTCACCAAGTCTTCCACTGCGTTGGGAAGGTATAATCGATGATCATCTACAAGCAAGTGATCCAGTTTTTACGCCATGATTTATTTTGTGCTAGCGAGTAGCCACCTGCGTAACCCAACAACAACTTGTATGGTTGGTATTGAAGGGTCGGAGTCAGCAAGAGCAACAGAAACCAAGGTCTTTTAGCCAGAAATGCATGGCCATGATGAGGAGGTTGGCAACATTACTTGACCTTAGAAAGGCACTCCGGCCCCGGCGTCCACCCACCCCTCCAACCACCTATGGCCACCACAGCCTCGGCGTCCACATTCTCCCCCCCCCCCCCATCCACCAATGGCCGCTCCAGCCCTAGCATCCACCAGCATCCGGCGGTCCTATATGCCTCTGGGATCCTGATGGAGAACGGCTCCCCCTCCCGCCGCTCCTAGGCGGATGAGGCCGAGGAGGAGCTTCCTTCAACGCGGTCGCTTGGTGCGGGGTCACCTGATCTCTTCCTAGAGAGGGTGTCCCTCAGTGACTCGAAGGACTAGTCCTTACACCATCACCAGACTTGACACTGTGTGGCAGTTAGAGAGGGAAACAGAGCTGAGTCATTGAGCTCCGCCCCCAAACCGTTGGTGGCCACTCTGGCCCCGGCGTCCACCCACCCCTCCAACTGTCAGTGGCCACCCTGGCCCCAGCATCCACATTCCCCCCCATCTGTCGGTGGTCGCTCCAGACATCATGAGGATAGGGATCGTGTCCTTGCCACGCCGATGATGGGGGCTCTGCTTCCCTTGGTCTAGCAGCCATGGCGAAGGACTTCGATGGCCAGCGGAGGGTCATTGAGGTTCAGGGTTTTGGTTGGGATGCGGCGCATGCCCCTACATGCCTAGAATGCATCCATGGCACAGACCATTCTCGGTCCAGCCTACACAGAAGTCGACATTGTGTGGCCAAGTGACGTACCGACGGATGACGATCGCAAGTTCTTTGTTGTGGCGTGGTGTCTGCACCCATGCTTCATCCCGGATGAGAAGATTGTCTTCATCCCAGAGCCGTGCATCCACAACCCCGTTGAGGCCTCCTTGGAGGAGCTTCCGGGCCTGCGCTACCTGGTGCGCCTCCGTTTGGTGGCATATCAGGACTGGAACACACCGTCGGCTTCCCCGAGTAGGGGAGGTCCCGGCGACGACGTGGATGATGATGATGGTCCTAGCAACTCCAGTCATTTTTGACATGGTTTCGACGATGGCCACGGTAATGGCCATGGTGACCCTTCGTGGGGACCATGTTCGGATGACGAGGGCTATGACAGTCATGATGGCGATGATGATTCCTCGGGTGACAGCAATTTCAACCGCTACCACCCGAGGATTGATTGCTACCGTGGTGGCGAGTCGCCGCAATCATCGCATGACTTTGGCCTCAATCTCATGACCAGAGTCGAGGAAAAAGAACCACCTACGAGGCTAGATGGTGGGCCCACTGACACGGTGTTGAGGTCATTGGTCATAGGCTCGTTGGTTTGCCCGCTCCTGGGGAGCAGTGCCGGGTTCTACGGTGCGATAGGTACGGGGCTCATCGAGACAGACGAAAAGGTGGGTGTGGTCAGCTCTGACCCCCTGGCAGGTCACATCGGCCGCTTTGAGGTGGACATGGGCAAGGATACAGACCCAATGCTGATCGAGCAGGCCATCCCAGGCCTTGTTTAGATTGAGAAAAATTTCAACCCGATGAATAGTAGCACTTTCGTCTTATTTGGTAAATATTGTCCAATCGTGGACCAACTAAGTTCAAAAGATTCATCTCGTGATTTCCAACTAAACTGTGCAATTAGTTTTTTTTTTTACCTACATTTAATGCTCCATGCAAGTGGCTAAAAATTGATGTGATGGAGAGAGAGTGAAAAAACTTGGAATTTTGGGGTAATCTAAACAAAGCCCCACTTTCTCTGCAGGAGCGGTCCATCATCATTGTCATTGATGACCTCTTGGTCATCGATCGTCGTGAGGAGTATGGAGGTACCCCAGGCTTCCTTGGGAAGATTCTTAGTGATGACCCTGCCTTACTCTGGGGCGCCCGTCCCTATGGACCCTTGGACCATGAGGGGCTAGATTTTTTGCTGGATCCCTATGTGGGCGAAGTTATCTCGGACTAGCTGGGGGCCTGGGACCCTACGAGTGAGTTGCTCCTGGGCGGGGCCGACTTAGGCCTAGTGCGCTAGCTATGCCACAAGCCGACAGATGATGTCGATATGTTCATGGATTGGGCTGGCTATGGGACAAATTGTGTGCCTAGTTCTAGTGATGTACCTGGACTGGCCTTGGAGTCGGTGGCCATGCCGACCGATTCAGCCCACGCTTCAGTGAACCCTGCGCCTGCTGCTCTGGGCTCCCTGGCTCTAGCACTCCATGCTCCGGAGGTAGCCGTGCCGGCCCAGCAGGCAACTTTGTTGGCCGGCTTCATCGACTCCCTTCGTCTCCCCTGCAAGAGCCGCTTATCACCTTTACTCCTCTACGCCGCACCTCCCACCAGGTGAGCCCAGTGGTGCCACGCCGAAGTGTGCGTATTGCTTTGTCGATGCACCTCCGTAATCCAAACCCAGAAGTTCAAGCTAAGAAGGTCATGCTGAGGAAGTGGAGGACGGCGGGGAGATCATCGCCGCCACGGAGCCCTAATCCATCCTACACCAAAAGGTTCCATCAAACCTTCAAGGAGCCATAGTAGTCCTCCAAGCGTGTGGCCATGCGCAAACTCTTCCCCGCTGGAGGCCGGTGGAGCGCAGCCCTGGCAGCTCGACGACTGAGGGATGAACATTGCTTGTCGCGCAATCTTTACTTATGAATTACAACCATTTGCTTGTCTAGAATGCCCGTGGGCTTAATAGTCGAGCATGTTGCACTGCTGTTAGGGACATCATCATCTAAGAACGTGTATCTGTGGTTTGCCTTCAGGAAACCAAGGTTGCAGATTTCTCTGTACCCATGATCAATGAGTTAATGGGACCAGACTTCAACTACTCTAACTTGTCACCTGAGGAGTGTGACCCGCGCTATGATCTCAAGGCAGCCACGCTAGGCCTCTCCTCGCTGACCAGAACAATAGCCAGACAAAAATCCTGGTGCCAGTTTCTAAAAGATGGTGATGCCAACACTAGGTTCTTCAATCTTCAGGCCTGCCATAGGAAACATAAAAGCTACATACCGTCAATAAGCCATGGGGGCTAGACCTTCACCTCAGAGGAGGCTAAGTCGGGTGCAGTGTTTGACTACTGTGATGGCCTCCTAGGGACTAGGTTCCATTGTCTTCACCGAATTGATCTGGCACGCCTAGACCTACCGACGCTAGACCTTCAGGAGCTTGCGGTCAAGTTCACGGAGGAAGAAATCGCCAGGGTGGTCCAGGAAACCCCGGCTGATCGTGCCCCGGGCCTGGATGGTTTTACTAGAAGGTTTTATCGTGCCACCTGGATGGTTATAAAGGGAGATATATGCATTGCTTTCCGCTCGATCTGGTTGCAAGATTGGAGGAGTTTTAACGTCCTTAATGATGCCTGCATGGTGCTACTGCGTAAGAACTATGCTCCTACAAGTCTCAGGGACTATAGACCAATTAGTCTCATTCATAGCTTCAACATGTTGGTGACCAAGGCCCTGGCGATGAGGCTCGCCCCAGTCATGGACTCACTGGTCCGCTCGAACCAAACGACATTCATCAAAGGGCGCCGAATACACGATAACTTCCGCTCGGTCTAGCTATATTGTAGGTGGCTGCATGCATGGCGGTACCCATGCATCCTACTCAAGGTAGACATCGCCAAGGCCTTCGACTTGGTCGCGTGGCCTTTTTTGCTCGAGGTGCTAGAGCGCTTGGGCTTCCCTGGGAGGTGGAGGGATTGGATCGCAGCTATCCTCTCGTCCGCGAGCACAAAGGTGATTGTCAATGGTAGCATGGGTCGGCGCATCTGCCATGCTAGGGGTTTGCGGCAGGGTGACCCGCTCTCCCCGTTGTTGTTTGTGCTGGTGACGGAGGTCCTCAATGCCATGATACTGGAAGCAGTGGCGGATGCACGATGCGGGATAAGGGGGGGCTAAAACAATGAAGATGTTGATTTGCATGAAGATTTAATGGTGAAATCAAGCTTTTGCTACAGTGATTAGGCTTGAAATCAAGACATTAGGGGGAGCTGGAGCCCCCCCAGCCCCCCCTTTGGATCCGCCACTGACTGGAAGCTGACCACAGCGGGTTGCTGTCGCCTCTCCCCAATGACCACTTTGGTCATCGAATGTCGCTTTACGCCGATGACCTGGTTCTCTTCCTTGTCCCCAAGCAGGAAGATTTCAGCTGCATTCATGCCATCCTTGACTTGTTTGCTGGGGCCTCTGGTTTCCTCACTAATGTGGACAAATGCCTTATCTCATCGATCTAGTGCGCTCAGGAGGCCATTGCTTTTGTACAACAGGTGTTCCCTTGCCAGGTCTCGCCCTTCCCGTGTCGCTACTTGGGAGCTCCACTTTCTGTGGTCAGGCCGCAGCGCTCTGAGGAGCAACAGCTTGTGGATGCCATCGCTGGGCGCATCCCATCCTGGAAGGCAGGGCTGCTCAACACGGCGGGTAGGCTCACTCTCGCCCGTGCGACGCTGTCGGCTATCCCGGTCCATGTCTCCATCACGTGTTGTCTTTCGGCTTAGGCGATCAAGCAGATCGATAGGAGCCATCGAGCTTTTTCTATGGTGTGGAACGACAACCGCAGCCGGGGGGAAGTGCAAGGTAGCTTGGCCGATTGTGTGCTCCCCAAAATGCTTTGGTGGCTTGGGAATGCCGGACATCAGGATCCTCGGGTTTGCACTCCGCCTACGTTGGGAATAGCAAAAGAGGGCTGCTGATGCGCCAGCTTGGACAAAGCTTCCCTCCAAGTCGGAGAAACTGGTAAGCTCCATGTTCAGTTGCTCCGTTGTGGTGGAGCTCGGCGATGGGGTCTCCGCGCGGTTTTGGTTCGACTCTTGGCTGCCGGACGAACCGATTGCGTCCTTCGCGCCTCACTTATTCTAAGCCATCGGTTGCTGTTTCCTCAAGGTGTCCGTCAAGGAGGCGCTCTCTGGACATCGTTGGGTGCGCCATATCACCGGGCGCATACAGCGCTGGTGCTGTGTGACTATGTCGAACTCTGGGTGAAGCTTGAGGAGGTCCATCTTCGGCCGCTGGTGAGTGACCGGTTCGTCTAGCGTTGGACGACTGATGGCTCCTACTCGGCATCCTCGGCCTACCGCTCTTTCTTCCTCGGTATGTCATCTATGTTGGGGGCAAGGAGCTCTGGAAGGCCTCGGCGCCGCCGAAGGTCAAGCTCTTCTTCTGGCTGGCCCTGCATAGCCGTATCTGGGCGGGAACGCAGAATGAGGCATGGACTTCAAAACTCGGCCGAATGCACCCTCTGCGGTCAGGAAGATTAGACGGTCGACCACCTCATTGTTTCTTGTGTCTTCGCAAGGGAGCTCTGGTACCGTTTCCTGCGTCCCATCAGATGGGAAAGGATCACGTCGCAGTCAGCGGCGGTGATCTCCGCTTGGTGGATGGATGTGAGATGTCTTGTGCCGAGGCCGAGGCCGATGCGCAAGCGGTTTGACGCGGCGGTTCTCCTTCTCTCTTGGCACCTTTGGAAGGAGCGTAACTCCCGCATCTTCGACAACGCGCACAGCTCGGTGTTTCAGGCAGCACGGGGGGTGCTCGAGGAGGGTGACCAGTGGGTTGCGGCTGGCTTCACGACGCTCTCGGTGTTCGTGGTAGCTGCGACTACGCTGCATTATCCCTCCTCCCCCGTCTCTTGTCGCAAAATTTATTCCCCATGTAGTCCTTTGAGAGTAGCGCGGGTTGGTTGTCGCTGGTCAAGGCATCTCGCCTTCGGACGTCTTTGTATTACCTTTTCGGATTCTCCTCCTTAATGAAATACACGTGAATTCGTGTTCTAGAAAAAAAAAAAGAGGAGAAAATATTTTTCATAAGCAAGGTATTGGACAGAGAGCATGTCAAGGTGGATGAATGTCTGGTAGACGGGGTCGATCGCTTCGTATATGGAAATCCAAGAGAGTTGCTAAATCTTGGTGCTACTTTTAGAGACCCACGGTTCTTGGACTACGGTTTTGGTAGCACTATCCTCAGTATGCATGTGGTGACGGAGAAAATCCTGTGTAAATCTGCACCCGGACGTGGAGGCAAATGCAGCAGCAGCAGCTCATACTAGTAGTATTAATCTTTTGATGGAGGAGTGCAGGAAACTGTCCCGCTACATGCTATACCTCATCGTTACTTGCCCTTCCCAGCTGCCTCTTGAAGATAGCTCTGTAGCTATGTTAGAACAGTTCCAACAGCGGCGGATTCAGATTTGGCTGCCGGAGAGGCATGTTTACGCAAATCCTCTCGAGGAATTGGTGCTCCCGCTCCGGCTAGACGAGGAAACACTAGAGGAGACCAAGGAGGTGTGGATACGGCTCATCATCTATGCCGCCAGCAAGACGCGGCCTGAGCAGCACGCGGCGCAGCTGGCCAGAGGAGGAGAGCGCCTCACCTTCGTCTGGCTGCAGCTGTGCCTCAATTTATTCGGTACATCCAAAAGGATAGAGCTCAGTAACAAGCCTTCCTTCTACTTGTACAACACCATCTACGCCCTGCATTTACCGCCTCGGTCCTGAACTCCTGACCGTTAGGACTATACTTCTAATACCTGGGAGTAATTCTGCATGCACGCTGTATGTTGACTTCACCTATATCAAGGTAATGTAAATCAAGAGCTTTTTTTTTGGTTATAACCAGTTACTCTATTCTAATTAATTAACATCCTATATAGTGTCTAAGAGTCTGTTTCTGCCTCATGGCGCACAACAGATGGAGAGCGGGGCGCCGGGATCAGACTCCACGCAGCTTCATCTGACATGCATCGATCCTGCAAATCATATAGTATTATGAAATGGGTCCTTCTCTATTACTGTCATGGAAAGTATGTTTTACAGTCTGTGTGACATTCATCTGTTGTTGTACCGATGACATATCTGTGATCATGTAAAATACTATAAGCAAATTTTGCTATAGGATACTGAAAGTGACGTCGTGTGACCAGTAGGCACGGAATAAAGTTCAATTTGCTTGTAAACACTATGGTTTGTGATAAATTTACTGAAAGACACCGTACCCATTATAATAATATTTTTCAAGAGTTGATAGACAATGAATGACATTTTTGTCACTATCACTTTATTCTTCTTGCCTCCCCTTTCTCTTCTTTCTTTGTTCCGGCTGCGCGCATTCTCCTTGTCACCCTTTGTGCCTTGCACCGCCCAAGCTCGCCATGTCGTCCGAGCGAAGGGCAAATACCGGTGCCAACTCGCTGCGCTCACCTTACAGCCCTTCGTGCCTCACGCTGCCCACACTCGCTGCCGCCCAGGCCAAGGGCCAGCACCCGACTCACCACGCCCACTAGCCAACCCTTCGCGCCTCACGCCACTATAGTTGCAACTATAGTTGGAAATATATCATGGTAAAGAAAGTTGGTGGGCAGCAACTTTGAAATTTCTAGTGGGCAGTGGGCAACATGCACAACGGGGTCACCTTACCTCCTACTGGTCGAGCATGGCAACCAGCGGGAGCCTCAACCTCATGCGAGTGTGGCACGCCCACGGTGGGACGCATGCATGGCCATGTCAAGCACGCGGACACGGTACGCAACACAGCCACGACGAGCTGCTAACGGCACCAGCTCAGCACCGAGGGCAGCGCGGGGCCAACAGTGGCGCGTGAACGCAAGCCCGGCCACAAGCGTCAAGCGACGAGTGGTGCTGGCACACAAGGCCGGCCAATGACGGGGGCCACGCCCGCATGCCAAGGTGCGGCGATGTCTCGCTGTGGCAGTGCCATGCTTAAGCGTGTTCGGCCGAAGCTGAAACGATCGTATATGATCGTAGATTATTACTGCTGACTGGTTTGATACGAGAAAAAAATACTGTTCTGACTGAAAATTTATAATCGTTTACAACCAAGCGAATAGGTTGCTTGAGTGCGGGCGTGCTTTTTTTTGTTTAATTTTAATAGGTGCCTTTTGCAACCGCCCCTACATCAATTTCTAAGGCCGATTATAAATCCACCCATCACTAAAAATCGATTTCTATAGAGACATGATCAACGGATGGAGCACCCGCCTATGAAGATCGACTTCAGCCAATTTGTGAAAACAATAGGCGGTGTTAACTCTATATCTATAGGTAAATAAATTGAAGTTGTAGGTTTTACTAGAAATCCATTGCAATGCATGAGCAACCAGCCAGTAGACATAACCACCCACCATTCATGTACAACTGGAAATCCAATCTTTAATAAAAATCATTTGAATGCAGTTTTCAATGTATTGGATGCTTCACTTGTACAATCGCATTCACTAAGTTGTACATAAACGGTTGTACTCAATAAATCATTTCCTAAAAAGGTACCCCAGTCGTTTCTAAGCATATGACACCATTAATTGGTCTATTGCTCAAACTTTGACCAATACAGTATATTTATTCAACTGCCAAGTTAAGTAAAATGAAAAAAAAAACAGCCAAATCTGTCATTAAAAGTACTTTCACGCTGAGCGTTCTGAAAAACTTGGTTGTTTTTAGCAAATGAAAACTTGGTTGTCGACTTGTCCACGGCATATGTGGAACTAGGCCTAGCAAGCGAAATATATTACTTAAGCCCTTGTTTAGTTTCTCCATTAAAAATTTTCATCCTATCTCACTGAATATTTGGACACATACATAGATTATTAAATATAGATAAAAAAATAACTAATTGTACATATTGCGACTATTTTGAGAGACGAATCTTTTAAGTCTAATTAGTCCATAATTTGACAATAAAGTGATACAGTAACACATGTGATAATGATGGATTAATTAGGCTTAATAAATTCGTCTCGTGGTTTACTGACGAATTCTATAATTTATTTTTTATTAGTATCCAAACACCCCATATAACATCTGATATAGCACCCCAAAACTTGACGTCTTACGTCTAGACCCCACCTAAAGGCTACTAAGACTGTCTTCGATAAGAAACCTATACAGGCACTCAAATCCAAAATGGATAGTAGAGATCCAAAATTAGCCTCCAACAGAGTTACTATGCAGGAGACCTATTTTAGATTGTCTGAGAGGCACAACCCAAATATGGATATCCTCTTTTCTAGAAACCCATTTATAAAAAAAGATTATTTTTTGGGTCTTATTGTTGAAGATTATACTAAATAGGTATTAAACTTTTTACATATAACGCTGTCCAAATGACGAATGAGTCTTGTATTTTAGATGTCATTGTTGAAGAGAACAAAACAGCTGAGTCGGATTACGAGGCGGCTTTAGTACCAGAGCGTGGGAAAGAGGAGCCGCTCCAAGAAGCCGGGCACCAGACGCGCCCATGGACCCCACCGGCAGCGACGGGGACTCCGCGGCGACGAGAGGGAGCGGAGGCGGAGGGGGAACGGGGGCCGGCCGGTGGGCGGTGGGCGCGGTGTGCGGGGGGCTGGTCTACTACCACTGCGCGGTGCGGCGAGCCAGCGCGGTGTCCCTCGCCGCCGACGTGCTCCTCGTCCTCCTCTGCTCTCTCTCTCCATCCTCGGCCTCCTCTTCCGCCACCTCCACATCTCGTGAGCTCCCCTTTCTTTATCCTCCGCTTCCTTCTGCTAGTTCCGCGCTCCAATCGAAGCAATTATGTATTTCTTGTGTTGTTGGTTCAGCTTGGTCGCTGTTTATGAACTTATGACGATTGTTAGGTGTGGTGGTTTGTCCAGCAGGAATCTTTGATTTCTCGGCTCACAGTAGCAGGCTAGTAGTAGATGATTCTGGTAGTTGTAGCTTATGGCTAGTAGATGATGCAACAAAAGGGGAAAGGAGGTAGGCAAATAAAGAGGGGCTATTCAACTATATTTCCTCAATTTCAGGAATCATTTGGGAAAATGCTTATTGGTATGAAGTAGGCCAGACATGTCTATAACACCTGTGCCTTGTGCCCGATTTTCTTGGTGGTAGAACTGTAGAACTGAAATAATGCTGTATCGAATTTCTGTTTTGTTGGTAAGCTTAAAAGTAACAACTGATTTTGTTATGTGTAGAAACCTACAGCAGGTTGCTTGATTAGAGAATATACATTTGTACACAAACATAAAGCACATGAGAATAACTAAAAGAGCATGGGCTTTAGGCGCTTGGCTGGAGTTAGGTTGCTTGCATTTTCATATCCATCCTAGATAATAACCCATTCGGCCATTCCTTGGTGTGGCTGCACCACTTCTGAAGGATAGTACTATTGCTTCTGGATGCTTTGGGATTGCAAACTAATTTGAATAGAATTCATCAACTATCAATCACATCCATCGGCGCTCATCTGATTCACTTTCTCAAGGTTTTTATACCAACTAAACACTTCAAACTGATATCTATTTATTCCTGTTGCTAATGCAGCATTACTGACTGTTGGTTTCTCTTTCCCCACCAACACTACTACTTCGTGCTTTTACTGTATTCCCTGGGGAAAAAATGGTCACTAATCAGTAAGCTCCTGAAAATCTTCGAAGGCAGCTTATAGCTAGTGTGGAATAAAGGAACTCATAATTTTAGAGCTGCTCCCTCTGGCCTCTAGGAATTTATATCTGCTAGATGGCATGTAGCTTGGCCGCCTGTGCGGGCCTAGTGCAAGCGGTAGAGTCTTACCGCCGGTGACCGGAAGGTCCCGGGTTCGAGTCGCGATCTCCTCGCATTGCACAAGCGAGGGTAAGACTTGCCACTGACACCCTTCCCCAGACCCCGCACAGAGCGGGAGCTCTCTGCACTGGGTACGCCCTTTAGATGGCATGTAGCTTGGCTAGGATTCTTGATTTCTTCGTCCACGTAGGAGTATGTAGGCTAGTGGGAGTATAAGCTGCTGGTAGGCTGTTCAAAACTGGGGAAAGGCTGAAAAGGGATAGGTAAGTAAATAGAGCAAATCAACTATGGTCTCCAATTATAATATTCTGGGGAAAAGTCCATAGGTATGAATATGAAATGCCCTATACGAGTGTAAGATACTTGCAACCGGTTTGCTTGTTGTATAAATTTGATCAAATATACCACTTTGCTTGTTGTATGGTAAACTTGGTGCTACCAACCGACTTTGCTGTCTAGAACCAACATCATCATACTTGTAATACAGAATGAACATGCTAGAGCACATTAAAAGTACTAAAAAGGGTTGATGTGAAACACACAAAATTGCAAAATAGAATGACTTAATCAGCCACCGCATTTCATTTATTTTCCTTGAGTTTTGAAACAAGAAAATTCCATAATCTCTTCATTGTGGGGATAATGCCAAAAATATCAGTGTATAAGGCAGCATTAGCTTGCTTACATTTTCATACCCTGGCAAGAATTTTACCAAATTCCTAGTATTGGAATACTTTTGCACCAGTTCTTAACTATTGTAAATAAATCAATTACAATATATTTGTTTTTTCACACCAGATTGATTAGAAAATTTGAATATGGCAACTACCCATCACTACCTGATCTGATTCACTTTCTTGGGGTGCTTCTTACCAACTAAAAATTGTGCTGAATACTAAGTTTAACTTGGATGTATTCCTGTTAAATTTAATACTGTATTACTGACTTTTGAAGTGTTGGTGCTTTCTTTCTGCTGGTACTAATTTCCTGCTTCTTAAGATTTATCCTCAAGTATTACTAGTGAATAAAACAGTAGGCTTGTTTTCAAAAATAGGGCTATGCTGTACCATATTATATTGGATGGTATGTTATTGTTGTTTTCCTGAATAAAGTAGTTCTGATGTTGTCAACAATTGGCAACTGGCAAAGTCATTGGTCAATTAAACAATGACAGCCGCCATCATTTTAGTTAAACCTTTCTTACGAAATACCTGTGGTTTATGATTTATACAAATGGAAATTGGTATTGCAGTGCCTTATTTTGTCTTTAATGAATTTGCATGCAGGGTGCCTGTGGATCCTCTTGAATGGCAGACCTCTCAGGAGATGGCAAATAGCATAGTTGCATCCTTGGCCAACACGATAGGAGCTGCTGAATCTGTATTAAGAGTGGCTGCAACTGGACATGACAAGAAGCTGTTTTTCAAGGTAGGCTCTCAAAACTGACTTTATATGTTGTCCCTGAGGATTGAGACAAAAAAATGTTGAGGTTCTATTATATTTATGTGTTGCTAGCTCATGCTTGTTAAACCTACAACTTGTTGGCATTTGAAGGATTTTAGCTAGTGAGTTCGCATTTTTCCTGAGCTGTTGTGTGGCATGCAAATGGAGTAGAGAAAAGAAGCAAAGCTCTTCATGTCGTTTTTAGTGTATGTGTGTTTCGGTTTTAGTGTGGTTTTGATTGATCTGCTAATTACCAACTTCATGTTCTCTGGCTTGCACTGATCCACAACCATTTTGTACAAAAAAAAATAAGTTTGGTCCTCCTTCGTGTCGTGCTTACTTATTGTGCCTTACACTGATCTACAACCTTGCAGGTGGTTTTTACATTGTATTTTCTAGCAGCTTTGGGAAGGGTGGTGTCAGGCGCTGCTGTTGCTTATGCTGGTAATAACACAGCAAACTAACCCTTCCCCTGCTGTCCTGCTCTCTGTTTGTTGTGTATATGATTTGTTTAAAACTTTTTTTCTATATGAGAAATTAAGCTCTAATTAAGAATGATGGCTAATGATTCTCTGTTTTGTTGCTGTTCCTAGCCCTATGCATCTTCTGCATCTACATGTTTGCACAAAGCACCGATCTGTTTGATCAGCTCCCTTCTTGGGTCCCTGTGGGAAGGGGTTCTTTGGGCGGTACTCAGGATACCACGTGATTTTCCACATGTACATGGATTGCGGAGTTTTTCTTTTCTTCCACTTTCTGTATATGGTCCTTGCAGGCTAATAGCTTTTACTATAGCATCTATGGCTGCCCTACGGTATCACAACTGTATCCAGTGTTTAGCAATGGAGTAATGATCTTTGTATATATGACACGTTTGCAACTTACCAGATGCCAGTGATGCACCTAGTATGTTTTCGGAGCTCATTGCAGATCTCTCTGGCTTCACATGGTTGGTCGTGAGATGGTGTGGCCTGATGGTGTGTTTTGCCTGTAACGGTTACCACCTGTAGCTGAAACTGCAGTTGCAGAATACAGGATGGGCTATGAGATTTCGTTGTTCGTGTAATCTAATAAAGATCCGACTTTCATGCATTTCGAGGCGTTGTTATCCTATTTGCTTGACAGATTTAAGACCAGCTGGGTAGGGTTCTAGCTCCTTCTAATAGCCTGTTCACTTGTTGGTTTCAGTCAAGACTTATCAGCTAGCCAACGGTGTTTTTCTCTCACAATAAACTAGTACTAACTGGATTCCAAAAATTAACCAGCGAACAGGCTGTAAAATAACTTCAGCTCTGGTTCCTGCTTCTCTAGTCGAAGTTTAGCAAAATAGCTTTTGAGAGTATCCTTGACAGGAGCCGGTAGAAGGTTGTTTTTTATTATCATTTTTTCCAGGCTCCTAGTTTTAAAAGGGTTCTGACTCGTTGGTGGCTCCAGGAAAAGCTGTTTTTGGTATCCGTTTGTTAGGGCGTGCGTAATGGTACTGACTCTAACTTCTCCGATATTACTAATTTTTAGCATATAGCTTTAACCTAAATAGCCTCACATGATACTCTCACACAACTTTAAAATATGTGCAAGAGCTTAGCTCTTGATAAGAGCTAGCTTTTATCTTTCTTTTATTAAAATATAAGAAAAATACTTAGAGTTAGCTTAAAAGCCAGTTGTTGAAGCTACCTTAGGGAGTCAGAGCTTTTTTTAGGCCTTCCCTGGGTCCATGTCGGCACGAAAGCTCCAGGTCACAGCAAACCGTACCCTCAGTGAGAAGCTCTTGCAGAAGAGCCTCTAGGTTCGTTTGACACAAACGCAAAGCAGCGAACTCGGATAGCATTGTGGCGAGGTCAACCTGCTCAGGGCCACTACAGAGAGAGAAATACATGGGTGTTGATTTTAAGAATAGAGATAGGGGACCAAGGATAGTGGTGGGATCGACCGAGAAGAAGATGGCAGTGTCTCTCGGTTGGAGAAATATTAGCTTCGATGATAACTCTCTTACATGGAACGTAAACTTTTTTTCTAAGGCTACTAGTGTTGTCTGCCTACCAAAGGGGTCCAGTACTTTACTTGGAGTTATGTTCCCGTGTTATTTTGAGCTTTTTTTAGGCTTTACCAAAGAGGTCTTTAATGGAGTCATGCTTCCATATGCCTTACCAAAGTGGTCCTTAGAGTTTAAATATGTGTGGTGTCAGTGGAATAACAGAGTGAGCTGTAAAGGTAGAAAAAAAAAGATCCATTTTTTGAGTGGTTTGACTTTTTTCTGAGCAAGCACGGAGCCGTCGAGTGAGGATCAGCTGAGCGTGTTTTTCGTTGCTTGTGGTGGAGTACTCTTTTAATTATTTGCTCTATTATTGCTTTAGAACGTGATCGGGATTAAGCCGCGTGGCAATAGGGGGGGGCTCTCATTCTTGTTCGCACCCATGGAGGACATGAATTCTGGGCAAACTGTGTTACTTTGAAAGAGGAAAGTTAGAAAGAGAAAAAGGATTCAAATAATGGTTTTATCTATAAAAATTTATGATGAGTCTTGGAAGGCTCATTTGTTAAAAAATATCTATGGGAAAACTGACTAAGTTGAAAGCAATTGCTTTGCCATATCTTTACTTTTGTTTGGTGCTTTTTGAAGGCACGGATTAAGAGACCTAAATCCGTTGTGTCGATGGGTAAATTACTCATTTCCACTCACAATTCAAAGGATTTATGGGACAATCCGTACCCTCTACCGTGAGTATGTTATTATTGGCTAGCATATGATTGGGGTTTTTTCTTTGTATTTAACTAGTGGCATCTCCTATCTCTAAGAAATTATCGAGTAATCTCTAACAAAATTCAAAATAATGTAAATAACCGGTCAAAAAGGGCTTTGTTCAAACTACGTATAATATGGGTATCTTATTGTCCAACTAGCCATTTCTACCCCGCTTACATTATGGGCTTTTCTGGAAGAGCTAGAGCTAGTTACTAATTGGTCTAAAAATTTGCTTAAATTAGCTATGGTTGGCTAGTTAGTTAACTAACAACTAGCTGAAGACATAAAAAATTAGCCCTCATGTTTGGATGCACTGGGATTAATTTTAGCTAACTAGCAATTAGCACCAGTATCAGACATGCTCTAATTTATAGAGTATCACTGTAACTTATACCAAAGAAATGAGCCTGAAATCTCTATGGAAATTTGTTGACAAAATATATGTAGCTAGTGACAAAATGAAATAGCAAAAGCCAACTGGAGAGCAAAGCAAACCAAAACCAGCAACCTGAAAACGGAGTTCCCAAAGCAAAGCCCCTACAAAACCTCGGTCGCTCCCCTCGGCCTTTGCCATCCTCGTTCCTATCGCCATCTTCTCCACCTGCTCGCCTCGCGCTCGCTGCTCCCCCCGCGCATCGTGCCGTCCGCGACCGCGCCGCGCCGATGGAGGCCGCCACCGTGCCCAGATCCGCCGCGGCCTGCCGCGCGGCGCCCCTGCTCCCGGCCGCCCGCGCCGCCGCGCGCCACCTGGCCCTGCCCCGGCGCGCGTTCTCCGCGTCCGTCGCGGCGGCACCGGCGCCGGCGCGGGCGCCGCGCCGCCTCCTCGCCGCTCGCCGCGCTTCGGATGGCGACAGCGTGGAGACGGCGCCGGAGGCGGTCCCCATCGAGAAAAGTCGGCCCCTTTCCTCTCCTCATGCCTCCACCCGTCTCGTCTCGTCTGTGCATTCCTGCTGATTTGGTTTCTCTAAAGCTTTCGCGCTGCTTCATGGTTGTGTGCTGCAGGGTTCCCTCCCTTCCCGAGCGTCATGGACATCAACCAGATCCGTGAGATCCTCCCCCACAGGTGAGTGCCGGTCGCTTGCTTCCTTGCTCTTGGGATTGCTCAAACATGTTCGGCACTGTAATCGCACGACACAGCTCTTAGGCTGATGCAACACCTTGAAATAATTGAAACTTTGACCATACGTTGACCTACCAGAAGAGGTGGTCCATTCCTTTGCAAATATGAGCATACAGTGCTTTATCTCTGCTGCTGCGCACCTCTAGATCTCTGCAGTTGTAGTCTTGTAGAGGACTAGAGGCCCGTGTGCATATAGCATAATTCTACACATTTTTAAGAGGTATTTCAAGGTTTGGAGCTCAAGCATTGAGATAATGAGGATAGCTTAGCGGTTTGGTCTCCTTGTGAGCTGATGTTGAGTCAGTTTGTTTCTAAAAAATGGAAAGAAAGAATCAGAAAATGTGATGACAGGCAAGGTGGATAGTTGATGCAAACCTGAAATGTGGTGCAATTTCAGCCGATTGCTTACTGGAAAGTGCAAAGTAGAATTTTGGCACAAAACACCAAGGGGCAAGGGCTGCTGCAACTTCACTACTGTTAGCTCTGGAGGCTGCTGTAGTCGCCACAACTCCATCTCCATATCGACCCCTGATACATAGTACTTTAGCTGCATTTCTTTATGGATTCCAGACATTTGATCTGTGTTGTCGCACTATATGCAACTGTACCCTGAATCTCATGCATATCTGCAACAAGTTTTACTTGCTACTGAAAAGGGTGTTGAAATGTTGAGTATCCAAAATGGAAATCGAGTACCATGGCCCTTTGATTTCATGACGTGTTGTGATTTAGAGATCTATAAGCATTATCATTGAAATAACTATGCACTTGTTTGGTGTGTATTGTTTTTGAACTATCTAATACCTATGCATGTGGGTATGCATGTTAGGTTCCCATTCCTTTTGGTTGATAGAGTAATTGAATACAAGGCTGGAGAATATGCAGTGGGGATCAAGAATGTTACGATAAATGATAACTTCTTCCCAGGACATTTTCCTGAACGCCCCATAATGCCTGGTGTCCTCATGGTCGAGGTATGCCCCGATTCACTGTGTATCTGATCTTGTTTTGTCTCTAGATCTTACTGATCACTGATAATAATTAAATTCTCCTTACAACATCACCAGAGGGGATAACCAATTCTCGGCCCACTGAAGGATGGTTGTAATTTATTGAGATTATGTTCACCTTGACTTCATTTTTGATATAGTTGGTGTCAAAGCATTTTGTTGGGATGTCCATGATCATAATTTGTCCATTCTCTTTTTTTTCTACAGTCTTTTAAAAGTTCCATAAATCAACAATAATTTTAAGTTATGCATTTTTTCATATGGGGGTGTGAAAGTTTTTTTTTTCTTTATCTCAGTTATTGTATGCACATTATACACTGCCATATCTCCGTTAACAGCATGCCTTCTCTCTTTGAACCTTTTCTTCTTTGTCATTCTGCTGATAGGAATTGATTTCGTCATGAGTTTTCTGACATAAACTGACTACTGTGAGCCATAGCTACCCAAATATGGACATGTAGCAGTTGATAGGTTCAGCAGTGTAAACTTTCATTCTGGCCACACCATTTGATCTATACTACTGTTTTCTACTATGTTATGTGGCCTGAATCAGAATATTCTAGTAGATTACCCAAACCAGCTGATATGCTTATAGTCGCCTGCATTAACATGTAGTTTGTATCTTGTTGACCGCATGCCTGCATTCAGTAACTCACATTAGAAACTATTTGTACCTTTATCCACAGGCTATGGCCCAGGTTGGGGGTCTGGTGATGCTGCAACCTGAAGTTGGTGGATCTCGAGACAACTTCTTTTTCGCTGGGATTGACAAAGTTAGGTTCAGGAAGCCAGTGATTGCTGGGGATACATTGATCATGAGGATGACACTGACAAAGTATCAGAAGAGGTTTGGACTTGCAAAGATGGAAGGAAAAGCTTTTGTTGGTGGTGACCTAGTTTGTGAAGGGGAGTTCCTGCTGGTCAGCGCAACTGAGTAGTGCAAAGATACTTCATGGTTCTCTGGGAAGAATCATTGGTTCGAGTCAGATCTGGTTGGCACTTTGAAATAATCGAGTTTTGAGCTAATTATACAACCGGCAGTTGAGGCAATCCTTTACCTGTTGTTAAGCATGTCGTTAAGTCCATGTGGTGATTTTTATCGCCTGCCAGGGCTGAATCCAGCCCTGTTACTGTTGTAATAGAGAATTACAATATCTTGGGGTAGTTGTTTGATGGAATAAACGATATTGATTTTGTAGTTGCATTTTCTTCCCAGAACCTTATGATATACCAGTTGATTGAAATTGTTTTCGCGGTTCCTTGCATTTTCTTTGTTCGTTCATAGCACATCATTTCTATTGAAGACATGACGAGTTTGTATGACTTGGTGCAGCCGTGTAAAAAGATATGACTGCATCTGCATGTAGTCCTCGTCATGCATTCATGGTTCTAGCCATCCTTTGTGCAGATTTCAGAAATAATCTCCGGTGAAGATTGACAAATGAAGTGTTTTTTCTTTTGACTGAGTAGCGTAGCACATGGAAGGCTATTTTTTTTTCCTAAAAAAAACTATGACATGTGACCAAAACAATACGCTCAAGTGCAGAATCATCACTACTAGTGATTTTCTATGTTGTCCTTAGCAGCCCTTCAACTAACTGAACATACCTATGACAACCACAGCATAAATAGCCTCTTTCTTTTTTTCCTTATCACAGACAACGACAGAGAAGAAAGGTAAAAATAAAAGCGACGAAGGTATGACCAACCAAAGGCAAGTATCACAGGCTCACAACAGGCAAAAAAAAAGTCAACTACAAACTGGTCAACATCACAAAATCGTTAAATTTGCAAGGCACTAATCCAGATCCAAGTCGTTTGGGTTTACTGGTCAACTCTTTCCCGGTAGCTATTAAGTTGGCCCAAACGCCTCATTATATACCCAAATCATAGGTTACGAGAATGGCAGCTTGAGCTTGTCCAAGTCGTTTTGAGTTGTTAGTGTTTGGACTTCTTGGGGGCATGGCTAATCTTGTGGCCGTGAACATAAAGAGGAAGGATGCTGAGGTGGCCAGCCATGGATTCTCCCTGTTCCTTGATCCCAAGAGGATCAAACTGCAGGTATGGCATATGGAACAGTTTGGGGGTGTGATTTTCTTTTCGTTGGTGAATTGAACTGTTTCTTGCGAAATTTTTTGGAAAAAAAAAATCTTATGAAACGGCTCTGCATGCCATGGGATGGCGTTGATACTCTGTACTATATGCAGTATGCTAGTTGAGCAAGACGTTCAGTCTGATTACAGAGACACGCTTTCATATAGTAGGGTATACAAAAGGCATATAACAATCTAAACAAGCTCCTTATTTTGTCTTTGGATTCCATATTCCTGCATCTATGTACAAGTACAACGCTTTAGCACGTTCGCATGCGGTTTCAGGATCCATATGGAATGTCATCCACATGGCAAGATACCGAATTCAGTTAAGAATTCTCATTGTTGTGCCGTCAGACGGCGGATCATGATGACAGCAACATTGTGCACCTTAAACACTCAGATCACTTGCTTACGGTTTCATGTTTACGACCCTTGCTTGGTGTCATCAGGATGAGGCAGAGATCCCGGAGATGATGGAAGAAGAGGAACCACTGGCAAATGCAGACGCCGGTGCAGCACCGGTTGTTGTGCAGGTGCAGCCAACCATGTTGATGCCGCCCTCACCGTCACCACTGCAGCCAACTCAGGGCCAAGAGGCTGCTGTCCTCCATGACAGCACCGTGAGCACTGAATCAGGGAGCAGATCTTCAGAACCAGCATTGGCCTCCGAACAGGCGGCGCCCATGGCCATGGACATCGAGGAGGATAGCTGGCAATGCCAACCACCGCCGCCGCCGCAGCCACAGCCAGGCCAGCACCCTCACTTTTGGTCAGGTTAGTAAAGCAATTTTGACATTCAAGCATTTGACTGAATAAATGTGAGCTCTGCTCTTGCCCTTTCAGTGTCAAAAACTGGAAATGGTTTGTCAGGTGAAAGATTATGGTAACTGATGTTATCCTATCTCAAACTGCAGGTTTCTTCTGATGACTAGAACTCCTGAAGTGCTGTGCCACTGTTTCCATTCAGCCTTTGTCACCTGCTAGTTCTGTACATGTTGGATTGAATGTGCCGTTGCTATAATGTGTAGCTTCCTGCAATTGGTGCTGTTGCAGTAGTCTTCAGTTCTTCGGACATGTAGCTAGGATGAAAACAGATGGGATACGAACGGATATCATTGATATTACATTTGTTTTCATATTTCTGTCCGGATTCGAATACGGATAGTGTCAACCATGCCGGATAGGATACGATTGGATATCGACATCATAAATATGTGATTTGAGTATTCGGATACGGATATGATATCGGGTGTTGAATATCCGGACTCGGATACGGACAGATTTAAACCCCTCTAAACGAATTCGGTATCGAATACGGTCGGAAAATATCCGTACCATTTTCACCCATACATGTAGCTTCTCTGTCAAGGTATACTGATGTAGTAAGCATATGATGGTTTGAGTAGTTTTAACTGAACCAGGACCTTCTAAAGTTATTCTGTACATGATTTTGCATGGAAACATCAAAGCAGAATTTTGTTCAGCAAACGTTTGTTTTGTTTCTGCGTGCGCTTTCCGTTTCGTTTCCCGGCCCAAGATCCTAGAGATCGTTGATTGCAAACGTATCCAGTCACTGCCCCGAAAGACGTACGTTCACTGCAACAACTGCAGATCCACGATTGTGCTGCCTGCCGTCAGGTCGCTGCCCAAGGATCTGCAGGGTACTTTCTGTGTTGCCAAGCATCTGCATGTACTTTCCACTTCCATTCTACTTACCACGTATGTAAAACAGGTTCGTATATGCAGAATCGCCCATACATAATCACTTACACTATTTAGGAGCACAGTCCATTTTTTCTGATCTCAACTTCTTTTCTTTCGGTTATTTGGTGCATTTTCCTTTCGGTACTAAATCTACTCAATTTACATAATTTTTTTCCCTTCATGTCTTTACCATTGTTTTTGTCACTGGCATGATATGTTTGGGTTATTATTACAGTGCACACATCAAGAGTCTGTAAAGGGGATCCAGTAATCGCCAACTCGCCCTTTCTTCCTCGCCATGTAAATGTAATGGATCAATAGAGATCTGATATCAGTACTTCAGTGTTGAACTTATCACCTTCTGCTTATTATTAGTGGGAAGCCGCCAAAGGGCGCCTAGTCCATGCGGTTAGGTGGCCCGGCGGCACTCCTCAGGTCCTGAGTTCGACTCCTCGTGGGAGCGAATTTCAGGCTGAGGTTAAAAAAATCCCCTCGCCCGCCCCCAGGTGCCAAAGCACAGTTAGGCCCTGGCCCGGTTCTCACAGGGTTACGGTACCACTGCGTCAGGATGGGAGCAGGGGTTCGGGGGTTTTCTCGATCTGTGTAGAAGATCTTCTTCTTAAGGGAAAAACCCGGGGCCGTCATCCCCCGCAGGTCGAGTTTTTTTTTTATTATTATTAGTGGGAAGCCACTTGTTGACTTTATAGTGTTATTATTAGTGGGAAGCCATCTGCCCAACCTGCTGCCACCACTTCGTCGTCGCCGCCCTCCCCGTCGCCTGTGCATTCTGCACCAGCACCGTATGCACCCTCTCCATGCCCACTACCATGTTCGACTGTTTGGAGAAATTTTGTTCAAATTTGCTCAAATTTCATTCAAATTTTTAGTGGATACCGGTCCGAATTTTCCTAAATTCGTCTAGTTCGGTGGACTCCGAATTTTTTTCAGAAAATAATCCCAGAACCTGCGTTCGTAGACTTCGAAAAGGCGTATGATAGGGTGAGATGGGATTTTTTAGAAGAAACAATGAAAGGGAAGAACTTTCCTGATCAATGGATAAATTGGGTTATGCAAACTGTTAGAGGGGGGCAAGTTTGCATTAATGTGAATGGGACAAGGGGTCCATACTTTAGGACTATGAGGGGGCTTAGGCAGGGGGGTCCACTGTCCCCTCTCCTCTTTAACTTAGTGGCTGATGCCCTAAGTGCTATGATGGACAAAGCGGTTGAGAGGGATCTTATTGTGGGCGTTTTAGACAAACTAATTGATAAGGGTGTCTCTCACATACAATACGCCGATGACACTGTTTTAATGACAGATGGGTCTGATAAGTCAATCATAAACTTGAAAATCCTATTATATTGCTTTGAGTGGCTGTCTGGGCTAAAAATTAACTATCACAAGAGTGAAGTGATATTCTTTGGCTTTACACAGGCTGAAAAAGAAAGAAAAGCCAACATGATAAACTGCAAGCTAGGGGAACTTCCAGTCAAATACCTAGGTATCCCTGTGTCTGATAGGATGTTAGGCATTGGGGCCTTCCAGGGTTTGTCTTGTAGGATGATGAAAAGACTTAACCCATGGAAGGGCAAGTTTATGTCCTCTGGGGGGGAAATTAATTCTAACTAACTCTTGCCTAACAAATCTCCCTATGTACACTATGGGTTTTTATATGCTACCTAAGGGATCACATGCTAAGATGGACTTTATTAGATTTAAATTCTTTTGGCAAGGTGCTGGGGACACTTTCAAATACCATATGGCCAAATGGATTTCTATGTGCAAACCCAAGATCCATGGAGGATTGGGGATTATTAATACTTACTTAATGAATCAATGCCTAATTACCAAATGGATTTGGAAAATTTAAAAAGGATCGAATGAGTTGTGGTATAGAATTCTGAAAGCCAAATATCTGAAAAAAGGTGGTTTCTACAGCTCAACTAGTGTGGGCTCTTCTCAGTTTTGGAGGAGTTTACACAAGGTTAAGCATCTCTTTAAGTGGGGAGCTGAGTATAATGTGCATAAGGGTGATAGGGTAAGTTTTTGGCATGATTCCTGGACTGGGGGGGGGGGAGTGTACCCTTGAAACTACAGATTAGTAATATTTTTGCAATCTGTCAGAACCCTGAAGCTGTTGTGAGCAAAAACTGGAACAATGGGGAATGGGATATTCCTTTAAGAAGAAGTTTAATAGGTGAGTCTCTTCGTGAATGGTGGGAATTACATGAGTTGCTTCAAAGGGTTCAGGTAGATGGTCAGGGAGAAGATCAGGTTTATTGGGCTCTAGAGAAATCTCGGGTTTATTCAACTAAGTCTCTGTACAATTGTCTTACCCATGGGGGGGTCAATGACAAAATAAATGATCTTATTTGGAAAAGTAAAATCCCTCTAAAGGTTAAGGTCTTTCTATGGCAAGTCTTTCACAAAAAAATACAGACTGCCTTAGCTTTGTCAAGGAGAGGTTGGCATGGTAGCCCGCTGTGCAGTGTCTGCAACTTGGTTGAAACTGTTGATCATATTCTGTTTGGTTGTGTTTTTTCTCAGTACATTTGGTGCTGTATTAGAGACGCCTTTAACCTTCAGAGCTTCCCAACCTCTGTTAATGAGCTGTTGGCTCAGTGGCTGACAAGGCGGCTGGGGGTGCCTAAAAGGATTTTGTTTGTTTTCTTTGCTGGATTAGCTTGGTCAATTTGGAGGAATAGAAATAAAATGGCTATTGAGAAGCGCTTCCCTATTAATCCAGATGCTGTAATTCATGATGCAATCAATTCTCTGCAGGTGTGGTGCAGTTTACACAAGGAGAGCGACGCTGCCAAGCTGAAGGAGTTGGCTCAAGGCTTGTCGGACTGGATGCATAAGAAGCCTCATTTTACCGGCCCCTTGCTCGGACATTGTTACTCTTTAGTGCCTAGAGTTTCTGTTAGATGTTCGATCTTTTTTCTTTCTGTTCTGCTGTTGAGTTGCTGTGACCTTCCATGGTGGGACTTTTTCTTTGAGTAATTTTCAAACTGAAAACCCCAATAAAAAGATCAAGATGTCCAAGAGGATAGGTGAATTGGGCTAATTCTAAATTTTCTTTCTATAATTAAATCATACGGTTAGCCCAATTAACCCCGTGTACCTAGAAAAGTGTTTCTATCAATCTAACGCACAAATGACTTGCAACCTATGTTCCAAACTTACTCTAGCATGTCAATTATATGAATGTAAAAACAAGTATTGAATTGCTCAAAGTAAATGCTCAAAGTAATTACTCAAAGTAAATAGAGAGAGAGTAACGCGGCGATGTTTTGCCGAGGTATCGGAGAGTCGCCACTCCCCACTAGTCCTCGTTGGAGCACCCGCGCAAGGATGTAGCTCCCCCTTGATCCGCGCAAGGATCAAGTGCTCTCTACGGGTTGATTCTTCGACACTCCGTCGCAGTGAATCACCTAAAACCGCTCACAACTTGAGTTGGGTCACCCACAAGCTTCGTCGGGTGATCACCAAGCTCCCAATCACCATCAAGCCGTCTAGGTGATAGCGATCACCAAGAGTAACAAGCACGAACTCTCACTTGACCACGCGAAGCCTAATGAGAACGGTGGATGCACACTTTGCTACTCTTGATTCACTAATGAGGCTACTCTATTGGATTCTCAAATCTCAATCACCTCACTAGGACATTGCTCTTCTTGGCACTCACAAACGTGTTTCTCAGCTGTTGGAATGAGCAAAAGTGACTCCACACACGAGTGGAGCTTCTATTTATAAGACAGCCTGAAAAACGAACCGTTATGAGCTTCTGTGGGGTGACCGGACGCTCCGGTCAGTTCAACCCGCACACCAGTGTTAAAGTGTTCACCGGACGCTGGCAGGGTCCGGTCACCACTGACCGGACGCGTCTGGTCGCATTAAACCCTCACTGGATGCTTACTGTACTCGACCGGACGCTGAACCCTCAGGGTCCGGTCAGTACTGACCGGACGCGTCCGGTCGCAGATTTCCTTCTCTGGAACCTTACTGAAGTCGACCGGACGCTGCCTCTCAGATTCCGGTCACTTGGCCACTCCAGCGTCCGGTCACACCGAACGCAATCACCTTGGTCAAATGAACTGACCGGACCCTACGGCCAGCGTCCGGTCGCACCGGAGCCAGCGTCCGGTCAGTATTTGACCCTCTATTCACTTCCAACTCTCGAACATATGTGAATGAAGTTTGCTCCATAGGATCATAGGGCTGTTGTGGAGCTACCTAGTGCTAGTTTTAACAAGTGTGCACCACACCTAACTCACTAGACTCACCTAGATCAAGCTACCCGTCCATACCCCCTTTAATAGTACGGCCAAAGGAAAAACAAAGTCCTAAACTACTCTAAGTGTCTCTCCAACTCCAATCGACACTTAGAACTAGTCATCCTTAACCTTGTTGTCCATCCTTTGAAAACCGAAATGATTTTCATCGTAGGGGCATGACCACCTCGATTGCTCAATCGATCCCCATTACCATGACCTAACTTAATTGCCTCTGCAAAACACACATTAGTCATAGTAATCTTGTATTGTCATTAATCATCGAAATCCAACTAGGGGCCTAGATGCTTTCAATCTCCTCCTTTTTGGTGATTGATGACAATACCACCTCGAGTATGTGAAAGAGTGAGGTTTTTTGACATGCTTGGTTCATATAAGCTTTTGTCAATAAGTACAAAAGAGTTAGGCAAGCTTATATGACCCAAGCCAACACAATGTACTCAAATGATATGAATTAAGCATGAGTACAAGTAACACAACTCATTTGCATCGGAGTATAAACACGGAAGCAAAGCAAATGAGCATAACACAAGTGATATGATATGACATATCAATGAATTCAAAATAGAGAGCACACATGTCATATATCACAATCACGTAGATATCACTATTACGTAGATATAATAGTATGCATGAAAGTAACCATACGAATGCATAATAGTAATAGTGTATCACACAAATAAAAACTCCAAATGTATATAATAGACTAATAGCTAACTAGACTCCCCCTAAAACTCGCTCCCCCTGAGTCTACATATTCGAACCCTCTCCCCCTTTGGCGTCAAACACCAAAACCTAAGGGCTGGTCGGCGGGGCTGCAGCGGACGAGTCGGGCGCTGAAGTACGAGGAGCAAGCTGAAACTGGGCACCATCATCATCTGACCCTGAGCTCTGTACTGACTGACCCTCTGTGGCTGGAAGCATCATTGAAGCGGTCTGGGTCTGAGCTGGGACATGTGCTGCCTATGATGCTGCTAGTATATCTGTCGTAGGATCTGAAAATGCGACAGACGAAGGGAGCCTCTGAGTAGTCACGGCGACGAGAGCTTCTGTAGAAGGACCAGCAGTATGCATATGTGGTGGTGTAGGCATCCCTGTCAACTCGCTAAACGATGCTCCAAGACTCCTAGAGACTGACGTGTCAGGCACAAATAGCGAGGGTGACTGATCTGGTGTGAAGCCCATCTGGAGTGGTGTGAACTGCGGGGCTACCACGGGTGAAGCTAACCACTGGGACACCTGTACTAGAGGGGAAGCAAACTAAGCTGGAGGATGTCCCTGACTCTGAAGCCCACTAGGCTGTACTGCTAGAGTCGTCGTAGTGGTGGCAGACTGAGCAATCTGGGGCGAAGGCTGTGGCAGTGGGGCCCCAAGAGCTATCACTACATGCTGCATGAATCCCATAAGCTGCTGCTGCATGAGTAACTACTGCTGATGCATTTACTGCTGCTGCTGCTGGAGGACCTGCTGCTGTCGCTGAAACTTGTCCTGACGAGCCTGAAACTGTGCAAAGTTGGCAGCGGTCTCCTGAGCCTGTCTAGCCTGATCCTGCTGCATCCGCTCAAGAATAGCAATCAAAGCGGGGTCAGTCTGCGGTGTAGGTGGAGCGGAGCTAGAACTGTCGGCCTCTGCATCATGTCTGTGTGGAGGCATATGAGGAATAGGCAGGTAGTCGTCATCTGAACTGTCACTAGACTTGCTTCTCTCCTGCTGAGCCTCAAGCTGCTCCTCCTCAGTAGCGGCTATGCCTCTGATAATCTCGTCTTACTAAGCTGCGGACTCTGGTACATCTGGACGATAGCGAGGCTGAGTGGGTGCCTGTGGTGTGCTATGCCTGATCCTCTGTGCCATGTTATAAGCTGGAAACTCTGTGGTGGCACCTCTGTACTCTACAACCATCTCAGGTGTCCTGACTTGCATAGCCTTGAGCATAAGGAATGTGATCCAATGTGCATATGGAAGCTGTCTGCGACCCTGGAAGCCCTCAGCTATAGTATCCTCCATCTCTGATAGAAGGAGGTCCTAAATATCAAACATTGTCTACTGCATCAGGGCATTGAGAAGCCAAAGCTGGAGGTGAGTCAAACCCTCTCTGTATCCCAACCTAGGAAGTAGTGTCCTCCTGATGATAGCCTCTAGAACTCTAGCTATAGGAGTAAGGTCACGGGGGTTCCTCCTCAACCCCTCACCAAAGGGCTCATTGAAGCAATGGCGCACAAGATCTGTAGGGGGCACCATACCACCATGAGGGCGCCTAGGAGGCTCTTGCTGTCCATAACATACCTCATGTAACCTGATAGGCTACTCCTGTAGCCTCAGTATCTCCCTGGCCCTAAAACTCATCACCCTGTAGTCTCTGCCTCTGAATGCAAAGTGTATATAGTTATGATGTGGGTCAACATAGAGCGAAGCATAGAACTGATGGACCCAAGATGGAACATATAATCATGTCCGTCCAATCAAATCTGTTAGCCCTGGTAGATATGATAAGTATGGGCGGATATGCTCTTCGGCTGCTGCCACAATAGACTCTATATTGTATACCCGCTGAGATCTGAATACTGCCCCACTGTTAAGATAAGCATTATAGAAATCCTTCTGCAGTGGTGTGTAGAAACCCTCTGCTGCTCTCTCATCCCTCCTCAGTGGAAACCACACCTCAAACTCTATAAACCTCAGCTGCCGAACCTTCTTGGCCGTGGCGGCCCTCAAGTCAAGATGTACCACTAGAGGCGGACCCTGTGGTCTAGGCGGTGGATGTGATCCCCTCCGCTGTGTAGTTGGCCTCGGTGGGACTGGAACACTGGTACGACCAGAGCGACGAAGCTGGGGCTGTGGTGCCTGCTCTGTCTCCTTGGCCTCCTCGGCCTGCTAGCCCTCCTGAGTCTCCTAGACCACCCCCGACATTCTTCGTGTGAGCCATCTGAAAAGATCAACTGCTGCTAACAAGAACAACTGCCGCTTTCAAGAGTAACTGCCCTGACACTTCCGAGACTTGGCCTCGATCCGTACTCATGAGCTTGTCTTCGAGTTAACTGACAACTGCACCTGTCACAGATACCTCAACGGCACCGACTCGCTGCACGATGGAATAGAAGGATATATAAGTAAATACGATATATCTAATAGATGCGAAACCCTATGAGAGCAAGCAATGTAGGTACGAAATTGAAGCGACTAGCTTGCTACATGACGATCCGAAGAAAAAGAATAGAAGCGTCACGCGGGGGATCACCGGGACTGCTAGGGTTAGGGTTCGCGATGAATCGATTGCCTGGTTGCAATTTGAAGTTAAAGCATGTAATAGCAATGCGGATTAGGGCACGGTGGCGTTGGAGAAGGCCTTACCGGCACTGTGAGAGCTTTGTAGTGACTCGGCAACAAGGGAGCACGGCAGGCACCCAAGGAGTGGACGGCGGTGGAGCTCTGCACGGTGGCACGGCGGCTGCGAAGGCTCGCGAGATGATGGTGGCGTGTGGACGCGGGCTAGCAGCGGCGGGCGTGCGTGCTAGCGCTGGCGTGGTAAGCTGGCGCAGGGAAGAGCTGTGCGGGCACGGCAGTGGTGGAGCTAGCGCGACGGTGGTGGCATGGATGAGCTGCGTCGGCGTCGGCGCAGGGAAGCTGGCTAGGGCACAGGCGGATGCGATGCTAGGTACGGCCGATTTGGTTAAATAGGGTCCCCCCGACGTGACAAGAAAGGAAACGGATAAAGAGTCCTAAAGCCGCACGAGATCTACTGACCGGACGCTCCGGTGGTAGCGACCGGACGCTACCACCCAACGTTCGGTCGATTCTAGAGAGGTCCAAATCCTCTGGAATCGCGGCCGGACGCGTTCGGTGGACACCGACCGGACGCAGCCAGTGTCCGGTCAACCTAGCCTTCGTCTTCATCACACGACCGGACGCTGAGACGTCTTCTGACCGAATGCTGAAAGACAGAGTCCGGTCACTCCTTTGCAGCGAGTTCACCACCTGTGAACTGACCGAACGCTGTATAGTAGAGTCCGGTGCAGCGTTCGGTCACTCTTTTCCAGCAAATCTTCAAAGTTTCTCCACGCTGCCTGTTCCCAATCAAGTCCCAACTTAAATAAGGTCTAAATAAACACCAATTAGGACTGATGTGAATGACCTCTCTCAAACCCTCAAGTTTTTCAAAATAGTTTGCCTTAGGCTATAATTCTTTTTAAGAAAATAGGCAAATAAGAGGGCAAATGGAACAAAACGACAAAACAGCATCCATGCATATACAATACTTATAAGTAAATCTAGTTGCTTGTCAAGTTTGATCCAAGGTTAAGCTTCTTCACACGCTTTTCGGCGGTTATCTTAACCATGTTAGACAAGCCCTATATGCATTACCAAAAAAATTAAACATGTTGTATATTACAATGAATGCAAGGGACAACACAAGCTCAATTTTTAGTGAAGTTACTAAAATCAAGTACATTTAGCTCATTCCACAATCTACAAAATGTAGCCTCGTCTAGCGGTTTAGTGAAGATATCCGCTAATTGATCTTCGGTTCTCACACCTTCTAGTGATATATCATTTTTAGCAACATGATCTCTTAGAAAGTGATGGCGGATATCTATGTGCTTGGTGCGAAGGTGTTGAACCAGATTATTTACAAGTTTTACCGCACTTTCATTATCGCACAAAAGAGGTACCTTTTCTAGAACTACACCATAGTCTAGCAAAGTTTGTTTCATGTATAATATTTGTGCACAACAAGCACCCGCGGCAATGTATTCTGCTTCGACGGTGGACAAAGCCACACTATTTTGTTTCTTGGAGGACCAAGACACAAGTAATTTACCAAGCAAATGGCACCCTCCGGATGTGCTCTTTCTATCAACTTTGCATCCGGCATAATCCAAATCGGAATAGCCAATTAATTCAGATATAGCTCCTTTGGGATACCAAAGGCCAATGCTTGGTGTGTGCTTAAGATACCTAAGGATTCTTTTTACGGCAATTAAATGTGTTTCCTTAGGATTAGCTTGAAATCTAACACACATACATACACTAAACATGATGTTGGGCCTAGATGCGGTTAAATATAACAAGCTACCAATCATGAAACGGTAGAGAGTTTGATCAACCGGGTTACCTCCCTCATCTAGGTCGAGATGTCCATTGGTAGGCATTGGTGTTTTGATTGGCTTACATTCATCCATCTTGAATCTCTTGAGAAGATCTTTTGTGTATTTCTCTTGAGAGATGAAGATGCCTTCTTTCATTTGCTTGACTTGAAAACCAAGAAAGAATATAAGCTCACCAATCATTGACATCTCGAACTCATTTGACATCAATTCACCAAATTCTTTGCATGAGTCTTCATTTGATGATCCAAAGATGATATCATCAACATATACTTGACAAATGAAGATATGCTCATCAAGCTTCTTGGTTAATAGTGTGGTGTCGACCTTCCCAATGGTGAAGTCCTTCTCAATGAGGAAGTCCCGAAGGCGCTCATACCAAGCTCTTGGGGCTTGCTTAAGCCCATATAGTGCCTTGGACAACCTATAAACATGATTAGGATATCTAGGGTCTTTAAACCTGGGAGGTTGATCAACATAGACTAGTTCATTAATAAAGCCATTTAAGAATGCACTTTTTATATCCATTTGATATAGTTTCTTTTCATGATGTGATGCATATGCAAGTAGGATATGGATGGCTTCTAATCTTGCAACCGGTGCAAAGGTCTCTCTAAAATCCAAACCTTCAACTTGAGAGAACCCCTTTGCAACTAGTCTTGTCTTGTTCCTCACAACGACTCCTTGATCATCTTGCTTGTTGCGGAACACCCACTTTGTTCCAATGACTCTTGCACCTTTTGGTCGCTCTTCAAGAGTCCAAACTTCATTGCGAGTGAAGTTGTTCAACTCTTCATGCATGGCATTGATCCAATCCAGATCTTTAAGAGCTTCTTCTACCTTGGTAGGCTCATAGCAAGAGACAAAAGAGTGATGAGCAATAAATGAAGCAAGTTTTTAAGATCGAGTCATTACACCCTTTGATGGACTCCCTATGATGAGATCTTGTGGATGATCTTGTAGGAGAGGTGTATTTCTTCTATTGACCACTTGAGGAGGAGATTGTGGAGCATCAACATCTTGTGCTTGTACCACCATTTGCTCATAGGAGACATGAGTATCTTCATTTTCTACTCTCCTATCTTTTTCACCATCTTGTGGCACACTTGATGAAGAGGGTTGATCAATGATTTGTACATTATCTTCATCATCTTTTGGCTTGATGTCTCCCACCGGAATATTCTTCATAGCCTCTCTCAATGGTTCATCACCTACATCATCAAGATTCTCATGTGCTCCTTGGGAGCCGTTAGATTCATCAAATTCCACATCATATGTTTCTTCAACCAAGCCGGTGGCATGATTAAATACTCTATATGATTTGGACTTTGATAAGTAACCAACAAGAAAACTAATATCACAACGTCTTTGGAACTTCCCTAGGTGTTGTCGCTTCTTGTAGATATAGCATTTGCAATCAAACATCCTAAAGAAGGAGACGTCCGGCTTCTTCCCATTGAGCAACTCATAAGGTGTCTTGCCAAGGAACTTTTGAAGGAATAGGCGATTTGATGCATAGCATGCGGTGTTGATTGCTTCCGCCCATAGAGCTTCGGAGGTGTTGTACTCATCTAGCATTGTCCTTGCAAGAGTGATCAAAGTCCGGTTCTTACTCTCAACTACACCATTTTGTTGAGGAGTATAAGTTGCGAAGACTTCATGTTTGATCCCAACTTCATCACAATAAGCTTCAATGTTTGTGTTGTCAAACTTCTTTAGCATGTTGGCGGTCTTCTTCACCATGAGAGCAAGGCTTTCATCATCAACTTCATCTTCACTTGAGCTTTCATACTCAAGTCTTGCCTTGCCCTTCTCTTGGCTAGCTTTGAATGCTAAGTCTTTGTCTTTCTTCTTGGTAGAGGATGGGTCATCTTGTGGCATGATGTGCATGTACATTTCATGAGCATTGATCTTTCCCAAGATTTGTGTCGGTGTAGCGGCGGAAAGATCACCTTGATGTAGTACGGTCACAATATGCCCATATTTGTCAATGGGGAGGACACTCAAGATTTTTCTCACAACGTCGGATGGTGACATTTGAGTAAGTCCAAGCCCATTAACTTCCTCTACAAGAACATTCAAACATGAATACATCTCATTAGCACTTTCTTTGGGAAGCATCTCAAATGAATTTAGCTTTTTAATCACAAGATGATAGCGTTCCTCACGCTCACTCTTGGTTCCCTCATGGAGCGCACAAACGTCCGACCATAGTGCATGGGCGTCTTTATGGTTCCTTACGCGGTTGAACTCATCTTTGCAAAGGATTCTAAAGATGGTGTTTCGAGCCTTTGCATTTCACTTTTCATAATTTACCTCATCGCCTTGTAGGTTAGTAGCATCCCGAGGTTTTGGGAAGCCTTGTGAGGCGGCTCTAAGTATTCCAACGTCTAGAGCTTCTAAGTACGCCTCCATGCGGATTTTCCAATATGGAAAGTCATCTCCCTCAAAGATAGGAGGAGGTCCATGCCCGTGAGACATCTTGCTCTAAGCGATTAAGCTTAAAAATGTAAGCACGAGGCTTCGATACCAATTGAAAGGATCAAGATGCCCAAGAGAGGGGATGAATTAGGCTAATTCTAAATTTTCTTTCTATAATTAAATTCTACGGTTAGCCCAATTAACCCCGTGTGCCTAGAAAAGTGTTTCTATCAATCTAACGCACAAAGGACTTGCAACCTATATTCCAAACTTACTCTAGCATGGCAATTCTATGAATGTAAAAACAAGTATTGAATTGCTCAAAGTAAATGCTCAAAGTAATTGCTCAAAGTAAATAGAGAGAGAGGAACGCGGTGATGTTTTATCGAGGTATCGGAGAGTCGCCACTCCCCACTAGTCCTCGTTGGAGCACCCGCGTAAGGGTATAGCTCCCCCTTGATCCGCGCAAGGATCAAGTGCTCTCTACGGGTTGATTCTTCGACACTCCGTCGCGGCGAATCACTCAAAACCGCTCACAACTTGAGTTAGGTCACCCACAAGCTCCGCCGGATGATCACCAAGCTCCCAATCACCACCAAGCCGTCTAGGTGATGGCGATCACCAAGAGTAACAAGCACGAACTCTCACTTGACCACGCGAAGCCTAATGAGAATGGTGGATGCACACTTTGCTACTCTTGATTCACTAATGAGGCTACTCTCTTGGATTCTCAAATCTCAATCACCTCACTTGGACCTTGCTCTTCTAGGCACTCATGTTTCTCAGCTGTTGGAATGAGCAAAAGTGACTCCACACACGAGTGGAGCTTCTATTTATAAGACAGCCTGAAAAACGAACCGTTATGAGCTTCTGCGGGGTGATCGGACGCTCTAGTCATGTTGACCAGACGCTCCGGTCAGTTCAACCCGCACACCAGTGTTAAAGTGTTGACCGGACGCTGGCAGGGTCCAGTCACCACTGACCGGACGCGTCCGATCGCATTAAACCCTCACTGGATGCTTACTGTACTCGACCGGACGCTGAACCCTCAGGGTCCGGTCAGTATTGACCGGACACGTCCGGTCATAGATTTCCTTCTCTGGAACCTTACTGGAGTCGACCGGATGCTGTCTCTCAGCGTTCGGTCGCACCGAACGCAATCACCTTGGTCAAATGAACTGACCGGACCCTGCGGCCAGCGTCCGGTCGCACCAGAGCCAGCATCCGGTCAGCATTTGACCCTCCATTCACTTCCAACTCTCGAACATATGTGAATGAAGTTTGCTCCATATGATCATAGGGCTGTTGTGGAGCTACCTAGTGCTAGTTTTAACAAGTGTGCACCACACCTAACTCACTAGACTCACCTAGGTCAAGCTATCCATCCATACCCCCCTTAATAGTACGGCCAAAGGAAAAACGAAGTTCTAAACTACTCTAAGTGTCTCTCGAACTTCAATCGACACTTAGAACTAGTCATCCTTAACCTTGTCGTCCATCCTTTGAAAACCGAAACGATTTCCATCGTAGGGACATGACCACCTCGATTGCCCAATCGATCCCCATTACCATGACCTAACTTAATTGCCTCTGCAAAACACACGTTAGTCATAGTAATCTTGTATTGTCATTAATCATCGAAATCCAACTAGGAGCCTAGATGCTTTCACCCAGTTTATAATGAACGTGGTTATTGGCTTTCTTAAAAGCCGAGGTAATCTCCTTTCAAAAACAAAAACAAAAAAAAACACAGTCACACTACTGCTACAAACCCAGGGTCAAGAGGCTGCAGGCCATGGTGGCACAGTGGGCACTGGGCGCTGCCCCCCTGCTAGCAAATTTTCAGAATAACCATTGGGTGCAGAGGCAGAGCAGGCGTCGCCAATAGGCTTCAAAGGCACGCAAGGAATAGATGCAGGCACGCAAGGAATAGATGCTGCAGTAGTTTGCTTGCGCCCGGACAGGGATTCAGGGAATACGTGCATAGCATTCAATATGGGGATGATCCGTTCCTTTGCAAGCACAAGGAAGGAAGGTAAGACTAAAGGAACATGACTAGCTTTCACTCCTCGTTGATGTGTGATCAAGGTTTCTGATCCACGAAGTCACCTCTCCTATTTATTCCCTCTCTATCTATCGCTGCCTTCCCATATGCACTGTGCTCACACATCTTTCGAATCGGCCGGCAGCAGCAGCAGCTTGTGGTTTGTGGGTTGCATAAAGTGTTGATTGTGAATTGTGATTGAGTTCTCATTGCTCAGCCTGTTCGCTTGCTCGTAAACGATCGTAAATTTCCAGTCGGAAACAGTGTTTTTCTCTCACACCAATCCAGCCAGCAGTAAATAATCCACGATACGATACGGCCTCCCGAACAGGCTGAATAAGTTTCATTTCTATTGCCTGCGACATCTATTTGAGCATTTATTCTGGCTTTTGTCTTCCTCGCATGCAGCATTCTACATCGAGAAGGCGTGGTACGTGGAGGCATGGAGGCGGCCGCCATCAACGCGGCGCTGTGGGTGGTGGGCAAGGCGCTGGACCCTGTCAAGGATGGCCTACTGGAGGCATGGGCGGCCACCACCGGGCTCACTCCCAACGTCCGCGAGCTCAAGCTGGAGCTGTTTTGCGCAGGCGATGCTGAACAACGCCCGTGACAGGGAGCCCCGCGCTGGTGACGCTGCTGCATGAGCTCCGCCACCTGGCGTACAGCGCCGACGACGTGCTCGATGAGCTCGACTACTTCCGCATCCAGGACACGCTCGACGGCACCTACCATGCCGCCGACGTGCATCCTCGCGGCTGCATCCACGACCTCGTCCGTGATGCTTGCTACACGGCCAAAGCTGTCGGTAAACGACTCTCATGCTGCTCCTTTTCATGTGCTCGCAACGACCATTCTCACTGTGCCTCATCAATGGAAAGGGAACCACCAAAATTAAAGTTTGATAGGGTGGAGACCTCTAAAAGGATGAAGGATATTATAGATAAGCTCAAGCCCCTCTGTGCCAGGGTCTCCCCTATGCTTACTATAGAGCTACAAGCCTCCAACAGTGCCACTATCCAACACAATGCTATGAATCGACCTAAAACAACTCCATACAGTGGCGGAGCTAGCGCTCAAAGCAAGCCAGGGCCAAACGGGCCTCAAGAACGTACTGCTACAGGCAAGCATGGCACCGTAGCTAGCAAGCTTTCATGCATCAGGCATCTAGTCAGTAGTAATAGACAAAACAACTATGCATGCAGCTATGCCAGTAGACAGTGGGGAAATATACATGTACTTGCACATGACAACTATGAATGCATGGCAAGGGGGGCCATGCATGGCCCTCTATGGCCCTAAGGTAGCTCCGCCAGTGACTCCATACATCATGGAATGAACCTATATTATTTGGCAGGGACACCGAGAAAAAGAGTACTATGAATGCATTGTCAACGGTGAATACTCTGAAAATAAGCTCACAGTGCTTCCTATTGTTGGCCCGGGGGTAGGAAAGACAACTTTCACACAACACATATACCAAGAGCTGAAGAGCCATTTTGATATCTTAGTTTGGATATGTGTCTCTCAAACCTTCAGTGCCGCTAGGCTAGCACAGGAAGCTGTAACAAAAATACCTAAATCTAAAGAAGAAAAGGAATATAGCAGTGACCAAGAGCTAATTGAACAAAGAATAAAAGCTAAGCGTTTTTTACTTGTGTTGGATGATATGTGGACATATCACGAGGATGAGTGGAAAAAACTGCTAGCGCCTTTTAGAAAAGGGGAGAAAAAAGGCAATATGGTTATAGTGACAACTCGAAGTCTTGGGGTGGCAAACATGGTTAAGACAACTGATTATCCTATAGAAATGGGTCATTTGGAAGCTGCAGATTTTATGAAATTATTTGAAGCGTGTGTATTTGGTGACCAACAGCCATGGAAAAACCATCCTAAATTATTTGATGCTGGAAACAAAATAGTGACCACTTTGAAGGGGAACCCTCTTGCAGCAAAAACCGTTGGGAGGTTACTAAGAAACCAACTTACTTGAGACCATTGGACAAAAATTCTAGAAAGCAAAGAATGGGAGCTACAAACCAATGACAATGACATTATGCCAGCTCTAAAGCTTAGCTATGATTATCTTCCTTTTAATCTGAAGCAATGTTTCTCATATTGTGCTTTGTTTCCTGAAGATCATGAATTTGGCAACAATGAGTTAATTCACTTGTGGATAGGACTAGGTATATTGCAGTCATCAGATCATAACAAAAGAATTGAAGACATTGGGCTGAGCTATTTAAATGACTTGGTTTACCATGGATTTTTTAAAAAGAATGAGAAAGATGACGGTTGTCCTTACTATATTGTCCATGACCTACTACATGAGTTGGCAGTAAAGGTTTCATCGTATGAATGCCTGAGCATACGTAGTTCAAATGTGAGGTCCATACAAATATCCCCTAATGTACGTCACTTGTCTATCATTATAGATGACATAGCGATTGGTGATAGAATGATTTTCGAAGAATTTAAAAGGGGTGTGATTGCGTTAGGTAAAAGGCTGAAAGTTGAAAACATACATACTCTAATATTGTTTGGAACATACCATGGTAGCTTTGCCTTAACTTTTGGTGACTTGTTAAGGGAAGCTAGAGCCCTACGCACTATTTATTTGTCTGGAGTGTCATATAATGTGGACAAGGATATGTTGCACAACTTTCCAAAGCTTTGTTCATCTTCGCTACCTAAGGATGAAGTCATCTTGGGGTGATTTGGACCTATGCTTACCTGCTTTGGTTAGACTTTATCATTTAGAAGTCCAAGATCTACAAGGATGGATGGGTTCCTTTGATTTGAAAGGGCATATAAGTGTTAGATTGATCTCTAATCCCAAACTAGGCCCAACGGCCCAGTTGGGCCTTTGATCCGCGTCCTGATCGGGGGCGCCCAGCCCACTATGGCTGGAGGGCCCCTGTCATATTGCACAATAAATAGAGGTGGGGGTCGGCGGCTCGGAGTACGAGGTTTGTCTGAGCTATAGTTCTCCACCGAAATCCCTAATCCGATCCAGAGGGGCGCAGCCAGTGACGGGAAGCCACTAGCCGCGCCGCCACCGCCTCTGCATCTACACCGAGGAGCTGCTACATCGCCGGGCAACCCTGCAACCGCTACTGCACCGCCGCCCTTCGACTCAACACCGCCACTGGGTTATCGCCAAGCACTACGATGGCGAGCCCATCTTCATCCAAGGCGGCCAAAGGTTTGCACCCTTCACCCCTCTCTTTCTCTCATTCTATCTACTGCTACTGCACTAGTAGATGCTCTAGGACTCATGGTTTTATTTAATAGCAAATAGACATGCTAGTTCTATGCCTAGAGATCCTGCTTAAGGTCTAACAATGGTATCGGAGCCTAACTAGGTGTAGATCTAGCCTATGGGAACCCTCTGTCTAGATGTAGATCATGTCAGGGGTAAGAAAGAGATCAGATCCGTTCGGATCTGAGAAAAGAAGAGGGTCACCGAACCCTAACCCTAATCGGGTGAAGAACAGAGAAAAGAAAGGGTCTCGGATCTCAAAGCCAAAACCTAACCCGCGAATCAGTCACGGGGAAGAAGAATAGTGAATGAAACCCTAACCCTAACCAAACCCTAATCTCGATCCTAACCCCACCCCAACCCTAAATCGGATAGATCCGAGAAGAGAAGAAAGAAAAAAATCAAAGAAAAGAAAAGGGGAAGGGGAAGAGGCCTACCTCGATGCCGCACCGTGTTGCTGCCTCATCGACGCGTGGGCGGGTGCTCAAGCAAAGGGCGCCACGGCCAGGCCGCTCGACGGCGGCGCGCTCACCCGCTGGGGAGCACGCACGCCGGTGAGAGGGCCAGCGACGGCGCCATCATCGTCTCCATGCCATCATGGGACCGAGACAGAGGAGGAGGAGAAGTGGCCGGGTCAGATTTAGGGTTTTGGAGGGGATCAGGGCACCGCTACCCAGACCGCTCGACGACGGCGTGCTCACCCGCTGGGGAGCGCGCATGCCGGTGAGGGGACCGGCGACGGTGCCATCTTCGTGCTTGCTTTCACTTTGGAGCTCGTGGCTGCTGCGCTGAGGAGAGAACGGAGCGAGGCAAAGAGGGAGAGAGAGCAGCAAAGAATGGATTAGGGTTTCCTCGAGGGCGCCGCGGCGTCGGCTTTTATTTCGAGTGAAACGCGCGCGTGGCCGTCGGATTAAGATGGACGGTGCATATCGATCGGGCCAATGGTCAGCCTAGGCGGGCGCGCGCGGCCGTGTGGCTTTGCGGCCTAGGCCAAGGTTGTGGCCTTGGAGGCACAGCGCGCAAGCAGAGTGGGCCGGGTCATTTTGCCGGCTGGGCTGAAGAACAATGTTCATTTTGAATCAATTTTTGTTTTCTTTTTCTAGTAAATATGTATTTCCTAGAAAATGGATAAATGGCTTAAAGTAAATAGAAAAAAAATTCTGTGGGTAAATTTCATTAAATTGAATAATTTTTCCGCTGCAATGTTAAAGTTAATGATCTTCTAATTAAATTCGAACCAACAGGAGAATTTAATTTGAAGAGTAGTCAATTTTAATCAGTAAATTATAATATTGTTATTTTTCTGACCAACGTTGATAATAGCAATATTATAATGTTCCATACATTAATTCTATTTCTGCTCAACGGTGATGTAGAATTAGTGTATAAGAACAGTTGTATGTTTTAATTTTGACCAACGTTGAAACTAAGACATGCAATTGTTGTTATTATTTATGTCCTCACTCTATATGAATTGTGTTTTCAGGCAGATACAACTTGATGGGTTGTATCAAAGAGATCCCCACTCTCAAAGGCGACAACTACACGGAGTGAAAGAAAAAGATTGACCTGGCCTTCATCTTGGCTGAGGTGGACTGGGTAGTCACCTCACCGTGTCCCACTGAGCCTATGACACCGGTGAGGGAGACAAATGAGGCTGATGCCGCTTGGGCAACTGGAGAGGGGGATTTTGCATCCTAAAAGATGTCATATGACCTTGAGCATAGGAAGTGGGTCACTGCCAACAAGAAATGTTTGGCTGTAATAAAGAACACGATTGAGCCTGTAATTATGGGCTCAATCCCAGAGTGTGACACGACCACCGAGTACCTCGATAGAATAAAGAGTCAGTTCACTGGCTTTTCAAAGACATGCTACCCAGCTGATAAAATAGCTGGTGACAGAGAGGTACTCTAGAAATGGTAGCATAAGAGAGCACATACTAAGGATGAGCAATTTGGCATCCAAGCTAAAATCAATAGATCTGGCTCTCAAGGAAGAGTTCCATATCTATCTTATTTTTGCTTCCTTGCCAAAGGAATTTGACACTTTTGTTGTCAACTACAACATACAGCCCAAGAAGTGGGACTTAGAGAGGCTCATGGCTATGTGTGTGCAAGAGGAGAGAATGAAAGCTGCCAATGATGGCACTATCAATTATGTGAAAGACAACAAGAAAAAGAATAATAATGCTAACTCCTCCTCAAAGTCAAAGGGAAAAGGTCCCATGCTGCATCAGCCTCAGCAGAATAAGTTTATAGTAGAGAAAGACCAGTGTCTCTATTTGTCGGGTTCATAAACCCAGGGTCCCTCGAGGACCGGCTTCCACGCCAGGGCTCGGCCCAAGAAAACAGCATATAGTTCATGGGCCGGCCCAAGAGTCTAAAACACGATGGGCCGGAAGGACAGTCCGGTCGCCGACCGAAAGGTCTGCCCGAAAGAACAAGCGCCCGCTCATCAACTTCTTTGACCCACCTCTCCGACCGGAGCACTCGCTTCGGGCACCAGTCGCCTCCAGGCGGTCTCTCCGATCGAAAGGCCGGGCCCAAAACGCTGCTTCCTACTCCGACCCCGCGACTCCGACCGGGGACTCGTAGGAAGCCTGCTTACCGCTCTTCTCCGACTAGCGCGGCCAGGGCCAACTAGGGCCATCCGACCGGGGACATCCGCTTGGAAGGGACCAGGGGTGAACGGAGAAGGCTATACACAAAGTCAAAACACCATACCGGGACCATACCCTATATGCCTGTCGGAACAGTGCTCCACAACCGCCCTGACACAAACAGTATTGTAGGCGCCGACATTTGTGTCTATAGTATTGTAGGCACCATTGACTCCCATACAGCAAAGAGCCCCCCACATGCCTCTAGGCATCGATAGTGGGCACCAGGATTCACCATACCTGGTACACATGGTAGGGCTCCCCACATACCAATAGTATTTTGTAGGTACCGACATCCACCCTTCGTGAAGAAGCCAACACAACCACCCATGTGCACGTGACATTCTACAACGACGTCAACAGTATTGTGGGCGCCTACCATCATCACTGTCCTCATCGGCGTGGGCAGCAAGGCTTAGTAACATCTGTACTCTCTCCCTCTCACCTGTAAAGCCATCCCCTTCTTCTATAAAAGGGGATGCGCTCCCTCCAACAAGAGAGGTCGACTTCTTCAAGCTCAGACTCACTAGATCGATAGCTCACAACCCCTCAAGCACACGCTTGGACTTCTAGCTCATAGCGGAGTTTCGGTCGCCCTCGACCCTTCTGGTCGGACCCGACTGGGCCTCTTGAACACCCCTCCTTTCTTCTTCTTGTTTGTAACCCCACTATAGACTTTGAGCACCTAGGCTCAGGAATAAAGTCACCGACCGACCCAAACTAGACGTAGGGCACGTTGCCTGAACCAGTATAAATCCTGTGTCATTGAGTGCTAGGCCACCTCTGATCACAACGTACAGCAAAACTACAAATATTCACTAGTTGGTCACTTTTTGTACCGACAGTTGGTGCCGTCCGTGGAGAATACGCTGTACGTTCAACACTTTTTGGTCATCGGATGGCCCATTTTTTCACCACCCCCGCCGTGGCGGGCTCGAGCGATACGATTCTCTTTGGCTCGCTGGAGTATCCCACACTCTCGCCTACGGGGATGTGGGTTCCACCCATTTTCTAGCCATCCCAGGCCTTTGTCGATGTTTTACCACCGATAGCCTACCACGGGGGTACCCGGGACAGTTGTTCAGGCTTCGGCGAATAGTGGAACTCGGCGGTTACGCAAAGGGACTCACGATTTATACTGGTTTGGGCCCTCGACTTGGTCGAGTAATAACCTTACGTCCAGTTTTGGCGTTAGCCTGTTTGCGTCGTGTTGCTTTGAGTATTGGGTGTGTTCAGTCGTTTACAAGGGGTATCCTCACTAATGGGGATGGGGGTCCTGATCTTCCGTCAGGTTCAAGATAAACAACGATTTGTTCGGAGAGCGACACACCGATCCGGCTTCATATTACAAAGACCCAAACCCTGCAACCTTAGCACCACGTCTCCTCTGGTTATCAACCGTGTCACAATCCAGTTGACCTCGCCAAGAAGGCTAATCCCTGCTGCGAATCAAAGAACACAAGCAATAACAAGATAAAAAGCAACTCAATTAAAGTGACAATTGCAGATGAATGATTAAGCACTCGAAGTTGGGGTCTTGCAAACCGATAACGGCGACTGTTCAATGACAGATTGATCTAAAACAAAACCCAAAACCTAAAGTAGGTGGTGGCTACTGATTATATAGCCTAAGGGACGTCCAAGGATCCCTCTTCATGTCCTAAAGGTGTCCCAACACGTTACAAGGCCCAACGGCCCAAAAGACGACGACGCAGCGCCGTGACAGATTCTGGATGTTAACTTATTTCAACTATTTCCATTGATTCTGATGGAATTTTGATGTGGGACCACTTCCATTGGTTTCCTTATGAAATTATCTTTCCATCCATATGTGGATCATCAAAAACGGAGTTCAGATGCGTCTTGGGCGTCCGTTTTATTGCAGACTGGTCCTGACGGTCGAGGCAGACTCGAACTCGGATTGGACTGGGCCTCTGGCTTAGCTTGGACATCCTTGCTGGCCTCCTAAGGTGGTGGCCAAGGAGGAGGACGTCCAAGTCCATCTCTTAGGCGTTCTCCATCTTCTTGGGGCGTGCTCCAACTTGGGCCTGGGTCCCAAGGATGTCTAACAAGCCCATGGCGATAGTGTAGCTCCCGCCAGAAATAGTGACAGAATATATTGGTGATTTGGAGGCCTTGCCGACATGATATTGAGATGGGACCAGATCTATTTGAAAGCTTATCAAACAAGCTTTCTATCAAGTGCTCATTGACCTCGATTGCACTCCGGATGGATGAGTTATGGCCTTCCCAATGAGGCACTGTCGGGCTGCCGACGAACCGAAAGTTCAACTTTGATGAACTTCCATTATGGAACACATTTGAACCTACAATCAAATAGTGACATGTACATGTGGAACCAAGTGAATTATAACCAAAGCCACTATGCAAATATAGGAACAAGCGCACCTTATAATCATTATTCGTATCCGAAGGTGCCATGTCCTCATCATCCTCCTCTTCTTGACAACAAACCGTCCTCGGTTTGAGCTTAGCTGGAGGACAAGTTGTCGGTAGTAGCCAACATTGCTCCCCTTCTTGAAATTTAACATATTGCCTCATTACAAAACTTGGGGATTTCGACATGACAACATTATCGCTATTGGTGCCCTCTAGTTGATCATATTTTTGCACAATGAAAGGAGATTTCAGAGTTGAACAAATATAGACACGATGCACCATATACTCTCCTTTACAATTATATTTGCCAATAAAGTGACATGAACATCTAGATAACCATGGCAATCATGCACAATTAAATTTCTCCTCCAAACTACTCAGAGCACATAGTGTCTCAAACTCAATATACCCCAAAGTATTTAGAGAAGACAACAATTTTAGTTCATCTTGTTCAGTGGCAATTGGAAGCAATTGTTTATTTTTAGCACAAGTATTTGGTTCCAAAACAAAAGAATCATTCTCATTCACTGGTTGTGGCACGTTAATAATCATATCATTATCACACAACTCTTCTCTATCGCAAAGATCAGTAGAACATTCGCCATGTGTCAAAGGTAAATCAATAGAAGATTTTAGTATAGAATTATTAGCATCATTGGTGGAAAAAATCAGCACATCAAGAGAGCTCTTACCTGATACATTTACCTGTTCTTTCTCAGTCACCTTGTCCTCTTTTTGGGATACATGCTACAAAATATTAGTTCCAACAAGAGGCAAAGCACTATCTCCATTTTGTAAAAATTCAGATTTAGATGACGGTATTGTAATATCTGAAATAGCCCATTCTTTTCTAAAAGGCTCATTTTTTCTTCTCTCTGCTCTCATGAGATCTTCTCTTAAAATTTTAGTAGTAGTCATAGGTATAAAAGTAAATTTTCTACCATTATATCTGAGCAAATATTTATTAGTAGTTGTGTTGTGCAAAACATTATTTTCAGATATCCATGGCTTGCCTAGCAATAATTGACATGCTTGCATAAGTACTATGTCAAATTCTGCGCTGTCCTTATAAAGACCAATTGAAAACTCAATACGAGCAATTTCAGTTACCTTTATCTTATCCCAAGAATTTACCCATTGGATGTAATATGGATGTGGATGTGGCTGTGTGGTCAGACCAAGCTTCTCAATCATCTCTAAGCTTGCAAGGTTGTTGCAAGTCTCACCATCAATCATAACACGACAACGTCGTTCCTTCACAACAAAGTATGTTTGGAACAAGTTGTTGAACTGGTTTTGCTCTGCCTTCTCCATTTGAGAACTGAGCACGCGCTGTGCAAATTCTGTAGTACATGCGGGAGGTGACGGTGATGATGTTGTTGTAGCAGCGGAGGAGGAAGGTTGTGTGCACGCTCTAGCGACCGCTTTTGCAATTATTTCATCCATCCTTGTAGTCAGTCGGTCCATGATGTCCTGCATTTCACACTTAAAAAGAAACTCGTTGTTTGGCATTGTTAGCAATCAGAATAAATGCCCTATCAACTATTTATTGGCCAGTGGAATCACACTCTCACACGTCTTACTAAGTTCTTATAAGGTTCTTACCAACGCAAAGCAGTGGACGGTACAACCGGTGGCTGGTTCATGATACCTGTGAGGGTGTGACACCAAGATTGCAAGGGTCTTTTTCTGTACCGATCTGAAGTATACGTGGAGCTTGGGAGGCACGAAAAAGAACAAATATATATATGTGGCACACAAGTCAGTGACAAACAGCAATATTAAATAAATGTCCAGAGCACTTGTCTTAGTTGCTGGCCTATACGTGTTCCTATCACCAGTTGTGATAAACAAGAGAGGAAACAAGGATGAAAGGAAACAAGTATCAAAGGTAGCAACGGATGTGAACAAGGCAAAAGGTATCACAAATAATAGAGCTATTGAGTGTTCCTTATGTGCTCCTTTTCGATATCTTCTATTCTCTTTTACTATTTTTTTCCTTTTATTTTTTGTCCAATCTTTTTTTTTCTTGCTTTTGCTCTTTTGATATTTTTTTCTCAGCAAGGAGCACACAAGAATAAACCACAAAAAAATTGAGCTCAATTGAATAAAAGATGTGGGCTATAGAAAATTAGGACTGTGCTCTAAAAAGCATACAAAACTTGTGGGTCCAGAAACTCAATTTTCCTAATCGAATTTCGCAAATCTAATTTTTGTGAACCCAGCATCGCTGGGATGAAATAGATCTAAAATTTTCTGGCGTTCTCCATAGATATAATTTTTTTCCCGTTTCGAGTTCGGATACAAAAGTTATGACTGTTTTAAGGAAGTTGCTCGAATCAGGGATTTAGTGGACATAAGATACAAACCGATGGTGATACGGAATAGCGGCGGGTGGAGGTATCAACACAAACTAGAAAAGAACACAATCTAAACCAGCAACAAGACTTTGACCTAGGACACAAACTCAACAAAGCGGACTCTGAAACTGAATCATGCAAAGGCTATGGCGCGGATGGTTATAGGATAGGAAACAAATAAGGCATTGGACTATGGGATAAAAGCAAAAACACTCGAACTAAGGGTAAGATGCGAACTTGACGGTATACCTGAAGCTCTGATTACCACTTAATGGGGATGGGGTCCCGATCTTCCGTCAGGATCAAGATAAACAACAATTTGTTCAGAGAGCAACACACCGATCTGGCTTCAGATCACAAAGACCCAAACCCTGCAACCTTAGCACCACATCTCCTCTGGTTATCAACCGTGTCACAATCCAGTTGACCTCGCCAAGAAGGCTAATCCCTGCTGCGAATCAAAGAACACAAGCAAGAACAAGATAAAAAGCAACTCAATTAAAGTTACAATTGCAGATGAATGATTAAGCACTCGAAGTTGGGGTCTTGCAAACCGATAACGGCGACTGTTCAATAACAGATTGATCTAAACCAAAACCCAAAATCTAAAGTAGGTGGTGGCTACTGATTATATAGCCTAAGGGACGTCCAAGGATCCCTCTTCACGTCCTAAAGGTGTCCCAACACGTTATAAGGCCCAACGGCCCAAAAGACGACGACGTAGCGCCGTGACAGATTCTGGATGTCAACTTGTTTCAACGATTCCCATTGATTCTGATGGAATTTTGATGTGGTACCACTTCCATTGGTTTCCTTATGAAATTATCTTTCCATCCATATGTGGATCATCAAAAACGGAGTTCGGATGCGTCCTGGGCGTCCGTTTTATTGTAGACTAGTCCTGACAGCCGAGGCAGACTCGAACTCGGATTGGACTGGGCCTCTGGCTTGGCTTGGACATCCTTGCTGGCCTCCTAAGGTGGTGGCCAAGGAGGAGGACGTACAAGGCCATCTCTTAGGCGTTCTCCATCTTCTTGGGGCATGCTCCAACTTGGGCCTGGGTCCCAAGGATGTCTAACAAGCCCATGACGACAGTGTAGCTCCCGCCAGAAATAGTGACAGAATATATTGGTGATTTGGAGGCCTTGCCGATGTGATATTGAGATGGGACCAAATCTATTTGAAAGCTTATCAAACAAGCTTTCCATCAAGTGCTCATTGACCTCGATCGCACTCCGGATGGATGAGTTATGGCCTTCCCAATGAGGCACTGTCAGGCTACCGATGAACCGAAAGTTCAACTTTGATGAACTTCCATTATGGAACACATTTGAACCTACAATCAAATAGTGACATGTACATGTGGAACCAAGTGAATTATAACCAAAGCCACTATGCAAATATAGGAACAAGCGCACCTTATAATCATTGTTCGTATCCGAAGGTGCCATGTCCTCATCACTCACCAGCCCTTTATAGTCCAGGTGCTGGGAGGAGTTGTTTGTTTTCTACTCAGATACAAGGTCAGAGTCCTAAGCTATGCTTTGGGCGCCTTTCCTTGTATAGTCTGAGTTGGAGTTTTTGGTCTTGCACATTGCTTTGCTCCGTGTTCTTCTTGGCGGTTGGACTGTGGGCCTCGTTACCAAGGCCCACTTCCCTACAGTACGGTCTATGGGGGGTCGTAAAGTTCCCCATCGATAAGCCCCCGAGCATTTCATGATTGAGCTTCAAGGGCCTAGTTGTTGTAGACTTGATTCGGGTTCTTCTTGAAGTGAAATCTTGAGATGGTCTTCTTCGGTTCTTCTTTTGACTGATGTGCACTTTTTGCTCTGAGTTCTTTTCTGTTGAGCGCAGCGAGTGTAGCCCCCGAGCCTCTTGTTTTTTGGTACAAAAAGCTGGAGGGTCAAAAATAAAAAATGTACTTTTCTGTGGTGGGTACTTGCAGCCCCCGAGCCTTCTCCGGGTTCTTTTCTATTGAGAAGAAGCCGGTAGAAGGTTCTTGATTTATGTTCCTTTGGTCTTTGTCATTTGTTGGTCATGGATGGGTTCTGTATACCCATGTTTGAGCATCTTCTTTTACTTTTTGTCAGGAATCTTGCTTTTGAGCACTATTCACCTTTGTTGCTTTGCTCTTTTGTTCTTTTCCTCTTTCTTTCTTGTGATCTTTAGCCTCGCTTGCCTCTGGCTTGTTATAAATACCTTCTTTGTTGGTTGTGGCTCTGTCTTGAGTCGGACATTTCTTCTTCAATTCTTTTCTTCATTCATAGCTATGCTGGTGTGTGAGGTTGAGCAGCCCCCGGGCTTTCATGTTGGCAGTTAGAAGAGTTCTTGTGAAAGGGGTTAGAAGCAGACTAATCCCTCGGGGAGATTTTCCTGAGAAGTTTGAGGGAGCAGGTAGAAGAGTTCTTGTGATGTGGCTTCCATGCTTGCTCTATCTGCCTTTCAATCTTCGGGTTGTCACTGTTGTCGGTCCTGGGTTGGCAGATGTGGTGCTCTCTACTTTCTTGGTGGTCAATGCTTGCACCTAACTCTTGCTGGCTGACCCCGAGTTGGAGGTGACCCTATCAGTATCCTTGTTCAGGATGTGGCTGTCTCCTTGTCCATAACCCGGGATTTGCTTCATCCTCTGTGGTTGTAGTGTATCTGGGTTGTGTTTATTTTGCTAGGTATTAACCAGGGTTCTCCTGCTCTTTACCACGGTGATTCTTCTGTGGCCTTGGTTTTATCTCTGTATTTTGTGACTTGTGGTCTTTTGTAGTAGTCGCATTCCTCAAGGTTCCTTATCAAGGTATTTAGAGACTCCTTCTTATTGTCATTCTGTAAACCGTGTAATCTTGTATCCTTGTAATTGAGAAGATGAATGTATTCTCCAGTTCCGTTTTGTCTTGATGCTTGTTTTTCTTGTGATGACGGGTTCTTTCCTGGGTGTCCGGGTTGTTTCTTTGACCGATCCTTGCTTCTGTTAATCTGGCTGTTGAAGAATTCAATGCATGTCCTCACGGGCTGTACTGTTGTTGTGGCATATTCTCTTGGATATGCTTTATCTTGTACTGTGACTGCTCTGGTATGTACTGTTCTCTCATGGTAGTCAGGTCATGCCTGACTTTTACTGTAGTCCTTGTGACTCATAAGGACTGTCCTTTTAGAATCTTATTTCTTCCTAGACTTGGTGTATGTGCACCTGTTGTTGCTCTATAAATACTTGCCGGTCTGATGCTTCTTGTTCTTGTCTCGCTTGTAGTCTTCTCTCTATTTCCTTGTAACCATGTGTACTGTAGTTTGCGAACTTGATGAGCCCCCAGGCTTGTTCTCTCTCTTCTATCCCTTCTATCAGTAAATGGTGTAGGTCTTGTGATTGAGACTAGTAGCAGGCTAGTCTTGAGGTGGCATTTAGCTATAAGGGGCATTGAGGCAAATGGTGTAGGACTTGTGATATGGATGGTGCATGTTGCGCTGCCTGGTGTTCAAGTGCATGCCCTCTATCTTTTTTGCTCTCCTTACAGTGATGATCAGCACGTGGTCCGGCTTGTTCTTCGACAGTCCGTTGTAGATCAGCCATTGTTCTGTCTTCTGCTGTGCCATCGTGGCTCAGTCCGGTGCAGATCAGCACATGTTGGGAGGAGGCGCCGAGTTCTTTTGTCAATCTTGGATGACATGTGGGTGCCGCCTCTGCCATCTATAGCAATCTGGATGTGCGTCTTTCCTTTGGAGAAAAGTACGTCCGGGTTGTTTTATCCTGCTTGGCAATATTGAATCTTGGTGCAGAGGGATACAACCTCGAATTCCACTAGGTTCTTTGCTGCCACTCAAGAATGATTTCCTTTGCTTTCTTTGTTGAATTTATCATATCTTGTACTCTGTTGTAATCTCAATGTTCTCCCAATCAGGAAATAATGAATATGATTATCTCTGCTGAAGGCTGAGTTGTTTGCCACTATGTCTGAGTTCTTCTCTATATCTGCATACTTTTGCTATAGAGTAGTGTTGTTGCCGACTTGTTGTACCCTTTTTCTGCGTTGTTTCCTTGTCAATGGTTTTGGCATCAGACCGTTGAGATCTACACAGACCGTTGCTTTCCTTATCCGTTGTGCATGCCATTGATTGCGGAACAGTAATTTTTGGTAACCGTTACATGTGGGCCATGTATTTTTTCCTTTTATAAAATGACTGCCCTGTTACTGTTGCTTCACTTGCCTTTGTGGTGAAAAATTCCCCAATCTTGAGAAAAAACCCTAGCATTGCATCCGCCGCCTCCAATCTCCTTGCTGCTGCTATATTTAGCCCTTGCTCTTGATTGATGGTGAAGAGGAACAAGGGCAAGGGTGAGTTTGTTGACGAGGAAGAAACTCTCAAGCAAATTGACAATCCTGAATTCATGGCTATGAGGCGGATGCAGAAGCAGTTCCCAAAGCCGATGACGTAGGAGGCGGAGCTAGACTTGCTGGTTGCCCACGGGCTCATCCAGGAGAAATTTCTTTCTAATTTCTCTTCCCCTGGTGAGCATTTGATTCCGTCTCCTTCTCCTGATCAGTCTGTTCTTTTTGTTCCTTTTGTGCGGGCAGGGCTCTATTATCCCCCGTCTGACTTCTTGTTAGAGTTTCTTGGATCTTATCAGATTCAAGTTCATCATCTTACCCCAAATGGGGTTCTTTTTCTATCTGCCTTCACACATTTTTGTGAAGTTTTTCTTGGAATTCCACCTTGTCTTCTTCTTTTCTGCTACTTCTTTCGTATGCGGCTCTCTGATTCTAAGAATCCTCCCCTCTTTGGTTGCTGCCTCATTCAAACCCATCAAGGGGTGACTTTTCCTTCTCTTACTCTTTCTGATTCTGTTAAAGATTGGGCTAAAAATGGTTTTATGTCCCAAAACCGGCTCCTTCTTTTTCTTCTGATCTTTCTGTGACTCCGAGTGCTTTACCTATTTGGAAGGATAAGATTTCTACTGCTGAAACTGCTACTCTCAAGCCTGTACTCGTCTGAGTTAAGGTTTTGCATCAGTTGGGCTTAACTGGTAACTGCATAGTTGCTAGTTTTTTGCGTCGTCGGGTGCAGCCTCTTATGTAGAGGGTGCATTTTGGTTTTGAGTACACTGGTTCTTCAGATCCTTCTCGACTTATTCTGGATGCCGAGTTATCTAAAGAAGTCATCCTTGAACGGTTGGGGTGGATTCTTAGTGGTGTCTCAGTGATGCCCGCTCGTGTGGACGAGTATGATGCTGCTCACCCTCCTCCTGAGGTATGCATATGCCTTCCCGAGTTCTTTTTTGTTGTTAATAATTTGCATCTGTTGTTGACTTTGCCTGACCTCTTATTGCAGGGTTTTGGCCGAGCTTTTAAGCTCGAGATAGCTATTGCTGGTGGTGGTGAGGCTGCTGTTGAAGAGCCCACCAAAGAAAAAGATGAAGATAATGATGCTGTTGCTAGTCCTGTGGTAGTTGCTGCCACCAGGCTATGTTCTTCTTCTGCTAGGTTTATTACTGGCTTGTTTGAAGGTCAACACTCCTATGTTGAGTATGTTCCTGATCCCAGAATTGCTCAATATATCTTGTCATCTAGGAAGCAGTGAACTGAGGCTGCTTCTAAGCAGTCGTTGCCCAAGAGGCAACGCTCAACTCGTCAACATTCTTCAACAGGTAATATTCTTGTAGGTGAGCTTGTGCTTAGCCTTTCCTGAGTTGTTTTCTTTGTTTTGATTTGTCTTTGCTAATCCAAGCTCTGTTTGTTGTTTTGATAGAAGGTCAGTCTGTTGCCTTGAACGAGGTGGAGACTGAGGATGAGGTCCCCTTGACCACTCGGCCGTAAGTTTTTTGCTGTAAATTTCCTTGTGCTTGTCTTTTTGCTCATTTCTACAATAACTGAATTGTTTTTTTCAATATAGTCATCAACCGGCACCCTGTGCCCCTTCTATGACAGTTGTATCTACTTCTGTCCTAGGGGCCATCCCAATCCCCTCCTTTGAGGTGGTTGAGGATGATTTGTTTGATGTGCCACTCCTGAGTCTTGGCTTCTCGGGGGTGGCAGGTAGCTTCAAGAAGGCTATCAAGTAAGTTCTGGCTTCTTTTCTCTTTGTCTTGATAATTTTTGCTTCTTTGATTAATCTGGGTTCTTTTTTCAAATGCAGGCCTTCTGAGGATGCCTCGTCTTCTCTAGCCCTTGGGGCTGAAAAAACTTTACAAGAATCTGCTGTTGGTAAGCTCTTGTTTTGCCTTGCCTTTTTGTCTTTTGTAAAATTTATGTATCTTATGTCCTTATAATTCTGCTTTTTGTAGCTTCTCCTCCTCGTGTTGCTCCTCTTGAGCCACATGTTGAGGAGTAGAATGTTGGAGCCCTGGTGCCCTCTTAGGAGGAGCACCAGGTTGTGGATAGCCCTTCAGGGATTTTTGCTGCTGCTCTCCTGCCATCTGGTTCAACTCTTCTAGATGCCCTCGAGGCTGCAACTCAGACTGATGCGGCAGTGGGTGAGGGTTCTGATAACTACCCTCCTCCTGCTTCTACTGCTAATGCTGACTGGCCATCAACATCTGGGCCGAGTACTCTTCTGTTATCTTGGGCAGGAGAGGAAATGGCTCAGCTTGGCCGAATTGAACGGTTGGCCGAGTTGGTCTCTTCATGGGAGGCTTATGGTGCCAAGCTCAAGGTAATGTACTAAATTTCTTTGCTTCTTTGCTTTCATTCTTCCCTGTCTTCTTATTTCTCATAAGATTTTTCCTTGCTGTAGTCTTTGCTTGAAGATCAAGATCTCTTGTTTGGTCCTCAAGAGGTGCGATCTGCTGCTCTTATTAAGGCCAACTTGAAGAATGCTGAGTCCGAGTTGACTCAGGTTCGTGCCGAGCTAGCTTAGGAGAAGGAGCAGCGTAGAATTATGGAGGTTGCTCTCAATGCCAGGGTTGCTGATGCTGATGCTGTCTGAGATTCTTCTCTGAAGGCTATAGCAGAGGCTCAAACTAAGAGTTTAGATTTGAAGGGGGAGAAAGCTGGTGAGTCCCCCTTTCATTGCTTTAATATATTTGTTTGGGCTCTTTCTCTTGTTTTCTGAGTTGATTCCTTCCTCTTTCAGCTCTTGTTAAAGAGAAGGAGGTCTGGATGAAGGAGAGGGAGGAGATGGTCAATACCCTCCGTACCTCTGAGAATAATGCTGAATCTGTAAGTACCCTTGCTGATTCAAAACTGTAAGAGGCTCAGGATTTATTTGCTCAGGCGCAATTGATGAGATCCGGTGCTGATCGTGATATTGTTCAGGCAATGAAGTCAGTACAAGACTTGCAGGGGAGGCTGAAGGCTGCCCATGATCAATTCCGGGCTCTTTATGCTATAGTCACTCCCATCATTGCTTCAGTTTGTCGGCTAGAAGACAGGGATCTGGGCCTTGGAGGTATAATACCGGTGCTTTCTTCCCGGTTTTATGATTTTGTAAAGAGTGGCTTTCGCCGATGCATCAACAATGTGGTTTCATATGTCCAGGTTGTTGCCCTGATGCCTCTCTTGAGCAGATTACTAAAGCTTCTATATCGGCTGAGTTTTCAAGACAGTGGGAGGAGGCCAAAGTAGAGCTTAGTGGTCTATCAGACCAAATTTTGGAACAGATGAATGTGCTTCCTACTGAGCCTCCAGCTCCTTAGATATTTTGTGTAATGAACTTGTGGTTTCTTGTAATATATATTTGCCTCTTGTGAATGTGATCAAGCTTTGCCCTGCTTTTGAATTTGTCTTTGACTGATATGAGCAGGCTTCGACCTGTCTTTCTTTTTCTTCTGAGATGTCTTTTGAATAATATGGACAAGTTTTGCCCTGTCTTTTCTTGTGGCTTTTTCGTGCTTTGCCATAGCTTGTTTCTTCTTGATGATGTAATGGAGTTGAAGGAGTTGATTATACTTTTCTTGGGGTAATCAACCGATTTATACTATAGATCTACGTCATTCTTGGGGCGGAGTAGTTCTGAGGGTAAGCTCCCGAGTTGTAATTGTTACTTGTGCCGCTTTTGGGGCGAAGTGGTCGACCATACTGCTCTTGGAGTAAATGGCCAAGTTATTTTTTGCTGATTGTACCGCTCCTTGGGCAAAGTAGTCGATCATACCGCTCTTGGGGTAGGCAACCGAGTTGTTGGAGTGCTTGTGCCCCTCCTTGGGCGAAGTAGTCGATCGTACCGCTCTTGGGGTAGGCGACCGAGTTGTTGGAGTGATTGTGCCGCTCTTTGGGCGAAGTAGTCGATTGTACCACTCTTGGGGTAGGCGACCGAGTTGTTGGAGTGTTTGTGCCCCTGCTTGGGCGAAGTAGTCGATCGTATCGCTCTTGGGGTGGGTGACTGAGTTGTTGGAGTGTTTGTGCCCCTCCTTGGGTGAAGTATTCAATCATACCGCTCTTGGGGTAGGCGACCGAGTTGTTTTTGTAGATAACGCTATTTGTTGGGCATAGTAAACAATCGTACCAGCTCTTGGGGTAAGCGATCGGACCCGTATAGCACAACCGTTTCTGGGTTGGCTGTTTGTAGGGTAAGTAAGCAATCGTACCAGCTCTTGGGGTAAGCGATTGCGCCCATATAGCAACAACCGTTTTTGGGTTGAGCTGTTCGCAGGGCTGCCCCTTTTTCCCCAACCTGATTACGGGTTGGTTCTATCCATTAGATAGGGCTATCAGTTGTACCATCTCTTTTATGGTAGAGTGACAAATGCTAGCTTGGGTCTCCTTACCCAAGAAGCTATTTGGCCGTTGGCCGTCAGTCAAACCATCTCCATATGGTTGAGTGACAAGATTGCCCATGTAGCGCAACTGTTTCTGGGTTGGCTGTTAACAGGGAAGCCCCTTTTTCCCCAACCTGATTACGAGTTGGTTCTGTCCATTGGACAGGGCTCATATTTGAAGTCGTTCTTCTTGAATAATTTCTACTTTATTTCTCTTGAAACTTGAGTACAATCTGTTGTACTTAATTGTAGAATCTTTTGAGCTGGCTGATATGCCAAGCGTTCTTTATAGGTATTTCATCTGGAGTCATCAACTCGTATGTGACGGGTCCTGTTGCTATCTTCATGATGAAGGGTCCTTCCCATGGACTGAGTAGTTTGTGTCATCCATCTTTCTTCTAGATTAGTCATAATACTAAGTCCCCTGGCTTTAGTGATTGGGGTTGAGTACTTTTGTCATAATGTCTTCGTAACCCTTGCTGATATCTTGCATTTTGGATTATTGCATTGTCTCTTATTTCTTCTATTGAATCAATTTCTAACCGCCTTGTTTCTTCTGTTTCGCCTTCTTTATATTGTTCTATTCTTGGAGATAGCCATATCAAGTCGGCTGGTAGTACTGCCTCTGATCCATAGACCAGAAAGAACGGTGAGTATCCGGTGGCTCTGCTGATCTGGGTTCTTAGACCCCATACTACTTTTGGTAGTTCATCGATCCATTTTCCACCATAATCTTTCAAATCTTCATATAATCTTGGTTTTAAGCCTTGTAATATGAGTCTATTTGCTCTTTCGACTTGTCCATTGACCTGTGGGTGTGCTACTGATGCAAAGTCGATTTCTATCCCACAATCCTTTACCCAGTATTGGAATTCTCTTGCTGTAAATGGTGAACCAAGATCTGTGATTATTCTATTGGGCATGCCAAACCTATGCATTGTAACACCTCGGGTGTTAGCCTTGCATAACTTGACTTGCATAACATGAGCATGAGCATCAAGCATTCATAAATCATCATTTACAATTGAAACATTTGATCGAAACATATGAAACATTGCTTGTTATCTCGTGTTTCTTGGAACATATGCATATGATCATGTGCAAATGAATGCAAGTGGGTAATGCTAGCCACTAAAACACCTTAGCTACACTTAGGTTAACAAAAGGAACCTTGTTCATGAAGGTCACCCTTCATGATCAAGCACTTAAGTAGTATTACATGTATTGACCTGGATAGCTCTATGAGTGACTACTACATGAAATGCTTAAATGACCTTGCAAATTGTTTAAACATGCTTAGAGTATCATCATGAACAACTTTGGTATTTAGGGCTAGGGCTAGTTTGGTCATTAAGCCATGCTTTGATGTGTTTCATCTTTTAAATGTGACATGTTTGACCAATTTGGAACTAGGTGTTAGAGACCTTGCATGGAGGAGTTCACTAAAGCAATGTTGTAGTGTTTGACATAAGGAACAACTTTGATTTTTGGGTCTTTGACTGATTCAGCTCCTAACATGTGTGAATTTGGGTTTCAAAAATTAGAGAAATCACAATTGCTACACTTAGCAAATTTTTGCTAAGTCGTGAACACTGACAGCCTGACAAGCCAACTTTGAGCATGATTTTACTCGGTTTAGGTTGAGAATTAGAGTATGCTGCCTTAACAAGAGTTGGAGATGGTACATAGATCTACAAGTTTGCTGTTGACGGATTTCGTTTTTTCTGCACGGTTTAAGTGAACGAACGTCATCAAACCGCGCTGTCAGGCATGAACGATTGCTTGTCTGACGAACTGAATCGCCGTTTCGGTGGCCGACCGGCGCAGAGCATTGCCGCCGCGTGGCGTGAGAATCGGCCGCGCGTCGCCGCCGGTCTATCCGCGTAGGCCACGATGCGCCTAGGCGCGCCTTCATCACGCCAGCGCCCGCCCGCACTCAGCCGCGCTCCATTTTCGCTTCGCCTCGGCCTTTCTTCCTTGCAGCAGCAGCCGCCGAGCTCTCGCAGCTCCGCCGTCGCCATAGCCACGCACAGCTCGCGCCTAGCCACTCCAGCACCACCGCCATAGCTCCACCGTCTCCCTAGCACCCCATTGCTTCTCCCCGTGCCTGCTGACAGCACTTGGTAAGCCGCCGCAGCGCATGCAAGCTCGCAGGAGTTTCGCCGTGAGCCCCGTCGTCGTGGCCACGCCGCCACAGTCCTTCTCCCGCTCTATTGGCTAGCGCGCTAGGTCCCCCAGCGTTCATAGATGCTTGTCCGCACCTTGGGTTGAGCCGCCGGGGTCATCACCGGCGTACCGCCGATGTCCTGCCCCGCCGTTCCGCCATGGTCGTCGCCGTCAGCTCTAGAGTCGACGATACGTCCGGCCATGTGGCTCAGTAGGTTCGCTAGGTCACGTAGATCACGTAGCGTAGATGTCATTGCCGGCGAAGCTCGTCGTCAACGAGCCGCAGCCGCGCAGTGCCTAGCAGCGCCGCTGCTCTGCTTCGAGTCAATGACATGTGGGGTCCCCTGACCACCGGGTCCCACCGGTCAGCGACTCCGTGTTTGAAGGCTAACTCATTTGATTCCAGTTTTTTATTTCTTTTGTGATTTTCATATCTTCAGTTTGGTAGCTCCTAAATTTGTGAAATAAATATGGTTGTGTTCCATAGGAAGTGTAGTATTTAAGAAAAATATGTTCTTGGCTTCAACAGTAGAAATGTCTGGAGATTTAAATAAGGATTTGAAATGTGCTTTTGAATGCATTCAAATTTGTTTATTTTATATCTAGAGTTCCTTTGCTCCAAAAATTATGAAATTTTTGTGGTAAGCTAGTCTTAGCATATATGAACTCTGGTAAAAATTTGAAGACCAGTGCATGTGTAGAATTATAGTTATAGATTTTTCTTTTATGGCTAGCAAATCCTTGCATGAATTTTTATAAATTATTTATGAGTCCAAAATTCAAAAAATTTGTTGGAGGTAATCCTAGTACCATATGTATGTTAAGAAAAATAGGAAATCTGTTGCTTGACACTTTTCAATAGGATTTTCCATTTATGCTATTTCAAGCCTTGCTGCAATATCATTTTTGTATAGAATGTTCTACTTAGTAAAATGACATGAAATTTTTATAGTAGTCCTTTTATAGCATTAGTAAGGCACTGTAAATTTTTGAGAATTTAATGAGTATGTCTGCTATAGGTTTAGTATTTAACCTAGATATCTAAATAAAATAATAAAGGAAATTAAATAAATAGTTTGGGCTTCACCATTATATTATCTTAACTGTATTTGGTATGCTTAAACTGTTGGTAGATTCTATGTTGTCAAATTTTGAATGATTACATGAAGTAGAAGTATTATTACTTTATATTGCATGTTAAATAGTTTCCGGACTAATTCTAGAGTGTGATGAGTTGCATGTTGAAACTGATGTGTACTGTAAAAATGGTTAATAGCAAAGTTATAGAGAATTTGATAAGCTTTCCAGAAAGTCCTAGGATCACTGTTTTTGGATTAGTAGAACTCCAGTTATGAGTGAAACAAGTAGCTACTGTTTGTGGCATAGTCGATGCATTGTAGAAGTAGTTAAGTAATAATCGAGAAGAGATATGCACCTACTCAATCAACGTGATGCACTTGTTAACATATATGCATTCGTAATACTTATGCCATACTCATGCAACTAGGATCGGAGGAAGAGATCACGTTGCTGGAATTCGAAGAAGCAGAGGAAGGGAACCAGCAGGAGGATCCGCAAGCCGTAGCTCCCGAAGGCGTGGAGCAGAACCCTAAAGAGCTTCCGGAGTGTCCTGACCACCGCCCTACTTCCTTTCTGCGAGGCAAGCCTCGGAGCATTATAAGTCTCCTAGTAATTTACAAATGTTTACAACGTATTTATGATTGATGCATTAGGTTATAAGAGTTGAATGAAACCACTTGATGCATGTACATTCCTTGTCCAGATATTACACCTTTAACCGGTATAGGTCCAGGAAATCGAAAATATATGCTTAGCCATGCTTAGACTAGTAGAAGTCAGGTGATGTCCTGTCACCTGCGAGATATAGGTGGATACCGGAGCACGGCTGGCTATATCTGCTATCGTGAAACAGAATCATGAGGTAAAAGTAAATTGAGACCGGACGGGAAGTCGATAGAGAAGCAACAAGACATGGAGGTCTTGGGTGTGGACTTATCCTCGTCTGTGTCGATTAAGGACCGTACCGTTGTTGGCGCTTCTGACAAGATTGAACAGCATGCCTCTCACTTAGCTAGGCCGGATAACTCGTTCCGACCGCGAAGCTGAGTAATTCAACTCAGGCCGGGAACCGTTCTGTTGTGCGCTCCTTCCGGGGAACGATCAGACTGAGCCCAAGGGCAGGCTTGGCCTGAGCATCCTAGCATCTGGTGTTCCAGATTGTGCGGCGCGGTACGGACCCGTGAAATGTGTACCTGAGTTGTACCAAAGGTGACCTAAGACTATCGTGGCTGGTAGATCTGGGTTTGTGTTAGGAATAAATTCCCAGCTGGTTGAAATCGATTCGAATCGCCGTCTCTCCCGGATAGTGAGAAACTTGGCTAGTCCCAACATCATAGCAACTATGTTATGAAACATGATGGTTCGGATAAAAAGGGAATTACAATACCTGCTATGGTTATTATTGTATGCTTCTAAATGATATACCACATGTTTGACACAGGATAGTTGCTAACCTAGAAATGAATAGTTATAATTAACTTGGTAAAGAATTGGTAACTGTACCATGATTTAATGGCTTTTACGCAAAAATGTTGTCAAGTTACGTCCACGTATACAGCCATGCATGATCCTTGGAGTCATTTTATTTCTGGTTCATGACGGGTAAGTCTAGCTGAGTACCTTCTTGTACTCAGGGTTTATTTTCCCATTGTTGCAGATGGCACTATGTATCATGGGTATTGCAAGAGTTGCTTCTATCCCGCTGTGGATGAGGAGTAAGCCTTGGGCAGGCTTCTTTATTAATTCCTATCCTTGCTTTTGTGGACCGTGATCTGGCTTGGCACTAGTATCAAACTATGTTGGAAACTTTATCTTCGAACTTAATTGCTTCCGCTTTATTTATCAAACTTGGTTTGTAATAACTTTTATTCGTACTCTGATGATGAAAAGTATCTGTGAACTTTATGTAATTACGTGGCATGTATGTTGAATCCTGTACGATCTTGGTTGTTGTAAATCGTTTATCGAGACCCGTTGTGATACTCGTCGGACTACTGGGTTTATATGGGTTCAAGTATGACCATGTGACCGCTTGCGGATTGCCATTGTACTTGTATTCTTATAAATTGGTCGGTTCTGCGACAGCTGGCATCAGAGCAAGATTCAACGTTATTTGTCACAAGTGTATTTAAAAACAAAAGTTTTTGTTTTCCAAAAACCCTTCTCTAGCAACTAATAGATATATAATAGGTATTTGAAATCTAAAGTGTGCCAATGATCACTTTCTTTATGCCCAAATTAAGGACTATTAGGTGGCCATTTAAGTACTAACATGGAGGGTTTTTACTTCGTCGTCCATACGGCGTGCTATAGTATGGATGCCATTCACTTGAGTGGTAATGTATGGATCAAATGCCCCTACACCAAGGTAAGAAGAGTGTATGACCGCAAGATGTGAGCATGCGGTCGGGAAGAGTTAGCTATGGTATGGCTATGTATGCATGCTTGCATGTGTATATGGTACGTATTTAATTATGGGTTTAAATTATTGTCGGGTAGATTGATACGGAAGTATATGTATGGGTATACATATATGGAAGTATTTACAAGTACATTCTGCATATTTCATTACGGGTTTAGGGCTGAAATGAAATTTTTATGCAGGTACACTAACAACGAAACGTGTAGCTCGACTAGTTACGCTAATTATGAGAGAACGTATGTATGCCACCGTGTCTACCGTTAGAAACAAATTTTTCCTAAGTTTGTGAGGACGTACGGCACGAGCATGCATCATGTTAAATTACCATTCACATAACTACATTGTTCCTCCCCTTATCAAATTCTTACTCGGTTATGTAACTCTTACCCATTATGGCATTGTCTCACCAAAGGGTACATGTTAATGGTGCAGATGGCACGCACCAAGCAGACTGCTCGCAAGTCCACCAGAGGCAGAGCTCCTAGCCGTCAGCTTGCTCCACGTACCCGTCAATGTCACATGTTCCTTGGAGAGTTTGGGATGCCTACACTCTTGTGGAGAGTGCTCAGCTATGTAGGCTATCCTGATGGAATGGAACCCCGCTACTTCTGGGCGAATGAGCGGTTGGAAGAAGGTCTCTTAGTTACTGTGGAGGCCATTGTTCGTCCCCGAGGTGACGATTCTGAGTGGACAGGCTGGTGTTATGAGTCAACTAGTAGGACTGCTGAAGAAGCAGCTGGCAGGGCAGCCTTTGGGATCCTGAGAGATATAATGGATCGTTTTCCTCAGGAGCTAGCAGCCGCTTTGGTTGGAGTCTTTCTGAGGGGTAACCCCTCCACTGACTCATGGCAGCAGGCAAGAGGTAGATCTTTGGAGATTGGTGCAGCAGAAGGGCAGAACAGTGATAACCCTGCCATGAGCGCCATGTTCGCAATGATGAGAGTGTTAGATGGAGTTGAGGGTAGCCTCAGACGTGTGTCTGGTGCTCTTGGTCATGCCCGTGAGGACCGACGTCAGCTTCAGAGGGAGCACGATGCCGAGATTGAGAGGCTCACTGAAGAGATGACTCGGTTAACTCACCAGCGGAATGCAGCCTGGTCCAGGGAAGATGTCCTAAGAGCTCGATAGTTTGAGCTAGGACAGCAGCTGGCCAATGCGGAAGAATACAACGATAATCTGCATGAAGAGGTTCATCTACTGAATAATCAGTTCCACCCTTATGTCCCACCTGGAGCTGCAGAAATGGATCTAGAAGGGTACAAGGAAGAAGAAGAAGTGGAGCCTGAAGAAGAAGTAGAACCTGAGGACGGAGATGATTCTACGTCTGACCTCGATAGTGATCATGAGGAGGATTAGATCGCTTAGCACTTAGTGGAAGGACTAATGTATCACCTTTATTCATGTAATGGACCTGTAGCTCGAACTTGGCATTAGTGACCAGACTATCATGTAATGTTGATTAATTGCACCTTTGGATGAACATCAGTGCAATTCTAGTTCTTTGTCGGTAATCACGCTTTAAATTGCATGCGTTATGAGCACGATAAGTGGTCAAATTGGTGATGTCATGTTGTGAGAATGGATCGTTATGCCTCTATTTTTATTGTGCTTTTGAGAATTTTCTCTAGTAATTTCAGTTTGGCATGAGTACCTAATTCATCTACAATCTCTTGACCTCAACCAATAATCGCTTATTGTTGCAACTTCGCAGATGACGCGCACCCGTGCAGGAGCTAGTAGCAGCCAGGATGGCAACTACGATGACTTGCCACCCCCACCGCCGCCGTCTGCTCAGGAATTCTTTACCCTAGTTCCTAGGAGAGCCAAAGGATAATGGAAGAAGCTTTGCGCCTCATCGCGCAAAACACTGCTCGTGGTCACCCACATCAACCAGGGGCCAAGCCAAATCAGCACAGTACATTCAAGGAGTTTCTGGACACGAAGCCTCCGATCTTCAAGGTGGCTGAGGAACCACTACAGGCCGATGAGTGGCTGAATACCATCAAGCAGAAATTTCGTCTGCTAAGGGTCACAGAGCACCTGAAAGCTGAATATGCTTCTCATCAATTGCAAGGACCAGCAGGGATCTGGTGGACACACTTCCTGTCATCTCTGCCTGCTAATGCGCGAGTGACCTGGGAACAATTCAAGCTAGCTTTTAGGGGACACCATATTCCCCCAGGCCTGATGCGCATGAAGGCAGCCGAATTTATGAGGCTCACTCAAGGAACAAAGTCACTCACTAGAATATATGCACGCATTCAACAACTTGTCAAGATATGCTCCAAGTTTCGTAGATACTGAAGAGAAAAAGATTGAGAGTTTTAAGCGAGGTTTGGGTACCAAACTGATGAAGACTATGGCAAATTCTAGATGTGCCACGTACAATGAGTTTATTAGTGATGCCTTGACCTAAGAAAACCACAACAACATGCATGCAGTTGCTAAAGGTCGCAAGAGGGCATATGAGGCCAGGTGCATCCGGATCTTTCCAGTCAAAAGCACCTATCACTAGCTAGACCACAATTCCAGTCCACCTGCACCCAAGTTTAGGCCTCCACCACCTGAAAGCTCAGAATAATAGGCCGCAGAAACCATTCCGTAAGGCGTTCACTATTGCCTTACCAAAAGGAAATGGCAATCAGGACAGCTCCACCGGATTCAGAAGTAATCAACCATGTTTCAACTGCAACCAACTAGGTCATTGGTCCAAGGAGTGCCCCCACCCCAAGAGGAATGGCAACCCAAATCAGAATACTCAAAGGCAGGATGAATGCCAGGGACACGTCAGGGACAAGTGCATTATACCGCTAGTAGAAGAGGTGCCCGCCGGAGAAGTTGTCATGGCTGGTATGTTTCTTGTCAACAAGCATCCCGCTGTTGTTTTATTTGATTCGAGAGCTTCTCATTCATTTATGAGTCAAGCATTTGCATCTAGACATGATCAAGAAATAATTGAAGTAAGCAAAGGGGGTTATAACATAAGTTCAGCAGGGGGTACTGTTACTACCAAAAAGATAGTCAAAAATGTACTCATCTTAATACAAGGGAGGGAGTACACAACAGATTTGATAATATTGCCGGGATTGTCAATAAGTGTAATCTTAGGCATGAATTGAATGAAGGATCATGGTGTTCTTATTGACACTAGCACCCGTACTATCATGTTGAGAGAACCCACTGGGAGGGGAATGCTTTTCTAGTCCCACTCTCCCACGATTTCGAACCCCAACATTTAGCCTATGCTATCCAAACCACCACCATGTGTGATATCCCAGTGGTTTGTGAGTTTCCGGATGTATTTCCAGAAGAATTACCAGGTCTACCCCCGGATAGGGACATGGAATTTAAGATTGAATTAGTGCCAGGTACCGCACCCATATCCAGAAGGCCCTATAGAATGCCACCCAATGAGTTAGCAGAACTTAAGGTTCAATTGCAAGATCTATTGGACAAAGGTCTTATCCAACCTAGCTCATCTCCGTGGGGATGCCCAGCATTGTTTGTGAAAAAGAAGGATAAGTCACTGAGAATGTGTGTAGATTACAGACCACTCAATGATGTGACCATCAAGAACAAATATCCATTACCCCACATCGACATCTTGTTCGATCAGCTAGCGAAGGCAAAGGTATTCTCCAAAATTGACTTGAGATTAGGTTACCATCAGATAAAGATCAGACCGGAGGATATACCTAAAACTGCTTTCTCTACTAGGTACGGCTTATATGAGTATTTGGTTATGTCTTTCAGACTAACAAATGCTCCATCCTATTTCATGTACCTGATGAACTCGGTATTCATGCCCGAACTTGATAAGTTCGTGGTCGTGTTTATCGATGACATATTGATTTATTTAGAAAATGAGTCAGATCATGAAGAGCATCTGAGGATTGTCCTATCTAGACTGAGGGAGCATAAGCTATATGCCAAGTTTAGCAAATGTGAATTTTGGATGAGCAAAGTACCTTTCTTAGGTCACATTTTATCAAGAGATGGAATCTCAGTAGACCCATCAAAAGTACAAGAGGTCATGGATTGGAAAGCCCCAACTTCGGTGCATGAAGTTCGGAGTTTTCTAGGGTTAGCAGGATACTATCGCCGGTTTATTCCAGACTTCTCAAAGATAGCTAAGCCTATGACCAGACTACTTCAGAAAGATGAGAAGTACAAATGGACACAAGAATATGAAACAGCTTTTCACACCCTCAGAACTTTGTTGACTACAGCACCTGTGCTAGCACAACCAGACATTGAAAAGCCTTTTGATGTATTTTGTGATGCATCAGGAATAGGTTTGGGATGTGTGCTTATGCAAGATGGGAGAGTAATTGCATATGCCTCACGGCAATTGAGAAAACATGAAGTCGACTACCCTACACATGATTTGGAACTTGCAGCCGTTGTTCATGCATTAAAGATATGGAGACATTACTTGTTGGGCAATGTATGTCATATCTATACTGACCACAAAAGCCTCAAGTATATCTTTACCCAGCCAGAACTAAACATGAGGCAACAAAGATAGTTAGAATTGATTAAGGACTATAATTTAGAAGTGTATTACCATCCGGGTAAAGCAAATGTAGTAGCCGATGCACTTAGTCAGAAGTCCCATAGCAACACTGTGGAAGCATTGTTGGAAGATGGATTCAACTTGCTACATCCTGCTGTACTGCACAATATCACAATCAGTTGTTCACTTGAGGGCAAAATCATAGAGCTACAGCAGACAGATGTAGGAATAAGTCACATCAAGAGAAAAATGCAAGAGCAGGAAACCAAACATTTTAGATTGGATGAAAGAGGTGTATTATGGTTCGAGGACCGACTAGTGGTACCAAAAGACCGTGAGCTAAGAAATCAAATCTTGGATGAAGCTCACTCATCCAAATTGTCTATCCGTCTGGGTAGTAGTAAAATGTACCAAGATTTAAGAACCCGTTTTTGGTGGACTAAGATGAAGAAAGAGATCGCAGCCTATGTTGCTAGGTGTGATAACTGCAGTAGAGTGAAAGCCGTCCATATGAAAACTGCTGGATTACTTCAGCCATTGCCTATTCCAGGATGGAAATGGGAGGAAATAAGCATGGACTTTATCACAGGCCTTCCAACGACGCCACAAGGTCACGATTCAATCTGGGTCATTGTTGATCGTCTCACCAAGTCAGCACACTTTATACCCGTGAACACACGGTATATAGTTGGAAAATACGCTGGGATATATGTTTCCCAGATCGTGAGACTGCATGGAGTACCCAGGACCATAATCTCAGATCGAGGACCACAGTTCATAGCTCGTTTCTGGGAGCACTTACACCAGGCTTTGGGAACCAAGCTAATTAGAAGTTCAGCTTATCATCCGCAAACTTCAGGACAGACAGAGTGAGTGAACCAAATCCTAGAAGATTTACTTAGAGCTTGTGTTATATCTTCAAAAGGGTCATGGGAGAAATGGTTACCTTTAGCTAGATTCTCCTATAACAACAGTTATCAAGCGAGTATCAAAATGGCTCCATTTGAAGCCTTGTATGGCAGAAAGTGCAGAACTCCATTGAATTGGATTGAGCCCGGTGAAAGGAGATACTTTGGTATTGATTTTGTCAATGAAGCCGAAGAGCAAGTACGTATCATCCAACAACACATGAAGGCAGCTCAATCAAGACAGAAGAGTTATGCCGACAGAAGAAGAAGACCACTGACTTTTGAAGTGGGTGGCTATGTATACTTGAGAGTATCACCCATGAAAGGTGTGAAAAGATTTGGGATGAAAAAGAAGCTTTCACCAAGATTTGGGACGAAAAGGAAATGTTGCGTATAAGTTACAACTTCCACCAGAGATGAGTGCAATCTTCGATGTGTTCCATGTTTCTCAGTTAAAGAAATGTCTTCGAGTACCGGAGGAAGCTATTGCACCCACCAACGTGCAGCTTCAATCGGATTTGACCTATGAAGAAAAGCCAATTCGAGTATTAGAAGAGATGGAGAGAGTAACAAGGAGTAAGATTATTAAGTTCTATAAGGTGGTGTGGAACAATCATAGTGAACAAGATGCTACGTGGGAAAGAGAAGATTATCTACGAGAAGTTTATCCCGCCTTTTTCCAAGAATGGTAGGTCTTGCAAATCTCGGGACGAGATTTTTATAAGGGGGAGGGGCTATAACACCTTGGGTGTTAGCCTTGCATAACTTGACTTGCATAACATGAGCATGAGCATCAAGCATTCATAAATCATCATTTATAATTGAAACATTTGATCGAAACATATGAAACATTGCTTGTTATCTCGTGTTTCTTGGAACATATGCATATGATCATGTGCAAATGAATGCAAGTGGGTAATGCTAGCCACTAAAACACCTTAGCTACACTTAGGTTAACAAAAGGAACCTTGTTCATGAAGGTCACCCTTCATGATCAAGCATTTAAGTAGTATTACATGTATTGACCTGGATAGCTCTATGAGTGACTACTACATGAAATGCTTAAATGACCTTGCAAATTGTTTAAACATGCTTAGAGTATCATCATGAACAACTTTGGTATTTAGGGCTAGGGCTAGTTTGGTCATTAAGCCATGCTTTGATGTGTTTCATCTTTTAAATGTGACATGTTTGACCAATTTGGAACTAGGTGTTAGAGACCTTGCATGGAGGAGTTCACTAAAGCAATGTTGTAGTGTTTGACATAAGGAACAACTTTGATTTTTGGGTCTTTGACTGATTCAGCTCCTAACATGTGTGAATTTGGGTTTCAAAAATCAGAGAAATCACAATTGCTACACTTAGCAAATTTTTGCTAAGTCGTGAACACTAACAGCCTGACAAGCCAACTTTGAGCATGATTTTACTCGATTTAGGTTGAGAATTAGAGTATGCTGCCTTAACAAGAGTTGGAGATGGTACATAGATCTACAAGTTTGCTGTTGACGGATTTCATTTTTGCTGCACGGTTTAAGTGAACGAACGTCAGCAAACCGCGCTGTCAGGCATGAACGATTGCTTGTCTGACGAACTGAATCACCGTTTCGGTGGCCGACCGGTGCAGAGCATTGCCGCCGCGTGGCGTGAGAATCGGCCACGCGTCGCCGCTGGTCTGTCCGCGCAGGCCACGACGTGCCTGGGCGCACCTTCATCACGCTAGCGCCCGCCCGCACTCAGCCGCGCTCCATTTTCACTTCGCCTTGGCCTTTCTTCCTCGCAGCAGCAGCCGCCGAGCTCTCGCAGCTCCGCCGTCGCCATAGCCGCGCACAACTCGCGCCTAGCCACTCTAGCACCACCGCCATAGCTCCACCGTCTCCCCAGCACCCCATTGCTTCTCCCCGTGCCTGCTGACAGCACTTGGTAAGCCGCTGCAGCGCATGCAAGCTCGCCGGAGTTTCGCCGTGAGCCCCGTCGTCGTGGCCACGCCGCCACAGTCCTTCTCCCGCTCTGTTGGCTAGCGCGCTAGGTCCCTCAGCGTTCATAGATGCTTGTCCGCACCTTGGGTTCAGCCGCCGGGGTCGTCACCGGCGTACCGCCGACGTCCCGCCCCGCCGTTCCGCCATGGTCGTCGTCGTCAGCTCTAGAGTCGACGATACGTCTGGCCATGTGGCTCAGTAGGTTCGCTAGGTCACGTAGATCACGTAGCGTAGATGTCATCGCCGGCGAAGCTCGCCGTCGACGAGCCGCAGCCGCGCAGTGCCCAGCAGCGCCGCTGCTCTGCTTCGAGTCAATGACATGTGGGGTCCCCTGACCACCGGGTCCCACCGGTCAGCGACTCCGTGTTTGAAGGCTAACTCATTTGATTCCAGTTTTTGATTTCTTTTGTGATTTTCATATCTTCAGTTTGGTAGCTCCTAAATTTGTGAAATAAATATGGTTGTGTTCCTTAGGAAGTGTAGTATTTAAGAAAAATATGTTCTTGGCTTCAACAGTAGAAATGTCTGGAGATTTAAATAAGGATTTGAAATGTGCTTTTGAATGCATTCAAATTTGTTTATTTTATATCTAGAGTTCCTTTGCTCCAAAAATTATGAAATTTTTGTGGTAAGCTAGTCTTAGCATATATGAACTCTGGTAAAAATTTGAAGACCAGTGCATGTGTAGAATTATAGTTATAGATTTTCTTTTATGGCTAGTAAATCCTTGCATGAATTTTTATAAATTATTTATGAGTCCAAAATTCAAAAAATTTGTTGGAGGTAATCCTAGTACCATATGTATGTTAAGAAAAATAGGAAATCTGTTGCTTGACACTTTTCAATAGGATTTTCCATTTATGCTATTTCAAGCCTTGCTGCAATATCATTTTTGTATAGAATGTTCTACTTAGTAAAATGACATGAAATTTTTATAGTAGTCCTTTTATAGCATTAGTAAGGCACTGTAAATTTTTGAGAATTTAATGAGTACGTCTGATATAGGTTTAGTATTTAACCTAGATATCTAAATAAAATAATAAAGGAAATTAAATAAATAGTTTGGGCTTCACCATTATATTATCTTAACTGTATTTGGTATGCTTAAACTGTTGGTAGATTCTATGTTGTCAAATTTTGAATGATTACATGAAGTAGAAGTATTATTACTTTATATTGCATGTTAAATAGTTTCCGGACTAATTCTAGAGTGTGATGAGTTGCATGTTGAAACTGATGTGTACTGTAAAAATGGTTAATAACAAAGTTGTAGAGAATTTGATAAGCTTTCCAGAAAGTCTAGGATCATTGTTTTTGGATTAGTAGAACTCCAGTTATGAGTGAAACAAGTAGCTACTGTTTGTGGCATAGTCGATGCATTGTAGAAGTAGTTAAGTAATAATCGAGAAGAGATATGCACCTACTCAATCAATGTGATGCACTTGTTAACATATATGCATTCGTAATACTTATGCCATACTCATGCATCTAGGATCGGAGGAAGAGATCACGTTGCTGGAATTTGAAGAAGCAGAGGAAGGGAACCAGCAGGAGGATCCGCAAGCCGCAGCTCCCGAAGGCGTGGAGCAGAACCCTGAAGAGCTTCCGGAGTGTCCTGACCACCGCCCTACTTCCTTTTTGCGAGGCAAGCCTCAGGAGCATTATAATGTCTCCTAGTAATTTACAAATGTTTACTACGTATTTATGATTGATGCATTAGGTTATAAGAGTTGAATGGAACCACTTGATGCATGTACATTCCTTGTCCAGATATTACACCTTTAACCGGTATAGGTCCAGGATCAAAAATATATGCTTAGCCATGCTTAGACCGGTAGAAGTCGGGTGATGTCCTATCACCTACGAGATATAGGTGGATACCGGAGCACGGCTGGCTATATCTGCTATCGTGGAACAGAATCATGAGGTAAAAGTAAATTGAGACCTGGACGGGAAGTCGATAGAGAAGCAACAAGACATGGAGGTCTTGGGTGTGGACTTATCCCCGTCTGTGTCGATTAAGGACCGTACCGTTGTTGGCGCTTCTGACAAGATTGAACGCATGCCTCTCACTTAGCTAGCCAGATAACCCGTTCCGACCGCGAAGCCGAGTAATTCAACTCAGGCCGGGAACCGTTCTGTTGTGCGCTCCTTCCGGGGAACGATCAGACTAAGCCCAAGGGCAGGCTTGGCCTGAGCATCCTGGCATCTGGTGTTCCAGATTGTGCGGCGTGGTATGGACCCGCGAAATGTGTACCTGAGTTGTACCAAAGGTGACCTAAGACTATCGTGGCTGGTAGATCTGGGTTTGTGTTAGGAATAAATTCCCAGCTGGTTGAAATCGATTCGAATCGCTGTCTCTCCCGGATAGTGAGAAACTTGGCTAGTTCCAACATCGTAGCAACTGTGTTATGAAACATGATGGTTCGGATAAAAAGGGAATTACAATACCTGCTATGGTTATTATTGTATGCTTCTAAATGATATACCACATGTTTGGCACAGGATAGTTGCTAACCTAGAAATGAATAGTTATAATTAACTTGGTAAAGAATTGGTAACTGTACCATGATTTAATGGCTTTTACGCAAAAATGTTGTCAAGTTACGTCCACGTATACAGCCATGCATGATCCTTGGAGTCATTTTATTTCTGGTTCATGACGGGTAAGTCTAGCTGAGTACCTTCTTGTACTCAGGGTTTATTTTCCCATTGTTGTAGATGGCATTGTGTATCATGGGTATTGCAAGAGTTGCTTCTATCCCGCTGTGGATGAGGAGTAAGCCTTGGGCAGGCTTCTTTATTAATTCCTATCCTTGCTTTTGTGGACCGTGATCTGGCTTGGCACTGTATCAAATTATGTTGGAAACTTTATCTTCGAACTTATTTGCTTCCGCTTTATTTATCAAACTCGGTTTGTAATAACTTTTATTCGTACTCTGATGATGAAAAGTATCTGTGAACTTTATGTAATTTGTGGCATGTATGTTGAATCCTGTACGATCTTGGTTGTTGTAAATCGTTTATCGAGACCCGTCGTGGTACTCGACGGACTACCGGGTTTATATGGGTTCAAGTATGACCATGTGACCGCTTGCGGATTGCCATTGTACTTGTATTCTTATAAATTGGTCGGTTCTGTGACATGCATGATGTCTTGTATGAATTCTACTGCCTTTTCTGCACTGTATTTGACCAAAGGTTTGTATTCAATCCACTTTGTAAATTTGTCGATTTCCACAAATATGTATTCGAAGCCTCCTTTTGCTTTTTTGAGTGGTCCGACTTGATCCAGCCCCCAGCATGAGAACAGCCAGGCTGGTGGTATGCATATCAAATTATGAGCGGGCACATGTGATTGCCTAGCAAACATTTGGCAATTCTTGCATGTTTTGAGGAGCTCTTATGCATCTTTGAGTGCTATTGGCCAATAGAACCCGGTTCTGAATGCTTTGCCGACCAGTGTCCTAGAGGCTGCATGATTTCCACAACATCCTGAGTGGATTTCATCCAAGACTTCCTTTCCTTTATCTGTTGGAACATATTTAAATAGTACTCCAGATGATGCTGCTCTTTTGTATAGTTTGTCTCCCACTAGAACGTAGTTTTTGCTTCTTCGTATAACCCGGGTTGCCTCTGTTTTGTCTTCGAGTAGTTTGTTCTCTTTGATAAAATCAATGTATGTTTGTCTCTAATCATTTTGTATGACCATGATTTGTCTTGACTGATCTAGTTCTTCTACTTGATCTATTTCCATTGGATCTATTGTTTCCTTCTCTTTTTCTGTGTTCCTGAGTTGTTTGATGGATGGAGCTATGAGTTCTTCTACAAATATAACAGGTGGTACTTTTGCTCTATCTGATCCCAATTTGGCTAACACATCTGCTGCAACGTTGGAATCCCTTAGTACATGATGGATTTCGAGCCCTTAGAAAATTTTCTCCAATTTTCTGACTTCTGCACAGTATGCATCCATATTGTCTTTTGTACAATCCCAATCCTTGTTGACTTGATTGATTACTATAGCTAAATCACCGTAGACAAGTAGTCTTTTGATCCCAAGTGAGCTTCCAACTCTTAGACCATGTATTAGTGCTTTATATTCTGCCTCATTGTTAGTTGCCTGCCAAAGTATTTGTAGCACGTACTTTAACTGTCTCCCTTCTAGTGATATGAATAGTACTCCTGCTCTGGCTCCTCCTAACTTTAGGGAACCATCAAAGTACATTTTCCAATGATCAAGTATTGGTTCGGGCTCTTTTTGACTGATTTCTGTCCATTCAGCAATGAAGTCGGATAATGCTTGAGATTTGATTGTTGTTCTTGGTTTGAAGTCTAGGTTGAGAGCACCGAGTTCTACTGCCCATTTTGATATCTGACCTATTGCATTTTTGTTGCGTAAATGTCTTGGAGTGGAAAATCGGTTACCACTATAATTTTGTGTTCATGGAAATAATATCTCAGCTTTCTTGATGATATCAACACTGCATAAAGTAGCTTTTGTACGTGTAGGTATCTCACTTTTGATTCTGTTAGTACTTCACTTATGTAATAGACTGGTCTCTGCACTTTGTATGCGTGTCCGGGTTCTTCTCTTTCAACCACAATTGTTGTGCTGACAACGTTCTTGGTTGCTGTAATGTATAGCATCAAGTCTTCTTTGCCTTTGGGTGGTGTCATTACTGGTGATGATGCCAAGTATTCTTTTAGCCTTTGGAATGCTTCTTCTGCCTCTTCTGTCCATTCGAAATTTCCTGTCTTTTTCAATAATTTGAAAAAAGGTAGCCCTTTTTCTCCTAGCCGGGAGATGAATCTGTTGAGTGCTGCTATGAACCCTGTAAGCTTCTGTATGTCTTTAACTTTCTTTGGAGGTTTCATATCCATGATGGCTTTAACTTGTTTTGTACTTGCTTCAATTCCTCGGTTGCTGACTAGAAATCCAAGTAATTGTCCTGACGGGACTCCGAAAACACATTTTGTGGGATTTAGCTTCCACTGCCATGCTTTTAGATTCTTGAATGTTTCCTCAAGGTCTTCTATCAATGATATAGGTTCTTTTGTCTTGATTACCACATCATCAACGTATGCTTCTGCATTTCTTCCGACTTGATTCCCTAAACAAGTTTGAATTGCTCTTTGATATGTTGCCCCTGCATTTTTTAGCCCAAAAGGCATTGATTTGTAGCAATATGCCCCAAAGGGTGTAATGAATGATGTCTTGCTTTGGTCTTCTTCTCTTAGAGATATTTGATGATAGCCTGAATAGCAATCCAGAAAGGATAATAGGGCTGATCCTGCTGTTGAGTCGATGATTTGATCAATCCTTGGTGGGACATATGGATCATTTGAGCAATGTTTGTTGAGGTCTGTGTAGTCAATGCACATGCGCCATTCTTTTGAATTCTTCTTCTCTACTAGGACCAGGTTGGCAAGCCAATCTGGGTTGATTATTTCTCTGATGAACCATGCTGCCATGAGCTTGGTGATTTCTTTTTTGATTGCTGCTTTTTTGTCTAGAGCGAATCTTCGTAGCTTCTGCTTAATGGGTTTGGACCCTTTGTTTACATCAATTATGTGCTCAGCCAACTTTCTTGGGACCCCTGGCATGTCGGTCGGCTTCTAGGCGAAGATATCTTTGTTGTCCCAAAGAAAGTTGGTGAGCGTGAGTTCCTATTTGGGATCGAGATTTGCACTAATGATTGCCGTCTTCTCCGGGTCGCCAGTCAATAAGTCAATAGTCTTGGTAGCGACTTCTTTTGGTGGTGCGAAGTTGCTTGGCTTCTTAGCCGGTATCTGAATCTCATCCGGGTTCATTTCGCTGGCTAGCGTTGCAATCTCTTTTCCTTCCTTTATGTCTTGTAATCTTTTAGATATTTGTACTGCTTGTACGTCGCAATCATGTGCTTTCTTTAGATCTCCCTTCAATGACAATACTCCCTTTGTTGTTGGCATCTTGAGTAGTAGGTATGGATAGTGTGGTACTGCCATGTATTTTGTTAAAGCTAGTCTCCCAAGTATTGCGTGGTAGCATGATTCAAAGTCTGCAACTTCGAATTTGATGAATTCCGTCCGGTATTTGTCTGGTGTGCCAAAGGTGACTGGTAGGGTTATCTGCCCGAGTGGCATGGCTGCTTTGCTGGGTACTATTCCATAGAATGGTGTGCTTGTTGGTGTCATTAGTCTTTCACAATCCAGATTCATCCTTCTGAGAGTATCTGCGAAAATTATGTTAAGCCCGGCTCCTCTGTCGATGAGTACTTTAGTTACTGCCACTCCTGTGATAGTTGGACCCAGTACCAATGGGTAGCATCCTACGTTTGCTGCACTGGTCCATTGGTCTTCTCTTATGAAGTGGATGGGGTACTCTGACCAATCTAGATACCTTGGGGTGGCTGGTTCAGCTGCCACGATGGCTCTGTGAGCTAATTTCTCTTGCCTTTTACTTCATGTGTTAGGAACACCTGAGAATATTACTGCTAATTGGCGTTGGGGTTCTTGATAATCTCCTTCAGCTTTCTTTTCTTCCTTCTTAGAATCTTCTTTCTTTTGCTCCGAGTTATTTTGATTTCTGTTTTCTCTCTTCATGAATTGCCGCTGAAAAGTGCTGCATTCAACTAACTTGTGTCTGGCCCCTGGGTGTATGTGACATGGCATGTTCTCTATGTTCTCTGGCACTCTTCCTCGGTAGTTGTTGCTCTGATAGTTGTTATTACTATTGTAACCGCTGTTGCTACGGTTGTTGCTATTGTAATTACCACAGTTGTTATCGTTGATGTTGCCATTGTATCTTCTCTTGTTATCTGTGGTTGCCACCATGTTGTCCTGCCTTGGCCTTTTGTCTTGTTGTCTGTAATCGGGTCTTCCTCTATTCTCTGGGTTGTCCCTAGCAAACCGGTGATGGGTTCTTTCTTCTAATGAAATCAGCTTTTCAACAACCCTCTTGAAGTCTTCATTTGTCCTTGGGTTCTCATTGAAATAGTCTTTGTATTGCCAATTTGCTAAGATTCCTTCCGCAAAGGCCTCTATCACCTCTCTGTCGGTAATGTTGTGGACTTGAGCCCTAAACTCTCCAAATCTTCTATAGTATTCTCATAGATTTTCTCCTCTCCTTTGTCTTACTCTTTTTAGCTCGGCTGCGGTCATTGGATGGGTAATAATGCCTGCGAAGTTGTTACAAAAAGCTTCTTGCAAGTCTTCCCAATATCTGATTGATCTTGGCCTCAATTTGTCAAACCATTGTAGTGGCATTGCTTCGAGGGCCATTGGGAAAATAGAGCCTTGATGTCGTCATCTCCTCCGGCTAACTCAATAGATTGGGAATAAACTCTTAGCCATTGTCTTGGTTCTACTTTGCCATTGTACTTGGAATGATTTGCAGGTTTAAATTTGTGTGGTAGCTTCAATGTTTGTAGTCTTCCTGCGAAACAAGGGAATCTATCATATGGTTCCATTCTTCCGTAGTCTGGCGATCTTGCCCTTCTGTAATAAGACCTGTCTTCTTTTAACTCGGACTCTCCATAGTCATCTTCTTTGTCAAATCTTCTTGATATTTCTTGGTAGCGTTGGCTCAATTCTGGTTTGCCTCTTTCTTGTTGCTTTGAGTAATGCTCCTGCCTTCCATTAACATCAGTACTCTCTACTGGTCCTAGCCTTTGAAAACTTGATTTTTTGGGTGGTTGCTCTCCTTGTGGCTCTTGTGGAACTTCCTCGCCGGGTTGTTTTTCTGGTCCCCCGACTTCTTTCTTCTGGTCTTCCTCTAACTTTCCGTTATTCGTGAGGGTGTGCAATTCTTTTGTTAATTCTTCAATTCTTTCCCTTTTTGAACTTTTTGCGGCTTCTCTTTCCCCTTCTTTCTGTTGTATTATGTTAGTTCCACCTTGTACTTATTCCAGATTTGTTTCCTTTGTTTAGCCCTATTCCTTCTTCCAGCCTTCAATTTATTCTTCTTTAGTCTTGCTAGCCTTTGCTCATCATTTTTGTTGTTGTCGCTTTTCTCATCTGGCGAGATGTTGCCTTCTGATTCATCTGAAGATTTTATATCTGGTATCTGTGGTGGTTCTAAAGGTTGTTCTAACTGCTCCGCCATGTATACAGTGTACCTCTTCTGAGCTCTTCTTGTACGGTATTTCATCCTTCGTTTGGTTGAGCTGTCTGTAGTTTCTGAGCTGGATCTGAGTTCTTTTCCTTCTTGATAAGGTAGTTCTTCAACGTGCGTGCTAGTCTGGGCTTTGCTTGAGGTGAAAGAACCTAGCCAATGCACCACACAGTCTTGTGGGGGTAACTGTCATGATCATCCCTTCTTGTGCTCCCTCTAGGAGTATTCTTCTTGCTGAGTTCATCTTGTCTTGGGTAAAGTGTTGATAGATTGATGCCGCGTTGCACAGTCCGTACGTTCCCGAGTTCTTCTTTGAGTTGTACGGGTTGTATTCCTTCACGATCATTATTGTGTCTCCGAGTCCAATTAGGCTTAGCTCTCGTGCTGTGAAGATTGTCTTGGAATCAGGTTGTATCTCTTTCTCAGAGTCAGTTTCGTATCCGCTTTCTTCCACATTCCGAGTTGGATCCGAAGTTGAGAGTTTCATCATCTTCTCGGCAAGTTCGTATTCAACTTCGTCATCGAATTCTTTTTCTTCTCGGAGACGGGTACATAGTTCGCCGTCGCCGTCAGCCTCGCAAATCTAGGATCTGAAGACGAAGGTTGTTCCCGTTGGAAAAGCCAAATTGAGGTCGAGGTCCACCGAGCTCTCGAGAAAAAAATCGTCGAAAGCCCCTACCTGGCGTGCTAGCTGTCGATGTTTTACCACCGATAGCCTGCCACGGGGGTACCCAGGACAGTTGTTTGGGCTTCGGCGAATAGTGGAACTCGGCGGTTACGCAAAGAGACTCACGATTTATACTGGTTCAGGCCCTCGACTTGGTCGAGTAATAACCTTACGTCCAGTTTTGGCGTTAGCCTGTTTGCGTCATGTTGCTTTGAGTATTGGGTGTGTTCAGTCGTTTACAAGGGGTATCCTCACCAGCCCTCTATAGTCCAGGTGCTGGGAGGAGTTGTTTGTTTTCTACTCGGATACAAGGTTAGAGTCATAAGCTATGCTTCGGGCGCCTTTCCTTGTATAGTCTGAGTTGGAGTTTTTGGTCTTGCATGTTGCTTTGCTCCGTGTTCTTCTTGGCGGTTGGGCTGTGGGCCTCGTTACCAAGGCCCACTTCCCTATAGCACGATCTATGGGGGGCCATAGGGTTCCCCATCGATAGCCTTCCTCTTTGGAAGCCTGGACTTCGTCGCCGACCGGCTCAGCGTACTCCACCTCCGCAAGGAGACATGCGACCCGGCACCCATCGGAGAGATGTCCACCATCCGCTTCGGGACGCGCGACCTCAACGACATGGCATCTGCGCTTCATTCTGAGCAAACTCTCTGCTCAAACCCCAATGTAAGTAATACACGTACTGTCATTCGCCCTTTATTTACTATCTCCCACCGATCACCCGGAGGGACTGCACCGCTCACACCACAAACATCGTACGATCGGTCCCCCTATGGCCTCGCGTCCTTTGCGGATGCTTACGCTCGGGGGCTCCGAAGGACGCTAGCACCATCCCCTCTCACATCCAAATTCATAGGAATGGCAGGCTTCGCTCCTACTGTTTCCGACGAACTCCCGAATAACGAGGGCGAGGGCGACGGTTTCAGCATCGGTGGCGTGGCGCCCCACCACCGTTCGTCCCAGGAGTGCACTATGGCGGACGCTCCGAGACAGCCGCTGGTGGTTGCGGCGTTTGAGCAAACTCACACCCCTCCGGACCCACGTGCGAGGGCCCTCACGTCTGTGCAAGCGCACATTGAGGAATTGCATAACCAGCCACCGCCTGCGCCTGCACCGTCGATATAGCCCATCACGCCCCCTACGCATGGCTCGGCGGGCGGCGCCTGGGGTCACGCCCGTCAGGTCCAACACGACATCATGAACGAGGGGAACAATCTCCCTCAATTTGCCCAGGCTAGCCAGAACATCGCCGCTGTGGCAGTGCTTCTACGCAGCGTTCCCGAGCCCGCCAACCCCTAGGAGCGGGTAGTCTATCGGAACCTCCGGGCCCTAGTAGAAGCCGCCACCATCCAACAGGTGAAAAGCTCCGCGTCGCGACTCCGACCCACGCCCTCTCTTCCCACCGGGGGATGAGGACGCACCAAACGGATCGCTCCATTCGCTCGCCGCCACAGCCGTCGGGTCTGGCTCAGGGTGCGGCAGTCGCGCCACGGTCTAACCTGGCGCCTGCTCCACACCAACAGCCGGTACACGAGTGGCCCAATCCTCACTAGGACACTCACAGCATCATCAGCAACCGGCATTGGGCTCGACACGATAATGATGTCCACCATACGGCAGCAGGCGACACGGACCCCAGAAAAACCATCGAGGGAAGCGGTGAAACGCACCCCAGGCGCGGTCACCGGCCAGACGACCGGAGCCCTAGCCCTGATGGCCCGGGGCCACAGGCCTTCGGCCGGCGCATCCAGAGAACACCGTTCCTGCAGCGTTTCTGGCTGCCCACCAACATCACCAAATACACTGGGGAGACAACCCTAGGCATTTGGCTCAAAGACTTCCGGCTCGCCTGTCGGGCCAGAGGAGTGGATGATGACTATTTCATCATTCAATACTTTCCCATTTGCGTGGGGGAACATGTTTGGGCATGGCTTGAATTCCTTCCGCATGACAGCATCCACGACTGGACGGACCTTAAGAGGATCTTCGTCGGGAATTTCTAGAGGACCTACGTCCACCCGAGAAACTCCTAGGACCTCAAGAGCTATCAATAGGAGCCCGACGAGCCCCTGTGGGATTACATCCATAGGTTCTCCCAGCGATGCAACTCCCTCCCCGATGTCATTGACATAGACGTCATCAGCGTGTTCCTCTCTGGGACGAACTGTGAGTCCCTGATCCACAAGCTTGGCTGCTTGAAACCCCGTACCACCCATGACCTGCTCGACGTCGCCACCAACCATGCCTCTGGCGAGGAGGCAGTTGGAGCGGTCTTCAGCAAAGGCCATGACAAGCTCAAAACCAAGCGCATGGATCCAAACGAAGGCCCCTCCATGTAAAGGGGTGAGAAAAAACAAAAAAGATCGGCGCTGGTTGGATGGCTCCACGCTGGTCGCCGTGGCCGATCGCATGGCCAAGCAGCCCCAACAGGGACTGCCTGACCACTTCAACAAACTCATGGACGGTCCATGCACCAACCATGCTTACCCTGTCAAGCACCTCTACAAGAAATGCGAGCTCCTCAAACGCTTCCTCCGACAGGCCAGCAGGCCAAAGGAGGGAGATGGCAAGGAGGCGGCAGCCAGGAGAGGGGGCGCGATAGGCAAGGATAGAGATGGCTTCCTCAAGCCCAAGGAGTGCATCATGATCTTCGGCGGATTCAACGCCATCTGGTCCAAGCGCCAGCACAAGGTCCGCTATAGAGAAGCATGCGCCGCCGAGACGGCCGTCCCCTCCTTCCTCAGCTGGTCAGAATCCCAAATCACCTTTGATTAGAGAGACCATCCCTCCCACGTCGCAAGACCAGGACGCTACCCACTCGTCGTTGACCCTATCATCCACAAGATGCGCCTCACCAAGGTGCTGATGGACGGAGGCAGTGGCCTCAACATCCTATACATCGACACCCTCAATGCCATGTGCATCCCTCGGTCGGAGCTCTGCCTGGTGGGCTCCCCCTTCCATGGGGTAATCCTGGGAGCACAGGCATACCCTCTCGGATAGATCGATCTACCCGTCACGTTCGGTAGTCGGTCCAACTTCCGCTCGGAGGTCCTCGCCTTCGAGGTGGTAGACTTTCTAGGGTTCTACCACGCCATCTTGGGGCGACCATGCTATGCAAGATTCATGGCAATCCCCAACTACACCTACCTCAAACTGAAGATGCCGGGACCAAACGGCGTCATCACCGTGAGTAGCGCCTTCTCGCACGCCTTTGCGTGCGACTACGAGCACTACAAGCTCGCAACCGTGGTCTTCAACTTGTCCGAGCTCCTATGGCTTGGGGAGTCGTCAACCCTAGCAGTCTTGGACTGCAACAAACCAACAAACCCACTGCAGGTACCACGAAAGGAAGAGGGGAAGGACCCTATACGGTGATCGAAGTAATCCAACCGGGCACCTACCGACTGAAAAACAACAACGACGACGTTCCCTTTGAGCGCCAGGAATAGCTATGTCGCTTTTTCTTTCCCTAAGTTTCAATCTTACCATTATTTACTTAGCGTACGCTCCTATAAAAGCACCCCGACTCGAATACTTTTCGGCTCAGGGTGCTCGGGGGCTCCACTAGGGGGCTCTGCTATCCCTCTGTTTTGTTTAGTGTCGTATGGAAAAATTCCTTCCTACCCTAACAAAGGGGTAGTTCATTCCTTTAATTTACCTTACGTAGCTTTGCTTTAAAAATTCCGACTGATCGCACCCCGCTCTTTTCCTACGGTTACAAATAGCTGAGCCCCGCAGGCCATGCCTTGGGCTCACAAGGTCGCAGCCTACAGAACAAATGGGCAGGTATGAGAAAGAAAGAAATAAAAAGCAAAATTATGCTAAGGGAAAGCTAAGGAATGAAAGGGAACAAGCTTCCACGAATGGAGTAACTCCATCACTGAAAACAAAATACCATTATAACCAATTGTTCAATAAAACACCCATGAACATTTACACAGGGGCTCCCCCACGAGCTTAAACTTTTTATGTTCACTAAACTGCTTATATCTTACAAGCTGCGAGACCGACCCAGCGGCATCTGCTGTCAGTACGACTGACGAGAGCACAGACTGCTCACCCCCCGATGGCATGATGTTCGGCTCAACCAAAGCCGAGGCGACATTCACCATCAACCCAGGCTCCGGGCTATCCACAGGCTGAGAAACGTCCTTCCCTTTTCTTTTTACTGTCACATAATAAACAACTTTGTCCCTAAATGGAAACACATTCCATGTCTTTGATTACCCTACGTAACTCTGTTCTTACTCCCAACCGAACGCACCCCGCCTTTCAATACGGGTATGAGCAGCCGAGCCCCACGGGCCACGCCCCGGACTCCCAAGGTCACGCCCTATGGGACAAACGGGCAGGTACGAGAGAAAGGGGATAAGAACAAAGATTATGCTAGGATATAAAGAGAAAACGGATATCGTGGTTCTGTCACAAGAGCAGAACTGATGTATCCATTGATACAAAAAACTATTCACACAAAAACTCACCCACGATTGACGAGCGCAGGTCCTGATAGGAAATTTCCAACTAGAGCTCTCCGAGCCCCGTCACTCCAGTCATCAAGGTAAACACTATCAAAACCCCTCTATTTCAATATAAATCATTCATACATCCATACGCGCACTTCATTCCATATGCCCACGCCTCCCGGATGATTCGGGCCCTGAACCGCCCAGGGGCTTGGGAACTAAGCATCGCACGTGCAGTGAAATGCACCAGAATGCTCCGTGTTGCGTCATGAAGCGGCGGTTGCCTCATTCGACATGAGCAAACAATAGAGCCAGGGGAGAAAACCATAGATGAGCACCGTGCGGCCTTCGCCCGGTCCGGCAAACCGGGTCATCTCAACCTTCTCGTTCGATCCTAAACCGCTCGCCAGGCCCATAGAATCTCCATCAAGGGGATGCCGTTAGGCCACCTGGGTCGGTCTTCAGAACGACCTAGGCATCTGTTGGGTTGCAGGTAAAGGAGTAGTGGAATGTCACAAGAGAGCTATGCCGACCCCGTCACGAACGACGGACCCAGATTCCACTCGATCACACCCGTTAGCGAGCTCACCGAGCTAGTCTTCAAGCCCGAGCGATCGGGACAGGCGACAAAACTCAGCCCCTCTAGTTGTGAGGAACCGAATGGGGTAACGCACACAAACTCACATCGACTCCCACGAAGGCCCAACAGGGCTCGGGGGCACAAGCCAAAAACCTTGGGACTGTGACTCCGAACTCACGTCGATAGGATCTACGACATCCGGCTATGGCTCTTGGGACCACGACTCCTAAACTTGCGTCGACAGGATCTATGACATCCAGCTACGGCTCCTAGGACCGCGACTCCTAAACTCGCGTAATGGCTTCACTTAGGATCCACGAGCTCCGGCTCGTCCAATTCCTAAAACTAACTAAACTAACTCGATACACGGCGCGCACCGACGCCTGGGTCCATTCGCAACTCCGCCTCGCCCGATCCCGCGGCGCGCATCGACGCCAAAGATCAATGAGCTCTGACATAACCGGACTGAGCTATCTCCACCCACGGCGTGCACCGACGCTAGGGTCTGTTCATGACTCTGACTCACCCGATCCCATGGCGCGCATCGACACCTAAGATCAGTGAGTTCTGCTTTATTACCTAATCCCCACACCTCACCGCCTCAGCCGCGCAACGACGCCGTGGTTAAGCAAAGTTCCGTCTCAAAACTAAAAAACACGCACGCCTGCTGAAACAACACCCCCCAGACGGTTCTACTCGAACCACCCGGGGGCTCGGGGGCTACACTCGCGAGTGTGCTCGCGCGCACCCACCAACACGACGCAAAAAACCTCTCCCGCTGACAACACAGAAAACCCCCTAGCCGGTTCTGCCCAAACCGCCAGGGCCGACTAGGGCCATCCGATCGGGGACGTCTACTCAGAAGGGACCAGGGGCGAACGGAGAAGGCAGTGCACAAAGTCAAAACACCATACCGGGACCATAACCTATACGCCTGCGGGAACAATGCTCCACAACCGCACTGACACAAACAGTATTATAGGTGCCGACATTTGTGTCTACAGTATTGTAGGCGTCATTGACTCCCATACGGTAAAGAGCCCCCCACATGCCTCTAGGCATCGATAGTGGGCACCAGGATTCACCATACTTGGTACACATGGTAGGGCTCCCCACATATCAATAGTATTTTGCAGGTACCGACATCCACCCTTCCTGAAGAAGCCAACGCAACCTCCCATATGCACCTGACATTCTACAGTGACGTCAACAGTATTGTGGGTGCCTACCATCATCACTGTCCTCATCGGCGTGGGCAACAAGCCAACTCAACAAGGTCGACTTCTTCAAGCTCAGACTCACTAGATCGATAGCTCACAATGTAACAGAACCGACCAATTATACGAAATTATGTAAGAAAATCATCCGCCAGAGCAGACGATTTAGCAAACTTAAGCCCGTATAACCCGGTAGTCCATGAAATCACGAAGGATTTCAAACCAACTCACATACCAGCCAAGATCATAATAAGTTTAGCGGTCACCATCACATATTACATAAAAGTTCGCATCACAGATACATCAGAGTTTAAACATAGTTATTACAAACGAGTTCGAATAAAAGTAGCGGAAGGCATTTGTTCAAAACCACACGCACTCACACGAAGTTCAAATATAGTGCCAGCTAATGATCATCTCCAATAAAAGCATCAGACGAGATGTAAGGAATGACCATGCCCATGGTCCTAAGCATCACCCATCACAGGATAAAGGCAGTTGATACAGTAGCCGTAATACATCTGCCCATCTGCAACAAGTGGGAATAAAACCCTGAGTATGAGAAGGTACTCAGCGAGACTTACCCGACATAACCAAAAATAAAATGACACCAAGGATATGAAGGGCTTTATGGTAGGGTAGCTGACTCATTTGCAAAAAGAGGCATTTTTAGTATTTCAAGAACTTTTCCAAAAGCATTATTGTCAAGTTAACTATTATTAACCTGTCGACTACATTTGCAACTATACTAGAGCAAGCATGTGATTAAGCAAATAATGATAACCAATGATCATTAACAACTTCCATAATGTCATATTCCTTATAACTGTCCAAGTGTTCCATCAACATTACTACGATGAAATCACTCAAGTCAAGTGCTCACTATCTAGGAGCGATGGCGATTCGAATCGATTCCTAACCAGCTGATGATTTATTACTTACACAAACCTCACTCATCCGCTAAAGTGAGTTATCGGTCACCGAGTCAACTATCCAGGAAAATCTCAAGTTTGCTAGGAACCACATGTACCTGGGGGCCGACCGACTGCCCTTTGGTCTTATCATCGCGCCCCCGTGTCCTACCACACCTGCTCCGGTACAGTGCGCTGCGGGCAATCTACTCGGCCTGAATAATCTCCCAACTTCGCGGTCGAAAGGTACTTTATTCGGCCAGCTAAATGTAAGGCATGCGTTCAACATGACCTGAGGCCCAACAACGGTCGATCCTTAATCGACATAGATGGAAAGCACTACAGTCCAAAACTCTATAAGTGTCCGTCCGGTCTCAACTTCAAATTAACACTTAGTTATACCATGACTACATAGTTATCTAAGCAGATCTAGGTAACCACCTATAGCTCGCAGGTGATAGAAAATCACCCGACTTCTACCGGTCTAAGCCAGCTAAGCATTGACTCGACTGCGGATACCAGGGTAACAAGGATATAGTATAACAAAGATAGACAAGGTATAATGCAGCAACGGTTGCAAACAACTCCTGAACATAATGCATCAATTAAAGTAAAGCATTTAATTAATAATTGCAAACCGGGGAGAAAAATGCTCCGGGTCTTGCCTCTCTCGAAGGAGCTCGGGCGATGATCGGGGCACTCCGAAAGTTCCTCAACGTCCTCCTCGTCTGCTTCGATCACTTCCTATGACTGCACCTCGAGCTGCTCCTCGGGCTCCTCGGGTATGACGACTGGGCTCTTGGTTTGCGATCCTGTATGATGCAGGTGCGTAAGTGCTTATGCAAAAGGTGCATCGGATGAAATGAACACAATGGATATGCTTGAATGCAAGGTAGTCAACATCATCCAAGAACATGTACTACAAGCACATGTCATCTACTGCATTCTCTTCTACTACTAATATACTAAGTCAACACATCTCATTAAATGCTTCAAAGATACACCAAAGTTTCATATGTTTCAAAGCATTGTTTCAGTTATTATTTACATGATTAGGCATGTATGATTAGGATGCTTGATGATGCATAATATGCATGATTTGCAGTGCCTAAATGCTTGCGTAACACTGGGGTGTTACACACAACTCCTTAAGCACACGCTTGGACTTCTAGCTCATAGCGGAGTTCCGGTCGCCCTCGACCCTTCCGGTCGGACCCGACCGGGCCTCTTGAACACCCCTCCTTTCTCCTTCTCGTTGTAACCCAACTACAGACTTCGAGCACCTGGGCTCAGGAATAAAGTCACCGACCAACCCAAACTGGACGTAGGGCACGTTGCCTGAACCAGTATAAATCCTGTGTCATTGAGTGCTAGGCCACCTCCGATCACAACGTACAACAAAACTACAAATATTTACTAGTTGGTCACTTTCTATACTGACACTATTGCAAGAAGATGGGACATTATAAGAAAGATTATCCCGATTACTTAAAGATGAGCATGGCAAAGAAAGGTGAGAATATTATTACGTTCATAAATGAATCCCTGTATGTACAGTATTTGAAATCTACTTGGTGGATTGACTCAGGTGCAACTGTTCATGTTGCTAATTCTTTATAGGGATTCCGTTCGACGAGGACTATGCAAAGAAGAGAAAGACACGTTAAAGTTGCTAATGGAGTCCGAGCAGATGTTGAAGTCGTTGGTGATCTTTCTCTAGAGCTTGCTGATGGTTTCACACTTTTACTTAGAGATGTACTTTATGTTCCCTCCCTACAGAGAAACTTGATTAGTGTTTCATGCTTGGACAATGATGGATATGATTGCCATTTTGGAAATGGCAAATGTAAGATAACATTTAATAATGCATGTGTTGGTCTTGCTATCTTACAAAATGAGCTTTATTTGTTATCACTATGTGATGATGTGAATGTTGTATGCGATGATGGGAACGTTGCGTGCGACAATGAGAATGCATCCTCGTCTGTGGATGTAAATAGAAAACGAAAGAGAGCTCACGATGCATTGTCGAAATTATGGCACTATCGTTTAGGCCATATTTCAAGGAGGGAATAGAAAGACTAGTTAAGAATGATATTCTTCCTCCATTAGAGTTCTCAGATTTAGAACAATGCAGAGAATGCATAAAAGGAAAGTACGTAAAGAAAATTAAGAAAGATGTCAAACGAAGCGTAGGAATTTTACAGATTATTCACACAGACATCTGTGGTCTGTTTCCTATAAAGAGTGTGGATGGTTATGATTCGTTCATAACATTCACAGATGATTACTCCCGTTATGGCTATATTTATCCAATCAAAGAAAGAACAGAAGCATTGGATAAATTTAAGATATTTAAGGCAGAAGTTGAAAACCAACACAATTTAAAGATTAAGATAGTTAGGTCCGACCGTGGGGGGAGTATTACGGTCGGCATGCCCCATATGGCCAAGTTCCTATACCTTTTGCAAGGTTCTTGCAGGAGAATGGCATAGTAGCCTAGTATTCTACACCGAACGAACCTCAGCAGAATAGAGTAGCTGAAAGATGCAATCGTACCCTGATGGATATGGTGCGCAGTATGATAAGTTACTCCACCTTACCGTTGAGCCTGTGGATGGAGGCGTTAAAAACCGTCATTCATATTCTCAATAGAGTACCAAGTAAGTCGGTGCCCAAAACACCATATGAGTTGTGGACAGGAAGAGTACCCTCACTAAAAAACTTACGTGTGTGGGGGACTCCTGCTGGGGCTAAAGTATTTAACCCAAACATTGGGAAGCTAGATCCCAAAATAGTAAGTTGTCATTTCATTGGCTACCCAGAAAAGTCAAAAGGTTTTCGTTTCTACTGTCCAGACAGACATACAAAGTTTATGGAAATGAGACACGCTGTCTTCCTAGAGGATGAAATGATGAGGGGGAGCATGGTAGCTCAAGAAATTGACCTTGAAGAGAAACGGGTGTTTGCGCCCACTCTGATGATTCATGAGCCATTTTTCTCACTACCTACTGTCGCTGCACCGATAGTGCAAGATACTATGGTGCCAGCACCTGTTGTTATTCCGCCTGTGGCAACAATGAATGACGATGAGGAACCTGTTCTTCAGGATCCTGTGGAACCTATTGCCACACATGAGGGGGAGCAACAACAGCCTCAAATAGAAGATGTGCCAAATGTGGAGGCCCCTAGAAGGTCTCAAAGAGTTAGAAAATCAGCTATTCCTGCTGACTATGAAGTATACAACCTTGAGGAATTTTAAATGGAGGATGATCCCATCACATTTGAAGAAGCCATGAGAAGTGATCATTCATCGAAGTGGCTTGAGGCCATGGAAGATGAAACGAAATCTATGAATACCAATAAAGTTTAGGACTTGGAAATAATTCCTAAAGAAGCCAAAACAGTAGGCTGTAAATGGGTCTACAAAACAAAACTTGACTCTTAAGGGAATATAGAGAGATATAAAGCGAGACTTGTGGCAAAAGGCTTTACGCAAAGAGAAGGGATTGATTACAATGAGACCTTTCTCCAGTCTCATGTAAGGATTCCTTCAGAATCATAATGGCATTAGTGGCACATTACGATTTAGAATTACATCAGATGGATGTAAAGACGGCATTTCTCAACGGGGACTTGGAGGAAAATATTTACATGGCACAACCAAAAGATTTTGTCATGGAAGGAAAAGAACGAATGGGATGCCGCCTAAAGAAATCCATTTATGGATTAAAACAAGCTTCAAGACAGTGGTACTTGAAGTTTGATCAGACAATAAAGAATTTTGGGTTTAAAGATAATGTAGAGGACAATTGTGTCTATGCAAAGTTTAAGAATGGGAAGTTTATCTTCCTTGTCCTATATGTGGATGATATCTTACTTGCTAGTAGTGATGTCAGTCTACTACTAGAGACAAAGAAGTTTTTGTCCTCAAAATTTGATATGAAAGATCTTGGTGAAGCTTCGTTCGTTTTAGGGATCGAGATTCACCAAGATAGAAGTAAAGGGGTATTAGGACTGTCACAAAAGGCATATATAGAAAAGATCTTAAAGAAATTCAGTATGCACAAATGTAGTCCCTCACCTGCTCCTATAGTTAAGGGCGATAAATATGGGGATTTTCAATGCCCCAGGAATCAGTATGAGATCGATCAAATGAAAACGGTTCAATATGCTTCAGCTGTCGGAAGCTTGCAATATGCTCAAGTATGTACGCGCCCTGACTTGGCATTTGTTACCGGGTTACTTGGCAGATTCCAGAGCAATCATGTAATAGAACACTCGAAATTAGTAAAGAAAGTCTTGCATTATTTGTAAGGAACGAAAAGCCTCATGGTGACGTATAGAAGATCTGATTCACTCCATATAGTGGGATATTCAGATTCTGATTATGCGGGAGATGATAGAAAATCCACGTCTGGATATGTATTCACTCTCGCAGGGGGGCCTATTTTATGGAAAAGCTTAAAGCAAACCGTCACTACATCGTCCACAATGTATGCCGAGTTTGTAGCGTGTTATGAGGCAACGGGACAGGTGAACTGGCTAAAGAAGTTCATACCCGGTTTGAAGGTGGTTGACGACATCTATAGACCACTTAAGTTATACTGCGATAATAATCCGGCAGTACAGTATGCTCACAACAATAAGTCAAGTGGTGCTGCCAAACACATTGGCATAAAGTATTATGTTGTGAAAGATAAAGTCTGGGATCATGTCATAAGTCTTGAGCATATAAGTACCGAAAAGATGCTCGTGGATCCGCTTACAAAAGGCTTACCACCCAACGTGTTCAGAGAACATGTAGCCGGCATGGGATTAAGGGAAAGCCTATAATTCCTGGATAAAAGAAGGCCCAAAGTTCAGTATCTATTTCAGAACAGAGTGGTGTGTTGTAGCTGTTAAATCTATCGACAATTGACCGTGACGATGAAACATGCTCTATGCGCTAATCTGTAATGGAATGAACAAAAGTAAATGATATAAAATTGAAAGATGGTAGGAGATCAAGGCGGAGATTATTAGATTGATCTCTAATCCCAAACTGGGCCCAACGGCCCAGTTGGGCCTTTGATCCGCGCCCTGATCGGGGGCGTCCAGCCCACTATGGCTGGAGGGCCCCTGTCACACTGCGCAATAAATAGAGGTGGGGGCCGATGGCTCGGAGTATGAGGTTTTCCTGAGCTACAGTTCCCCATCAAAATCCCTAATCCGATCCAGAGGGGCACAGCCAGTGACGGGAAGCCACCAGTCGCGCCGCCACCGCCTCTGCATCTACACCGAGGGGCTGCTACGTCGCCGGGCTGCCCTGCAACCGCTACTGCACCGCCGCCCTTCGACTCGACACCGCCAGTGGGTTATCGCCAAGCACTGCGATGGGGAGCCCATTTTCATCCAAGGCGGCCGAAGGTTTGCACCCTTCACCCCTCTCTTTCTCTCGTTCTATCTACTGCTACTGCACTAGTAGATGCTCGAGGACTCATGGTTTTATTCAATAGCAAATAGACATACTAGTTCTGTGCCTAGAGATCCTGCTTAAGGTCTATCAATAAGTAACCTTGTAAAACTGCGTCATTTTCTTGTGCCAATTGATGAGCTCACTAGTATATTTGAGGTGGGAAAACTAGAGTTCCTTCAGGAGCTAAGGAAATTTAATGTGAGAAATGAAAAGGGTTGTGAGCTGAGTCAACTCGGGAAGTTGACAGAGCTTGGAGGATCACTTGAAATTAGTGATCTTGAAAAGGTGCAAACAAAAGAGGAAGCTGTTGGAGCCAAACTGATGCACAAAAGCCGATTACATGAACTAAAATTAGAATGGAATACTGATGATTGGCGCAAGAAGGACCTTATATACATGAACAGGATGTTCTGGAAAGTCTCAGACCACATAGCAACCTTCGTCACCTATGCATTAGAGGGCATGGAGGTATTAGTTGCCCAACATGGCTAGGTGCAAACCTCTGTGTTAAAAACTTGGAATCTCTTAAGCTTGATAATGTACCTTGGAAAGAGCTTCCACCATTGGGAGAGTTGTTTTTGGTTGATGAGTCTGGTATAGAGCACATGGGTTGTATACAAAGTCAAATATTTCACAACTTGAAAAGGCTAGAACTTACTAAGGTGAGAAGATTAAGAAAGTGGGTTGTGAGCTGCCCGCACAGTGTGAGCCATCTCACATCAATGATGGAAAGTAGTTGTGTTAGAAATGTGCCTTGCAATTTGTTCGTTCATTTGGAGGTGCTCATTATCCAGTATTGTCCTGAACTGTCTGTGGTCCCAGTTTTTCACCCTACTTGCTGCCTACAAGAAGCACCGACCATGGCTTGGTTTCCTAGACTCAGGGAACTCACCATTAGGGGTTGTCCAAACCTTTTGTCCTTGCCTCCTATTCCTTGGACTCATGGCCCGTGTTGTGCTACTATGGAAGATGTGGGCTCAGGTAATTTGGTCGGTTTGGAGTCGTTACGTTACGAAAATGATGAATCTGATGTGAGCTTGTCAATTAATAAGGGTAGAGGTGCTTCAGATAGGACATTCTGGAAGGTGCTGGATTTTAATAACCTAATAGGACTAAGAACAATGGAAGTTAGTCACTGCCCGCCTCTACCTTTGGATCACCTCGTGATGTTATCGTCCCTGAAGAAACTGTCCATTTGGAGTAGTGGCTATAATTTATTGCCCGTAGGCGAGAGCCACATCGGATATCAGTTCCCAGTTGAAGTTCTCTGGGTGGGCAGGCAACGATGGTTGCAGTGGGAAGGAGCTGACAAGGCTACTATCTTGCTTTCCCAGGCTCACAAAACTATATATGTTTAACTGTTGGAAACTGACAGGGTTGGGTGTGTTGGAGCAAAACACCGCAGGAATATCCACATCACCATCTTTGGACGAGAAGATGAATCTCGCAGGGAATGAACAATTGCAAAGGGAGGTGGAACTGCAACTCTCGACAACAGAGGAGGAAGGACTAGTGCTCTTGCCACCCCAACTGCAGGAGCTGGAAATCTATCAGTGCCAAGGTCTGAGGCTCCACCCCAACACAGTGGAGGAAGCTGGAGGATGGCTCCAAGGTCTTCACTCCCTCCGTTCATTGGTGATAGAGAATTCTAGCAAGTTGTTCTCCTATTATTCGTCTTCCTCCTCTCCTGGTTTCCCTTTCCCAACCTCCCTGCGAAATCTTCGACTTAATGGTGCAGAGACACCAGTGCCTCTCTCAAACCTCACCTCCCTTGAGATCGAGTTTATACGTCTATGGATATAGCCGAGGTTCAAGAGCTGAAAAAAATCAGCTTGTGGCCTCTCCTAACCCAAGGTTGCCTTACCAAGCTATCACTCTCGGGAACGCCCATTTTCTTCGTCGGCCCGGACCTTGAGGTCTCATGGACAAGGGCTTCCACCAAGACTGGGGGATGTTGAGACGAATGATGTCGGGGGAATCCTTGCTACGCCCATCTGCAGCCTCCTCTCGTCCTCCCTCACCAAACTAGTCTTTTATTTGGATATCGAGGTGAAGAGCTTCACCGAGGAGCAAGAGAAAGCCATCCAGCTCCTCACCTCCCTCCTGCACCTCGGATTTCAGAATTGTCGTGATCTGCAGTGCCTCCCTGCTGGGCTGCGTGCGCTTCCCGACCTCAAGACACTAGAGATTGATGGCTGCAAAAGTATCCAGTCGCTGCCCCAAGACGGTCTCCCGAGTTCACTGCAAGAATTGCACATCTACGAATGTCCTGCCATCAGGTCGCTGCCCAAGGAGGCCCTCACAACTCGTTGCAACGACTAACCATCGGCTACTGTCCAGCCATCATCCAGTCGCTGTCGCTGCACAAGGACATCATCCCAAGCTCACTGCGAGTATTGGATGTCCGTCAGAACTACTGGTGGGGGACAGATCGAATGCAGCTCCGGCGCAGGTTAACAGGAACCGTCCAATATTGAGAATCTGAAGGTACCAAACACTCTCCTGGTTACACTCTGTGGGCTGTGGGCTGTGGCTGTGCTCCCCTTGGTTCCTGCACTTGTCTGCACACCAAATTAACCCATGATTTTTGAACCTCGTAAGTAAAACGTCAGATCAATTATCTTTTTCACTTGTGGTTCGCCAAATTACTGTTGCATAGGAGTAATCAGTCCACTTTATTTTAATCAACTGTGCAGGTCTCTCTCTCCTTGGAGTTACACGTACAATACACATTCTTCTGGCGTCACTGGATGCTCTCTGTATCCATGCGTGGTTCTGAGTTGGCAAGCATCTGCATGTACCTTAACTCGTATGTAAAACAGGTTCGTATATGCAGAATCACCCCATAGGCCCATACACAATCAGTTACATTATTTAGGAGCTCAGTCCAATTGTTGATCTTAACTTCTTTATTTTTTGGGTTATTTGGTGCCTTTTCCTTTTAGTACTTATTTCCAAAACTTGTCAGCAGAGCTGGTGCATCTAGCTATGTTAACCGAAAGAAATTTGTTCAATTTACATAATCTTTTTTCCTTCACGTATTTATAATTGTTGATATGTTTGGCTTACTATTATAGTAGCCATGTCAAGAGTCAGTTCAAAGGATCAGTTGAGAGCTGACATCAGTACCTTAATGTTGAACTTATCACCTTCTGCTTATTATTTGTGGGAGGAAGCCACTTGTTGACTTTATATTGTCATATAGTTGTGCTTTTCATGGGTGCAGCAGCATTCATTGATGTGCAGTGAACTAGTTCTCCATATTTGTTCATCGCAGGAGGATCAAACTACAGGAGGTAATGCAGATGGCAAGTGATGCCCTCCTAATTGTAAAATCAAGGGTGACTATTACTACAAGAGCAGCATGTGCAACAGGAAAGGGCCATATATAGCAATTCCCCTTTATTTGAATATATGTGTTTTGGAGTGTGATTCCATTCTGCTCTTGCCTTGCTGTCACCAGGATAACGAGTTTCTAGAGATGATGCAACAAGAGAAGCCACTAACAACTAGCAACAGACACATCACCAGCTAATGTGCGTCCAGTGATCCAGAAATGTTCATGATCAAACTACTGTTGCCAACTCAAGGTCAGCACCAGGCTGCAGGTCATGATGGTACAGTGGGCACTGCCCGTCTGCCCCTGCTAGCAAATTCTCAGAATAACCATTGGGCGCAGAGGCAGAGCAGGCGTCGCCAATAGACTTCAAAGCCGATGTCCGGCGATACCAGCCGCAGCCAGGGTAGCATCCTCCCTTCTGGTCAGGTTAGTAAGTAATTCTGACATAGAACCAGAGCTAAAGCTATGCTCTTTAATTTCATAGTAGAAAACTGGAAAAAAAATGTTTTGAGGTGAAAGGTTATGCTAAATAATGTTATCCCTACAAAGTGCAGGTACCTTCTGATGATTGCCCCCCTCGTCTCATCTCACGCAACATGCTGCTGCTGTTCAGTCTTGAACACGGAGACTTCAAGACACGAACTCGGTTCCCAACCCTTGAAGACATGCCTTTGCTCCCAATACTGAAGACGTGTCTCGACTCCCGTCTCCCACCTCCCGGCTCTTGAAGTGAAAGTGAAGACCTACGGGATCCAGGAGACTCGTGACTGACTCGAGGAAGGACATAGCACCTGCCTATCGTGGAGACGCAGAGTGAACCTGACAAAATAAAGAAACCGAAATGACCTACACTGATACTATGTGTACTCACATGTAACTCTCTCATTGAGGGACTCAAGTCCCAATAACTCACAATATATAGAGTACATTCACAAGGGCGACCCCTAGGAAGGTTTTGTTGCCTTGGGGCTCGTCGACTGATGTGGACATACAAATGTTTGCCTACAACGACAGTACATGTTTGTCTGAATCTGCTGGTGTAACCTTTCTAGCACCTACCTACCCAGGAGGCATCGGCAACCAAACAAAAACAAAACGATGGTGGCATGACCTTCGTGCTGTTGCAATATATGCTAATCGTCAGTTCTGTAGTACTATGATGATTGCAAAAGATTTAACTGTGAGCCAGTATCCTTCTGAAGGTATACATGATTTTGCACCTTAGCTACAGAATTCGATCATTGTTGTATTTTACTTTTTTCACCGTGGAGTTAGCTAGTCTGTCAACTAGCCCAAAAACACAGGGCACGTCAGGCGCATACTCAGCTCACAAAAAGACTGGAGGTTGTCTGATTAGCCCTGAGCAATCAAATTATACATTCAATTTGCAGTACAAAGGAACAAATGATTAACACCAAACAAGACTGTCAACAAATAAATTAAACATCTGACCATCACAAGGTCCTTTTTTCCAGCAGCATAAACATTCAATATACCATGGTACAATCAGGGAGTATGCAATGCTAATCACTACACACGCTGTTAAGTAATAACACACAAGTATACAACAATGATTTGCTGAAGGCCTTCTGCTACAAATATATATATCCCCTCCAGGCTCCAGGGATAACGAAGTCAAAAAAAAAGGAATCATTTATGTGAACTCTTCATGTCATGTGAGCGTTCCTAAAAGGGCAACAACAGAAGAATGTGACAGTTTTTCTCTCTTCCCTAGCTTGGTCCATCCCCACCATTGCTTGGCTGTCAAACTATCATAATGACCTTTCTATTGCTGATCATCTGTTCCAATCTCTGCTGTAGAATAACATTAGTACAGGGTGGCGCATGCATTTCCTCAGACTGCTGGCAGAAATATACACTCCTTATGCAGCACTAGTCTCCGGAAACAAATTTCTTTTCTGTGTAGTACCGGTCTTCGCTAGCCTTCTTTTTCAAGTTCCTCTTCTGTTTATATAAGCCCCAGAAAATTATGTTTAGCACCAATAAAAAGAAACCGAATAAACCTACAAGCTATGACAATGCATACCTTGTAAGCTTCATGATTGTCAACTATTCTTGTGGCCACTGACAATGTTGTTATAGATTTCGGGCTCCTGATTGTCTGAAAAATGCCCATGCTCTTTGGAACAGCATAAGGATCAATTTCACCCTGCAGCACACACACATCGAGTTTCAACAAGAATTTCAGTAATCACGACAAGTTTTATCTTCGATACTAAGCACTTACAGCTGAATTGCCCTCGGCTACAGTCCCATGGACAACCAATGAAATGTTAAACGTGGTGATCTGTAACAGGGTATAAAAACAACCATGAGGGTAAATTGTCATATAACAATCGCAGCATGCTCACGACATTGATAATTCAAGCATGACAAAATATATATACTAATGAACTCATGGAGACAAACATACCATGTCCTTAGAAACTTCCCATGGCGCACCAATAATGACTTCATCAACATAGCGGCAGGCAAGAACACTAAGAGTACGCTCATGGAGATGCATTATAGGACGGCAGCCTCTTCTATCCCTGGACAAATTATAATTATAAGGTTGGTATTTCAATTTGTAACAAGAAGCTCTTTTGATATATGCTTGATATATACTATTTCGTAGTCAATTAGTTTGGTTGTTAAATCTAAGTGAAGGATCAGGACTAAGACCTGATAGACTGGTCGTCATAGATACCCACAAGAAGAAAGTCACCAAGTTGTCTAGCACTCCTGAGGAACTGCATTAAATAAAAGGCATACTATTAATTTTAATTGCATATATGAAGAAAATTAGTGAAAAAAAAATGTGAGTTACAGTATGCTGATTTGCAGAGAATAAGAAAATGCCACCTCAACATGGCCAGCGTGGAAAAGATCAAATGCGCCATCTACATAGACAACACGAGCAACTGGCGAAGGAGCCTGAGTGCATATGAGCATATTGTTCAATAAAAGCAACATAAGGGCATTATGAAGATTTAAAGCAAAGGATTATATATGAAAACCTATTAACTACTCTAGATGTCAGGAAATCAGTAACAAACAAAACAACATTGAAAAGGCAGAAATACCACACTAAGGATCAAGATTAAGGCATCACATGTGTGGTATATGTTGTTTGAGCTAGAGGTTCTGGCATTAGTTTCTATAATCCCTAGCTAAAACAAACCACCAGCTTGTGGCCCCAAACCCCACAATCTAGTTTGCCTCCAACGATCCACCATCCAACAGCTTTTTCCAGATTGTAGCACGCATATTTATCCACCATGTCTTACAAACATAGTGAGAGGAAGATAAAGATGGCCATAAGCTAGAATTCATACAGCTTCAGATTTTGGACATTAGTTTTTCCACAACCCAGGTTCTACAAGCTGCTTTCTAGAATCCCTAAAAACAAACAGTTCCTTAGTTAATTAGCTAAGAATACTATACCAAGCCACTTTCTGTAAATACCCTAAAAAGTTGATCAAGTTAGTCACTAAACGTTATTCGCATTTCCTTTATGGAAATCTGGGCGTGGATGTGGCCTCCATTCTTCATAAAAGGTGACAAATATGTAACGGTGATAATGCCAAGCGATCTTAACCTTCAGAGCTCATACCTGCCCATTTGAAAACTGCATGATCCGGCGAGAAGTTGGAAGAAAATGAGATAGCTGACTCTTCACTTCTTCGTTTGATTTCTCTCCAGCCTTCTCAGCAACGGCAACATTTAAATCAGTGTCAGCATCTTTCTGCTTGAATGTTAGCAGTATCCTCCCTATGCACAAAAGGATATCATTTGCGTGTAAGATTGCGGAAGACAGTATTTTGAATAAGTTTGAAAAGCCTTTTCAAGTAATGCATTATATGCTTAGTAGTGAATAACATATTCAGGAGAAACTGTCATCCAAAACAACACTGAGGCTACTAAGCCTTACCAACTATATCAGTGCTCGAGACACCTTCTGTTCGCTTGATTTGTTTGTAACGCCCGACCTTCTTTGCTAACGCATATGCATCAGTGCCATCAGGTAAAAGACAAGGATCATCTCCATGAATAATGTAATCAATGTTGTACTTGTTGAAGAGGGTATTCATGAATTCTTCTGTTATCTCATAGGGTGCATTGGGAATGACCTCATCAACCCACTTCAGACCACTAACAAGAGTCAACCTAGAAATAGCAAAAATATAAACACAGTTAAAATGGTGCATTTTTCAGGTAATGAAAGCCAAAATGTTTATATCATTATGAAAATATACTTAAATGCATATGAGACTATATCAAAATATGTTGATGAACCAGCCGTTCATTCAGTTTGCTACAGTACAGCTGATATGGACAGGATTTTTGGGAAAAAAGGTTGTGTGCTTCACAGAATAAAAAATAATCAAATTCTTCCATACCTCTCTTCCATGGAAAGGACAGGTGGACCTTTATTTGCTACAATCTCCTCATCACTGACAACTCCAACTACAAGCTGATTTCCCAGCAACTTAGCCTGCCGCAATGCATTTGCATGGCCATAGTGCATGAGATCAAAGCATCCATCCATGTACACTCTCACAGGCCTTTTGTGTTCCCTCTTCTTTGGAACTTGTCCTAGATACGGCCAAAAATACGGAGCAAATGGAGCACCAATTCCCCCAAAGTAGCCCGTGGATAACATAAGAATGGTAAGAGTGATCATAACTCCTCCAATTCCAAACAGCTGTGAATAGTATCCGCTGCTCCAGAGCCCCTGGTGGCTCTCAAATGCTAGTAATCCCATCATCATCTTCAAGGTGGAAGTGTAATCCTGGTATATGCTTCTGTCAAAAAGTAGAATATCAAAATGAGACTCCAACTTAGTTGACATATTCTGTGGCAAACGAACCATCATATAATAATATGCAGTAAGGCAGTACAAAACATGTCATTTTCCATCATTTGGAGGAACCAATAGCATTTGCAGCTTGGTTACTGCCATTTTTAAAACCTAGAAAGTGACTCGAAAAAGAAAGAAGAAAAGCGTGCCTTTCTGACTACTTCTTATATTAATTACAGATGGTTGGAATGATCGCAGACATATAACCCGAAGAATTAGATGTATGTGTTAAAACGTGCTTAACGATCACATCACGTTGACCAAATCCTAACCACCAGATAGTTTAGAAAACCAGATTTTTGTGCAAAGGGGCGATCGCGGAGAATTTGGAAAGGACTCGAATTGCTTTTAGAAGAAGACACATAACGACTGACGAGCTCTAGAAACATGCTGTTAGCGTGAGATACTATTCCACCTTCTTTCTCATCAAGAAACACAGCTCATTTGTCCATTCCAAGGGAGAAAAAATAACAGCTCTGAGTAGGGTTGAGCAAGCTCTTCTAATTCGCAACAGCGATAAGAAAGAAGAATACGGTGAGCGAGGGAATTCACAAACGAATCCGTCTCCAGCATCCTGTCCTGTCCGTCAGCAACCAAAGAATCAAGGGTTAATTGGATCTATGCCATTATAACTTCTTCGTTTCTGAAGAACGCCATTACTATTCGTCTCCCTGTCATTGACACGCGGGAGAGAATATGATTGTAGTTGGAGTATACGTGTCAGGCTTCGTTTCCCAGCAACTTAGCAAACATGCCCGGGAGAGAATCTGATTCCCATCGCAACCACTACGCCTCAAGTTGAGCACTGCAGCCAGCTAAGCAGGCAGCAGATAGAATCTATAGAGATTCGACGTTCCAGTAGAGTCCGGAGTACGGGAAGACGGTTGGAGAAAGGCAAAAACACCAGCTCGAATTCACGCTCCAACCACCCGGAATCCCGTTTACAGCGCCGCGAAGAGCCGGACCACCAAAATGCAATCTCCCGGCCGGCCGGCCGGCCGTGATCCCAATTCCATCGTCACTCACGTGAATCGCCATACAAATGACACCGCGGGAAAGAAAAAAAAATGAATTTTCTTTCCGTGAACGACAAGCTGGCAGGCGGTGGCATTAGATCAAAGGGGATCGCAACAAGAACCAAAAGAAGAGAAGAAAAACAGAGATCTTTCCGCACTGCATTTGACGAGCGCGAGCGCGCAACCTGAAGACAGCGGGGATCAGGGAGACGCACCGAGATGGAGGCGGCGAGCGGCGGAAGGCGGGCGCGGATCTCGCGTCGAAACCAGGGCTGGGCGCGAGATCTGCCGCTGGAGGCGGCGAGGTTCCACCCGCTCGTGGCGCGCGTGCGTGCGTGTCACTGCTCTTGTTTTGGGAGGGAGGAGAGGAGGAGAAGGGTGGGGGGGGAGGCCGGACGGAGGGGAGGGAGAGGACAGAGGGGAGGTGTGTCGCTCGCTCGCTCGCTCGCTCGCGGTCTGGTTGTGGTGCCAATTGGGGGCCGGTGGAAGCATGGGTGGCCAGACCGACTCCAACAGATCCAACCTAAACACAGGAGGTATTTTCCGGTTTGCCTAACGCACAGTAAAAAGGTACCGTGACCCATATCCTCTCTTCTCCACCAGCGGACGCAGCAGAGCGTCCTCTTCCCTTCCTCCACCAGCGTGCGCCTGGCACCGGGAGCGGGCTCTGCTTCCGCGGGCTCCCTGCTGCAGCGCGTGAGTGCCGGATCTGGAGCCCCGCGGCCGCCTACACCACAGCCACGCACGGATGCCGGAGTTGGGGAAGGCGTGGCTCCGCCGCCGCCGCCGCCGTCCGAGGGTCCGCAGCGCATCCTGCACCACCGGCGCCGGCACCCTCCCCTCCCCCACCCTCCTCCTCCTCCTCCTCCCCTCCTCGATCGCGTTCGGATGAGCACGTGAGCGCGGCACGGCCTCCAGCGCCGCCAAAGGCGGGTTCCTCCGCCGGCGTGCCCCTGGCACCGGGAGCGGGCTCTGCTGCCGCGGGCTCCCTGCTGCAGCGCGTGAGTGCCGGATCTGGGGCCCCGCGGCCGCCTACACCACAGCCACGCACGGATGCCAGAGTTGGGGAAGGTATGGCTCCGCCGCCGCCGCCGCCGTCCGAGGGTCCTCGGCGCATCCTGGAGGCTCCACCGCCCCTCCGCGGGGGCCAGATGCGGCCTCCACTGCGACGTGCGAGGGGGCCAGTTCTGGAGACCCGCCTGCGCCGGACGTCGATCTGTTGCCGCCGGCGCCGCGGTCCCGCCTCGCCGTCGTCGTTCGCGGGCTGCTCCGACCTCCTCCCTTCGCTCCGGCCGGCCTCCTCGACTCGCTCCTCCGCTTCATCTAGATTTGCGTCGCCCGAGAGAGGCGACGCGTTTTTGCGTTCTGGTTCATCCGCTTCGCAAAATGGGTGTGTTGTATGCGTCTTCTGTTGGAGCGCGTTTCATTCAGCTAAAACACCGTAGATGATGCATTTTACGTTTGTGTCGTTGTTTGCCAACTCTGTTGGAGACGGTCTCACGTCCACTAAACTGCCCCGGGCCCACACGACTGGAAGTACTGTCATATGTTTATTTGCAATTGGAGTACCTGACGGAAAGTAAAATACTGCTTCGGTACGGCAGTTTGCCACCCCGTGATGTTCCTCGACGACAAGGCAAGCTGTTACGTAAACATTTTCGATCGCGAGACATCGTTGGTAAGATCAGACAATAAATGAATGAAACTCTTGATTACTAACTTTCTATGAGTCATAAAATAAAATTAAATATTTATAAAACTATTGAACAACACTTTCTATTAAGAGTTCATGTTTCAGTTTACTCTATATGGCATGATAGTTTTGAAAACAACCATAAAAAATCCTCACTGAGACTGGCATAATGGCCTAGCTTGGTTCCGGGCCTCTTCAGCTGGTATTAGAGTTGGCTAAAGCTGTTTTGTTGTGAGACAAAAATACTGTAGATTCTAGCTAATAAGTCGGATGATAAGTTCAAGCGAACAGGCCCAATTGGCTATACATTGCTTCCACCATCTTGGGACGGATAGATGTGATGCTTTTAAACTTCTACGGATATGAGAACAATTTGATTAAAAAAACTATGGGTGGAGTATTGCTTCTAAAATATAATTCTTTTTAGGATTCTTGCTGGTCCAACTCAAGCTTTAGGGTCTGTTTGGATCATCTGGGGCTAGTTGTTAGTTCAACTAAAGTTTAGATGACAGTTTAGACAACTAAGTTTAGTACTATGTTGTTTCGATACATGAGCTATGACTCTATGGGCCCATTCGGCTTGCTGAAACTTGGCTGAAAGTGGCTGAAAAACACTATTTTGGCTGAAATGTTGTGAGAGAAAAACATTGTTCCGGTTGAAAAAACAAGCCGAATAAGGCCTATGAGGACCGAGGAGGGACTAGCAACTAGTTAGGCTAAACTAAAGTTTAGTCCACCTATTTGATGGCTTAGGACTAAACTTTAAAGTTCAGTTAATGATGATTCATAGGACCTTCTTAACCTTTGACCACTAAAATGATGAAAAGTTGGAAAAGGTCAAGTTCATTGATTGAAAAGCTAAGGTTGATGATGGTAGACTAGACTTACATTGGAAAATACTTTCAGAACGAAAGAGCGTGTTTTACTATTAAGAAAATGCTAGCCAAATGGATACCTTGTGGCGGACTAGTGTTAAATAATTTTGTGTTTTTGCATTAGATTGAGAATTTTTCAAGAGAAATCTACTTTGTGATTTTAAACTAAATATTTTAGAAATGAAAATAGAATCGGAGCTTGAAACCACGTAAAACGAGCCGTTCGCTTCACTGAAAAAACAAGTGAATCACTGTTCCGATTGATTTGTTGTGACAGAAAAAACACTGTTCTGGCTAAAAAAACAAGTTAAAAAGTACGGATTATAAAACAAGCGAACAAGGCCATCTATTAACAAATAAAAAATAATAAATTAGGGAAACTAATAATCCCATGGAGAAGAAAGAAGTGGCTACGCAAAGTTTTTCATCGCAAGCGACTTTGGAGGGGTCAATGTGCGAAAGCGGTACGACAGAGGAGAGAGCACGCGATTTTTTCGAGGCGCCGGCGGGGGGTCCCACGGCCGGACTTGCCGGTCGCGTACGTGCGGCGCTGGCCCGTCGGACGCAGGGCACTGTCGCGTGGGCCAGACGCCGGGCCTCCTGGCTCCAGCCGCTGCGGGCGGTGGGCCCCGCGGTGTCTCGCGTGTCGCGGCCATTGCCTTTGATCGCGTCTCGTCCTTCTAGACTTGGCGGATCCACGGCGGGCTAGGGGGCTGCAGCCCGGTGAGACTGATCTTGCTCTGTTGCCTTGTTTAGATCGTAAATTTTTGTAATCTGGACATTGTAGCATGTTTCGTTTGTATTTGATAAATTTTGTTTGATCGTGGACTAACTAGGTTTAAAAGATTCGTCTCGTGATTTATAACTAAACTATGTAATTAGTTATTTTTTTACCTACATTTAATGCTCCATGTATACGTTCAAAATTTGATGTGATGAAGAGAGAGTGAAAAAACTTGGAATTTAGAGATGATCTAAACCAGGCCTGTATTTACTGTAGAAAAAATATAATTTCACTATTATTCTTCAATATTTGTTCTAAATCTTCTTTATTGATTAACCCTCGGCTGCTCATCTAGGCTCCGCCGTCTCCTAGTACAGAAGAAAGGAACACCACCACAGCTGTTTGTTTGCAGCGAAATGACGAGTCGGAAGCGGACACGGATCGTCCAGATGGCGTGACGAAACGCGCCGGACGGCGAGTCGGCGACGCGACATGTCGACGAGGATTAGTCTCTGATCGAGACTTTTTTTTGCTGCCACCGGATGATACTAGTGTAATAATTTTTTTTGAAACAATACTAGTGTAATAAGATTATTACCTGAATCGGCCATGCTGAAGCTCAACAGCAATTTCAAGACCATCGCTCTTTTCGTTTGGACTGATTTGGCTTATAAGCCATAGCTGACTGTTGGCTGATTTGGTATGAGAAAAAAATATTATTCGTTGGCTGATAAATCATGGTTTATAAGCTGAATACGATCAAATGAACAGGCTGCATATATGCCCATATCCAATTAGCCGTCCGTATTTAGAAACTGCATCGTTCGTACTGTATGGTGGTGGAAAGGCGTGTGAATACAGCTCAAGTCATGGTGTTCATTTTATATTTCTATCTATATAGAAAATGACGAAACGATAGCGTTTTCGAAAAAGAAAGAGAAAGAGAATCTAGAAAGACCTGCATTTGCGAAGAAAAAGATAGCACGGACCACGGACAGCGGAACCAAATCAAGCTGCAGGGACTCGAAGTAGAGCAGTTGAACTTGAGTCGGTACCCTGTTCACTTATAAACCGTATTTTTTCAGCTTTATAAATCGTATTTTTTCAGCTAATAAATAGTATTTTTCTCTCACAATAACTCAGCCAACAGTACTTTCAGTCATGGCTTATCAAACAAGCGAACGGAGCAATAGTTAACAAAGGTATCGAATTTAATATGGTATATATGTGTTTATTAAGAGTTTAAAGGCTAGGTAAATGGAGCGTAGTTTAGTTGGTTGGATTTTTTTTCAGGTAGAATATATCTATTTAGATTTAAGTTCTCACATTTGCCTTTTGTCTATATTTTTTTAGGATATGGAACGCAGCTAGTCTCGGTGTCAATCTTTTATAAGTGCCCTTAAAAGTCCCTCAGTCATGAAATATAAAGTATCTGAGAAATTTTATAACAAATCATAGAGAGTGCAAATGATGCATGTAGTCATCTCTTAACTTTTAAAAGACTTTGTGCTTACCATATTTTGAGTCTGATGGTACACACTAATAACATGTACGCATGTGGTTGGAATTTTAGAAAAGTTTTTTTATAAAGGAATTTTAGGAGAGTTAATTTACTTAGAATACTTTATAACTTATTTTGAATACGTCAAAACATTATATTTTAGGACGCAGAGAGTAGGCGTGTGTGTGTTTCAGAAGTGCCTTTAAAAGTATAGTGTATTCGCATGTGTTTATAGATGTGAGTGCGTATTCGTGTAGGAACGACGTATTTGAAAAAAAAAGGAAAAAGTCTACTTAACCCTCCACCTATCAACTATGGTCTACTTCACCCCAAACTATAAAACCGTCTATTTTACTCCCTGAACTTTTCAAAACCGTCTATTTTAACCCCCTCGGGCGGTTTTCGACGGTGGTTTGCTACAGTAACGGTGGTTTTGTTATAGTGATGGTGGTTTTGTCTTTTTTATTTATTTCTGGTGAATCTTTAAAAAATCATAGTAAATCACAGAAAAATTATAAAATGAAAAATCTAATTTTGTTGGACTCCACATGAGTAGATCTACACAATGAACATATAATATGATATGCTTTAGTACAAATTTTTGCTTTAGTTTTAGATTAATTGGAAAATCCAATTTTGTCTGTAATTAATTGGAACAATTCATAGCTGCAGCTTCTGTGGTCCAATTATGGTGAAATTTTTATGGTAGGCTAATTATTGTATGCTTGAACTATAGTAAAAATTTCGTACTCATTGGACCATGTATAACTTAGTTATAGATAAATTCCAATTAATTACAGACAAAATTAGATTTTCCAATTAATTTAAAGGTACAGCAAAACCTTTGTACTAAAGCATACCACATTATATGTTAACTATGTAGATCTACTCATGTGGAGTCCAACAAAATTGGATTTTCCATTTTATGATTTTTCTATGATTTACTATGATTTTTCAAAGATTCAGCGAAAATAAATAAAAAAAGAAAAAGGTGAAACCACAGGTAGCGTAGCAAACCACTGTTACTGTAGCAAAACCACCGTCGAAAACCGCCCGGGGGGGTAAAATAGACGGTTTTGAAAAGTTCAGGGATAAAATAGACGGTTTTATAGTTTTGGGGTAAACTAGACCATAGTTGATAGGTGGGAGGTTAAGTAGACTTTTTCCAATAAAAAAAATACAGGAAACGACGACACGCCAGGCGTTTCCACATGTTAACTCAAGAGACAAAAAGGTTCTCGTAAATTTCACGCCTCCTCACGCCGGTGGAAAGGTTTGAAGGTTTGGCCATTTTTCGTTTCGCCAAGTCTGGGGTTCGAATTTGTTCTCGTTTATTTCCATAAAATATATGGGAACAAAGGTTCGAATTTATTCTTCACAGTGCTTGCCATCCCAAACAGGCTGTTAACGTGGGCCACGCATCTCTGCCCTCAATTCACAGCCGGGATCATATTCGAGAGCGACATGAAACATTACAAAACCGCACGTGCCGCACATGCCAACCACACCAATGCAGCACAGCTCAAGAATACCACCCCCCAACAACATTGTAGGGACCTTCCTGATTTCCTTCAGCTCCAGCAGAAAACTCAGACAGCAATATATTTCTTCATCACACAATAAATGCTTAAGGAAAAGTATATATATAAAGTTAAAATAAATGAATTAGTGATACGCCCCGAGTTCCCCGAGTTCCGCCAATCCAACAATACGAAGTTACTACAGACAACCCAACCCACACATCCTGATCCGAGGATCATAACCTCTATTCGGTGTACTCGAAAGCCGGGGGCGGCTGGGGCTCATCGTCGACAGCCATGGCGGCCGGCTCACTGGCGCTGGATGCCGGGGCGTTGGTCGTGGCGGCGGTTGACGGCGTGTCAGTTAGGGTGAGCTCCTCGGCCTCCGTGGGCTTGAGGTCCTGCAGGAGGACGAATCCCGAGGGGGCAGCCTTCACCGGCTTGTACCTGCTGTCTTCCAGGAATTTTATGAACTTCTCCTGGGCTGGAACGACCCGGGCCGGGTTCGTCAGAATCTGGAACGTAGGCTCGGGCTCGGGGGCCTTCTTCTCTGCAGCAGCGCCGTCCACCTGAGGTCACAGAGAAAACCAATTGCCAGTGTACCAATCAGTTTGGTGCAAATCAAAGCAAGCAGTTAATTCAACTTGAACACAAATCAAAGCAACCAGTTAACCTAATACAACTTGTAAACTACTGATCGGTCCAGCAACGCTTACCTGCATCGAAGTAGAAGCATTGGAAGAGTCCTCTGCTTTCTCCTTGGCCTTGCTCTCTGCTTCCTTCTTTGCCCTAGACTTAGACTTGGCATACGTCGACAAGATGGCCGCCGGCACCTTGACCGATGCGGTCGCAGTCTGCTGAGTCACTGGCTTGGGGTAATCGAACAGCGACGGCTTAGCGTTCGACAGGAACTCAAACTTTGGCACTTTCAGGTCAGAGTTGAGGCCGATGAGGGCCGTCGGGGAGAAGGCAAGGCTTATGAAGTAGGTGAGCGGGTACCAGTACCAGAACTGGGTGAAAATAGCTAGTCCGACAACAGCAGTGAGCCTGTCATGCTTTGACCTCGACTTGAGCTTGATGGTGACATTCCTGCCACCGGCGTCAATAATGCCGGAAGCCAGTATGGCACCCATTTTGCTCATGGTATCCTCGTGCTTGTCAAGGATTATCTTTTCCAACTGGCGCCTGAATGCTCCAACACGTGAATCGTAAGATTCATTGGTCTGGATCATCACCATTGCCATGGCAATGAGGGCACCCTGGCGTACAAAGTCGACGACGTCTGATGTCAGAGGCTCCAGTAAGGAGATGGCTTCACTTAATCCTGTTCCAGCACAGGAGATTCCAACAGCTAGGGCTGCACCATAACGGACATGTGGATTGTATGATTCTGATAGTAGGGACACAATTCTGGGTGTCTGTTCAGGCTCGTTGTACAGAACAAAACCAAGAGCCAACACTGCAGTCCTCCGCACATCATCGCTCACATCCGACACAGCAAAATGCAGAAGCTGGTGGATAGCTTTGTTATTTGCAGTCCCTCTGTATGCTAGAGCCAATGCATACATACCGCCATAACGAAGTATGGGATCCTGATCTCTAGTCATTTGTTCAATCAAGGTGTCAGCTTCTTCTTCCCTGCCATACACCGTCAATGCAATTCCAAGTGACAAGCCCCTGAAGATAGGAAAGGAGTCAGAACAGGAACATCATTACAGTCTTTACCACAAGAAAATCATGTAGAGTAGTAGTTAAGAATTTGTTTGTCATAAGGCATCCTATTGCATACCTGATAATTTTCTCGTGTTGTGTATCATGAGCATAGGCAAGCATCTCAGTGGCCTTCTCACTGGCCGTACCAACCAAGAGCAAACCCATGCCAATACCAGCTGCTTCACCGGCCACAGCACTATCCGTGTACAGAATATTCTTGATGTCCTCGCATATTTCCTCGTCTGATGTACCTAATGCTGCAAGCCCAAGACCCAGACAAGCACCATGCTGGACCACCTGTATTGTTCAAAGTTAGCATGCAATTTTGTGAAAGAAAGGAAACATGTACCATATATATAAGAAACAAAAAAAAAATCAAACTTTCCCACTACTGCCAACATTTGCCTCACTCCCACATTTCCCCTACCTGCAGGTTACTATAAGATTGCAGCAATAGTGTACTCATGAACATAAAAACTACATCGAGATCCTGTAGTCACTCTCATGAAAGGACTGTTACAAACCAAAGATTTGCCAATGTGGCCCTGGAATAGTACCTCAGAAGTGGCGTTGCGAAGACTCTCACGAAGAAAATCTTTGATTCCTTCACCATGGTTGGCATGAATCAAACCGAGAGCATAGAGGGCACCTCCTTCCGAGTATGGGCTACCACTGCCACCAGCGCCATTCTGAGGCAGGTAGGGGGCCATCAATGCACGGCCTTGTTGAAGATGGCCTCGATGAATGACGCCTAGCCCAGCAGTGGCACTGAACTTGGCCCAGTTGGTTGCCCTACCTAGCCATTCCTGTAATACAGACCAATATGAGACAAATATAAGCATACCAACCAAAGCAAACTATAAAAAATGAAGATGCTAGGCATTTGATAACAAGTACACTGTGTGAAACCAATCATACCAAGTTTTCTCTGAGGAAAGTATCAACTGTTGTCCCTGCATGCATGATTGCATTAGACCAGATTGTTGCGCTATGGCAGACACTGTTCCTCATTTCCACAGCTTGCTTTATAGTCTTCAAAATTTGAAGATCAGACCTGTCAAATGAAGAAAAATAAATTTAAGACACAAGACTAAAAGAACAGTCAGCTGTTACAATTCAGTCAGATAGTTTCACATTACCTATTATGGCTGTATAGGAACTGCAATGTCAACTGAATAGATGTCTCTCCTGACAGTATACCCTTGATTTTTGTCAGCCTATCAGCATGTGTTGCTGCATTTGGATCCACAGTGGTAGCACTGCCATTTGGCATGTTTACGTCGTCTCTCATCTGGACATCCCCAGACGGTTCTGTAGCAGCATTAGTTTGATTACTTGGTACAGCCGGTCCACTGTCAGGGTCCACATGGGCAGAAGTATGTGAACTCAATGCATCAAGGTGATTCCGCACATTCAGGAGGAAAGCCTGATTTTCATTTTCAGCAAGATCGAAAGCAGTTTGATATGAAAGTAGAGCATCATCCTGGCAAATGAACATAAAGGTTAAGTTTCAAAAATAAAGGCAATCAGCGAACTGAGAAACCGTCTTGTTTGGCAAAGGGAAAAAAAAGGGCATACCTTGCTTCCAGAAATCAGCTTGTCCAAGATGCTTGCAACACTTTCAGGCTCACCCAAGAACATAAGACACTGGCAAATGCTTAAATAATCTGGATCTGGCAATGTCTGATATATTTTGACAAGACATTGTAGAATCTGGAAATGCAGAAACAAAATGTTAGACGACAAGATGATTTTCTAATATTTTGTGCACAGTAGTTGTGTGCCAATCACAAGAGGTTGAATCAATTGGCAGGATTTATAATATCAATCATCCATAGCATGCCTACCTCCAATCGATATTCGCGGTGACTAACATATTGGTGAGACAAATTGATGCAATATGAAAGAGCTCCATGAAGGTTATCACATCGAGAAATTGCTCCCTCCAGTTTATCCAGTCTCCGGCACTCAACAGACATACCCATGGCCTGTTGATATTTTCCATCAAGAATGCACCTGAAAGGCAACCATGTATATGTGACCTCAGAGCTGCATTTTTAACAAACCAAGAAACAATGGACTATGAGCAAAGTATCATACTTGTCCAGCATCCTTTCCACAATGGCCTCCAGCCTAGGGTCCATCGTTTTTTCTTCCCCAGTGGACCTTGATTGGATGGCAGCATATTCATCCAAAGCTTTTGCTGGAAAAAGAAACAGGGCAAAGGAGGTAATGTGAACACAGTACTTTTAGCGCTGGTAATAATTAACTGATCATAATGCAGGCGCCAGGCAGTTCCTCACCTAACAGTGTTTGAGCATAATCAGAGTCGTCAGAAACATCAAACAGGGGTCCAGCGCCAAGTGCATACGACAGAGCATCATTTAGCTCGCCCAAGTAGAAAAACACCTTAGAGGCAACTAGTGCTGCAAGCTGCCTCTGGACAAACTCCTCGTCTTCGTACAAACTCTCACTGCAAGCAGCAGGGAACAAATTGTGAGAAACAAAGGAAAGCACCCAAGCTTATACTGATTGTCAAAACTTTTTACAGGATAAAGAGACAAAGTATTTTGGCCCATGCACATCAATTGCAGCAGTCATGAATAATCTTGGTATTCATACGGATCCTTCTAAATGAATGTAACTCCCAGGAAATAAACACCAATTCTCATATAGCATTTACTTGTTTCTCCACTATGACTGGATAGCTGCTATTGAACTGAGGAGCAACCAATAAGCTAAGGGCAGCTCCCACATTAAACAGTATAAACACATAGGTCAGTATTACTTTGCGACGGGTTACAGGTTTTTATTTTTAAGAACAAACTTACCACATTTGATTCATATCCTATCATGATAACCACAATCTAAAAGTTTGGGATTTGTTGTGGTAGTCAATCTAGAAACCTAGTGACAAAGTTCAGTTTTTTAGAAACCTAGTGAGAAAGTTCAGTTTTTTCAGCAAACAGTATCCATAAATTGGAGGGCATGAATCATAACAAGCTCTAGATTCTAAAAATTCTAGGTTTCCAGTAACCAACGGCAGCACATTAATAACCCTCCCAAAACCTCCATCCGAACAGATCGAACCCAGGGTTCCCTCTGAAGTCTGAATCGAACCCGACGCGGCGCCGCCGACGCCATCTAGCCGGACCTCTCCAGGCGAGCCCGAATCGAACCTAGCCTAACCGAAATTCGCCGAAACTAAACGAAACGCGCGACGACGGGGCGCCGCCGCACCCGCCGTCGGACGTGGCGGCGGCAGAACGGGCAAATTGAGGGGGACAGGAGTGGAGGGCGCGGCTGGGAGAGCGGGGGAAGGGCGCGGGGAGGAGGAGGGGACTTACATGGAGGAGACGCTGGTGGAGATCTCGTGCCAGAAGGCGTGGACGAGGGAGTTGAGGCTGGCGAGCGCGTGGAGCTTGAGCTCCGGCGCCGGCTCTTGCAGCATCGCCAGCAGGGAGCCCGCCGAGCTCACCATCACCGCCGCCGCAGCCATGTCCTCCTCCGCCGCCTACGAGTACCGATCCGCCGCCGAAGGGTTCGCGACGCCCTCCTGCTACTCGCCGTTCGTCAAGGTGCGGGTGCGGGTGCGGCTTTGCTACCTTGCTTGGAGCAGAAGAAGATCGCGGATTCGCTGATTCGGTTCTAGTTCTAGGTGAGGGGGCTCGGGGACCGGGGCGTAAATATAAGGGTTTGAGGAGGGCACTTCGGATATGTGTGTTTTGTTTTCGTTTTTGCTTCGGAGACGTATTTCTCCTGTAGCTGTAGTGTTGGTTTCTAATTTAATTTAATATAAAATTGAATGAATCGACATAGGATACGTATTCTGTACATCTCCGATTGTGGCAAGCCCGGGTCCAACGCTATCTAGTGGAAATATATAATGTCCTATAAGATGTATATTGTATAATAATGCATGATGCTTATTGTATTTTTCACAAGTTGAATTGAGTTCCTGCCAACAATTTTTGTAACATGTGTTTACTTCTCAACAGTTTGAGGCTTTGAGCCTTGTCCACATCAGCAATGTGGGAGGTAGCTAGGAAACAATTCTAGAGATTTGGGTCCACAAAGTCGTTTTACATGTGTTGTTTTCTTCTTCTTTTTTGGTGAAATCGGAAGGACGAAGCACTCCCCACCTAGGCCCAGTTTAGATCCAAAATATTTTGCAAAATACAACTGTAGCGTTTTTCGTTGTTATTTGGCAATTAGTGTCTAATCATAGTCTAATTAGGCTTAAAAGATTCGTCTCGTGGATTTCGTCTAAACTGTGTAATTAGTTTTATTTTTTATTTATATTTAATGCTATCCAAAAATTCGATGTGACGAAGAATCTTAAAAAATTTGGCAAAATGAAATGGAACTAAACAGGGCCCTACTTGATTGCATTGGAGCAACAAAACGCTTGTTGCTCAGCTACAAATGACTGAATACAAAAGGGAGGGAGGTAGCATGAATTCTTTAGTAGAGTCTAATTCATAATGAAACTAAATTATGCCACTAGGTAATCACTCCCCGATCACCAGTTGGAAGGCAAAATTTCCACGGATTCACACGTCTATGCACGCTCTTGAGAGGCGATTACGGGAGGGCGGCATACCGTTGAAGACCACATCATTCCTGTGCTTTCAAAGCATCCAGCAAATTAAATGGATGAACGTTCACCGCTAGGAATATTCACTTCTACGACGATCAATTTTCATCACTGAATGAGCCAAATTCGTCATAATTTTAGTTTTATGACGAAAAACGATTCGTCATAGAAGTCGCGTCATTCTTGTAATTCTATGACAATTCTAGAAAATCGTCATAGAATTGGATAGATCTATGACGAAAACTGATCGTCATAGAACTGCTTTGGCATGCGTGGAAGGAGGCAGCCACGCTGACAGTTGCTTCCGTTGGAGATGCTTTCCACATGTACCTGCTATAGCCGGTTGCATTGGAGATGGTTCGGGTATGTGTCACTTTATTATTGGACAACGTGGCCATCTCTGGTTCTTGTACATTTTAGGTGCTTAATGGACCACGTGTCAGCCCCTATTGTTCCACGTATATGTTTTCTATTGGCACACGTGTCGTGTTGTGGTTGGGTCACGTGTCATTTCTTCATTGGACCATGTGTCATATTTTTATTGGTCCATGTGGCAGTTTCGTATTCGACCACGTGTCATGGTGCTGTTCGTCCACGTTTCGTTTTTTATTCAGCCACGTGGCTTGACAACTTCTTTCCACGTGTCGGACTTTTATTAGCCCACGTGTCGTGCCATGGCTATTTCACGTGTCATGCACTGGTTCGTCCACGTGTCGTATTTTTATTTGATCACGTGGCTGTGAGGTCGAGATAACGGACTAGAGGGGGGGTGAATAGTCCTTTCTAAAATTAATCGCGTCTGCTAACCGAAACAAGTACGGAATTAAAACTATTGGTCTAGCCAAGACTACACCCCTCTATCTATATTCTCTAGCACCTTCCAAAGATACTAATTAAGCAACGAAGGTGCCGGGCTAGCTAGAGCTCACCCAACTAATTCTAGAAGCAAGGTCACACAAACATATACCACTAATACTTTAAGCAACAAGGGAGCTCCTACACATGTTAGTAAGCAAAAGCACAAAGCCACCTAATGCTCACTAACAATGTTCAATAACAATGCAACCAATGCCAAATTATAGAGCGCAATTACTTAGCTACACAAACTAAGCAATATGACTAACAAGGTCACACAAACCAAATTAGCCACGCAAGGGAGCTACTTCTATGCTACATAAGGAAGAAGGTAACTAGTAAGCTACACAAGCTAACTAATTACAAGAGCAACTACACAAGCACAATGTATGCATAAGTAATTACAAGTTTGTGTAACGATGATGCAAACCAACGGGAAGAACAAGGTTGACACGGTGATTTTTCTCCCGAGGTTCACGTGTTTGCCAACACACTAGTCCCCGTTGTGTCGACCGCTCACTTAGTGGTTCGGCGGCTAATTGGCATCACCCGCTAAGCCCACACGTCGGGCACCGTAAGAACCTACCCCGAAAGTGAGGGCAGCTCAATGACACGCTCAACTAGAGTTGACACAGTGATTTTTCTCCTGAGGTTCACGTATTTGCCAACACGCTAGTCCCCGTTGTGTCGACCGCTCACTTGGTGGTTCGGCGGCTAATTGGCATCACCCGCCAAGCCCGCACGTCGGGCACCGCAAGAACCTACCCCGAAAGTGAGGGTAGCTCAATGACACGCTCAACTAGAGTTGCTCTTCGTGGCTCCCGTGGGGCGAGCACAATGCTCCTCACAAAGCTCTTCTCCGGAGCACCGCACAAGCTTCTTGCGGGCTTCAACGGAGACCACCACCAAACTGTCTAGGAGGTGGCAACCTCCAAGAGTAACAAGCACCATCGGCTTGCAACTCGATCACCTAATGCCACTCGATGCAACCTCACGATGCAATCGCACTAGAATCGCTCTCTCACACAATCAGATGATCACTATCAAGCATATGTGAGATGGAGGGCTCCTAAGCACTCACAAGCATGGACACAAAGTCCCCCGAGGTGCTCAACACAAGCCATGGCCGAGGCCACCTTCTATTTATAGCCCATGGGCTAAACTAGCTGTTACCCCTTTCACTAGGCAAAACTTAGGACGACCAGACGCTCCGGTCGTATCGATCGGACGCAGGACCTCAGCGTCCGGTCACATGTCGCCTCCATTCAACTTCAGTCACTTGATCTCAACGGTCAAGTGATGACCGGATGTAGCTGCATAAACTGACCGGACATAACAACCCTAGTGTCCGGTCGTTTCCAGTAAGGTACCGGTTGCGATCGGACGTGTCCGGTCGGTTACGATCGGACGCAGCATCAGCGTCCGGTCCTTCTCCAACTTTTCTGTGTCATCTACGTCACCGTATGTCAGCCTAACCGGATGCACCCTGCCAGCGTTCGGTCACTTCCAGCGCCAGCGTCCGGTCGAAGACCGACGCCTGCACGCTCTCGGCAGCCACTGACTGGACGTAGGATCCCAGCGTCCGGTCACCACGTGACCAGCATCCGGTCCACTCTATGAGACCCTATCTTTTCTATATAGGGCGCCGGTGACACCGTCAGACTGTCCGTACTCTACGGGCGAACACTCTACCGGTGAAGTTCCTAACCCTTCTCGCCTCCGTTTCATCGCCGAGTTAATCCACATCAACTCCAACTTCATCTCCTATGTAAATGTGCCAACACCACCATGTGTATGTGTGTTAGCATTTTCACAAAAACCTTTTCCAAAGGATTAGCCACTCAACTTGCCATGCCACTCAATCCTAGCAACGATGCAAAGTTAGATCACTCGAGTGGCACTTAGATGACCAATATGCAAACAAGTTTACCCCTCTTGATAGTATGGCCATCTATCCTAAACCTGGTCATTAACTTCTCTACACACCTATGACCGGTGCAATGAAATACCCTAGGTTATACCTTTGCCTTGCGCATTCCATTCCATCTCCTCCAATGTCGATGCAACATATGCACCAACACAATCAACAATGATATGATCCATTTCATATCATCACATGATCATATTGGTTCATCGATCTTGACTTCACTTGCTTTTCACCGTTGCCTTCATCCATCGGCACCAAGTCTTGCTTAAGCTTCACCGCCACGTGGTCATCGCTCCAAAGCCTCCAACTTGCCCTTCACGCTTGCAACCGGTCTATCAAGCCAAGTCTTGTCTTGATCTTCTCCACCTTGATCACATGACTCAATGTCATGTCTTATGTGCAATGAGCTTCTTCATCATTACATGTGTGAGCTTTGCAACATCTCCAAGCCATTTTCACCTTTATGTCATATGTTGCTCACACATATGTACATGTAGACTAATCACCTGTGTATCTTATATAAACATAATTAGTTCACCTAGGTTGTCACTCAATTACCAAAACCACACAAGGACCTTTCAATCTCCCCCTTTTTGGTAATTGATGACAACTCTACAAAGATATGGAAATTAAGCTCTTTTGGATTCATATTGCTTGTCCAAGCAATTTTACCATATGAAAATGATTTTGGATAAGTACCACAAACCCGAGATGGTAGTATTAGCTCCCCCTACATACGTGCTAGAGTGTTTGGTTTGAAGTTCGCACATATGCATAGATTGGGATTATGGGAGAGTAATTACTATCAAATGATGCTAAGGTGTATAGAGTAAACCTTTGAAGCGTGATACCAATTGGAGTTGCACCTTTAAGTTCATCCTTAGCACCATGGTTAGCTAGATATCACTTGGAAATAAAATTACTAGATACCTCGTGAGATCAACATTAAAACCACGGTACTAGCATTAGTTGAAAATCATACCAGGTGTCTAGCTATCATCCTATGCATGCTAGTTTTCATTTCATCAATCAAATTCTACAACTAGCATACACCACACAAGCATGCATATTAAATTTGAAAGCTTATGCAATGCAAGCAAGCACATGAATATGCACATATCAAATGCAATCAATCAAAGTTCATGAGCTTGCTCCCCCCACTTGTGTGCTTCTCTTATCTAAGAATTTTGATCCATCATTTTTCTTCAATGTTGCTCCCTTTTTGTCCATGTCCATGTCCAACCTCTACTTCTTTGAGCTTTTATATCTTATCTCTCCCCCTTGTACAATCTCAATCTCAAAGCTTTCATATCTTTGTACAGTCTCTCTCTCTTTGTCATCAATTTTCATAAAAGGTGTGCTTCTCATTGATGCAAAGGTATGCATTTGGGGTAGATGGCTGAGGCTTGAATCTTGCATTTTTATGGACATCACTTGATTGTTGGAATAACACCATTTGTAAATACCACTTGTAACTTATACCACTTGTATCTTGTGTATGGCTTCTTGAGATACCACACATAAGATTTTTTATCTTGAGATCAATTTGTGGGACACCTCCCCCTATGTGATAGCATGAGTCATCCATTTGATACACTTGAGCTCTTGCAGGTGAAGGATACATTCTTCATTTGATGATCACTTAAAGTTGTGGATCACTTGTGGAACCATCGTCTTGCATGATTGATACCATGTGTAGATATGATATCACTTGAAATAATTTTCTAGTATGGAACCACTTATTGGATTTATCAATAAAAAGCATTTCTTGAACATTTGCTATCTTCATGAGTATCACTTATAGGATATCACTTGTGAGTTGATCTAGACATCATTTGTAGATTCTTGATAAAATGCTTGAGTCTAGATATCACTTGAAACAAACGAACTAAATATCTATTTATATTGTTGTCTTGTGCTTATACTCTTATCACTATCATGAGCTTCTATGGTTAACTTAAACTAAATTGATTTGCCTAAGCTTTCAAGTCCGGTTTGAACCAATGACAAGCTTCTTCACACTTCTTGCAAGAGTTATCTTACCAATGTTGTACTTGTCACTTGTTAGCAATCCAAATTAGATCAAGTACTTCTGTACTTGGGATCACTAGCTCATGAACAAATTCATATACTAACCACTAGATCAAGTAATAATTCAAGCAATAGTGGTAGGTTATGAATTTAAACATTTCATTTGGTATGCATGATTCTATGAAGCATGTACTATATGCACTAACCACATACTAGTAAGGGATGAAATGATCATGCACATTATAATGATACCTTTGCTATGTTGGAGTAGAGGATAGTCACATAGATTCCAATTTATTACTCCAATAGCAATGTGAAGTCCAATTATAAGCTTGGTGAAGACCAATAAATATCATGTTGAATTCCATTCTTCACTCATATGAAATGAATACCACTTATGATCAAGTGCACTTTCTTATTGTGGTTGGCTTGCTTCATCTTTTGATCAATGCTTGCATGAGAGCATTAATTTGAGAATGCCACTTGAAATATCAGGATTAGCTCTCTTTTTGGGTGTTGCTTGCTTTTCTTGATCAATCCTTTTGATTGCTTCAACTAAGCATCTCAAATGTCCCTCGAATCACCACTTCTATGTTAGCATTCTAAGTACCACACTTGGTTCACCTACACATAGGCGGTAAGCCCCTACACTTGGGAGAAGTGACCTCTCTCTAAAAACCATCCTTGACACTCACTTGAAATAACTTGATTGATTGATCCAAGTGATGGACTTAACTTGATGAGTAACCTTGATTCCTTCTTTAAGTCCTTTTCTTTCTACCAAATGATCTCCAATCATATCTAGAACCTAAATTTCATCTTCAACTTGAGTTTGATCTTGATCTTCATCTTGAGTACCAAAAGTGTGCAAAGTACACTCCATAATCAAATGACCTTGTAATCTTTGCTTGTCATGCTTCTAGATCTTCTCAAAACCAAACTTATATGCCTCAATTACTTATAAACATGTTTTTAATTTGAGGACCTTTCAATCAAAGTGACTCTAGATCAATCCAATATTTATCACTTTTCTGGCAGATTCTGTACCCTTCAAAGAAATAAGCATATCTTCCAAAATACAAATCCAAATATCACAAATTTTGGTGGAGATGTGCTTTACTAAGTTATCTAGCAGCTGTAAATATTTGAGCTTCATTTGACTTCTAGATTGCTACTAGATTTTAATTCTTCCACCACTGCTATATGCTGAAAACTACTGCACTATAGTTGACAAGATCCACTCCAAAACTGAAGCATTTCTTATTCAATTCTCATGAAACTTTTACAGAATCTTATACCATAAGTCTAGAGCATGTGCACCAATTTTCATGTCAATCCAATAAGTTTTGATCACTCAAACATGGCTAAGATCACAGCTAGCTCAGATTTTCAATATAGGACGGATTTCAATCACTTGAGCTATACTTCATCAAGTATGAATCAAACTTGAAACCAACTTGTTTGAATACTTTCACAAGACATAAATCCATTCAATCCACTTACTAAATGTCATCTCATGAATTTATTCAACACAAATCAATCCAAACTTGATTACTAAGCAATTATCCATTCAATCAACTTATAGCAAGCAATATTGCATATTTATCCAATTCAATCAACTCATATGCACCCAAATGAAATGATCAACAAGAGATATACCTTGGTTAGCTCATGATCATCCAATTAGCAAGTTTTAACTCAAATATTTTTGCAAGCCATCAAATATTCTAATAAATCACCAACAACTTGAATTATAGCACTTGGACTTTACTCAGTTAATCATGGCATTGGGATAATGATCATCACTTATCAATACTTGGCTCCACTACATAATCAATAAGATGAATACCATTTGATCCAAGCCTCCAATCCAAATGGTACCTACAAACAATCATCCACTTTTTGATGGTACCCAAACTAGTTTGGGTCCTCTCAAGTTAGGAGCAACATACTTAGGCATAACCTTAGTATGAATAGCGGGATGTTTTGCAATAGCAACCATAGAGGTACCATTTCCATCCTTCCTAAGCATAGAATCATCATCAATTAAAATAGGCTTAGAAGTGTTACCTAGGGGACATGAATATGCCATGTGTCCCTTTTCCCGGCATGAGTAGCACTTTCTCTTTGATTGAGCCTTCTCTTTCTTGCTCATGTGGTGCTTCTCATTGCCTTGCCTCTCATGGATTGCTTGATCCTTCTTCTCAAGCTTGATAGGACACTTAGAGGCAAAGTGTCCCGTACTCCCACACTTGAAGCACTTGATGTGAGCATAATCTTTTTTCTCATCTCCATTCTTGCTCATCATCTTGGCATCTTGAGTTTGCATTAGATGCCTTGCCTTTCCACCCCTTTTTGTTTTCTTCTTCTTTATCATCAAATCACCACCATCTTCATGGTTGATCTTGATTTGCTCTTGGGGTGTCTTCTTTTGCTCAACTTGTGGCTTTGGTTGGGGCTTCACTTGTTGCTTCACCAATTGCTTGGTTGGGCACATTGAGGTAAGATGACCCCAAGTGCGGCATTTGAAGCACTTCACATGCCTTAGCCTCTCTTCTTCTTTCTTCAACTTGAGCTTTTCTTCATTGGGGCAACCATTTGCAAGATGTCCCACTTCATGACACTTGAAGCACATGAAATAAGAGAGCTTCTCTTGTTCTTGCATCTTCATCTCTCTTTCATATCTTCTTTTGCCCCATCTTTTGCCCTTGATCTTGCTCTTGTTGAAGCCAATGCCACTTATGTCATTGCGGCTTTCTTGATGATTGACTTTGCTAGTCTTGAAGCCGACTCCACTCTTGTAACCAAAGTTTCTTTGAGTCTTCAACATATGCTCAAAGGTGACTTGAGAGTTGTAGCACCTCTCTAACTTGTTGCTCAATTTCTTCACTTGTTCATTGAGCTCGTTGTTCTTCTTCAAAAGGTTAGTCTCATAAGACATAGAAGTAGAACAAGTATCTATATGTGAAGAATATGGCATATCTAATAAATTATCACAAGAGGTGGATATATGCTTCTTGCCTACATCACAAGGGTTAGCAACAATATGTGATTGATCAATTGACCCATGTGACGAGTTCTCATTATTTTTAAGTTTCTTTGTAAACAATTTAATGAGAGAGGCATGTTGTTCTAATAATTCATCATGAGATGCAAGAAGTGTCTCATGATTCAATTTTAGCTCATCATGTGAAGATTTAAAAGCATCAAGTAATTTCTTATGTTCTTCACAAGAATTCTTTAGAAATGAGTTTTTATTTTCCAATTTCAATGTTTTAGCTTTCTTATTTTCTAAAGACATGGTCATACTAGCAAGTCTACTAACAAGCTCATCATATGAATCAACATGATCAACCACATTATCATTTGATACCTTGGTGTCACCTTATGACATGGAACAATGTGGTGTAGTAGGAGAGCTTGTAGTAGCATCATCATCATGGCTTGAGCATGAACAAACATCATCAAGATCACCACCAAGTGTGCTTGAGGTAGAATCTTCATGTGCAACACTTGTGGCATCATCATCAACCTTGTCAAGTGAACTTGTAGTGAATCAATCATCATTATCATCACTTGACTATGAGGTGGAGCAATCTTTCACAATCACCAAATTATGATCATGCTCGATACACTAATGTGCCTCCTTCTTAGGCTCATCCTCCTTCTTGAATTTGCCATCATCCCATGTGGAGGAATCACCAAAGGTGTCCTTGATGGACTCCCATATCTCACGAGCGGTTCCCGTGTAGTTTACTTGTTTCATTAAATCAAAACTCAATGCATCCATTAGAAAACAACAAGCATGTGCATCAAGTTTATAGAGAACTCTTTGAGCTTTGGTGATATTTCTATGGTCCAAGATATGAGTGAGACTACTAGTGACAATCCACCAAAACTTAGGTCCCTTTGTACGAAAATAATCAAGCATGTGATTTTTCCAAAGTGCAAAGTTTGTCCCATAAAAATATGTGTCTCACAAACATCTAGCCCACTAGACGCCATCCTCTCGGATCGGTGAAGACCACAAATAAGCGACCTAGCTCCGATACCACTTATGAGGTCAAGATGGCGGACTAGAGGGGGGGGTGAATAGTCCTTTCTAAAATTAATCGCGTCTGCTAACCGAAACAAGTGCAGAATTAAAACTATCGGTCTAGCCAAGACTACATCCCTCTATCTATATTCTCTAGCACCTTTCAAAGATACTAATTAAGCAACGAAGGTGCCGGGCTAGCTAGAGCTCACCTAACCAATTCTAGAAGCAATGTCACACAAACCTATGCCACTAATACTTTAAGCAACAAGAGAGCTCCTACACATGCTAGTAAGCAAAAGCATAAAGCCACCTAATGCTCACTAACAATGCTCAATAACAAGACAACCAATGCCAAATTAGAGAGCGCAATTACTTAGCTATATAAACTAAGCAATGTGACTAACAAGGACACACAAACCAAATTAGCCACGTAAGGGAGCTACTTCTATGCTATACAAGCAAGAAGGTAACTAGTAAGCTACACAAGCTAACTAATTATAAGAGCAACTACACAAGCATAATGTATGCAAAAGTAATTACAAGCTTGTGTAACGAGGATGCAAACCAACGGGAAGAACAAGGTTGACACGGTGATTTTTCTCCCGGGGTTCACGTGTTTGCCAACACGCTAGTCCTCATTGTGTCGACCGCTCACTTGGTGGTTCGGCGGCTAATTGGCATCACTCGCCAAGCCCGCACGTCGGGCACCGCAAGAACCTACCCCAAAAGTGAGGGTAGCTCAATGACACGCTCAACTAGAGTTGCTCTTCGCGGCTCCAGCGGGGTGAGCACAATGCCCCTCACAAAGCTCTTCTCTGGAGCACCGCATAAGCTTCTTACGGGCTTCAATGGAGACCACCACCAAGCCATCTAGGAGGTGGCAACCTCCAAGAGTAACAAACACCATCGGCTTGCAACTCAATCACCTAGTGCCACTCGATGCAACCTCACGATGCAATCGCACTAGAATCGCTCTCTCACATAATTGGATGATCACTATCAAGCATATGTGAGATGGAGGGCTCCTAAGCACTCACAAGCATGGACACAAAGTCCCCTAAGGCCACCTTCTATTTATAGCCCCATGGGCTAAACTAGCCGTTACCCCTTCACTGGGCAAAACTTGGGACGACCGGACGCTCCGGTCGTATCGACCGGACGCAGGACCTCAGCGTCCGGTCACGTGTCGCCTCCATTCAACTTCAGTCACTTGATCTCAACGGTCAAGTGATGACCGGACGTAGCTGCATAAACTGACCGGACGTAGCAACCCCAGCATCCGGTCATTTCTAGTAAGGTACCGGTCGCGACCGGACGTGTCTGGTCGGTCACGATCGGACGCAGCATCAGCGTTCGGTTCTTCTCCAACTTTTCTATGTCGCCTACATCACCGTATGTTAGCCTGACCGGACGCACCCTGCCAGCGTCCGGTCACTTCCAGCGCCAGCATCCGGTCAAAGACCGACGCCTGCATGCTCTCGGCCGCCACTGACCAGACGCAGGACCCCAACATCCGGTCACCACGTGATCAGCGTCCGGTCCACTCTGTGAGACCCTATCTTTTCTATATAGGGCGCCGGTGGCACCGTCAGACTGTCCGCACTCTACGGGCATACACTCCGCCGGTGGAGTTCCTAACCCTTCTCGCCTCCGTTTCATCGCCGAGTTGATCCACATCAACTCCAACTTCATCTCCTATGTAAATGTGCCAACACCACCAAGTGTACACCACCATGTGTATGTGTGTTAGCATTTTTACAAAAACCTTTTCCAAAGGATTAGCCACTCAACTTGCCATGCCACTCAATCCTAGCAACGATGTAAAGTTAGATCACTCGAGTGGCACTTAGATGACCAATATGCAAACAAGTTTACCCCTCTTGATAGTACGGCCATCTATCCTAAACCCAGTCATTAACTTCTCTACACACCTATGACCGGTGAAATGAAATGCCCTAGGTTATACCTTTGCCTTGCGCATTCCATTCCATCTCCTCCAATGTCGATGCAACACATGCACCAACACAATCAACAATGATATGATCCACTTCATATCATCACATGATCATATTGGTTCATCGATCTTGACTTCACTTGCTTTTCACCATTGCCTTCGTCCATCGGCGCCAAGTCTTGCTTAAGCTTCACCGCCACGTGGTCCATCGCTCCAAAGCATCCAACTTGCCCTTCATGCATGCAACCGGTCCATCAAGCCAAGTCTTGTCTTGATCTTCTCCACCTTGATCACATGACTCAATGTCATATCTCATGTGCAATGAGCTTCTTCATCATCACATGTGTGAGCTTTGCAATATCTCCAAGCCATTTTTACCTTCATGGCATATGTTGCTCACACATATGTACCTATGGACTAATCACTTGTATATCTCACATAAACACAATTAGTCTACCTAGGTTGTCACTCAATTACCAAAACCACATAAGGACCTTTCAGTGGCCTGCCTAGGTTCTACCATGTGCCCAACAATCAAATCATAAAAGTAATTCAAGATCATCACTGCTGCACAAATTGACTACATAATTATTCGATGATGTCTACATAATTATTCAGCATGACAATCAAATATAATAAATTATTGTTTACACATCAGCAGCAACCTGCTGACAGTTTCACCACATCAAACCAGCACACGAGTACACACATTAAACCACAAATGTTCACTGCATCAAGCCAACAGAGTTGACGACTGAGAGTTACCATAAGAGCTGAAGTGCATGATATCCTCACGTAGCTTATTGTACTTCTCTTGTTGTTGTATCTTGAACTCCTCAAACTCCCTTTCAGTCTTTTCTGTCTTCCTCTTTAGTTCATCCATTTGTTCGACGAGGTTAGTAAAACTTTCCTGTTCAGCAATAAGTTGTTCCTGAAGCATTCTCTCCGCCGATATCTCTGTTCTGGCGAAGCTTGTCGGGATACCAGCATTCTTCAAAAAAAGGGTGTTGCCGCTGACCTAGGAGTGGACCTGGCCATGGGAGAGGCAAAGGACCGTGGGAACAACAGCAACACTTGTCATTGGTTCGTGCCCATTAGAAACAGGTCCTGCTCGCTTCCTATGAAATTCAAGCAGTAAACATTAAGTTACAGATAGTGGAAGAGGATTTTAATTGAAAACACAAGAGATTAGTTCAGAACAAGTAACGCAGGTTTAATATTGATATGGATTACGGGGTTGTTTGGATCTTGGCCACATATAGCCACGTTGTGACGAGTTGTGGCGGTGGTGGGGTTTTCATCCGCCACACTTTTGTGGCTCATTCTCTACTGAGTAAAGCTGTGGCAGCCTCATTTAAGTCAGCAACCAAACAGCTGCTCCGGTTCCCATGGCGAGCCATAGTTTGTGGCATGGCGGTCGGTGGCCCTCAACCAAACACCCTCTACATAAGCACAACGCACACGTACTGATATGGATTACATACTGTGAAATTCAAGCAGTAAACAAATAGGTTACAGATATGGATTACATAAGCACAATGCATAGGCATTGCAACTTCAAAATTAAATGATGATGCCAAATTCAGGGCCCCTTTGGTTCATAGGATTTCTAAAGAAAAAATATAGGAATCAGTAATCCTATGGAATCAGCACCGTAGAGGCCTTGGGTTCACAGGAAGAAATGGGGGAAGGAAAACCATAGGAAAGTTTCATATCCTTCAACTTTCATAGGAAAAACAAAGGAAAAACACCCAGTGAACTCTCATTGTATTGGTTTCCTATGTTTTTCCTATACAAAACCAAACACCCCTTCTAATAAAATTCCTCTGTTTTTTATTCCTCTATTTTTCACATGCATTCCAATCATATTCCTGTATTTTTCCTGTTCCTACGTTTTTTCGATCCTGCATTTCAAAGGGGGCCTTAGGCTCCTGTCACTATTGCTTCTATTAACAGTGTACATGAGTTTCTGTTTATACAAAGGCTAGAGTAACAATAAAACACAACCATCACTTATAAATGATTGCAGTTGTATAGCATAGGAGCGAGATCATGTATCCTGGTGGCACTTCACTTTTGTACGGTTTTGCTTGTTCTTCTCAGATCCATGAGTTAACTCTCTAGGTCGTGTTGACTTCACTCTCTTGGACTGCCTTCCTCTAGGACTAATATCAGCGCTGCCTTTTGTCCTGCTAGCGAAGCCTCCTCTGTGGCTTCTTCGAACCGGACGCTGAAGTTGGAGAAACAAATTTAAGCATGAAGCATGTACAAATTGTATTGCTATCCAGATAGCAAAGGATTGCATTGCTATCTGCACCCCCTACCTAATGAGGACATCACTTCTTCATCATATACAAGCCAAGGAGAGGAGGAGGACTAGCATGGGCGTCCAATTCATCTTTCTCATGGTGGAGGCCCAGTCCAACTGAAGTTGGAGCCCATCTCGGGTTTCAGGACCAGTCTACCTTAAACTGGTCACACAGGACGCATTCGAACTCCGTTTTCGATGATCCACATATGGTTGGAAAGCTAATTTGATAAGAAAGCCAATACAAGTGGTCTCACATCAAAATACCTTTGGAATCAATGGGAATCGTCGAAACAAGTCAGCATCTAGAATCTTCCAGGGTGCTACGACACCGTCTTTTGGTCCGTGGGACCATGTATCGTGTTTGGGCCCATTAGGGGGCGCGTCTAGGGGGTGACGCCCAAGACTCTATAAATAGCAGTCGTCAATCTCCTTAGGGTTTGGGTTTTGTTTAGTTCTTGATTTCCTCATGAAACAGATATCGTTTTGCTGCAACTGTGCCACCAAGGCTGCTTGCTGTGAACCAGGGCCCTAGTTCTTGATCTTATTCGCCTGTGGCGATTAGTTCTTTCGAATAAAGACTTGAGCTCATTTTTGTTATCATAAGCCTCATATTTATTTGCAATTTTAGATTACGTTCATCCCGTTCTTGCTTGTGTTTTCGATTCGCTTGCAGGAAAGCCTTCTCGGCGAGGTCAATCGCGTTCGCATGGTTGATAACCAACGGAGCAGTGGTGTAATGGTTGCAGGGGTCCGAATCAGTCTTGGTTCGAAGCCTAGATCATGAACATCAAGTCTCCACCAATCGACGCTATCATACCTTTCGGAAGATTGAGCCTAGTCTACATCAAGTGGTATCAGAGACCTTGTTACTCGTTAGGTATAACTTTGTTTTTCCCTTTAGATTGTTACTGTTTTTGCATTACCTATAGTCCACAAAAAGCCAAAAAAAATACACCGCCACATATTTCCTATCCTATAGCCTTGTTGTGCCATGCAATTTTGTCTCTGCGTCACGTGGTTGAGTTTGTGCCCTAGGTTAAGCTCTGGTTGCTGGTTTTAGATCGTTTTTAGTTCAGTTTGTGTTTTCCCTTTGTTTTTTATCATAATCCGTGAACACCTTCAAGTCTTGTTGTGTTTCCTTTATATCCATCAAACACTAGTCCACGCCATCTAATTTGATATACTTGTCTTCACTGTTTCCATCAAATCCTTGCTGCCGTGACCAATTTTGCACGCATTGTTCCTATTTTGTCCTCTAATTCAGAGTCAGTTCATAAAACTTGTCTTGTTTTCGCATATGAACTCGGATTTCGACGTTCCATATATCAAAATTGATCAAAAAAAGTTTTTGGATCCGTCCATCCCTACTTTTTCAGGGTCGGAGATTTTTATTTTGGTCAAAAACTGGTCACAAGATCCTCTTTTCGTGGTCACAAGCTTTTTGTCGATTTTGAGCACGTCTTCTGAAATTTCCACAGGCCACGCCTTTCACTTGTTTAAGCTCATATTTTCTGTGGTTACTTCTTTTGTGCTCCTAAGTGAAGAAAAAATATCAAAAAAATAAAAATAAAAAGTCAAAGAATCCCAAAAAACAACGACAGCCCAAAAATAGAGAAAAAAGAGAGGGGCAAAAGTGGAACAATATCTAGAGGAGCACATAGAGAGCGCCATTTGAGCTGTGTTTGCATATGCTGATTTCTGCCTTGTTCCTAATCATATTTCTGCTGTTCACATCACTTGATACATCTGGTACTTAGAACGTGAGTAGGCCAGCAACTAAGACAAGTACTTAGGATACTTATTCAGCTTTACTATTCAGTTGTGAATTTTGCTATTCCTTGCTACTATATTGTGTCTGTTCAAGCTCCACTTTCTTCTAACCAAGTACAGGTTCGTCTTGCAACTGTTATACTCAAGCTACAACGGTATCACAGTCACCGACCGATTGTACCACATGTTGCTTTGGTAAGAACACTTGTAAGATCGTGATAAGACGCTTGAGAGTTAAGTGCCTTGTTTTTCCTTGTCCATAACCTAAGTAGTTAGTAGGGATAATACTATTTGTGTTGTCTTCTTCTTTCTACTAACCATGTCAGGAAAAGTGGAAGGCAGTGGCAAAGGAAATGGAGACACACCTACAGATTTCAATGACTGTGTTTCTAAGAATGAGCTTCGTGTCGTTCTTGATGACAAGGTCAATGAGATCCTTCAACAAATCATCAACTTGGCCAAGAGGATTGAAGATGTTGAACAACGACATCCTGGACCATGTCCTAAAGATGATGATGATGATCTCTCTGAGGAGGAGGATGGCAACGCGGAGGCTGAAGCCGAAGCTCAACGGCGTGCTGAGGATGCACATAACCGTAATCGGTTGAACTTTAACCGACGCGGTATGGGAGGTAATAACCAAGGTAATAATAATCCTTTCTCTAAAACCAAGTTTAAGATACCTCCTTTTTCTGGTTCTGCTGATCCTGAAGCGTATTTAGATTGGGAGATGGATGTAGATAAAAAATTTAGCTCCCATCAAGTCCCTAAAGAATATAGAGTTAGACTTGCTACTAGTGAGTTTACTAGTTTTGCTCTTTTCTGGTGGAATGATATTTGCAATAATGTTAATGCTAATGCTAATGCTCAAATACCTCAAACCTGGACTGTACTTAAACGACGAATGAAATCGAGATTTGTTCCTCCATACTATCAGCGTGATCTATGATTAAAACTGTAATGTTTAAATCAAGGTAGTAAGACTGCTGAGGAATATTATCAGGAGCTTTTAATTGGTCTAGCACGTAGTAACATACAAGAGGATGAAATGGATAAGTGTTCTAGATTTTTTGGAGGTTTGCATCATGAAATATATGATGTTCTTGACTATAAAGAATGGACTAGATTTTTCCAATTATATCATTATGCTCTTAAAGCTGAAAGGGAAGTATAGGGATGACAACGTAGGCGTTCCACGACTCCGTCCACTCCTTCACGTCCAACCGAGGTGAGTAAATTTTCTGATGTGTAGACACCACCAGCGCCTGTTTCTATCACACCTTCTTCCAGTGGATCTGCTACACCTTCCTCTAGCAGCTCTTCTAAAATTATTTGCCACCGCTGCAAGGGCATGTGACATATTGCTAAAGAATGCCCTAGCAAACATGCATATATTGCTACTAATGATGGTGGGTATGCTAGTGCTAGTGATGAAGAGAATGAATTTACACTTGCAACTGATCTTTATGCAAATAAATTTGCGGATAGTGCTGAAGATCCTGATGAGGTAATTGATAGTGTGACATGCACTGTAAACTACAAATCCATCCTTGTTCAGTGTGTTTTGAGTACACAAGTTGAGCCAGTAGACAAGCTACAACACCACAATTTGTTTCAAATGTTCCTCATTGTCAATAATTTCTGTGTTCGTGCTATAATTGATGGAGGGAGCAACAATAACTTGGTAAATTTTGAGCTTGTCAAGACCCTTGGTTTATCTACACATGCTCTTCCACATTCATACCATGTTCAGTGGCTCAGCAATAGTGGTAAGGTAAAGGTAACACAATCTGCTCGTGTGCATTTTTCTATCGGATCATACCATGATTATGCTGATTTTGATGTCGTGCCTATGCAAGCTTGTTCACTTTTGTTAGGCAGCCCTTGGCAATATGATAATAATGTTTCTACATCATGGTAGGCAAAATAGATATACTTTTATATTTAAGGGAAAGACCATTGCTTTACTTCCTTTAACTCCTGCTGAAATTGTGCAATATGAAAAGGAACTTGCTGAAAAGAAAAAGAAAGGCCATGATAAAGACTTTAGCAACCCAACAAATGAACCATCAAGTAACATGAAAGAAGTTTTATTTGCTCTTAAATATGTTCTTGTTGATCATGATGAACCTTGTTATGCTTTAACTTGTACATCGCCTATATGTCCACTTGGTCCTGCTTCTAGTGCTATGCCTCTTGTTGGTACTAACCTTTTGCAGGAGGAGGATGAATTTCCAGCAGGGAAGCCACTATGGCAGCCGCCTTTGCGAAGGATTGGGCGCCAAGATGAACGTCTTCTTCCAGAGCCATCGTTGCTGTCATCCAATGGAGGAGACGATCTACTTCAGTCGAGGACGACTTCAATTCAAGAAAGGGAGGATGATGAGGACATCACTTCTTCATCACATACAAGCCAAGGAGAGGAGGAGGACCAGCATGGGCGTCCAATTCATCTTTCTCATGGTGGAGGCCCAGTCCAACTGAAGTTGGAGCCCATCTCGGGTTCTAGGATCAGTCTGCCTTAAACTGGTCACCCAGGACGCATCCGAACTCCGTTTTCGATGATCTACATATGGTTGGATAGCTAATTTGATAAGGAAGCCAATCCAAGTGGTCTCACATCAAAATACCTTCGAAATCAACGGGAATCGTCGAAACAAGTTAGTATCCAGAATCTGTCAGGGTGCTACGACACCATCTTTTGGTCCGTGGGACCGTGTATCGTGTTTGGGCCGATTAGGGAGCGCGTCCAGGGGTGACACCCAAGACTCTATAAATAGCAGTCATTGCTCTCCTTAGGGTTTGTATTTTGTTTAGTTCTTGATTTCCTCGTGAAACAGATATCATTTTGCTGCAACTGTGCCGCCAAGGCTGCTTGCTGTGAATCAGGGCCCCAGTTCTTGATCTTATTCGCATGTGACGATTAGTCCTTTTGAATAAAGACTTGAACTCCTTTTCGTTATCATAAGCCTCATATTTATTTGCAATTTCAGATTGCGTTCATCCCGTTCTTGCTTGTGTTCTCGATTCGCTTGCAGGAAAGCCTTCTCGGCGAGGTCAATCGCGTTCGCATGGTTGATAACCAATGGAGCAGTGGTGTAACGGTTGCGGGGGTCCGAATCAGTCTTGGTTCGAAGCCTAGATCATGAACATCGAGTCTCCACCAATCGACGCTATCATACCTTTCGGAAGATTGGGCCAGTCTACATCACTACCCCCGGCCCCTCCCACCCGAAATCAATACAAGGTAGAACAAGCACATCAACTGCAAGTCTGCAAGGGCCATTGGCTCGTCTTGTAAATCTGAATATATTTCATCTGTATCACCAAATCCCTCAACAACCACCCCTAGTTCTTTCATCTTCCTATGATTCTTTGTGACTTGTGCCTCCCGCTGTGGGTGGTATAACCCCAAGTACCCACGACAATAGACATGGGCTGCACCACCAGGGGATGTCTAGACCATAAGATCAAGGCCTACGGTGCTCGGCTTTGGTCGAAGTGCACCGCAAGGCAATCAGAAGACATCTTGACGATGAAGGAAGATCTGTTCGGATATGATAGATATTATATTCCTTGTAAATACTTATCATATAGCTGAATAGATCTAGATCTAAATTGACCTGTAACCCTACCCTCTAGACTATATAAGACGGGTAGGGATCCTCCTCGAATGCATCTCATATTCAATACAATCCACCGAAGACATAAGACGTAGGGTATTACGTCGATCAGACGGCGTGAACCTGTCTAAATCGCTTGTCTCTGCGCTTGTGTCTCCATCCGGCTCTTATTACGCGCACCTCCACCGATTCATCTACTACCGTAGACATACTCCTTGGTAGACTGCCGACCAGATTTCGTCGATCGTGGCACTCCAGATAGGGGGTGCTATTATCACACTACCGGGATTATCTTGGGACAGATGAATCTCCAAAGGGGTTGACCCGACAGCATCAGTCCGACATGCACCACGAACTCGCTGAGAAATCTGAATCTCATTTGGGCATGATAAAGCATCGGGCACCACTTCCACGTCCTCAATAAAGGAGGGTTAAAGGGAGGTGAGTTGTGAAAACCCGTGAGGGGTGACATCCCTTGACACCTTCCACACAAACAAATATAAGGATTTGACCTCACTATCCATAACCAATGAGACATAGTCCTCCCAGTCGTCCTCACAAGCAATTGAGAACCACCACTTGATTCGTGGTCCCTTCGATCCGACATCAAGTACACCCTCTATTACTACGTCATCCTCATTTCCAAATAAAACAAAAAATGTTTCCAAATATAATATATCTAATTGATATTATTGTCGATAATTATCAGAGTCTACCAAATAAAACAAAAAATATTTCTGATTATTTTGAGAATTTTCGAGATATATCTTTTCTTTCGTAGTGCATCTCATGAGGATTAACTTGGATGCTCCTTTGGAGCCTTTAATCAATAATTGTAAAATGCAAAAATTGGGGGTTACTTTGCATTCTCTTTAACAATGGCAAAAGTGGTTAATTATATAGAAATCTAGGATGTCGTTGTAAAGTTACATTTCAAATGGCATAGTGGATAATTTAGGTATAATTATAGGTTACTTTATGTATTTTTTAGAATTCCATATATGGTTGTTATTTATAAAATAAAGTACATCTAATTACTATTGTTGGTGATGATTATTAAAGTCTTTCTACCTGATACATTGTTAGATGTTAGGTGTTTCTGATTACTATATAAATCTCTATAATTTATCTTTTTTTTTTCTAGCGTGTCTGGTGAGAATGAACAGAGGTACATTTAGAGCTTTTAGTCGGTTATAGTAAGACTTTTTTTTATTCTTTGAGATGCCATAATAAACAAATTTCCAGCATGCATATATGTTATCATCATATCACACCCAGCGATGTCCAAGCCCCGATCGATCTGGAAAAGCATGTCTATTGTAAATACATTTTTGCTAGTTTGAACACGTTCTTGAGACACTTTTCCAGTTAAGACATGTATACACTGGCCACTCCATTGCTCCACGGCAAGAATTTAATAGGATATGGTTTTAGTCTACCCTACCCTATAATACACCAGTTAGAATAAATCTATAGCTACACAACAAATACCTGCTCTACATTCATGACCTATGCTACATCCATACTCATGAATGCACCTAAAAAATATAACACTATTAAAACAGATGCACCAGATTATCTCTTAGTCATTCTCTCTCATTACTCGTCCAAATCCGACGGCTCGTGTTTTGTGCGTCTGTCCTCCGTCGCCCTCTCGCGGACCTCCTACGCGCATGCGCATGCGCCTGCGGAAAAAATACGTAGGCCACTCCAGGTCACCAGGTCTCCGTGTCAGGTCACCGCAATCCAAAGGCCGCACCTTTCGCCTCCGGCGCTAGGGTTTCGCCTGCCTCCCAATTCGATCCGCGATTGCACCAGGACCAGGTACGCCCCCACGATTCCACCCTCGGCACCCAGATTCGGGCTCTGGTTCCCCTAAATCTGTGTGTTTTTGTGGTGTCCAGGTGATCTCTTCCCCTTTGGTCTGCTATGACGTGGGAGATGCCGCTGAAGTCTAAGAGGGGTGGCGCTGCCACCGCGAGGAAGGCACCGGGGGCGAGGGGCTGGATGGGGAGGGCGCAGGCTGCTGCGGAGGAGGCGCCGGCTGTGGAGGAGATGAAGGAGGCGCCTGCTGCGGAGGTGAAGGTCGCCGAGGAGGCCCCGAAGGTGGTGGAGGAGCCAAAGCGGCAGCCCTCGCCTCTGCTGCCACAACAGCTGGTGGTGGAGGAGAAAGGCTCCGATGCCGCGGCCAACGGTGCCAACCGGGGCGAAGGTATTGTTTCTGCTCCTATTTCGTGCATAGGTCGTGGACTTCTGCTGTGATCTGTCCTGCGGCCTTAGAGATTTAGATTATAGATTATTAGTTGTAGCATGGCGGTTGTATTATGCAATAATCCCTATTATACTTGGTGGAACATGAACATATATTTTGGCCATTCTATTGATGACAAGCCCAGGATATTTATTTTGATGCCTGTGGCCATTTGGCATTCTGTTTTGACAATGACTACTATAGGTTTTACTTAGTTTGAAATAGAACAAAGAAGATTATGTGTTTGTTGTAATTATGGCTGATGGGCTCTGCTCTATATGGGTCAGATACTGTTCACTGTTTCATCTTAAAATAAGCTGATGGGGGTGTCTTATGCTCAAATTTTTAGATGACGGAGTTGCAAAAGAAACATATGAAGAAGAGGACAAAAGGCGAACGGCTGGAGTTTGAGGATGAACCAGAATATGAAGAGGAGGCTGCTGTAGACTACGATGAGAAAGATTTAGAGCAGTATGAGGAGCAATATGAGGATGGTGATGAAGAGGTGGAGTATACTGAAGATGTGGTTGAAGTGGAGATAGATATGGTGGATGAGGAACTTGATGAAGGTGGTGATGATGGAGAGGGGGAGGGATACGAAAATGCTGACGAAGAACATCATGTGGATGTGGATGATGAAGAACATAATGAAATGGTCAAAGAGCACCGCAAGCGGAAGGAGTTTGAAGTTTTTGTTGGTGGGCTGGATAAAGATGCAACAGAAAATGACCTTAGGAAGGTTTTTGGTGAAGTTGGTGAGATCACTGAAGTTCGTCTGATGATCAACCCTGTCACAAAGAAGAATAAAGGCTTTGCCTTCCTGCGATATGCAACTGTAGAGCAAGCAAGGCGTGCTGTTTCAGAGCTAAAGACCACTGGTTGGTCTTAAGATTGACTATTTTATGTTTCTGTATCCTTTTCACAAATGGCTTACATGTTTTATTTAATATATACTCCAGGTGCGGGGTAAACAATGTGGCGTTGCTCCAAGTCATGACAATGATACACTCTTTGTCTGCAATATCTGTAAAACATGGACAAAAGAACATGTATGACAATTGAGATTTGTTTTTGTGATTTTCATTTGCTTCTTCACTGAAGAAATAACTTGTTTTGGCTTTTGCAGTTGAAGGATAAACTGAAGAGTTATGGAGTTGAAAGTTTTGACGACTTACTACTGGTTGAGGATACTAACAATCCTGGGATGAATCGTGGCTATGCCTTGCTTGAGTTTTCTACTCGACCTGAGTCAATGGATGCTTTCAGGATATTGTAGAAGAGGGATGTAGTCTTTGGAGTTGATCGTAGTGCAAAGGTTTCCTTTGCTGATTCCTACCCTCAAGTCGATGACGAAATAATGGCACAGGTGACTACTTATTTTGTACAGTAATTATAACTTAAAAATCAATCATGAATTGCCCATTAACACGTGTACCCAATAGTTTCTATGTATCTACCTGATCTGTTTAAACTTTAAAGTTGTTGCATCCTGATTTATGTTATTTATGATTCAGGTCAGAACTGTATTTCTTGATGGCCTTCCTCCCTCATGGGATGAAGACCGTGTTAAGAAATATCTCAAAAAGTATGGAGCTATTGAGAAAGTCGAACTTGCTCGAAACATGCCAGCTGCCAAGAGAAAGGATTTTGGGTTTGTTACATTTGATACGCATGATAATGCTGTTGCTTGTGCTGAAGGGATAAGTGACTCTGAGATTGGTGAAGGTGATCACAAGGTCTGTTTTACAAATTGCAACTATATTTGCAGTGTCCATATAAATATATATTATGTCATTGTGCAAGTTTTTTTTTTGTAATGATTGCAATTTCCCGATTCAGGCAAAAGTAAGGGCTAGACTGTCGCGGCCACTACAGAGACCACCTAGAATGAAGCATGGATTGAGAGGAAATTTTAGAGTCGGGCATGGTGCCCCACGAGGTGGCCGTTTACCGTATGCTCGTGCTCCTCCACCTCGCAGGCCTCCGCCACGTCTTGTTCGACCTGCTGTTAGTTGCTTACCACCCCTCAGGAGCCATCCATTTTTGGAACGCGTCTCTGTAACTGGCATTTGAAAGGCCCAATCTTTGGAACGCGTCTCTGTAACTGTCTATTTTATGCTCAAATCATGCCATATATAGCTACATTTCACACTATTGCTAAAAGGTTCAATCTCGCTATGAAACTGATAAATTCTAAGTGGGACGGCAATATTTATTACTGAAAGCGAATATTCCTTGCATGTGTTACAAAAGTTCCAAAAAAAAGACCGGTAATCACCTATAATATGTTTCATCTTTCTTATTATCACAAAATAGCTATTTGATTTATGTACAATAAATTAAACAAATGCTCATCCCTAGGAAATTAAGAGGCTTCCTTGTATACAATTTCATGAAATCATGGGATGGTGTAAGATTGTCACCAATCAAGACTGTAAGCATATATTCTCTTAACTATATTTCGTACACTACATACAAAATTAATAACTTAACTTATTATATCTACCATGCACAGCTATTAAATTCACCGAGGATGGAAGTTTTGGGGGGACATTCTTAAAAGCCATACAAACGAATGTTTTGACAACTTTCCTGAAGATCTCTAAGTCATGATTAAGGACTTATACAGAATGTAACTTAAATGAATATATGAGAAAAAACTTTACTATGACTTCTTAGTTTCCCAGATTGTATACATGCTTAAAGATAATGTGTAAAAGTTAAACTATGAAAAAAAAACATTGGTTGTTTTCATGTACAAGATAAATCCGTTGCGTTAGCACGAGTATTATATAAAGCCAGACAGCCGAGCAGATACTTGAGCACCCTGCCACTCCAGAATCTGATCGCTTCCCCCTCTCGATGTTCCTCCTGCCAGCCTGACGCGTACCGTACGTAGGAGTACGTAACAATTCAAGTAGAGGTAGTCGTAATGGCTGTTTTATCCCTAGCTATTGCTACGTTCTTCGGCACTACTTTATCGGTATTTTTCAGCGATCGAACAATATTTTTTTCTCAATAAATTAGCATAAGTATCAGCATATATATACTCTGCCTCTGCATCTCCAAGAATGTACTACGTGCATATGTTTATGAACAAAGGAACTTTACAAGAATTACCGGAAGAAATGGTTCATTTCAACTCTGACGGTAATCCCCACTCATATTTATCGCCTGTATGTAGATTCTTTTAGCTTCTTCAGATTTTATCTAATTTCCTGCTTGTGTTGATTGGACCCCAGGTTTCCAATTTACAGAAGGAAGAGAAAAGCAGCACGAATGGTGCGCAAAACCTTTGAAAACAAAAGAGATGACAGTAGTAGCTGGGGGGAAAAAAGCAAAAGTGGTTGATGATCTATTAGCTCCGCTCCCCTTCACAACTTTTTTTTTCTGTCTTAATTATAGCCGCATTATTAGTTTGAATGAACTTTGGAGGATACGAGAAAGAAAAATTAAGGAAGACGATCCATGGAAACGTATCCAGCCAGTCCTTTATTCTCGCCGTCCATTTGTTCCTTTTTTTTTATTTGAGAATTAAGGAAATAGTAGTAGCTTCCAAAATATTCATACGCACGCCAAAAAAGTTTAGGAACATGATAAAGAATGAAAGATGACGCGATAAGTCTGCTGCTGCCTTCCCCTTTCCTTTTCACTTCCACAATGCCTTGCCAATCGTCTTTCCGGTCCCAGGATGAGATCTCAATCTCCTTGCCAACACCCGTTGTTGATGCACCTTTGGTCTGGTTCTGGTTCTGGTCATGGTGACCACTTGACCACAGCCACACCCTTTTCCGGTGTTTTTCCTGCACCTGGCACGGCCAGCGTGATTCCCTGTTCTCCTCCCGGTTTTGCTCGCCGCCTTCCTCTTTCAGCAGCCGTTGCTTGCTCCAGCGTTCTTCCTCCCTCTGGCTTCCATACCCTACCCTAGCGAGGTCATCAAACACCCTGTTCGTTCGCGCTGTTCTTGCCAGATTTGTTTAGTCCTTTGGTTCCTCTTTCTGGGGTTCTTGCTTGAAACGCAGACCTACCCGGCGACCTATTAATCCCTCCTTCCCCTGTCTCTTTCATGCTTCGTGCTCTTGTGACACTACTTCACCCTTGCCGCCTTGTTTTCTTTCTCCTCCTGCAAAAGCAGTTTCCTTTTTTTTCCCAGGAGTTCCTGCCTACGAAGCTTGCTCTGTTCTTTCGCCTGCCTGCTTGCCCTTACTCCTCTATCGGCTTGAACCGCTTCTTAACCGTTTCTAGATTGATTCTTGGCCCAGAACATCGTCTAGTTCAAACTTCCACATAGCTTCTGCTTGATCCCACAATTCTCTACTGACAATTCACAAGAACCTTGCCGATCACACACCTGCCGATCGACCGCCCGCCCCGATCGCGGCCAGTTCACGGTCACCACGAACCCAGACCGCCGTACAAGTCCAGAACAATCTCCCTCCGCCGTGATTCACCGAGCGCCCGCTCACCATCGCAACCCGCGGCCGTCGTCAATGGCGCGCGCCGGCCGCTCCTTGTCACAGTCCCTGCCCGTGGCGGCACTCGTGCTAGCAGTGGCGCTGTGCGCTGAGGCGAGGCGGACGTGCGCGATCGGCGTGAACTGGGGCACGCAGCTGAGCCACCAGCTGCCGGCGAGCACGGTGGTGCGGCTGCTGCAAGACAACGGCTTCGACAGAGTCAAGCTGTTCGACGCCGAGGACACCATCCTCGGCGCGCTCAAGGGGTCCGGCATCCAGGTCATGGTGGGAATCCCCAACGACCTGCTCGCCGACCTCGCCGCCGGCGGCAAGGCCGCCGACAACTGGGTCGCCAAGAACGTCTCTGGACATGTCCGCGACGGCGTCGACATAAGGTCTTTTCTAGACCATGCTTGCTGATCATATCACCGGTCCGTCCATCCAGAAAGATCATGTACCTGTCACTTCTCCATGGATCATGCGTCGTGGGATGAATGAATATATTCCATCTCCAACCTTCTTCCGTATCTATCGGGTCCTTGCTATGGAATCTTTTTGGAATGTAGTAGGAATTTTTGTTCTTGATTTTTTTTTTGCAAAGAATTTTTGTTCTTCATTCATTTAGAATTTAACTCTTTTGTGACTATTTTGTTAAAGTGGGCATTGGATTCTTGGTCGTGTAACAAGAAATTGAGAATTCAAAGCCCTGTTCGTTTGGGTTTGTTTGGCTTATAAGCCATGACTGAAAGTACTATTGACTGGTTTAGTGTGAGAGAAAAATATTGTTTGTTGACTGATAAGCCATAACTTATAAATCAAATACGTCCCAGCGAACATGCTATAAGGTGATTGTCTGATGATTTGAGTAGAAAGGTGTGGAGACCCCATATGTGAATTTATTGGCTTCACCAAACGAAAACGTGGTGCTAATCAAGGTCGCAATCACACTAGATCCTTTAATTTTAGGATTTCCCATGTTATTGTTGTGCAATTCAAATAACCCATGGATTACGATATCCTGTGGGGGACCAAAACTTAAAAATGCGAAGAAGATCGCATAAACACTGGACCCACAAATAATAATCATCTCGAGTTCAACATCATGATTTGGTGAAGCAAATTCCTGCCTGCGCCAAGATTTTCAGTGTATCATGTACTCCTACAATCATGCTTCCCTGTATGATGCGTATATCTAACCGGGGCCATGTTTAGTGCTCCCAAACTCCTGAATTTGTCACTATGTAAAAAGAAGATTTCCCGTCACATCAAACTTGCGGTACATGCATGAAGTACTAAATGTAGACGAAATCAAAAAAACTAATTGCACAGTTTGATTCTACCTTGCGAGACGAACGTTCTGAGCCTAATTAGTCAATAGTTGGATAATTATTACCAAATACAAACGAAATGCTACAGTGCGCTCTAGTGTGCACAGTAAATTCGACGGCCCCAAATTCGGCCCACTAAACGTGGCCCGTATTGCAGTGGTCCTCTACTCCTCTCACATCATTGATCTGCCTCTTTGACCTTTTTTTCCCCGTCAAGCGACAATTCTTTTGCTCTGAGAAAATTAGCATCGAATAAGAGAAATTTCATCCTTTTCAAATTTAATTACCTGACTGTTTTTACCTCTGTCTGTTTCCCTGACGGACGGACGTGGACGTGGACGTGGACAGGTACGTGGCCGTGGGCAACGAGCCGTTCCTGGAGACGTTCAACGGGACGTACCTGAACACGACGTTCCCGGCGATGCAGAACATCCAGGCGGCGCTGGTGAAGGCCGGCCTTGCCGACAAGGTGAAGGTGACGGTGCCGCTGAACGCGGACGTGTACCAGTCGCCGACGGGGAAGCCGTCGGACGGCAACTTCCGCGCGGACATCCACGGCCTGATGCTCACCATCGTGCAGTTCCTGGCGTCCACGGGCGCGCCCTTCGTGACCAACGTGTACCCGTTCATCAGCCTGTACGCGGACCCCAACTTCCCGCTCGACTACGCCTTCTTCCAGGGCTCCTCGTCGCCGGTCGTCGACGGCGGCGTCACGTACCAGAATACCTTCGACGCCAGCCACGACACGCTCGTGGCCGCGCTGCGCCGCAACGGCTTTGGGAACGTCTCCGTCGTCGTGGGCGAGGTGGGCTGGCCCACCGACGGCGACGCCAACGCCAACCTCGACTACGCGCGCCGCTTCAACCAGGGCTTCCTCACTCACATCGCCTCCGGCCAGGGCACGCCGCTGCGCCCGGGCCCCGTCGACGCCTACCTCTTCAGCCTCATCGACGAGGACCGCAAGAGCATCCAGCCGGGCAACTTCGAGCGCCACTGGGGCATCTTCTACTACGACGGCACGCCCAAGTACCCGCTCAGCCTCGCCGGCGGCAACGGCTCCACGCTCAAGCCGGCCAGGGGCGTCAAGTACCTGGACAAGAAGTGGTGCGTGCTCAAGCCGTCCGCCAACCTCGCCGACGAGAAGGTGGGCGACAGCGTCAGCTACGCGTGCGGCCTCGCCGACTGCACCAGCCTCGGCTACAAGACCTCCTGCGCTGGCCTCGACGCCAAGGGCAACGTCTCCTACGCCTACAACATCTACTACCAGACCATGGACCAGGACGACCGCGCCTGCGACTTCAACGGCCTCGCCACCACCACCTCCGTCGACCCGTCCACCGGCACATGCCGCTTCATCGTCGAGATTGATGTCGGCGCCGCCGCACCACGCTCTGCCATGGGCGTCGCGACCGGGTGGGCGGCTGCCGTGCTCGCGGCCTTCGTGCTGTCCGTATTGTTGTGAAACTGAATGAAGCTTTAATTTCCCTCGTCACATAGACCGATCGTCGTCTTCGCGCCTTTTGTCTTTAGCTCGCTTCTGGTGATGACAAGTACTAGTACTCCTACCTATTATTAGTTGTTCTTCTTAATCGCCACTGTTTCTTTTGGTTTTGGATAGATCTTTGTTTGATTTCAAAATGTATGTGTTATTGTTAACTGTTTTTTAATAAGACGCATTACACTAACATAACAACCTTGTCAATTAATATTGTGCCCACCCGGATTGAGTCTTCGACGAATCAGTGCTCATATTTTCAGTTAATTAGTCTTTCGGTGATACCAGATATATGGTTATTGATAGTGGGGTGCATGTGTTGATTTAAGTCAATTTCAAGGTCTACTGACTCATTATCTATCTCAAAGTCATTCGTGGGAGCAGGGGGTGTGCACTACTTTAAATCTTTGGTGATAGGTTGATATGACCGCTAGTTTGCAACTGACGATGATAAGTTGATATAACCACCCGGCGTAGCTGATATCAACCACCTGATATTTAAAATTAATTTATAAAAATAAAAGAACCATCAACACGTCGGAGGTCGTGCCAGTGCCAAGGTCTTGGGCTGCCACCGCCAAGTAGAGGCCGCATTGGGGGCCACCACCAGTGAGATTTTGGGCGCCGAGGGGGCCCATACACCAAGGACTGCCACCGCTACACCGAGATTCGTGGGCCGCGATGGGGACGCTGTCGATGCGGGACCCACAGGATACCCCGCAAGGAAGAGAGAAGATCTAGTTCAACTAGGATTCTTCCCATGTAATCTTAGTAGTAGAACTATTAAGTAATCCTACTAGGAAATCTCATTGTAAACCGACTAGGACTCTGGCCTCCTGACTATATAAAGGAGGGCAGGGCTCCTGAGAGAAGAGGACGACAATTGTACAACATAACACTTCATAATCAATCCAACGCAAAGGCTAACGCCGACTGGACGTAGGGTCGTTACTCGATCTACGATCGAGGGCCTGAACCAGGATAAATCGACTGTCTCTTGCGTTTACCATCGAGTTCAGCATACGTCGAAGCCCGAACATACTGCCCCGGGTACCCCCGTGGCAGGCTATCGATGGTGAAACATCGACGGCTGGCGCGCCAGGTAGGGGCTTTCGGCGACTTTGCATCTAAGAGCTCGATGGACCTCGATAACATGATCTTTCCGACGGGATCAACTTTCATCTTCGGCTCATGGATCTGCGAGGCGGACAACTACGGCAGACTTCAAAGCCATCTCCTCAAAGGTCCGGATCATCATGAAGAATTTCCTATTTCGACAACTACGACGATTCTCACCCGACAAGAAGGCAGCGATAAAAAAGGAAATCACAAAACTGATGGCGACAGGATTCATCAGAGAAATCCTTCATCCAGACTGGCTAGCTAACCCAGTCTTTGTGCAGAAGAAGAACACGGACGAGTGGCGCATGTGCGTCGACTACACAGATCTCAACAAACATTGCCCAAAAGATCCGTTCGGGCTACCACGCATTGACCAGATAGTCGACTCAACAGCGGGGTCTGCACTATTATCATTTCTCGATTGCTATTCAGGGTATCACCAGATCGCATTAAAAGAACAAGACCAGAGCAAGACGTCTTTCATTACTCCGTTCGGTGCTTACTGTTACAAAACCATGTCGTTTGGACTAAAGAACGCTGGCGCCACATATCAAAGAGCTATCCAAACTTGCCTTGGGGATCAAATCGGTGAAAATGTGGAGGCATACGTGGATGATGTAGTAGTAAAAACAAAGAACCCAAACACTCTGATTGAAGATTTAAAGCAAACCTTCGAAAACTTGAAGAGATGGAGATGGAAGTTGAACCCAAATAAATGCGTATTCGGAGTTCCCTCGGGACAACTACTCGAATTTTTGGTCAGTCAGCGCGGGATTGAAGCCAGCACCAAGCAAATTCGAGCTATAACAGAAATGGGCCCACCTAGAAGCATCAAAGATGTGCAGAAACTAACAGGATGCATGGCGGCCCTCAACTGTTTCATATCAAGACTCGGCGAAAAGGGGTTACCTTTCTTTAAACTACTAAAGAAGACAGAAAAGTTTGAGTGGACAAAAGAGGCCGACGAAGCTTTCAAGAAACTTAAAGCATACCTCACATCCTCGCCAATTCTCACACCCCCAAAGAAAGACGAAGATATGATGCTATACATTACGGCGACTACTGCTGTGGTCAGCACGACAATAGTCGTAGAAAGAGAAGAAGAAGGACGCGTGTATAAAGTACAATGACCCGTATACTACATCAGCGAAGTATTATCTGAATCAAAAATCCGATACCCGCATGTACAAAAACTACTCTACGCTTGTCGATGTTTTACCACCGATAGCCTGCCACGGGGGTACCCAGGGCAGTATGTTCGGTCTTCGGCGTATGCCGAACTCGATGGTTAACGCAAGACACAGTCGATTTATTCTGGTTCAGGCCCTCGATCGTAGATCGAGTAATAACCTTACGTCCAGTCGGCCTTAGCCTTTGCGTTGGATTGATTGTCAAAGGTTGTGTCGTACGATTGTTGTCTATGTGTGTGTGTTAGCTGTGTGTAGGTCTGTTCTGTCTTAGCTGCCGATCTAGGGACTCCTGCCCTCCTTTATATAGTCCAGGAGAGGTGGGAGTCCTAGTCGGTTACAAAGTAGAGATCCTAGTAGGATTACGTGTAACTAGTCCTAGTAGGATTACATATAGGGAATCCTAGTTGGACTAGGTCTTCTTCTCTCTTCTCCGTGGGGAACCTTATGGGTCCCGCATCGACAAGCCCCCGAGCATTTCATGATTGAGCTTCAAGGGCCGGGTTGTTTGTAGACTTGTTCCGGGTTCTTTCTTGAAGCGAGATCTTGAGATGGTCTTCTTTGTCTTTTCTTCGGCTGATGTGCACTTTTGGACAAAAGTGCACTCAGTGAGTGTAGCCCCCGAGCCTCTTACTTGTTGGGACAAGAAGCCAGAGGGTCCCTTTAGTCTTCTTGGTTGCTCCGAGTTCTTTTTTCGGTAGGTGCAATTTTTCGTAAAAATTGCACTCACTGAGTGTAGCCCCCGAGCCTCTTGCTTTTGCTTGCAAAAGTTGGAGGGTCCAGATTCTTGTCTTCAAAAAATTTTGGGGTTATGTATCCCACAGCCCCCGAGCCTTCTCCGAGTACTTTTCTTTAGAATAGAAATCGGATGAAGGGTCTTGATGTGTTGTCGTTGTTGTAGTCTTGAGTACTTGTATTCTTGGTCTTTCGTCCTTGAATTCGAGCCCCCGGGCGTAGTTGAAGCGAATGCCGAGCTCCCGAGCTTAGTGTTTGACTAAGCCGTGATACTCTTCCGAGTTGTTTTTTATTCATCCAGGTTGTTTCTGGACTTCTCTGGTTCTTGATGTACCTCTTCCAGGTTGTTTGCACTTTGTCCAGGTTCTTTCTAAACTTGTATGTACCTCATCCGGGTTGTTTTCTGATCAATCCAGGTTCTTTCTGAACTTGTATGTACCTCGTCCGGGTTGTTTTCTGATCAATTCGGGTTCTTTCTGAATTTGTCTTGTTACTTGCAGCACCTCTTCGGGGTTGTTTTCTGATCGTTCCGGGTTCTTTCTGAACTTGTATGTACCTCATCCGGGTTGTTCTCTGATCAATCCGGGTTCTTTCTGAATTTGTCTTGTTACTTGCAGCACCTCTTCAGGGTTGTTTTCTGATCGTTCCGGGTTCTTTCTGAACTTGTATGTACCTCATCCGGGTTGTTTTCTGATCAATCCGGGTTCTTTCTGAATTTGTCTTGTTACTTGCAGCACCTCTTCAGGGTTGTTTTCTGATCGTTCCGGGTTCTTTCTAAGCGCTTGTCTTGGTTCTTGCCGCACCTTGTCGGGGTTCTTTTTTGTTCAAACCAGCTTGTTTCTGGACTAGCTCTCAGCTCCCCTGCATGTTAAACATAAAAATATGTTGTAAATGATATTCCGGATATGAAGTCAGGAGCATGTCCCATATTTGAATAATCAATCAGGGGCGGGCCCCGGCATTATGAAATGCATATAAACTTTTTGCGTCTTGCTCTTGCTAGGCCATGCAAATTCCTCAGGTAGTGTCCTGTTACGTTTAAGCACTTGAATCTCTGGCGTATGGTTCAGAGGTTCATGACGTGACCATGTGAGCCTGGCACTCGGTTCGTGACCGTCCATGTGAGTAGACAAGCTTCACGAATTAAGGCGTGTTCTACCTGAGGAATTCGGCGACCGTTAAGAGAAGACCTAGAGCGCTATGTTTGCTCGCATGATGATTTTTTGTATCTTGAGCACTATGTTTGCTCGCATGATGATTTTTTGTGTCTTCCCTTGCTAGGTCGGTTAATTTCCTGGGTAGTAGCCTGTTACGTTTAAGCACTTGAATCTCGCGTTTGGTTCAGAGGTCCATTGACGTGACCACCCGTATGGTTCAGAGGTTCTTTGACGTGACCATCCGTATGGTTCAGAGGTTCATTGACGTGACCATCCATTCGAGAAAACAAGCTTCACGAATTAAGGCTTACTATCCGAGAAAATTAACAGCCGTTAAGGGAAGATGATATGGCCACAGAGGTATATGAATAATATCCGGAATATATAAAAAATGAGACGTGACTTAGCTTGGTTCGTGGCCGTGTGGAGTAGTTGGCGAGTCGTAGTATCCAGGTAGAGCAGTCCATGTGTTGCGGTGTCCGAGTAGTCGAATACAACTTGAAGGGAAGACACCCGGACGGCTTGTTTTCTGTTAGCTTCCAGCTTGGTCGACTTGCTTCAGCTTGCATTGACTTGGCTTTCTTCTGAGTATACTACGAGCATAACATGTACTCGGATGTCTTGATGCAGCCGGATATCTCCAGAGTTTGCAGAGTTGTTGTCATAATTGTTTGAACTTTATGTGGTTGAACAGTAGCCGGAAACAAATTGCTTCCGACTTGCAGCTTAGACGGGTGCCGAGTACTAGTCAGAGTAGTTCCTCCAGTATTACCAGGCAGTCGTCATAGCGTTGAAGATAGCATTGAAGATAATTGAGTTGAGCTGCTGTGTACGCTTGCATACTTGCCCAAAATTGTACTTTGCTACTTTCATGATGAAGTAATAATGAGATCAAGGACCAATATACGTTCTGGCCTCTTATTTCCGTGCGTGCATGCTTTAATCCTTGTATATGAGTATATATGCAGGAAACAAACAAGGCTTCCTCCATATTTTTGCTCCCACAGCTAGCTTGCGTGTCTTGTATTGCTTGGCTCTGTTAGTGCTCTGTACGGCGTCCTTGCCTGATTAGGACATGAAAACAGCCACAATCCGACTTGAATTCGACTATATCCAATGGAATGTCCTGATCGCTATTGTGAACGGATTCAACTTGAATTTGGTCTTCTGCTTGTGCACTTGTGAGCCGACGATACTGCCTTGAGATGCCGGGTCGTCACCATGTAAATCGAACTGCTGCGTAACCCCGGCCTGGTGCATGCACATGCTCTATTGCGTGTATGACACGCACACATTCTTCTGTTTGGATCGGTGGAAATCTTGATGTATTGATGTGGCAACAGCTGTAGCCTTTTGTCTGAGTCCGAGTGTGCCGAGGATATATATTTTTGGTGGTGTGGTCTTGGGCGGCTTGTTTGCCGTCGCCGAGTAGTAGTTGGCCGTCTCGTACACGACTCGGAACCTCTTCCGACTTGAATCTCGGGTTGAGTAGCCGATGTGAGCGTCATAGGAAGTCGACGCGACGTTGGTTAGCCTTGTGTCTTCTTGTGACTGCCTTGACGATGATGATTCGAAGGATGTGGCGAGTCGTCGTCGAGGGCCGACGAGACCCGCGGCGAAGCTTGATCTTGAGGTCCACCGAGCTCTCGAACGCAAAGTGCCGAGAGCCCCTACCTGGCGCGCCAGCTGTCGATGTTTTACCACCGATAGCCTGCCACGGGGGTACCCGGGGCAGTATGTTCGGTCTTCGGCGTATGCCGAACTCGATGGTTAACGCAAGACACAGTCGATTTATTCTGGTTCAGGCCCTCGATCGTAGATCGAGTAATAACCTTACGTCCAGTCGGCCTTAGCCTTTGCGTTGGATTGATTGTCAAAGGTTGTGTCGTACGATTGTTGTCTATGTGTGTGTGTTTTTGCTGCCGATCTAGGGACCCCTGCCCTCCTTTATATAGTTCAGGAGAGGCGGGAGTCCTAGTCGGTTACAAAGTAGAGATCCTAGTAGGATTATGTGTAACTAGTCCTAATAGGATTACATGTAGGAAATCCTAGTTGGACTAGGTCTTCTTTTCTCTTCTCCGTGGGGAACCTTATGGGTCCCGCATCGACAAGCCCCCGAGCATTTCATGATTGAGCTTCAAGGGCCGGGTTGTTTGTAGACTTGTTCCGGGTTCTTTCTTGAAGTGAAATCTTGAGATGGTCTTCTTCGTCTTTTCTCCAGCTGATATGCACTTTTGAATAAAAGTGCACTCAGTGAGTGTAGCCCCCGAGCCTCTTGCTTGTTGGGACAAGAAGCCAGAGGGTCCCTTTAGTCTTCTTGGTTGCTCTGAGTTCTTTTTGGGTGGGTGCAATTTTTCGTAAAAATTGCACTCACTGAGTGTAGCCCCCGAGCCTCTTGCTTTTGCTTGCAAAAGTTGGAGGGTCCAGATTCTTGTCTTCAAAAAATTTTTGGGGGTTATGTATCCCGCAGCCCCCGAGCCTTCTCCGAGTACTTTTCTTTAGAATAGAAATCGGATGAAGGGTCTTGATGTGTTGTCTTTGTTGTAGTCTTGAGTACTTGAGCCCCCGAGCTTAGTGTTTGACTAAGTCGTGATGCTCTTCCGAGTTGTTTTTATTCATCTAGGTCATTTCTAGACTTCTCTGGCTCTTGATGTACCTCTTCCAGGTTGTTTGCACTTCGTCTAGGTTCTTTCTGAACTTGTACGTACCTTATCCGGGTTGTTTTCTGATTTGACTAAGTCGTGATGCTCTTCCGTGTTGTTTTTACTCATCCAGGTCATTTTCTAGACTTCTCTGGTTCTTGATGTACCTCTTCCAGGTTGTTTGCACTTTGTCCAGGTTCTTTCTGAACTTGTATGTACCTTATCCGGGTTGTTTTCTGATCAATCCAAGTTCTTTTTTGTCTTGATTTCTGTTCTCAACTTATCTGGGTTGTTTTTCTTCAATCCGGGTTCTTTTTTGAGCGTATATCCGTGTTGTTTTGTTCAGGAAGGAATCGGATGCGAGGTGTTGGCGTATTCTTTTGATAGTCTGCTGTTGTCAGATGTAGTTGTGTGGTGGTGGTTGAGTGTAAATGCCTTTTGTTCACGGGTTGTACTGTGCTGGTATATTCTTCCGAATATGCCCGTCTTCGAGTACTGTTTCTTCTCGCCTGAGTCATCCATTATTGAGTCCTGTCCTTTCACTGTGTCCTTTGTTGGGTTTATTTCGTTGGCACCCTTGGTCCATGTGCGCCGATCCTTTGGCCTATAAGTACTGTCCCGGAGTGCTTGCTTGCATCCATTGGCCATTCTGTTGAAAACTTCTTGGTTGTGAACATGGTAGTTTGTGAAGTAGAGCAGCCCCCGGGCGTGTTTTGTAGTTCCTGTGTGTCTTGTCGTAGCTGGAGGAAGTCTTGTGATAGGGATTAGAGGTGGGCTAATCCCGCGACAGCATTGTGCCAGGATGTACGTGGTGGTAGTTGGAGGAAGTCTTGTGATGTGGGCTTTGTTCCTTCATCCGGCAGTTCTGGGTTGATCCTCGTCGCCTGTCTTGAGACCGTCCGGTGCAGATCAACACCATATCCAGCATCACATCGGTCTTGGGTAGACAGATGCCCGCCGGCCTTCTCTGCTCCATGTTGCCCTGCCGTGCTGCCGATTTCCGCCTTGGATGCACTGCGTTCGTCCTTTGAAGAAAACAGTGTAGCTGATGGCGGTTTGTCCTTCCGAGTAGCAATTTGGGACACGTAGTCGTTCCAGAGCTTAGTCGTGCCCGTGTTCCTCTTTGCTACTTTGCTTTTCGTGGTGCCGAGTTCGTCGGGTCTTGTAAGGTTTGTAATCTTCTATTTTTGAAGTCGCTTGTAATGTAACGAATCTTGTCTTCTTAGTTGTCTTTGACCTTTCTGTTGTGATCCCTGTCGTTCATGAGGCTATCGAGTTAGCCTTTTCTTTCTTCTCGGTTCGACGAGTTGTTCTTGTAGTTATCTGATAATCCTGCTGTGGTGTTGTGCGGATAAGTCTGAAATCTGCCCGTTGGTTTGTACCGTTGTGTGGATTCGTGCCCTCCATCATTTTAGCTGCGTCGGTAAATGGACCGTTGCGTTTCCACGCTGCGCTTTAACGGGCCTTATGGGCCGTTTGTATCGTTGAGAAATCTATTTAAAGACCCTTTTATCTTCCTTTCCCTTGTCATCTAGCTCTTGCTTTTAAACCCTAGTTCTCAGAAACCCGCCGCCGTCATTGTCGTCATTGCCCGAGCGCCATTATTTTAGCTTCGTCCTTCTTAGCGCCTTCTTTGCTTCCGCCAGTTCATGGGAAAGAAGAAAACCGCAAGCAAGTCTCAGGCGACCTTCGTGGACGAGGAGTCATCCCTGTCTTTGATTGAAAACCTGGAGTTCGTGGCCATGAGGGCGGCTCAGAAGGTTTGGCCTGTTCCGACGACCGGCGAAGACCAGCTGCGCGAGCTTGTTAGTGATGGCTTGATCCAAAGCAAAGTCATCGCTGAATGGAGAGTTCCGGGCGAGCATCGGGTTCCGGCTCCGGGTCCTGGTGAGATTGTCCTTTTCGTTTCTTTTGTCCGCGCCGGACTTTGTCTTCCTGCTTCCGCCTTCCTTCATCAGTTTCTTGGCTATTTCGGGGTTAGTCTGAACCATCTAACCCCCAATGCTGTTCTCCATCTTTCCGTTTTTGTTCATCTTTGTGAAGCCTTCCTTGGGATCCCTCCTTCTCTCTCTCTTTTTCGCTTTTTCTTTTGCCTGAAACCTCAACCCCGCCGTGAGGAAACCAGTGCCCTCGGCGGTTGCGGGATTCAGTTTCGCCAGGGTCTTAAAATCAAGTTTTTTGATTACGACTTGGTCGATTCTGTCAAAGATTGGCGTGCCGAGTGGTTTTACGCCGCCAATTTGATCCCTTCTCTTGTCGTTCACTCCGGATCTGGTCCCGTGGTTAATGACCGATGGGACAAGAAGCTTGAGTCACCTGCTGAGATTCAAGCGATCCAGCCACTCCTTGATAGAATTAGCATGCTGAAACAGCAAGGTTTGACCGGCTTTGGTATTGTTTCAAGTTTCCTTCGTCGCCGGGTTCAGCCCTTGAAAGAGCGGGAACATCTCGGCTTTGAGTATTCTGGGGCCGAGGATCCTTCGCGCATGGTCCCAGCTCTTGAGCTGACCGGTGAGGAGGTACTCGAGCGCCTTCAGAAGATGCTGAAAGGAGTGAGCGTCATTCCTCCTGCCGTCCCTGAGTACTCGGCCAACAACCCGCCCCCGGCTGTGAGTTGCCTGTTCTCCTTTTTCTTTTTATTTGAGTTCTTTAAGTACTCTTTCTGCGTCCGTTCTTGCTTAGTTTTTCCTTGTCTTGGTGTTTTGTCTTTTTTCGTAGGTGCTTGGGCGGAACTTTGTTGATCCGATCCCCCTTGATGTTCTCCCTGCTGTGGCGGAGGCTGGGGATCGTTCAGCCGGTACTTCTGCAATTAGTAAGTCTCAAACTTTTACAGCCCTTCCTGGGGTCTCTTTCAGATTTGATGATGTATATGAAGAGTATGTTCCTCGTCTAGTCCCTCGCGGTCCTCGCAGTGTCCCGAAGAGGGGGCGAATGGACGGGTCCTCATCTGGCTTGCCTGTCTCCAAGAAGCCTCGCAAACCAAGTACTCCCTCAGGTACTCCAGTTGTTGCTAGCATGCTCTTAGGTGAGCACATTTAGTATTCTTTGTTCTTTTATTTTCATGTTTCTCTCTTGAACCAAGTACTTTTCATCTCTTTTTCAGCGGGTGCTCTGGTTTCGCTGGCTGAGGAAGAAGAGGATGATGAAGTTCCTCTCATCATGCGGCGGTGAGTCGTTTTTCATATTCTTGTCGGCTTGAATTTTTCCTCTTTGTTTTTAATTTTAGTCTTGAACTTTTTGAAGTAATCGGAGGTCGGGTGTGAGTTCTTCCGAGGCTCTCGCGCCGACCTCTTCCGAAGCTCCGGGGTCGAGTTCTTTGGTTGCTTCTGCCCCGAGCTGTACTGCTCCTTCGGTGCGGATTTCTTCCACCGCTCCAGCCCCGACTTCTTCCGCGGCTCCGCTGTCGGCTGTCCCGCTCCCGTCGCTGGGCGGCGGGGACGTCTTCGCCGTCGTGGTTCCCCCTGCGAGGCCTTCTCTTGGCTTCGCAAAGAAAAAAGTAGTCGGGTGAGTAGATTCTTGCTTCATCTTTTTGGCTTTTATCTTCCTCCCTCTGGTTCTTATTGGTGTTTCCTTTTATCACTTTTCAGTGCTTCGTCTTCTCTAATTTCTTCATCGACTTCTGGCGGAGTCGCGGATTTGGTCGCTCCGGAGGTAACTGTGGCCGTCGCGCCGGGTTCTTCTGGGGGTTTAGCTCCGGCTTCCCTGGAGGTTGCTCTGGTCGCTCCTGCTTCACCCCAGCCGGCTTCTTTTTCCCCTTCTCTTGCTTCCGGCGGCCCTTCGATTTCTGGTGACGTGGTGCAACAGTTTGATGCCACTCATCGGTTATCGGAGCTGACCGCAGCCTGGGGGAGCTTGTCGACCCTTGCGTCTTCTTTTGGTGAGAAACTTCAGGTAGGTTTTATTGCTATTTCTTTTTGCGTGTTTGTTTCTCTTTTACCCTTACGTCTTGTCTCTCTTTGCCTCTTTTTTGCTCAGTCTTTCTCTCGCGATCATTCTGGCTTCTTCTTCTCATCTGAGAATGAGAGGAAGCTGTCTTCGGAGGTGGACGCTCTGAAAGCCGATCTTGACCTCCTCCGGGCTGAGTTGGAGACGGAGCGTCAAGTGCATCAGAAAGAGGAGAAAACCCTTCGCGCCCGGGTAGTGGAGACGGAGAAACAGAGAGATGCTGCAGTGGAGTCTGCGAAGAATGAATGCAAAGGTGCCGTGGGTTCTGCCTGTTTCTTCTTGTATTTTGACTTGTTTTCCTGCTGACTTGTTCTTGGGTGTCTTGCCTAGCTCTCCGAGTTGAGAAGCAGAAGCTCTCGGAGGGTATTGAAGAAATGAAAGCTCTTGTCCGTTCTAGTCACAATAAAGCTGAGGAGGTAATAACTCATGCTGAGGAAGAACTTGCCCTTGCTAGGTTGATTAGGCGCGGAGCTGACAGAGATCTTGTGCAGGCCCAAAAAACTATTGAAAACTTGTCCGGGAAGCTGGCGACGGCTACTGAGAATTGGAATGCTTTGTGGAAATCTTTTCGTTCAGTAGCCGATGTCCTTCGGACTCCGGCGGATGACGGGCAATCTTGGGCGCAGTTCATTCCCCGGATTCCGACTCGTTTCCAAGAGTTCGCGAAGAGGTGTGCCCAAGTTTGTACCAAGAATGTGCTGGCCCAGGTCCGGGTCCTTGCTCCAGAGGCACCCCTCTCCAAGATAGCGGAAGAAGCTGAAAGCCAAGAATATCTCGACGCCGTTGAAAAGATGGAGCCTGAGGTCGAAGATCTAGCCAGTAGAGTTGTAGATAGTCTAAGTATTGATATTTCTTTTTCTGATGACAATGCCTGACTCAATTGAGCGTTCTCTTGTAATATTGCACTCCTTTTTAAATGAAGATTCTTTATTTTGTTGATGTATTCTTTGCCTGGGTGCGGTTGAAGTTATTTGACTTGCTGAGTACTTTGTCCTGTTCCTGTCTCTGCTCCGTAAAATAACTCTGCGCGTTATTCTGACGAAGCCTCTCGACTTGTCGAGTACTTTTCTTTTCTTTCTCCCTTGTGATGCGTCGAGTGCTTTGCATTAACAACCTTTCGCCTGCGCTATGTGAAATGACTCGGTATAGAATGCTGCCTTGATAAACTTCGGCATCCGAGTGCTTTCTTGAGTGGCACTCGTTCTTTTCCTATCTGGACGTAGCCCCCGAGCCTCTTGCTTTTCGGAACGAAGTGCTGGAGGGTCTTTTGAAGTTAAATTTCGGCCGACTTGTTTCGGTTGTTAGCTTTTAGCTACCCTCATCGGCGGGCTCAAGCATCTTTTCAGCTATTTTGCACCCGGCCGGGACGCTCAGGCATGTTTTCAGCCATTTTGCTTTTTGTTTCGGGTGTTAGCTTTTAGCTACCCTCATCGGCGGGCTCAAGCATCTTTTCAGCTATTTTGCTCTCGGCCGGAATGCTCAGGCATGTTTTCAGCCATTTTGCTTTTTGTTTCGGGTGTTAGCTTTTAGCTACCCTCATCGGCGGGCTCAAGCATCTTTTCAGCTATTTTGCTCTCGGCCGGAATGCTCAGGCATGTTTTCAGCCGTTTTGCTTTTTGTTTTGGGTGTTAGCTTTTAGCTACCCTCATCGGCGGGCTCAAGCATCTTTTCAGCTATTTTGCTCTCGGCCGGAATGCTCAGGCATGTTTTCAGCCATTTTGCTTTTTGTTTCGTGAAAACAACTCGTTGGAAGTCATGACACGGCATGCTGTGGATGAATATTATCTTTATTGATCATGAGTATAAACTAATACATATGTTTTTGAAGAGTATTGTCTTTCGTTGGTTGTGAACGTAGGTCCCTTGCGGCTTGCATGTCTGTTTTTCCTGAGTTGTTTTTACGCATGGAATCTTCTTAGCTGGCTGATGTGCCATGTATTGCTGACTTCTTTTCCATCTTCGGTCATTAACTTGTATGTGCCGGGTCCAGTGACTTTTGTGACAATGAACGGGCCTTCCCAAGGACTGAGTAGCTTATGTCGTCCATCAGTCTTTTGTATCCTTCTTAGCACTAAGTCTCCACCTTGTAGTGATCGAGATTGGGTATTCTTGTTGTAGTGCCGTCTTAAACCTTGTAGGTATCTAGCTGTTTGGAGGGTAGCGTTTATTCTGACTTCTTCTGAGCTGTCGAGTTCTAATCTTCTTGTGTGTTCTGCTTCTCCTTCATCATATTGTTCTATTTTCGGGGATGTCCAGATCAAGTCGGCGGGTAGTACGGCCTCTGACCCGTAAACTAGGAAGAAAGGTGAGTGGCCTGTTGCTCTGCTTATTTGAGTTCGTAGCCCCCACACTACTTTCGGTAGTTCTTCAATCCATTTGGACCCATAGTCCACTAGTTCTTCGTATAACCTTGGTTTTAATCCGGCTAGTATGAGTCCATTAGCTCTTTCTACTTGTCCGTTGGCTTCTGGATGTGCAACGGACGCGTAGTCTATACTGAAACCACAGTCTTGAGCCCAGCTTTTGAATTCTGTAGCTGTGAAGGGTGAGCCTAGGTCTGTGATGATTCGATTTGGCATGCCGAAGCGGTGCATAATGTCTTGGATGAACTCGACTGCTTTGGTTGCGCTGTATTTCGCGAGTGGTTTGTATTCAATCCACTTGGTAAACTTGTCAATTGCCACAAAGATGTACTCGAAGCCGCCTTTTGCTTTTTTCAGGGGTCCTACTTGATCTAGCCCCCAGCAGGAAAAAGGCCAAGCGGGTGGAATGCAGATAAGATTGTGAGCTGGTACATGGGCTTGTCTTGCAAACATTTGGCAACCTTTGCATTTTCTGACAAGCTCTTCTGCGTCTTTCAAAGCGGTTGGCCAGTAGAATCCGGTACGGAATGCTTTGCCAACCAGTGTCCTTGAAGCGGCATGATTTCCACAGCAACCTGAATGTATTTCGTCTAGGATCTCTTTACCCTCTTCAAATGAGACACATTTTAGGAGTACTCCTGATGATGCTGCTCTTCTGTAAAGTTTATCTCCTACTAGAACGTAGTTCTTGCTTTTGCGAACAACTTGGGTGGCTTCTGCCTTATTTGCTGGTAATTTGTTTTCTTTGATATAGTCAATGAAAACTTGGGTCCATGAAGTGTTGATTATCAGGATCTGAACGCCTTTAGCCTGGATTTCTTGTGTTGTTTCACCGGGTTGTTTGATAGAGGGAACTGATAGTTCTTCTATGAATACGCCAGGTGGAACCTTTGCTCTGTCTGATCCAAGTTTGGCAAGGACATCTGCTGCAATGTTGGAATCGCGTAGAACGTGTAAAATTTCTAATCCTTGGAAGTGTTTTTCAAGTTTCCGTATCTCGGCACAATAAGCACCCATGTTTTCTTTGGTGCAGTCCCAATCTTTGTTGACTTGGTTGATGACCACTGCTGAGTCGCCGTATACGAGTAATCTTTTTATTCCGAGGGTAATCGCGACTCGTAGCCCGTGGATGAGGGCTTCATATTCTGCTTCGTTATTTGTAGCTTGCCATAATATCTGAAGGACGTACTTGAGTTGTTTTCCTTCTGGAGAAATGAGGAGAACGCCTGCTCCGGCCCCGCCTAGTTTGAGTGATCCATCAAAGTACATCTTCCAATGGTCGAGGATTGTATCTGATAAGGGCTGTTGAATCTCTGTCCATTCGGCCACGAAATCGGCAAGGGCTTGAGATTTGATTGCTTTCCGTGGGGTGAAATTGATGTCCAGAGCTCCAATTTCAACTGCCCACTTGGATATGCGCCCTGTGGCGTCTTTGTTGTGTAGGATGTCTCCGAGTGGAAAATCTGTCACTACAGTAATCTTGTGGCTTTCGAAATAATGGCGAAGTTTCCGAGAGGTAATGAGTAAAGCGTAGAGTAGTTTTTGTACATGTGGGTACCGGATTTTGGATTCTGACAGTACTTCGCTGATGTAGTATACTGGACGTTGTACTTTATACGCACGCCCTTCTTCTTCTCTTTCTATGATTATTGCTGTGCTGATCACTGTGGGAGTTGCCGCAATATATAGCATCATATCTTCGTCTTTCTTTGGGGGTGTCAGGATAGGCGATGAAGTGAGGTATTCTTTAAGTTTTTTGAAGGCTTCGTCGGCTTCTGTTGTCCACTCGAACTTGTCTGTCTTCTTTAGTAGTTTAAAGAAAGGTAACCCCTTTTCGCCGAGTCTTGATATGAAACGGTTGAGGGCCGCCATGCATCCTGTTAGTTTCTGCACATCTTTGACACTTCTAGGTGGGCCCATTTCTGTTATGGCTCGAATTTGTTTGGTGCTGGCTTCAATCCCGCGCTGACTGACCAAAAATCCGAGTAGTTGCCCTGAGGGAACTCCAAATACACATTTGTTTGGATTCAATTTCCATCTCCATTTCTTCAAGTTTTCGAACGTTTGCTGTAAATCTTCAATTAGGGTGTCTGGGTCTTTTGTTTTCACCACCACGTCGTCCACGTATGCCTCCACATTTTCACCGATTTGATTCCCAAGGCAAGTCTGGATAGCTCTTTGGTACGTGGCGCCAGCGTTTTTTAGTCCAAACGACATGGTCTTGTAGCAGTAGGCACCAAACGGGGTGATGAAAGATGTCTTACTCTGGTCTTCTTCTTTTAGTGCGATCTGGTGATACCCTGAATAGCAATCGAGGAAAGATAATAATGCAGATCCTGCTGTCGAGTCAACTATCTGGTCAATGCGTGGTAGCCCGAACGGATCTTTTGGGCAATGTTTGTTGAGATCTGTGTAATCGACGCACATGCGCCACTCGTCTGTGTTTTTCTTCTGAACAAGGACCGGGTTCGCTAGCCAGTCTGGATGTAGGATCTCCTTGATGAATCCGGCTGCCATCAGTTTTGTTATTTCCTTTTTAATTGCTGCCTTCTTGTCGGGTGAGAATCGTCGTAGCCATTGTTTTACAGGTTTGGAGCTTTTGTTGACATCAATTCTGTGCTCAGCCAACTCTCTTGGGACCCCTGGCATGTCGGCTGGCTTCCAAGCGAAGATATCCTTGTTGTCCCGAAGAAAGTTGGTGAGCGCGAGTTCCTATTTTGCCGAGAGGTGAGTGTTGATAGTCGCTGTCTTGGAGGTGTCGCCTGTGCCTAAGTCGATTTGCTTGACGTCGGCTTCTTTTGGTGGTGCGATGATACTGGGTTTTTTAGCTAGTATTTCTAATTCTTCCTGGCTTGTTTCCGCCGCGATTGTGGCTATTTCTTTTCTTCCATTGTCAGCTTGTGCTTTGGCTGCAATTTGGATCGCCTGAACGTCGCAGTCAAAAGCGCGCTTTAAATCGCTTCGAAGAGAAAGGATACCGTGGGGTCCTGGCATTTTAAGCAGTAGGTACGGATAATGTGGTATTGCCATGAATTTGGCTAGCGCCGGTCGTCCTAGGATTGCATGATATGATGAGTCGAAGTCGGCGACTTCGAATTTGATAAACTCTGTTCGGTAGTTTGAAGGAGTTCCAAAGGTAACAGGTAAAGTAATTTGTCCGAGTGGCATGGCTGCTTTGCCGGGTACTATTCCGTAAAAAGGCGTGCTTGTTGGTGTAATCATCCCGGCGAGTTGTAGTCCCATTTTCCTTAGGGTTTCTGAAAAGATGATGTTAAGCCCAGCTCCTCCATCGATTAGTACTTTGGTGACGGTCATACCAGCTATAGTTGGATCCAAAACCAATGGATAATGGCCCGCGTTTCCCACGCTAGTCCATTGGTCTTCTCTGGTGAATTGGATAGGATACTGTGACCAATTGAGGTATCTTGGTGTAGCCGGCTCTGCTGTCATAATGGTCCGTAGTGCTAGTTTTTCTTGATGTTTGCTTCTGCAATCCGGAGCCCCTGAGAAGATCACTGCTACCGTTCCCCTAGGTTTTTGGAATCCTTTGTCCTCGTGGTTGTCTTCTTCTTTTTTCTGATTGTCCTCTTTGGCGTTTTCCTTACTATCCTTTCTTGTGTATCGATCGTTGAAAGTGTAGCAATTTCCGATGGTGTGCCTCCCGCCAGGGTGTAATGGGCAACGTATGCTTTCAATGTCATCATATCTTCTGGGTTTGAGAAACTTCTTTGATTTGTCGGCCATTGCCACAGTATTGTCTGGTCTACGTTTTCTTTCTTGATGTCTGCTACTCCGATGATTTTGCTTGTCCGAGTTGTCCTGGTTGTTTCTGTCTGGGAACCTTTCCCGTGTTTTTTCTTCTGCAGTAATCATCTTTTCTACTGTTCGTCTGAATTCTTCATTGTTTCTCGGATTTTCTTTGCAGAAATCTTGAAATTGCCACCTAGCCATGATTCCGTGAGAGAAAGCTTCAATTACTTCTCGTTCGGTTATGTCATGCACTTGAGCTCGTAGTTCGCCGAATCGTCGATAGTAGTTTCTGAGACTTTCACCTCCCTTTTGCTTGAGTCCTTTTAATTCTGCATGGGTGATTGGATGTGTAATGATTCCTGCAAAATTCTCGCAAAAAGCTCTTTGCAAATCCTCCCAATTTCTGATAGATCCTGGGTTCAGTTTGTCGAACCATTGGAGAGGCATGGCTTCCAGTGCCATGGGAAAGAAAAGGGTTTTAATATCGTCATCTCCTCCGGCTAGTTCAATTGATTGTGAATATATTCTGAGCCATTGCCTTGGTTCGGTTTTGCCATCATACTTGGAGTGGTTAGACGGTTTGAATTTGTGAGGTAATCGTACTAATGCAAGCCTGTTCGTGAAACAGGGGAACCTGTCGTGCGTCTTGGTTTCTTTGAATTCGGATTCGGCACCTTCTTCTGGCCAGCTGTCGTTCTGACGGGAATAATCTTGCGAGATTGTTTGGGTAGGTATCCTACTTCTAGTCTTCCTGGGTTGTTCAAATCGGTGGCCCTGATTATGTTCCTTCCTACTTCCTTCATTATGGCTTCCACTTGGCCCAAGTCTTTCGAAAGCAGATTTCCTTTGATTTTGTTCTTCTTGTCTGTGGGTTGTTGATCTTGCGGGTAGTCTTGATCGAGCTCTCTCTTCATGTGTTTTCGGGATCGTTGATCGGAGCAAGTCCTGGAGCTGTTCATACTTTTCACTGGGGTGTGAAGTTTTTCCGAGTTCTTCTAATGCCTCTCGAATCTTATCGTAGGGTGTATTCGCCGTGCGTCTTCCCTCGACTTCTCGTTGTGATTTTCTTTTGTCGTACTCAGCCAATTCTGACTCGTATCTGATCCAAGCTTCCTTGCGCTGCCTAGCACGGTGTTGACGCCCTTGCTTCAACTTGTTTTTTCTTTCTCTAGCTTGTCTCTGACTGTCTGTTTCTCCGTCGTAGCCTTGGGCAAACGGTGATATGTTGGATTCTGATTCATCTGATGATCTGACATCAGGTGCTTCCGGGAGATTTAATGGTGACCGCGGTCGTCGAACCATGAGTACTTCTCGCGCATGAGCAGTTCTGTTATTGACATTAGTTTTCATTCTGTTGGAGTTACTGATAACTTTAGTAGATGCCTCGGTGTCGTAGATCGATTCTCCTTCCTGGTAAGGTAGAATAGCTGTTGCTGATGTGCCGACTAGTTGGGTTCCGCTATCCTCAGGGACGGAACCCGGCCAGTGGATGATACAGTCCTGCGATGTTATTGTTAGCACGAGACCCTCCTGAGCTCCTGTCAGTGGTATCCCGAATCTAGGATTGAAAGATCTTTCGACCTGCCCCTGATAGGATTTCGCCATGTCGTCGAGCCCAAATGGAAAAGAATTCGACTTCTTGTGATAACTCTGGGGGTAATCCGAGTTGTTTCGGGTTGTGCTCTGGAATCTTTCCGAAAGAGAACTCGGCTTCCAGAAAGCACTCGGATAAGACTTCGCCTTGGAGCTTGAATTCGAATCGGATACGAGTGGTCGTGAAATCTGATTTGAATCGGATACTATGAGTTGCGCGAATCTTCTGGTGAGCTGATCCGTTGCAGTTGTTGAAATGGGAACTTTTTCCAGATGATCTGAATCTTTGAGGAGATGGCTTTGAAGTCTGCCGTTGTTATCTGCCTCGCAGATCCATGAGCCGAAGATGAAAGTTGATCCCGTCGGGAAGATTAGCCGATGTGAGCGTCATAGGAAGTCGACGCGACGTTGGTTAGCCTTGTGTCTTCTTGTGACTGCCTTGACGATGATGATTCGAAGGATGTGGCGAGTCGTCGTCGAGGGCCGACGAGACCCGCGGCGAAGCTTGATCTTGAGGTCCACCGAGCTCTCGAACGCAAAGTGCTGAGAGCCCCTACCTGGCGCGCCAGCTGTCGATGTTTTACCACCGATAGCCTGCCACGGGGGTACCCGGGGCAGTATGTTCGGTCTTCGGCGTATGCCGAACTCGATGGTTAACGCAAGACACAGTCGATTTATTCTGGTTCAGGCCCTCGATCGTAGATCGAGTAATAACCTTACGTCCAGTCGGCCTTAGCCTTTGCGTTGGATTGATTGTCAAAGGTTGTGTCGTACGATTGTTGTCTATGTGTGTGTGTTAGCTGTGTGTAGGTCTGTTCTGTCTTAGCTGCCGATCTAGGGACTCCTGCCCTCCTTTATATAGTCCAGGAGAGGTGGGAGTCCTAGTCGGTTACAAAGTAGAGATCCTAGTAGGATTACGTGTAACTAGTCCTAGTAGGATTACATATAGGGAATCCTAGTTGGACTAGGTCTTCTTCTCTCTTCTCCGTGGGGAACCTTATGGGTCCCGCATCGACAACGCTCTACTTATCACCTCACGCAAGCTCCGCCACTATTTCGAAAGCCACAAGATTATCATGGTGACAGACTTCCCGCTCGGAGACATCTTACACAACCGAGATGCGACGGGACGTATATCAAAGTGGGCAGTTGAACTCGGAGCTCTTAACATCGATTTCACCCCGCGAAAAGCAATCAAATCTCAAGCCCTTGCCGATTTTGTGGCCGAGTGGACAGAGATTCAACAGCCTTTATCAGATACAATACTTGATCACTGGAAGATGTACTTTGATGGGTCACTCAAACTAGGCGGAGCCGGCGCAGGCGTCCTCCTCATTTCTCTAGAAGGAAAACAACTCAAGTACGTCCTTCAGATATTGTGGCAAGCTACAAATAACGAAGCAGAATATGAAGCCCTCATCCACGGGTTACGAGTGGCAATTACCCTCGGAATAAAAAGATTACTCGTATACGGCGATTCTACAGTAGTCATCAACCAAGTCAACAAAGATTGGGATTGCACCAAAGAAAACATGGGTGCTTATTGTGCTAAAATACGGAAACTCGAAAAACATTTCCAAGGATTAGAAATTTTACACGTCATGCTCGGATCAGACAGAGCAAAGGTTCCACCCGGCGTATTCATAGAAGAGCTATCAGTTCCCTCTATCAAACAACCCGATGAGACAACCCACGAAATTCAGGCTAAAGGCGTTCAGATCTTGGTAATCAACACCTCATGGAGCCAAGTTTTCATCGACTATATCAAAGAAAATAAATTACCAGCAGATAAAGCAGAAGCCACCCAAGTTGTTCGCAGAAGCAAAAACTACGTTCTAGTAGGAGATAGACTTTATAAAAGAGCAGCATCATCAGGGGTACTCCTGAAATGTGTCTCATTTGAAGAAGGCAAAGAGATCCTAGACGAGATACACTCAGGTTGCTGCGGAAATCATGCCGCTTCAAGGACACTGGTTGGCAAAGCATTTCGCACCGGATTCTACTGGCCAACCGCTTTGAAAGACGCAGAAGAACTTGTCAGAAAATGCAAAGGTTGCCAAATGTTTGCAAGACAAGCCCATGTGCCAGCTCACAATCTTATCTGCATCCCACCCGTTTGGCCTTTTTCCTACTGGGGGCTGGATCAAGTGGGACCCCTGAAGAAAGCAAAAGGCGGCTTCGAGTACATCTTTGTAGCAATCGACAAGTTCACCAAGTGGATTGAATACAAACCACTCGCGAAGTACAGCGCAACCAAATCAGTCAAATTCATCCAAGACATTACGCACCGCTTCGGCATGCCCAATCGAATCATCACAGATCTAGGCTCCCCCTTCACAGCTACAGAATTCAGAAGCTGGGCACAAGACTATGGTTTCAGTATAGACTATGCGTCTGTTGCACATCCAGAAGCCAACGGACAAGTAGAAAGGGCCAATGGACTCATACTAGCCGGATTAAAACCAAGGTTATATGAAGAACTAGTGGACTATGGGTCCAAATGGATTGAAGAATTACCAAAAGTAGTATGGGGGCTACGAACTCAAATAAGCAGAGCAACAGGCTACTCACCCTTCTTCCTAGTTTACGGGTCAGAGGCCGTACTGCCTGCCGACTTGATCTGGACATCACCAAAGATAGAACAATACGATGAAGGAGAAGCAGAACACACAAGAAGATTAGAACTCGACAGCTCAGAAGAAGTCAGAGTAAACGCTACCCTCCAATCAGCCAGATACCTACAAGGTTTAAGACGGCACTACAACAAGAGTACCCATCCTCGATCACTACAAGTCAGAGACTTAGTGCTAAGAAGGATACAAAAGACTGACGGACGACATAAGCTTCTCAGTCCATGGGAAGGTCCGTTCATTGTCACAAAAGTCACCGGACCAGGCACATACAAGTTAATAACCGAAGATGGAAAAGAAGTCAGCAATACATGGCACATCAGCCAGCTAAGAAGATTCTACGCGTAAAAACAACTCAAGATAAAATAGATATACAAGCCACAAGGGACCAACATTCACAATCGACGAAGGACAATATTCTTCGACAAGATATGTATTAGTCTACATTCGTGATCAATAAAGATGATATTCATCCACAGCATATCTTGTCATGACTTCCAACGAGTTGTTTTCATGAAACAAAAAGCAAAATGGCTGAAAACATGCCTGAGCATCCCGACCGAGAGCAAAATAGCTGAAAAGACACTTGAGCCCGCCGATGAGGGTAGCTAAAAGCTAACACCCGAAACCAAAAGCAAAATGGCTGAAAACATGCCTGAGCATCCCGCCCGAGAGCAAAATAGCTGAAAAGACGCTTGAGCTCGCCGATGAGGGTAGCTAAAAGCTAACACCCGAAACCAAAAGCAAAATGGCTGAAAACATGCCTGAGCATCCCGGCCGAGAGCAAAATAGCTGAAAAGATGCTTGAGCCTGCCGATGAGGGTAGCTAAAAGCTAACACCCGAAACCAAAAGCAAAATGGCTGAAAATATGCCTGAGCATCCTGCCCGAGAGCAAAATAGCTAAAAAGACGCTTGAGCCCGCCGATGAGGGTAGCTAAAAGCTAACACCCGAAACCAAAAGCAAAATGGCTGAAAACATGCCTGAGCATCCCGGCCGAGAGCAAAATAGCTAAAAAGACGCTTGAGCCCGCCGATGAGGGTAGCTAAAAGCTAACACCCGAAACAAAAAACAAAATGGCTGAAAACATGCCTGAGCATCCCGGCCAAGAGCAAAATAGCTGAAAAGACGCTTGAGCCCGCCGATGAGGGTAGCTAAAAGCTAACACCCGAAACAAAAAGCAAAATGGCTGAAAACATGCCTGAGCATCCCGGCCGAGAGCAAAATAGCTGAAAAGACGCTTGAGCCCGCCGATGAGGGGTAGCTAAAAGCTAACACCTGAAACAAAAACGCAAAATGGCTGAAACATGCCTGAGCATCCCGGCCGAGATGCCCAAAAGAGCTGAAAAGACGCTATGAGCCCCCGCCGATGGAGGGTAGCTAAAAGCTAACCAACCCAAAACAAAAAAGCAAACATGGCTAAAGACATGCATGAGTATCCAGCCGGAGCAACCGAAATGAGCTTCAAAAGACCTCCAGCTCTTCGTTCCGAAAAGCAAGAGGCTCAGGGGCTACATCCAGATAGGAAAAGAAGAGGCATCAAGAAAGCACTCGGATGCCGAAGTTGTCAAAGCAGCATTTATCCGAGTCATTTCACATAGCGCGGCGAAAGGTGTCAACAAAGTTAATGCAAAGCACTCGACGGATCACAAGGGAGAGAAGAAAAGAAAAGTACTCGACAATCGAGAGGTCTCGTCAGAATAACGCGCAGAGTTATTTTACGGAGCAGAGACAGGAACAGGACAAAGTACTCAGCAAGTCAAAATAACTTCAACCGCACCCAGGCAAAGAATACATCAACAAAATAAAGAATCTTCATTTAAAAAGGAGTACAATATTACAAGAGAACGCTCAATTGAGTCAGGCATTGTCATCAGAAAAAGAAATATCAATACTTAGACTATCTACAACTCTACTGGCTAGATCTTCGACCTCAGGCTCCATCTTTTCAACGGCGTCGAGATATTCTTGGCTTTCAGCTTCTTCCGCTATCTTGGAGAGGGGCGCCTCTGGAGCAAGGACCCGGACCTGGGCCAGCACATTCTTGGTACAAACTTGGGCACACCTCTTCGCGAACTCTTGGAAACGAGTCGGAATCCGGGGAATGAACTGCGCCCAAGATTGCCCGTCATCCGCCGGAGTCCGAAGGACATCGGCTACTGAACGAAAAGATTTCCACAAAGCATTCCAATTCTCAGTAGCCGTCGCCAGCTTCCCGGACAAGCTTTCAATAGTTTTTTGGGCCTAGCACAAGATCTCTATCAGCTCCACGCCTAATCAGCCTAGCAAGGGCGAAGTTCTTCCTCAGCATGAGTAATTACCTCCTCAGCCTTTATTATGACTAGAGCGGACAAGAGCCTTCATTTCATCAATACTCTCCAAGAGCTTCTGCTTCTCAACTCGGAGACTAGACAAGACACCCAAGAACAAGTGCAGTGAAAAGAGAAGTCAAAATAAAGAAGAAACAGGCAGAACCCGCAGCACCTTTGCATTCATTCTTCACGGACTCCACCGCGGCATCTCTCTGCTTCTTCGTCTCCACCACCCGGGCACGAAGGGTCTTCTTCTCCTTTTGGTGCATTTGACGTTCTGTCTCCAACTCAGCCCGGAGAAGGTCGGGATCGGCTTTCAGAGCGTCCACCTCCGAAGACAACTTTCTTTCATTTTAGATGAGAAAAGAAGCCAGAATGATCACGAGAGAAAGACTGAGCAAAAAAGAGGCAAAGAGAGACAAGACGTAAGGGTAAAAGAGAAACAAACACGCAAAAAGAAATAGCAATAAAACCTACCTGAAGTTTCTCACCAAAAGAAGACGCAAGGGTCGACAAGCTCCCCCAGGCTGCGGTCAGCTCCGATAACCGATGAGTGGCATCAAACTGTTGCACCACGTCACCAGAAATCGAAGGGCCGCCGGAAGCAAGAGAAGGGGAGAAAAGAAGCCGGCTGGGGTGAAGCAGGAGCGACCAGAGCAACCTCCAGGGAAGCCGGAGCTAAACCCCCAGAAGAACCCGGCGCGACGGCCACAGTTACCTCCGGAGGCGACCAAATCCGCGACTCCGCCAGGTAGCTCTGAAGCCCCCCGCCGCGACTTCATCAACAGAATGTTGCGAGTCTCGAAGCTCAGAACTCGTTGGCATGACGGGAGGCGGAGAAGAAGTCGATGAAGAAATTAGAGAAGACGAAGCACTGAAAAGTGATAAAAGGAAACACCAATAAGAACCAGAGGGAGGAAGATAAAAGCCAAAAAGATGAAGCAAGAATCTACTCACCCGACTACTTTTTTCTTTGCGAAGCCAAGAGAAGGCCTCGCAGGGGAACCACGACGGCGAAGACGTCCCCGCCGCCCAGCGACGGGAGCGGGACAGCCGACAAGCGGAGCCGCGGAAGAAGTCGGGGCTGGAGCGGTGGAAGAAATCCACACCGAAGGAGCAGTACAGCTCGGGGCAGAAGCAACCAAAAGACTCGACCCCGGAGCTTCGAAGAGGTCGGCGCGAGAGCCTCGGAAGAACTCACGCCTGACCTCCGATTACTTCAAAAAGTTCAAGACTAAAATTAAAAACAAAGAGGAAAAATTCAAGCCGACAAGAATATGAAAAACGACTCACCGCCGCATGATGAGAGGAACTTCATCATCCTCTTCTTCCTCAGCCAGCGAAACCAGAGCACCCGCTGAAAAAGAGATGAAAAGTACTCGGTTCAAGAGAGAAACATGAAAATAAAAGAACAAGGAATACTAAATGTGCTCACCTAAGAGCATGCTAGCAACAACTGGAAGTACCTGAGGGAGAGTACTTGGTTTGCGAGGCTTCTTGGAGACAGGCAAGCCAGATGAGGACCCGTCCATTCGCCCCCCTCTTCGGGACACTGCGAGGACCGCGAGGGACCTAGACGAGGAACATACTCTTCATATACATCATCAAATCTGAAAGAGACCCCAGGAAGGGCTGTAAAGTTTGAGACTTACTAATTGCAGAAGTACCGGCTGAACGATCCCCAGCCTCCGCCACAGCAGGGAGAACATCAAGGGGATCGGATCAACAAAGTTCCGCCCAAGCACCTACGAAAAAGACAAAAACACCAAGACAAGGAAAACTAAGCAAGAACGGACGCAGAAAGAGTACTTAAAGAACTCAAATAAAAAGAAAAAGGAGAATAGGCAACTCACAGCCGGGGGCGGGTTGTTGGCCGAGTACTCAGGGACGGCAGGAGGAATGATGCTCACTCCTTTCAGCATCTTCTGGAGACGCTCGAGTACCTCCTCACCGGTCAGCTCAAGAGCTGGGACCATGCGTGAAGGATCCTCGGCCCTAGAATACTCAAAGCCAAGATGCTCCCGCTCTTTCAAAGGCTGAACCTGGCGACGGAGAAAGCTCGAGACAATACCAAAGCCGGTCAAGTCCTGCTGTTTCAGCATGCTAATCCTATCAAGGAGTGGCTGAATCACTTGAATCTCAGCAGGTGACTCAAGCTTCTTGTCCCATCAGTCATTCACCACAGGACCAGATCCGGAATGGACGACAAGGGAAGGGATCAAATTGGCAGCGTAAAACCACTCGGCACGCCAATCTTTTACAGAATCGACCGGGTCATAGTCAAAAAACTTAATTTTGAGACCCTGGCGAAACTGAATCCCGCAACCGCCAAGAATGCTGGTTTCTTCACGGCGGGGTTGAGGTTTCAGACGAAAGAAAAAGCGAAAAAGAGACAGAGAAGGAGGGATTCCAAGGAAAGCTTCGCAAAGATGAACGAAAATAGAAAGATGGAGAACGGCATTGGGGGTTAGGTGGTTCAGACTAACCCCGTAATAACCAAGAAACTGATGAAGGAAAGCGGAAGCGGGAAGGCAAAGTCCGGCGCGGACAAAGGAAACGAAGAGGACAATCTCACCAGGACCCAGAGCTAGAACCCGATGCTCGCCTAGAACTCTCCATTCAGCGATGACTTTGCTTTGGATCAAGCCATCGCTAACGAGCTCGCGCAGCTGGTCTTCGCTTGTTGTTGGAGCCGGCCAAACCTTCTGAGCAGCCCTCATAGCCACGAACTCCTGGTTTTCGATCAAAGAAAGGGATGACTCCTCATCTACGAAGGTCGCCTGAGACTTGCTTGCGGTTTTCTTCTTTCCCATGAACTGGCGGAAGCAAAAAAGGCACTAAGGAAGATGAAGCTAGGATGATGGTGCTCGGGTGACGGCGACGACGACGGCGGCGGATTTCTGAGAACTAGGGTTTTAAAAGCAAGAGCTAGATGACAAGGGAAAGGAAGATAAAGGGTCTTTAAATAGATTTCTCAACGATACAAACGGCCCATAAGGCCCGTTAAGCGCAGCGTGGAAACGCAACGGTCCATTTACCGACGCAGCTAAAATGATGGAGGCACGAATCCACACAACGGTACAAACCAACGGGCAGATTTCAGACTTATCCGCACAACACCACAGCAGGATTATCAGATAACTACAAGAACAACTCGTCGAACCGAGAAGAACGAAAGGCTAACTCGATAGCCTCATGAACGACAGGGATCACAACAGAAAGTCAAAGACAACTAAGAAGACAAGATTCGTTACATTACAAGCGACTTCAAAAATAGAAGATTACAAACCTTACAAGACCCGACGAACTCGGCACCACGAAAAGCAAAGTAGCAAAGAGGAACACGGACACGGCTAGGCTCTAGAACGACTACGTGTCCCAAATTGCTACTCGGAAGGACAAACCGCCATCGGCTACACTGTTTTCTTCAAAGGACGGACGCAGTGCACCCAAGGCGGAAATCGGCAGCACGGCAAGACAACATGGAGCAGAGAAGGCCGGTGGGCATCTATCTACCCAAGACCGATGTGATGCTGGATATAGTGTTGATCTGCACCGGACAGTCTCAAGATAGGCGACGAGGATCAACCCAGAACTGCCAAATGAAGAAACGAAGCCCACATCACAAGACTTCCTCCAACTACCACCACGTACATCCTGGCACAATGCTGTCGCGGGATTAGCCTACCTCTAATCCCTATCACAAGACTTCCTCCAGCTACGACAAGACACACAGGAACTACAAAATATGCCCGGGGGCTGCTCTACTTCACAAACTACCATGTTCATGACCACGAAGGTTTCAACAGAATATCCAATAGATGAAAACAAGCACTCCGAGACAGTATTTATAGACCAAAGGAGCGACGCACATGGACTAGGAGTATCAACGAAATAAACCTAACAAAGGACACAGTGAAAAGATAGGACTCAATAATGGATGACTTAGGCGAGAGGAAACAGTACTCGAAGACGGGCATATTCGGAAGAATATACCAGCACAGTACAACTGAAAGGTCCTAATATGGCTAGAGGGGGGGTGAATAGCCTATTTAAAAATCTACAAATCAACTAGAGCAATTTGATTAGTATGACAAATAGCGTAATGCAAACTTGCTCTAGCTCTACAAGGGTTGCAAGCCACCTATCCAACAATTCTAGTTGCAATGAATACTTAGGCACACAAACTAGCTATGTAATTACTCACTAAGAGCTCTCAACCTTGCTACTCTTAAAGAGCTCAACTAGATGAATGTAAATAATAAAGCAAGCTCTCAATTCTAATTACACTAAAGAGCTTGTATCAACTAGTTTGCAAGAATGTAAATGAGTGAGTAGAGTGATTATACCGACGTGTAGGGGATGAACCAATCATAAGATGAATATATAGCCAATCACCGGGAGAATGACAAAGAAGAGAGACAATCGATTTTCTCCCGAGGTTCACGTGCTTGCCAACACGCTATGTCCCCGTTGTGTCGACCAACACTTGGTGGTTCGGCGGCTAAGAGGTGTTTCACAAACCTCGTCCACACGATTGGACACCGCAAGAACCGACCCACAAGTGAGGTAACTCAATGACACGAGCAATTTACTAGAGTTACCTTTCGGCGCTCCGCCGGAGAAGGTATAACTCCCCTCACAATCACCGAAGGCGGCCACGAACAATCACCAACTCGTGCTGATCCTTCACCGCTGCTCCAACCGTCTAGGTGGTGGCAACCACCAAGAGAAACAAGCGAAATCCGCAGCGCAACACGAATACCAAGTGCCTCTAGATGCAATCACTCAAGCAATGCACTTGGATTCTCTCCCAATCTCACAATGATGATGGATCAATGATGGAGATGAGTGGGAGGGCTTTGGCTCAGCTCACAAGGTTGCTATGTCAATGAAAATGTGCAAGAGTTGTCCCTTGAGCTGGCCATGGGGCTATAAATAGAGCCCCCATCAAAAAGAGCCGTTGTACCCCTTCACTGGGCAAAACACGCTCTGACCGGACGCTCCGGTCAGACTGACCGGACGCTGGCCCTCAGCGTCCGGTCGCTCGATGTCAGCCACGTGTCCAGATTCAACGGTCATCAGCCTCGACCGGACGCTGCTTCTTCGAACTGACCGGACGCTGAAGCCCCTGCGTCCAGTCGTTTACAGTAAGCTCCCGAGTATGACCGGACGCGTCCGATTAAACTGACCGGACGCTGAAGCCCCAGCGTCCGGTCGTTTCTAGTAAGCTCCCCGAGGCATGTTTTTTCGACCGGACGCGTCCGGTCCACCTTGACCGGACGCAGCCAGCGTCCGGTGCTCAACCCTAGCCACTGTGCCGTCTGACAGTTCGACCGGACACAGCCTTTTAGCGTCTGGTCGCTGAGTGACCCAGCGTCCGGTCAGTAGACTGACGCCAGCATCATTTCGTCCAACTCCACTTCAACTCTAACTTCTTCACCCTTGCTCAAATGTGCCAACCACCAAGAATTTTGCATCCGGCGCAATAGAAAATAGACATTTCATTTTTCCAAAAGCGCCGAATCTCAACCCTGCAAACACCTTGTGCACATGTGTTAGCATATTTTCACAAATATTTTCAAGGGTGTTAGCACTCCACTAGATCCTAAATGCATATGCAATGAGTTAGAGCATCTAGTGGCACTTTGATAACCGCATTCCGATACGAGTTTCACTCCTCTTAATAGTACGGCTATCTATCCTAAATGTGATCACACTCACTAAGTGTCTTGATCACTAAAACAAAATGGCTCCTACATTTTATACCTTTGCCTTGAGCCTTTTGTTTTTCTCTTTCTTCTTTTCCAAGTTCAAGCATTTGATCATCACCATGCTATCACCATTGTCATGATCTTCGTCATTGCTTCATCACTTGGAGTAGTGCTACCTATCTCATAATCATCTTGATAAACTAGGTTAGCACTTAGGGTTTCATCAATTAACCAAAACCAAACTAGAGCTTTCAACAACCCGTGAACAAAAGGCGTTTACACTCAACCACCACCATACAACTACATCTGACAATAGCAGACTATCAAAGAATACGCCAAGACCTCACATCCGAGTTCTTCCTGAACAAAACAACACGGATATACGCTCGGGGGCTCGGCCAGCATCATAGCTTAATCAACACTAAGCTAGGGAGCTCGGCCTTCATTTCAACTACTCCCGGAGGCTCGGAACCAAAGACAAAGGACCAAGAATACAAGAAACTCAAGACTACAACGACGACGACACATCAAGACTCTTCATCCGACTTCTTTTCTAAAGAGAAGAACTCGGAGAAAGCATAGGGCTGCGGGATACATAGCCCTAGAATTTTTTGAAGACAAGAATTCACCCAAAAAGAACCCGGACATAAGCTCGGAGGCTGCATGCTGCGAAACTACTCGGATGATGGTTTAATCCAAGACTAAAGGGCCGCTTCGGAAAGATGCCACAAAAACTACTCGGATGATGACATAATCCAAGTCTCGGGGACTACTTCAGAACACAAATTTTCAAACAACATAAAGGATCAAGACCCTCCAACTTTTTGTTCCAAATAGCAAGAGGCTCGGGGGCTACACTTAGTGAGTGCACTTTTTCTTCGAAAAAGCGCACGTCACCAAAAGACTTCCTCAACGCAGACCACTTCAAGACATTACGACAAAAAGAACCCGGGACGAGCCATATTCGAGTTCTTTTTGATAAAACTTCAACGAACAATCAGAGCAACTTCAAGACAAGATCCTCCAGCTCCTTGTTCCAAATAGCAAGAGGCTCGGGGGCTACAACCAGATGGATGTACTTTTTCTTCACAAAGCACTCACCACTCGAAGATCCCAAGAAGCGCTACAAGGTTTCACTCTAGAAAGCACTCAGATAACATTTTGTTCCTACCCAACAAGACTTGAAGGAGCAAAGCGAGACTTTCAGAGCTCAACCATGAAGTGCTCGGGGGCTTGTCGATGCGGGACCCACAGGATACCCCACAAGGGAGAGAGAAGATCTAGTTCAACTAGGATTCTTCCTATGTAATCTTAGTAGTAGAACTATTAAGTAATCCTACTAGGAAATCTCATTGTAAACCGACTAGGACTCTGGCCTCCTGACTATATAAAGGAGGGCAGGGCTCCTGAGAGAAGAGGACGACAATTGTACAACATAACACTTCATAATCAATCCAACGCAAAGGCTAACGCCGACTGGACGTAGGGTCGTTACTCGATCTACGATCGAGGGCCTGAACCAGGATAAATCGACTGTCTCTTGCGTTTACCATCGAGTTCAGCATACGCCGAAGCCCGAACATACTGCCCCAGGTACCCCCGTGGTAGGCTATCGGTGGTGAAACATCGACAGACGCGCCAAGGGTCGAGGCCATGATGGTGGCCACCGCCGCACCGAGATCCACAAACCACCACCTCCGTCGTGCCAAGGGTAGCATCAGGGGTCGTAGCGTCACCGTGCCACCTCCACGCTAGGGACGTGCTAGGGTTGCCACCTCCGTGTCGAAGGCCACATCGGGGACTGCAGTGCCGCCATGCTGCCTCCGCACCGGGAACACAACAAGGGCTGGGGTTACTACGCCGAGTCTGAGCTAGGGAGAGAGGGAGGGGGCGAGGTAGCTAATGGAGGAAGATGGCCAAACGAGAGGGAGGGAGGGAGATAAGGAGAGAGAGGGATGGAGCTAGGAGATAAGTAACAGAGGAAGGAGAGAGAGCAGCAAGTGGGTCCTACGATCTGTGTGCTCTACTTGAGCACTAGTCGCTGGCGATACGCGACACAGGGGCCTCACCTATTAGCCACATCGAAGAAGCACACACGAGGCGAGAGGCGCTAGTCCATGCCACTCAATAGTATCCATGCCACTCAATAGTATCCATGAAGAGGTCCTAAATATTGTTTGTGAAAACTAATTCTACAGCAGTGGTGGGTGCATCCAAAGTAATGAGTGTGTACATCAATAGATATATGTAAGCATTGGGTTTGTACTGTATTTAAAAAACAATGTGATTTGGGTAAAAAACCATCGTGAGAAAGCCGAGTGATCCATCAACAAAATTTAGGATCATTGTGCTATGGCACAGTTCTTGTAGTTTAGTCATTGTTGTGCTACAACCTACATAAGGGCACACACAACGCGAGTCTAGAGCCGTGTCTATGACATTAGTTTTGAAAAAAAAACGAACAGTAATCAATGAGTTGAGAGGATGATGTCGGCATCTCACGAGGCGACGGAGACGGCTCATGCTCCTAGGCGAAGTCACCGAACCAAGCCAGTTGTACAAGGCCGTCTTCTCGAGGCGTAGCATGGGGATCAATTTGTGGTACGAGCACCGACTTGGGCACAATCTCTAGCACGGGAACCATGGATTCCGGTGTGCACCAGAGTGCATGCACAGGTGCTGCCTCAATCTAGGTGTGGGGTTTTCAAAACCGTTCATCGGAGATGTCTGGTGCCATACGGAGTGCGCACCAGTACATTCTACTAGAAAGGTTGCTTTTGTGCAGCTTGGGGCGTTGTGTTCACCGGAATCGTCTTGTGCTTTACCAAAGCAAACACCGGATGGTGAACAGTGCCTACTGGTAGTTTATTCGACCGTTGGAACTAGCCGTTAGATTAGTCCGGTGGGTGCACTCCGGTGACCACCGGAGCTATCAGGTGCCCTCATTAAGGCTGAGTGGAGAGGGCAACAACTAGTTGGTTGGTTGGCTCTATATATACTTGGGTGATTAGCCATTTTACCTCTCTTGGCATCTTTGGCTGATACTTGAGCATACATAGAGCTTGTGCAACACCTCCAGCTTACTTGCAAACCTTGAGATCACATTCGTGCGAGATTTAAAGTGATCTCGATAAAATCTGCTTATAAACTTGGGGGATGCAATGGTGGGACAAGATGCCTCTACTTATGGGAGTGTTGGTGAAAATAAGGCTGAATTTGATTGGGCGCAAAATATGATAGCTTCAAGCCCCAGATAAAAATAAGATGTTTTCATGGCAGCTAGCCTATAACAGCCTATCAGTAAGAAAAATGTGGCAAGGCGAGGTGTCGTGGTACTAGACACTAGATGTGTAGTATGTTTAAGATTTGACGACTATGGACATACTTCCTTCAAATGCGAGAATGTTAAGAAGTGTTGGCGATTACTAGACACGAAAGATATAAGATCTGAACTTGGATCTTGCCAATCGAGAAAGGAGGTAGTTGCTAAAATATGAAAACTTGAAAAGACCAAACAAATGAAGGTTATTGTGCTACTTTAGAGATGGTGGTCAACAAGAAATAAAGTAAATGATGAGGAAGAATATAATGTGCAAGTGAAATCCAAACTTCAGTCTCCTATTTCCTAGTGGAGCTTGAGAAGCTACACAATAATAGGAAGGAGGTTCAAAGCATTGCTAAGTGTAGTTGGAGACCACCAGCGGAGGAGTATTACAAAATCATTATTGATGGTGCTTTTAATACAAAAACAACAACCGGTGGCCGGAACTTAATTTGTTGTGTAGGACATAAAAGGTGAAGTGTCAAGGTCTGGTGATGGCAATATTTGTCATATGACGTCTGCTATACAAGCTGAGGCGATTATAGTTGTTAGGAGTATGTAAGAGATTGTATAACTCAGTATGCAACACGTCATTCTAGAGACGGAGGCATTAGTGCTTGCAAGTGCCCTGAAAACAACAGTCCTATTAGCGGCTTAGTGATCCAGGTTAGAGACTCCATGCAATCTGAGTTCTCTTTATGTATTGTCTCAGTCTGTAATACAATTTAATTGTAATAAAGTAGCCGACTACTTAGCTAAATATGATGCTAATGTATTGCTCCAAGGCTCCAATATGTTCATGAGCAAGTCCCTATGTTTGTAATGAACTAGACTTTCTTATCTACTAGTAACTTTTTTTTTGTAACTTATCTACTAGTAACTGGTAAATATTTTGTGACTGGGGGAGTAATGTCTAATGTGATTATTATATGAAGTTAATAATTATAAAAAAGAAAAAAAAAACACTGAGGGCAACTCCGGACAAGCAAAGCACCGTAGCGTGCGTGCACCTCAAGCCAAAAAAAAAAACGCACGTGCCGATCCTGACCTGCCGCACGTCGCCTGCTGCCTGCCGCCGCCGCTGCTGCTGTATAAAATCATTGGTTGGCAGAGGCGCTCGTGGTTTCTTTTCTTTCTTTCCCCCTCCTCTCCTCTCCTCTCGTCGCGCGGTCCAAACTTTTTTTCTTTTTTTTTGCTCCCCTGCCCCCTCGCTTCCCCCGAATTTGATGCTTAAACCCTCGCCGGGAGGAGCAGGAGGACTCCAATCCCGACGCGCGAGCCCGCCCCCGCCCCCTATCGCCGCGCCCGGATCTCCGCCGCCATGGCCGCCGCGCCGCACCAGGGCCCCGCAGGTGAGACCTTGCCGCCCCCGCTGTTGCTCGATTGGGGTTTGACTTTTTTATTTGATTCCCCTCCCCGCTGCGCTGGGTCGTGATTGCGCTGTGCCGCTGCTCGAATTCTCTTGCTCGAAGGGCTCTGCGCGCTGGATTCGGCGGGAATTCGCGCGCCGGGCCGGGGCTGCGATCTCGGCGCCGGCCCTGCTGCCGGTGGGGGCTCTGTTTGGGACTCCTAGGTCAAGATTGGTTCCGGCCCTGCGGGTCCTTTGCTCCGCGGAAGCCCCGTAGCTGCGATTTTCCCCCTCGAGGTTGCGTGCTCGCACCCAGCCGTGGAAGAAGATGCGCGGAGCAAGGGGGCGAATGGGATTTGTGCTGATTACGTTGCCTCAGGTCCGCGCGAGGGCAATAGCGTCTTTTCTGCTCTTTCCCCCTTTTTGCTGGGGTATGTCCGCCTACAGGAGGACGGTTCGGGGGATTGCTAGCCGTAGCCGTAGCCGTTTTACACGAACTAGCACGGCAAAGTTGCTGCCAGTACGAGCAGGATACGATCCTCAGTACCTTCGGTACATACTAGGTATTCGAGTGAGCTACTAGTAGTACAGCGGGACACGGCTTGCTGCTGCTGATGGCCTGATCATTGCAACGCCTGCGATTGTCCTGTGCATATGTGCGTGTAGTGGCTTCCGAATGCTTGTGATTGGGGAGCTGTACAGCTTGTCAGATCTTGTTTCTGTTTACTACAAGTGTCATGCTTGTCTTTAAGTTTTTGGCTGTTTTGCACCATAACAACAAGGTAACTTCCCACGATTCCTGCTGCCAACTTATCTTCTATATTTATGTTTTGTATGTAGATAGCGTGATTCCGCTGCAGTCGGAACCTGTACTTGAGAATAACCCCTCCAAGAGTCCAAACGCCAAGGACCAGGTAATTTTGCTTCCATTTAGAGTTTATTTCCTTCTCATCTATGCTTTGAAATGTTGCTCATGAATATGTTGCTACTGCGACAGATTCTTTCTGGTACAGAGAATGTGTCTGCAGGCAATGCACGTGGCGCTAGCTCCTTGAAATCGCCAAAAGGCCCGCCAGAGAAGGCTAGCTCTGTCGGAAAAGCTGGAGAACAGCCTTTTCTCTACCAGCAAAATGTGTATGCGCCGCAGCCACAACCACTCTATCCTGGAGGTTAGGGTACATTCATTGCCTTTTTTTAATTAATGTTAGCACACGTTCCGAATTCTGTTGCATAAAGCACAGGACAAAAATATATCCGTAGCTTCTAAACAATCTTGTTTCTGTTGTTTCCGGCTAAATCTGTCTTTTCACTGGTTGTACATTTGATAATAGTTTTTCAGTAATCTGCTTTGTTCACCTCTATTTGAATTCATTGTGCAAGCATCAATCGTGTCCTGATGAGGGCACTGAGTGTATTATTCAATTCCAGACTTAGGCTCTTTATCAAGGCAGCAACTTTCACTTTTCATGGAGTGGTGTTTTAAATTTGATGTTCTTTTTCTTCCCCTTACTGTAGGATACATGAACCCTTCAGGACAATGGGAGGAATATCCCCATTATGTGAATATGGAGGGGCTCCATTCCGTATCTCCCGTAAGTAGCTGGAATTGCTGAGCTTCTTTGTGTTCTCTTGATTTTTTTTTTTCTAAATATTTTTTCTTGAAGGGAATCTACAATGACAACCAGTCCCTCATGCTATCTCCTGGATATGCAAGCAACCCCCAAATGATGTATGGAGCATATTCTCCTGTTTCCACCGTTGGAGATGGCCAACAATACTTCCCTGTACACTATCCCTTCTCAAGTCCTTACTATCAACCACCAGCTTCTCCTAGCATGGGATATTCAAGCTCTGCGACTGGAATATCCCAAGGAGGAGACCCTATGCTGCAGCAAGAGTACTTCCTTCCTGATGGCCTTCTATATTCACCCACACCAGGGTATCATCATACATTCAGCTCATTCGACAGAGGTAACATTTCTCCTCTAAAGTTTCTTGTTTTGCTGCAGGCGAATTTTTTATGACTGCAAAAAACATGTGTCTTAGAGCCATGCCTAACTATGTTTTGACCTTTTGCAGCACCGACACAACCAAATAATGCTCCTGGGTTGTTTGGTCAAGGGAATCTACCACTGGCTTCTGGCATGGTATGCTGTCATGCAATTGGGTTCTGAGCATACATGGGTTTACTACATTTGATTGCTTGTTATGGGGTTTAATATTTGGAGGCAGTATTTGGTTTACCATGCAGTAGTTATTTGTGGAAGTCAAATTGACTTGTTTATGTTAACGAACCACTTATTGTCCAATGCTGATAATGTATGTTGTTGCAGCATCATGGATCGATGTATGGTCCTGGATCCTACAAGGGACGCCAGCAAGGTAGCAAATTTGGTGGCACTACTCCAAGTTGGAGTTCTGCTGGCCGCAGATTTGGTACTTTTGACTTGAGTGGCAATCAACAAAGGGGGAGCATGCCATTTGGTAGTCACAATGGCTCTCTGGAGTTTATGAATGAACAAAACCGTGGGCCACGCGCTACAAAACCCAAGATACAAGACACAGAGAACTCCTCAGGAGATGAGAAAAACGAGAAAACTGTTCCTCTGATTGATAGTGAACTGTACAACCGCTCTGATTTTGTCACTGAGTACAAGGATGCCAAATTCTTTGTAATAAAGTCCTACACCGAGGACCATGTACATAGGAGCATTAAGTATAGTGTTTGGGCCAGCACAGCCAGCGGGAACAGGAAGCTGGATTCTGCTTACCGCGCGGCCAAAGAGAAAGAAGAGCATTGCCCTATTTTCTTGTTTTTCTCGGTAAGAACAGCTCATCTCCTTTGGTTTTTGCTTTTCCCTTCATGGGAAAAATAAGAGTAGCAGTCCATAGTGGGTGTTATCCTTTATTAGCATGTGCTAAGGTGTTTCCAATTTTGGTAATTTCTTTTATGCATAATTGATACCAGGTTAATGGAAGTGGCCAATTCTGTGGCGTGGCTGAGATGATTGGACCTGTCGATTTCGACAGAAGTGTTGATTACTGGCAGCAGGATAAGTGGAGTGGCCAGTTCCCTGTGAAGTGGCACATAATTAAGGATGTGCCGAACAACCTTCTGCGGCACATCATTCTTGAGAACAATGACAATAAACCTGTCACAAATAGCAGGGACACCCAGGAGGTAAAATGTACATTTTTTTTTGGCTGAATGTTTAAGCTGCTAGTATTGGAAAGCAGCTATTGAAGTGCCTGAACCGTGACTTGGGGCTCTTGGTGGGTTTCAACTGTAGCCAACCCCAACTTGCTTGGGACTGAAAGGCTATGTTGTTGTTGTTTAAGCTGCTAGTATCAATGGCATTTCTGAATAAATTCACCAACCCTTAACATACAGGTGAAGCTGGAACAGGGCCTCCAGATGCTTACAATCTTCAAGAGCCATGAGGCTGAGACAACAATCCTGGAAGATTTCGACTTCTATGAGCAGCGGGAGAAAGCCTTGCAGGAGAACAGACGTCAACAGCAGCCTGCCAGCACCGATCCTCAGAAGCTGCTGGATACCAAGGCTCAAGGTCCCGTGGCCGATATATCAGATGCATTTTCTAAGGCCGTCCAGTTGAAGGATACTGAGAACAGTGGGACAACCCCGAAAGCTGAGGGTGCCTCAGCTGAAAATGGATCCGCTGCCACTGCCAAGGTTGAAGGAAGTGCAAACCTGAACACGTGCCCTGTGGAGGAAAGCAGTTGATTCGTTTCCCTTCTGTCTGCTAATTTGGAGCAGCAGATGAATAGCATGCTGCAATGTGAAGGTCGGAAAGGGGAAAGTGCAGGTTGATTGTGTTAAATATGATCATGCTCGTGTCAGTTGTACAACATCATAGGCTTTGTTTTATCTCCATTTAGGTTATATAATTTCAATATCATAGTTCCAAAATTATTGTTCCCAGTTCTCTTCGTTCCTGTTTTATTTTACTTCCGTCTTCCATGTTCCTCTCGTGTCGCACCATGAATGATTGTTCAATTTTAGTGGGTTTAGGCATAAGAAGCTGCAGAATTATGCTGCGGTAAAGTTGCATTTTCTGCAGTTGAATGTGATACTGTGAGTCTTCCATTGTCTCCATCCTTGTGTAATTTCAGAGATCCTTTCTCTAGTGTATCTTCGTCTTGTTACTGTCAACATGTACAGTTCTGCAGTAGTTCCCTTGGTCACATTGCTTCAAAGCACAACTCATGCTTCAAAGCAACTCTTGCACATTATGAATGAACTCTGTAACACCTTCAGGTAAAGCCGCTGCGGCAGCAAACCTGAAACCATTTGCAACTGTTACACATCCAGTGGCGTTGCAAAATAGATCAAACCGTAAAGCAACATTCAATAGTAATCATGACAGATTCAAAAAAAAAAAGTAATCATGACCTGTTACAGATTTGCTCACCTCACGAGAGGGAAACAAGGCAAAGATGAATGATTCTGTTAGCACCAAATTTCGACAGGCTACGAGGCACGAACAAATCCATGCTAGTTACTCATGTTATATATACCATGAAGCATCAAAGCTTCCACATGTTGCCGCATGATGATAAACACACAAACAGCGAGCAGCAAGAACATGCACTTGTTACAACGGAAGGGTATTTAGTCAAAGCATAAAGCTACCTCTATTACAACCACTCTGGTGATGACAACTAGGTGTACTCTACGATAACATGTCAAAGACAGAAGGCAGACTGAGGGGTCAGCTTTCTGCTTCTGAAGCACAAGTCTATTATAATATTATAAATACATAGGATTAAACCTCTCCAGGTTCTTTTCCTGGATTGTGGATGACTCAGTCCAGCGTCATCGGTTGGGCGACGCAGCAGCGGAACCGAGCCTTACGGACAGTGGTCAGAACCTCCATCTCCACCTGTTCCAGCATCCTCACAATCTCAGTGAATGGGGGACGGACTTCAGGGTCTGCGTCCCAGCACCTGGTCATGATCTCCCCAAGGGCGGGGAGGCAGTCGTGGGGTATGGCTGGTCGCACACCCTTGTTCACAACAGCAAATGCAGCTTGCACTGCAGTCATGTTTGCAAAAGGGAGATTCCCAGTTACCAACTCCCACAGGACAATGGCAAAACTGTAGACGTCAACTTTCTGGTTGTATGGCCTATGCTGGATCATCTCACTGCAAGTGGGAAAATAGCAAGCTATCACATTGGAAACAAACAAAACAGAACTTGGTAATTGTAAGCAGTAGCTGACTGTACAAAGACATTTGGGAGGGGAGGGGGGAATAGTTAACAATTTAACATAGCAGAAAAAACATCCAGAATGGAATAGTAAACATTAAATATATATTACCAACCAAGGAACTAAAAAACAACCAAGCTCACTTGCCTATGAAAAATAAAATAAGGCTGTTCAGCAGTGATCATGTGGCTCACTAAGTTACCACTCAGCAAAATCTAATATGAATCAAGCAAGCTGGACACAAGATTTTTCTTTTCCCCCAATACCTTATAAAACACTTTAAAAATGCTATCAATAGACAAGAAAGTAGTAATAAAGAGGAAAAGGAGTTTACATGAAAGGGAAAAAACATGAAAAAAGGAATATAATAATGTGAAGATTCTTAGCATTATTTACTCAAGAGCATCAGCATCACCAAAATCAGCCACCTAATGAATTTGAACATACAACTAGGGACCCTATATGCGAATCTTTAGTGGGTAACGTTTACATTATGCATGCATGCAGATATACGACAAACCAACTGGCAAATGAGAACATTTGAACATGTCAGAATCTAATGCTCCTACTCAAAATATACTTAATATAGAGATAAAAAAAAATACTTAATATAGTGTGGGCTCTGGTCATTTCACACCATCCAATAATGCTATATTACTTATTTGGTTGAAATGATGTCATACTATTCAATCCATACTGAAATTTCTATAACGATTTTTGGCAACTGGTCATCATTTGCATATCTCCAAGAGCCAAACCCATGGGCAGTAGGCTTTCCACTAACACATGGAAGAGACAAGGGTTGGATTTAGGCCATGTTACCCAGGTTGTTTGTGGGCTTTGCAGTTACATCAGGACAAAGGAATAAGCATAAAGCAACCACTCTCAGGTCTCACCTACCTCCCATCTTCAACGTGGACATTTGGATCCTATGCAACTTTTACCTGGCTGGTCAAGACCAAACTTGCCAATTTAGGATAGTGGACACGATATGTTTGTCCGGTAAGCTAGGAACGTTTTTTTTTCGCCGTTGATATCACAGAAAAGGTAGGAAAACAAGCTTGAGGACAACGCTTAGTGACAAGAACAATGTTATCTTAGAGAAACAAGATCATTAGTTGAGTTGCATAACGCTAAATAGCTTGAGTGAGTGCCTACATAATACGAAGTAGGGGCCACAACAAACTCAAACCATAGAACTATATAAATGGCTAGCTGCATAAATAACTAGTCATGGTTTTTCCAACAAAAAAAAAACAGTCAGCCGTTTTTAGAATGATAAGCACAATGGGCATAGGTGATGTATCTAGCTAGCCAAGGGACTAAATGATGAATTGACAACAAATGCTCATCTACCAAGGGTGCCATTTAATTGCCATGGGAGGTACAATTGGTTTGGATATTTACTAACTAAGGTAGTGTTTGGTTCCATCTCTGCAAACGCTACCGGTAACGATATCATATCACAGAGGGTATGTGAAGAGTACGAGTCAAAACAAGATTTGTTCGGTTTAAACATGTAATGTATTTGTTACCAGTAGTCTATCTTTGCCAAGATCATCAGATGCTAACGAGATGATGCATAGGCCTTTTGAACATGAACAGGGACGGATAGCGTGGCACGACCTCACTACCTTGGTCTTCGGAAGCAGAGCTACCCTGACCAAGGGCATGGGTCACCGACCATCGATGAATATGCCACTCGGGCTAGCGTCTAGCTAGTGAAGCAGCAATCAACGACGGCGAGGCCACCGCGAAAGCTTTAGCGTGTGGGGGTAAACGAAGAAGATGCGGGATCGATGGCACCGATGCAGTCGAGAGGAGAAAGGAAAAGTAGCTTGCAATCGCAATCTGATGACGCCAGGGTGGGAGGGGCAACAGATGGCGGCATCTGATTCGGCGGGAAGCGATTACGGCTGGCACCGAAACAAATAAGGTTTAATGGAATCGGTTAACGGCGTTATCCGTTTACGTTACAAATACCCTAACCAAACACTACTTAAGTAGCCAAGTGGAGCTTAGGAATCTCGTTTGAATATCAATTCAAAATTGGAGTGAATAATGTTCCTATTGACGAAGTAGATAGAAGATATGAAACAAATAGCTCCAAGGTTGGCCTTCAACTAATTTGATATGACTAAAGACATTTGGATAACTTGTTGGTTGCATTGCGTGAACGACAATATCATGTTGCACATCTGGTCGCACCTCTAGCTGACATGTGATTTAGTAGAGGAGCAAGTTACAAATGTGACTTGTTGATTGTAGTCATCTCCTTTGTTGGTAGTTAGCTTTCCTACCATAGGCAAGTTGGCTCTCTTCCTATAGCAAATATTATTACTACTCATCAAGGATTAGCTAAGAAGGGCAGGCCTGGTGCAAGCGGTAGAGTCTTACCGCCTGTGACCGGAAGGTCCCGGGTTCGAGTCGCGGTCTCCTCGCATTGCACATGCGAGGGTAAGGCTTGCCACTGACACCCTTCCCCAGACCCCGCACAGAGCGGGAGCTCTCTGCACTGGGTACGCCCTTTATCAAGGATTAGCTAAGGGGCGTGTTTGGAACCGTTTAAAATCAGATATGTGGCCGTCCCACCACGAGAATCAAGAAAATCCTGCCATACGCATCGCGAGAATCAATGATTCTTTCCACCGCCGGAGACACAACGATCGTAAGATTGAACTAGCCCTCGCTTTTCTATGCCATGGGGTGGAGGCCATGGTCGCCATATCGCGCCGCGCAGTGGCCACGTCGCGGTCCCAAACACGACTGAGGATTCCCCTTTTGAAGTAAGTCTTGCAAAGAAAGAACGGAATAGTCAATATTGCATAATGACTTTTTGCTCATTCAAGAGTGTGGCAAAGCACCTTGGTTTGTTTTCAAGTTGGAAAGTCAAGCCACATCACCTGGCATCGACTAGTCATCCAAATGTCCAATCATGATTAGACAATGACTAGTCATGATTTATCGATGAGTAGAAATATGGAGAGCACATCTCTTCGCTTTCGGAGAAAGATTACTTGGAGATGGTAGTGAAGCATCGCCGCTAGCAACAATTACGGTCCAATGTCTTGTCTACACAGGTGACTCCAAGATTGGGCGAGAGAAAAGCTTTGACGCTCAAGTCATTGTGTTTATTTTGTGGCAGTGGGAGGGACTATTAGGGCACACATGACGTCGTGGTTTTGCTCTCCATTTAGGTTAAATTAACCACAATTACCTCACTAAATGAGGAGAGAACGCTTGTCGTCGTCTCACGAGGCGACGAGCCCAACTCGTGCTCCCAGAGTAGGCAACGACTTCCACCGACGTTGTGCGAGCGAGCGTCATCAGAGCAAGATCGAGTGCAAGCGCAAGAATGGTGGCAAATCGTTTTTCCTCACTCGCAAAAGCTTTCGTGTTGCCGCATGCTTCGCCAATGGCAACCCTTGTCAATACAGGAGGGCGCAGGGTTTTGGCCATGAGCAGATAGGGCGACGACAATGCAAACGCAAGTAGGTACAAGGGCATGAGGTGACATATCTGCCCTTAGTGTTACAGGGAACAGGGTCCGATGCATCCACGTCTTTAATCGTGATTAGATACATGCCTCACCCATCGGGTGCTAAATGCACCATAAGGCTCCCCAATACCAATTATTGCGTTTGGTTGCAAAGGGATTACAGAATAGCAATCACATGAAAATTCTGGATCATGTTTGATTGCAAAAGAAATGGAAGTTGCCATTGATTTACACATCTAGCTATCCACCGTGCAAGTGATATGTCCATCTTTCGTTCGGTGTCTCCTTTCCAGCCATCGTCGCCGTCACCATGGCAAGGACCATGGTCATTGTTGGGGGGGCCAATTCATGGAACCACGACCAAAGCTTACTTTGTCCGATATTGCTCCACCTCTTCTTGACTCTACCCATTTCAGTTCCGCAAGGTTGGGCCCAATTTGTGGAACCAAATGGAACCAAAGCTTCCTTCGTCCCATATTGACCCATCTCTTCTTGGTGTTGCATTGCCAACCCTTAACTCCACTACCCTTCGCCTTTGCCTCTGCCACCAATTAAGCCTAGAGCAACTGATCGCAGGATGACAAATTCAGCAAAGGTAGCATAATTAGGATAATAAGAGGCTTCAATTGGCAACATGGAGGCATCAATTGACCACTGAGCTAGGTGAATAAACTGCGGTTGCCAACCCCAACACCACCAATTACTTTGCATTTTGCCTAATGCCTAATGTCTAGATCAGAATCTTCCCTCCTCACCAATCGCCTTTAACTAGGCGAGATGTTATCATGCATCGCATGATTATTTAAATTACACTTAATAAGACAACAAAACAAATCGATGTTCTAAGTGAGAAAAAAATGCTAGAAAACATATTTCTGACATGTAATTAAATTGGCTTTAACTAGAAGAGATGTTACCATGCATCACATAATTACTTATTTATGCTTCATACACTAACCAAGTCATAATTATGTTATAAGTACTTGTATAAAACATTGAATTAAACCACCTCACATATTGAGTTGAGGCAAACCAAATTTCCTTGGCCAACAGGTAGCAGCTAACATTACTTGAAGATATAACTAAAATAGTAAAATAGCATGTTGGATCTGTAGTATATTTACAAATGCTCCTAAAAAGACACATACTTTATGGACCTCTAGAAGAATGCATAGTTCATAATCTTAGAAGAACGCAGAAAAAGATGCAAATCACAACCATAAGCAGCAATGGTTATTAATCATTAGCATCCATTTAAAATAGTACAACCAAAAGGTGAAGGAACATACAGATTCCTAGAATAGCACCGCTACTTTACTGTTTCTAAGTATTAAGCAATATATGGAATAAAGTGGTAGTTCTGGAGAGCAGCAGCATGTATATTTCGCATGCAAAAACACATTCTTGCACAATCACCTATTCAAAGCATGCCATGCAATAAGAAATAACTTAATTTTGGAGAAACAACCCATATAAAAAACAAAAATAACCAGTCAATACAGACCAAAAGTACATTAAACTATATTATAGGAACAATGAATATAACTAGTAGAGGTGTTTTGCTTTCACAGTACCAGTCATTAACATGTTACAGGTAAACAATTTAACAGAAAGTGTAAGCAACCACATAAACTGCGTATTCTTGTAATCAAATAAAGGTACTGCTTGATACAAAGTTCCACACTAAGATCCAGAGCAGTAGCAATGCAAAAAGATTAAAACAGATTTGCCTTATTGAAATAGCATAACGACTGATTGAAATAAACAGGACAAAGAGCATGTCTGATCAACTTACGGAGCCATCCAGCGGTATGTTCCAGTTTCAGGTGTCATCCCCTCAGTCTTGACTTCAATCCTAGCCACTCCAAAGTCAGCAATCTTAATGGACTTATCACCAGAAATCAGGAGGTTGTCTGACTTAAGGTCTCTGTGAATGAACCCAAGGCCATGGACATAGGCCATGCCGCGTGCAACATCCAATGCCTGCTTGACTGCCAACTTCAGCGGAACAGACCTGTTCTGCCTCTTGCTCAAGAAATTCCTAAGGGATCCACCCTTTGCATACTCTGTGACAATACACCAAACCAATGGCTTCCTGCACGCACCAATGAATTTGACAATATTCGGGTGCCTCAGTGTTGCAAGCATCATAACTTCTTGGACAAACTGCTGTTCCAAGAGTTGAGCTTTCTCAGGGTCAGCCTCAGGTCGCTCCAAAAGCTTAATAGCAACATCCATCCCATTGTATGTTCCCCTGTAGAGCTTCCCAAAGGCACCTTGTGCAAAGGCCATGCCCATGTGCAGGTTCCCCAGATCAATAGTCCACTCCTCATAATCCTTGAGTGTCTCAGTTGGGAACTTGTTGTCCATCAGAGCATGTGCCAGCGCATCCTCACTCAAGGCATGGGACACCCGGCCAGGGCGGAAGCTGCTGTGCCCAACCGAGTAGCTTCCCACAATGACAGGCCCCCTGAGACCAGGATGGCCAAGCATGCCAGTGCGGGAGTCACTGTTAGAGCCAACGCTGCTGGCGATGGATCCGCCATGCGTGCTGGTCTGCATGCTGTTGATGCTATCAACAGACATGTTGGAGCCCTCCCCTAGTTTCTGGTAGAAGGCCATGTCACAAAAGTTCCCGCCAAAGTTCGCGCCATCAGCATGGCCACCCACGGCGCTGATGAAGCCAGGGAAGTTGGCGCCTTGTGCCATCAAAAGCCTGGCGGTTGATTACCTGCAACCACGGAATAAATCTGAGGTCAGAAACAAGGGGTAAATTAGTCCTCTACTAGACACAGGCCGAGCAAAGGCAGAGGATTGAAGATTCCATTCCTACAAGACACAAAGGTTTCCACTGCCATCAAGATAGAACCATAAATAAAATCAGAATTACTATTTTAGGAAGGAACCCAACCCACCAACAAAGACCAGAAACACATATATACTTCCTCCATTCCAAATTATAAGACATTCTCACTTTTTCTAGATACATTGCTTTTACATGTACCTAGACATAGTGTATAGCAAAAGTTATGTATCTAGAAATGTCATAACGTCTTATAATTTTGAATGGAGGCAGTATAATATAGCACATACAAGCATTCAAAAATTGTACACAAATATAAGGGATTCTAGGGGACACAAAACAGTTTTGCATTAAATACTTTTCATTTATCAACCAATCACCACCATTAATCATGTTGTTAATAGCCTCGGATTAGGAAATAAAGTGAGGGCACAAGCGTCTTTTGTGTCCTCTCTGAATATGTCCTAAAATTACTAAGTACACTGATAGATAGAGATAATAATACTGTATATTTTTCCCTAGCTGCAGCCTGCAAGAGCTAGAATCCCCCAGCCAGCCACCGCCAACGTGGGAGAGCACACAAGGGAATCGGAAACCTATAGCAACTCCAGAAGCGGAAAAAATTCGACGGCGTCCAAAAGAGGTAACCCCAAATCCCTAACGAATTGCCCCTAAAATGGCAATCTTGGCACCGAACATGCGGCTGCAGACCTTTTCCAGGAGCCAAATCGAACGCCCCAGACAGGTACCTGAAACCGACTCCCCCAAGATAGCATGAACGAGAGCCTGAATCAGAGAAACCCCCCCCCCCCCCCCCCCCCCCCGGATCCCTGGAGAGCAGGGCACGGGGGTGGCACCAAATCGACGTCGCCAGCCCGCAGCACTCGACCGACCGTGGTGGATGGACCCCCAAGAGGAAGGGAGGGAGGGAGGAAGAGGGCAGACCTGTGTGGAGGGAGAGCACTCACCCTTTGGAAAGATGACCGGGAACACGCCGCCGCCGCTGCCGATGCCAGTCGATGGAGGAGGACGAGGTCGGACGGTGGAGTGCGATCGAGGTCGAGGGAGGACGGACGGACGGACGGTAGGAGCAGGCGGTGGTGTGATGCGGTTGCGGTTGCGGCGTCGGGACCGGACGGAGCCTCTCGCCGCTGGACCGAGGAGTCCGGGGCGACGGGGGCGGGTGACCGGTGGGTGGGGGTCTAGGGGAGGAAGGCGAGGGGAATGTGAGAGGAGAAAAGATCAACAAAGCGAGGCGAGGCAGGACGGAAGAAAGAAAGCGAGAGTGTGGAGAGTCGCCTCCGTGGAGTAGGGGGTCATTAGTTAGGAGGTTAGCCACGTGGCCGGGCTGATAGCTGATCAGCGAGATGGTGGGCGCCGCATTTGGAAGTTGGCGAGGGACCTCTGTCACTGTGCAAATCGGTCGCCCGTCGGAGGCTAGGCTACAGCTACAGGCTACCCAGGCCAAAGTAAACGGCACGGCGGGGCGGTGGACGCCCGCCTGCCCGGCGCTGCTACTCACGAGAGGGGAGAGGTGGAGGGTATCCGACGTGATGGCAAGGCATCATCTGACGTACGGTGGGACTGCGGCGGCACCGGCATCATGAGGGGCCTGGCACGTATTTTGCCGTTATTTATGGATAGATACCTTTGGGAGAGAGAAAAATAGTACAAGATATGCTTGTATTGATTTTTTTAGATAATATAATATAAGATATGCTTGTATATTGATACAGCACGCATCCATCTCCACGCATGATCGACGGTGGAAGGCACGGTGGCAACAGTACATCCGTGGGCGGAGGCAGAGGTCCGCCGCTCCTTCCCCTCAACCCCTCCTCTCTCTCCCTGCGGGCAGAACCCAGGATAAGGATAAACTCGCCCCGTCCGCATGACCCCAACGCGGCCCATCTGCCCACCCCCGTGTCCGGGCCGTGCCCCATGACTCTCTAGGCATACCTCTGAAATATGAACCACTTGCAACATACGTCTAAAGCAGATGAAACATTTGGAACATACACTTTCAACATATGTGTGAACATATACAACATCCAGATAAAACACTTGCAACTTGTAACATAAAAACACTTATTGCAACATAAGATGAAACATCTGAAACGTTTGCAACATACTCTTGCCACATGTGTGAAACATATGCAACATCCAAATCAAAACGGTGCAACAACAGATGAAACATTTTGAACAAACTCTTGCAACATGCCTCTGAAACACTTGCAACGTACCTCTGAAACATCTGAAATACTTGAAACATACACTTGCAACATGCGTTTTCAGCACATCGCAGCATCTCCTTGCTGCTGGGAAGAATGAAGGCTCGTCGGCGCGTGGAGTTCGCCGGAGACAGCGGGCCGGCGGCGCTTGTAGGCAGCGGCTGCGCGACGCAGCGCCGGCCGTGCGCCCTGGCAGGGCCGGACGCCGAGCGCCGCGCCTGGCAAGGATAGCTGCCGCGCGCTGCGACTTGCAGGCGACCGCGCGCTGAGACTGGGAGAGGGCAGTCGCGCACCGCGCGCTATTAGGGCTAGTAGTCGAGTGCCACGCGCGGGAACGGAGCGAAGCGATGCATGCGGGAGTGATTTTTTTATAGAAACAGATGAGTAGATAATGGAGAGGGTCGTTGGGCGAGCGGCGCGTGCGGGAGTGAGCGGAGCGAGGCGTCTGGCTGGATGGACAGATGTCTTAATTGTATCATTATCGTTTCACCTACCACGCCACGTCGCCGCCGTCTTTCCCTACTCCCTAATGTGGTAACCAGATCGACAACATCCGAATAGGTCAACACTCAATAGGGCAACTGCGTCGATTTGAAGAGTAGGGGCTATTCTTTCTTCGGTCAATCCATGCAGGACGTATTTGTATATAAAAGTGTACCGGTTTTTATAATATTATATAAGTGTATTAGGAAAACATATTAAGTGTTGTAAATATTGTTAGTTTTAAAATCTTATCAAACTTAATACGGTCTGATTCGGTACTATGCTATATTTTTTCAGATCAAAGGAGCACACGTGAGGATGTGCATCCTCATGTAATTTCTTTGTCCTTGGATGACCCTCATTGAAAGTAACTGCTCACGGCCAGCAATTAGGCGTTAAAGGATGTCTTTACCAAACTTCATATATTTCCTTCTAATATAGTTGCCTTGTAGTAGTTGTTTAAGAGGTCGACACAAATAAAAAAGTTGTATGTTATGAAAAACATAATAAATCTAATAACATTAGTCATGTCTTGTTAACAATTTATTATATATTTATAAACCAAAATTCAGAAATTTAACCTACTACAATCATAAATCGACTTAGATTTTTATGGGTTAGAGTATGAATACAAAAATGGTAGGTCTTGTCTGCGCCCCGTCCCACGTACTTATAAAAGTATAAAACCATCACTGTCAATTTTGGGCTACCGCATTTCCAGATTCTGGATGAAATAGGCTAGAGTGCTAGGAGTGCTAAATCTAGATAGCTAGAGCTTATGCCTACAAAAGCTCGTAAAGGCTCACCTCTCATGTGCTTCTGTGCTACGTCTCGTGGTTTGCATGCAAGCGTTTGTTGTGATGCCGTAATTGGTTGATTACACAACGCAAGATGAAAACAATGGAGAAATTCTCGCTTGGAGTTTGATTCTTGTTCCTCCTATAACAACCATGGCAGCGGCAATATAACGTGGACATGAAGGGTAGTCGGATTCCTATTTATAGTAACTTATTAGAAAAATTAGGATAATTCAAATATAAATGGTAGTTATGCTCCTATTTGTTGCTTATTTCACTCTCTACCATACATCTAAGACATTGTTGTTTTAGAACCTAGGCAGAGTTAGGCTTTAACACTTTCTCACACTACGAGTATAGAACTTTGAAAGAACTAAAAGCATCCATAGTGGTCATTAGACGAGTAAACAAACACGTTCGACATCATATGCCATGTGCCAATGTATCATCTACATGGATGGTGTATCAAACCAAATAAAAAACACCACCCGTGATTTGATAATAGTTAGGTTGCTAATATATCTATAATCGACATACTTGAGTACTATACTTAGGCACATGCTTTTGGCGCGGTTGCATAATTAACTTAAACCTTTTAATTAATCTTTAATTTAAAATTATACTAGTTTCTACTCTAATGTTATCCTGTTGCTCGTAAAGTAGCACAACAGTCCAGCCGTACAAGGAAAAACGAAAATGCAAGAAAAAATAAAGAGAAATATATAGGGAAAGAGAGAATGGTATTTTGGGAGGTTAGCCACGTGGAGTTGCTGATAGCGGATCAGCGCGAGGGCCGAGGGACGGAGGGATATGTCATGTTCGCTTGCCTGATAAGCCATGGCTGAAATTACTGTTGATTGATTTGTGGTGAGAGAAAAATACTGTTTGTTGGCTGAAAAAGTACGGCTTATAAGTCAAGCGCACGGGATTTGGAAGTTAGCGAGGGGCCTCTGTGCAAATCGGTCGCTTCCCCGTTGGAGGGCTGCCCTGGCCAAAGTAAACGTTACGGCGGGGGTCGCAACGGGCCAAACGCAGCACGTTCGTTGCCGACGTTGGCGTGGCGTGCCCGCACCCGGGCCGGGCCGCCGGCCGCCCCCCGCCTGCCCGGCCGGCGTTGCTACTCACGAGAGGGGATATATCCGCAGTGATGGCATGGCATCTGACGTACGGTCGGACTGCACCTGCGCCCGCATCATGGTGGGCTTGCGTGCCGGGGGCATGTATTTTGGCGTTATTATGGATAGATACTTTTTTTGGGAGAAGAAAAAAAATAGTGTAAGATATGCTTGTATTGATTTTTTTAGATAATATAATATATATAAAATAAGATACCCTATGCTTGTATTGATACATCAGCACGCATCCATCTCTACGCACGATCGACGGTGGCAGGCATGACATTGATGAGCCGTTGCCTGCCTTTATTAGCGAATCCATCTCCAGCCTCCGGTTCTCCGCCCACGAACTAATTAATTAATCGCAATAAAAAACGAATTAATTAATCACCCCTCGCAAAGGTGTGCTCACGCAAATGCCATGGTCACGGTTGCTGCCGTGGTGCAAGCCTGCAAGGGGCAGGTGCTCTCCTTGCACGGCACAGTGGCACTAGTACATTCATATTCACCCGTATTTTCACCTAGGCAGACACTAGCGTACGGACGTTCGGACAGAAGCATGTGTCCAGGCGCCCGGACCTCCTCCGTCACACGCGCCCTGTCACTGCTTCCTGACCCCTCCTCTCTCCACGAGTCTGGAGCCCCGTGCCTTCTCCGTCATGCACGTCAGCGCAAAACGTCATGCTCGTCGCTCCTCCCCCCTGACCCCCTCCTCTCTCTCTCCGCGTAGATGGGACCTAGGATGAGGACGAGCTCAACCCATATGCATGACCCCAACGCGCCCCATCTACCGGATCCCCGGCGTCCGAGACGTGTCCTACGACTCTCTGGGCATACATCTGAAACATGAAACACTTGAATGCAACGTACGTCAAAAGCGGATGAAACATTTAGAACATACACTTGCAACATATGTGTGAAAGATATGCAACATCCAGATAAAACAATTGTAACTTGCAACATAAAAACACTTACTGCAACATAAGAATGAAACGGCTCAAACATTTGCAACATACTCTAGCCACATATGTGTGAAACATATGCAACATCCAAATCAAAACGCTTGCAAAAACATATGAAACATTTTGAACAAACTTTTGCAACATGCCTCTGAAACACTTGCAACAAATGAAACATCCCGGTCTAATTTTGAAACATCCATATGAAAACACTATTAGCCCATTTTGTATATAAAAGTGGACCAGTTTTATAGTACTCCCTCCGTCCTAAAAAAATGATATTCTGTGATTTGAAATTTATCCGAGAAAAAATGATGTAATAATCTTTAGACACGTTTTGGGCCCACAAGAGAATCTGCATGCGCACCAAATCCGGCCTTTAATTTCCTTAATCGAACGCATCCAGCCATGCATGCTTGCATGCAACACATGTTAATTAGGCAAGTATAGCACGGGATATCCCTTTTAAGGAAATCAAGTGCAACAAACCAAGGGCATTAGGGATATTTCTCTTCTCCACTGATCTATGTGAAAAATCCTAAAACGTCACTTTTTTCTGGGACGGAGGGAATATTAAATTAGCGTATTATGAAAATATATTAAGTGTTGTAAGTATTGTCAGTTTAAAAATTTTATCAAACTTAAAACGGTTTGATTCGGTACTATGTCATGACTATATTTTTTCCAGATCAAGGGAGCACACGTGAGGATGTTCATCTTCGTGTAATTTCTTTTTCCTTGAATGACCCTCATCGAAAGCACTATAACCTATAACTGCTCACGCCCAGCAATTAGGTGTTTAAGGGATGTCTTTACTAAACTTCATATATTTCCTTGTTTATTAATTGGTCGACACCGTCTAGAAAGTAACACTTTGACACATAAATTTTACAGGTGTTAAAATTTAAATAAAAAAAGTTACATGTTATGAAAAAACACAATAAATAAATCTAATAACATGAGGCGTTCGTTGCCGACGTTGGCGTCGCGTGCCCGCACCCGGGCCCTGCCGCTCACGAGGGATGACAGGACCCGAGCCCGGAGGCGTTTGCCTGTCCGCAGGCATGGCATCTGACGTACGGTCCGACTGCGGCTGCACCCGCATCATCATGGGCTGGCACATATTTTGCCTTTATTGTTATGGATAGATAGAGATACCGGGAGAAAAAAATATAAATAAGATACAGTATGCTTGTATTGATAAACAATCCGTTCGTTTCGGTTTATTCGTTCGTATCTGGTTTATAATCCACGGACCGTGTTTTTCTATCATACCAAACCCGCCAGCAGTACTTTCAGCCATGACTTGTAAGCCAATTCAGTGCATCCATCTCTATGCATGATCGACGGTGGAAGACATGACATTGATGAGCCGTTGCCTTTAGCGAATCCATCTCCTGCCTGGCAGCCTCCAGTTCTCCTCCGCCATCCCTCTCGCGATACTCACGCTAATGCCGTGGTCATGGACTCATGGTTGCCACGGTGCAAGGGGCCGCTGGTGCTCCCCTTGCACGGCACAGTGGCACTAGTACATTCGTAGTATTCTCCAGTATTTTCACCTGCCACGTCACGTCGCCACCGTCTTTCCCTACTCCCTAGTGTGGTCAACACTCAACAGGGCAACTGCGTCGATTTGAGGAGGACTTCGGTCAATCCATGTAGGACACCACCACTAGAGTATATATACTACAAATATTAGCCCATTTGTACATAAAAGTGTACCGATTTTTATAGTATTAACTATTAAATAAAACGTATTACAAAAGTATGTTAAGTGTTGTAAGTATTGATATAGTTTTAAAATTTTGTCAAACTTAATATGGTTTGATTCGGTACTAGTATGTCATGGCTATATTTTTTTCAGATCAAGGGAGCACACGGTGAGGATGTGCATCCTCATGTAATTTCTTTTTTCCTTGAATGACCCCTCATCGTAACTGCTCACGGACACATCATATGTCATGTGCCCATGTATCATTTACATGGTGTATCAAACCAAATAAAAAACACCACCCGTGATTTGGTAATAGTTAGGTTGCTAATATATCTATAATCGGCATACTTGGGTACTATACTTAGGCACATGCTTTTGGAGCGGTTGTGTAACTTAAACCTTTTAATCTTTAATTAAAATTGTACTAGCTTCTACTCTAATGGCATCCCGTTGCTTGTAAAGTCTTTGGAGGCTAGAGCACAACAGTCCAAACCTATAAGGAAAAACGAAAATGCAAAAAAAGAGAGAAAAATATAAGGAAAGAGTGAATGGTATTGGAATATCACATTAGCGTCGGTCTTACCTAGACTTGTTTTCAAACGTAAGGCTTGCCTTGCCTGTGGCGGCGAGCCAATTCTGCTCGCTTAGGTACCTTTTGTTCCACTAGCTATCCTTATCTAACCTTATCTAGCAAGATAATAGATGGGGAAAAAGTGTCTAGATTCCCTGCTTAGTCACATCGTGGCTTGTGCAAGCGAGTTTTTCCCTTGTTGAAGCAGGTGAGTGGAATTGGTTGGTCCGCCACCAGCAAGGTAGCTAGGCAAGGCTCGCTTATCAAAGCAAGACCAGACATAGTAGATGTTGTCCTTAGAGGACGTTTAGGGTGTGTTTATTTGTCTGGACACGGGTACAAGCTGGGTAGACTACTGCAACTGGACGTGTTTGTTTGCTTGGACGCACTACAGGTCTAAGTCGCATGAGCCTAGCCGTGGGGAAATGAAATCAAGTTTCGTTCTCCTGGGTACGGATCACTCCGACTTAGGCGTTGGTCCAACACAGAAGAGGGTGACTGAGGTGTTGGGGTCACAACACTTTGAGACAAACAAACAACATCTGTACAAAGATATGCCAAAAAGATACAAGCCCACCAAATTTGAGAAGGTGCACCAGTCTGCCCTGCTGCTGCACGAGCGAGCCTAATCTAGACAAACAAACACGCCCTCCCAAGCAAGATTATTTTATCCTACCAACACAAGCTCCAAGAAACTTGCTTGGCAAAGAGGGAGTCATTGCTTTGAGACAAAGGTAGCCAAGCATCTAAACGTAGCAACAACGTCAAATCCGTGCTCAGCAAGGGTAGGCAGGTTTTGAGTGAGGAACCAAACACACCATGATGTTTGGATCCCTCGCCTTACCTTGCCAGGCTAGAAGTTGAAACAGAAACGGTATTTGGATCTCTTAACCAGCCACCTCGTTATCTGTGCGACCAAGGAATTCCTTGCTATGCTGGTTGAGCAGGTTTGGCTTGCCTGCGCCGGCAAGGTTCGCCTTGCCAGGGGAGGTTAGGCAAGGAAACCTGGGAACAAACGTGTATATTGCGCAGGCCTGAGGCGATCCAAACAGTAGCTGGCAAGACAAGGCGAGACACGGATCACCGGGGGAACCAAACGCGCACGCGCCCCAGGTTTCTTGTCGTTTTGAAGCGATGGTCAGTGTTGCCTGTTGCGGGGGCGTGCGGATTCCGTCCGAAATCTATCCAACGCTGTAGTTTACTCCCATTTCTGCCGCTCGCCAGACAGATTGCGTGCCGGAGCCCGGAGGCGGGGGGAATGTGGCTGGCGGCGCCGGCGGGTCCATCGCCTATCAGCCGGGCGGTGGCGAAGGTGCGATTCCAGTCATTCAATTGGACTTCCTTTCCACAGGGCACATCGAAGGTCTTTCGTCCTTAATTCGAAAGAAACCACTTCTAGATGACGAGCCACCGCTTGCAGGGTACTCTACCACGTCACGTCGAGAGATAGTGGAGGAAAAATCTGAAGCCGTCCGAAGTTAAGGAAGGCGATATTCAGCGCAAGCAAGACTGCCTAATTCATGGATCTGCCTGTCTCCAAGGAAGATCTGCGGTGCGGTGTGTCTCCTGAACCCCACCCCAACTAAAGAGTTGCATTTCAGTGTTGTTTGCATAATTATATTGCTGGGTATCCATTAGATAAATACCATTGCTGACTGCAGCGTTTGAGTTGCGTGTGGAGATCAAGATGCTGGTTAAGGCTGTGAAGAATATGGTTTCCCAAGAATCTGTAGTTAGGATCTTTCAAAAAAGAAAAAAGGAATCTATAATAAGAAATTTCTGCAGTGCAGAAAGGTTTGCTGCGGCAAACTTTCCAACATGATGTGCTTGGTTGGATGAGCTAATTTACAATTTAATCAGTAACTTCCTTACTATGACCCAGTACATACTTAGTATCGTCAGTGCGTTAATTTAATATCTGTCATTAATTTTTAGTTCCCTTTGGGATAAGAAATGCTGTTACCTTTTGCATTTCTCTTGCACATAAGATCTGAAGAATGTCGGTCTCTTACAATGGTAAAAAATAATACAACAAATTATGGGTGTAGATTTTTGTTCTAAAACTTTACATATTCACACCACCATGATTACACTGTACTATTTGCACTATTGTTTTACTCGAAGGCATATGAAACCTTTCCAATTCTTTTCGACAAATCAAGATGGCACCACAGCTACCAAATTATGCAAAGTGGCACTGCCAGCAGATGGAACTGTACTTTGCTTGCTTTCGGCTAGAAGGTTGGCCGTTGGAGGTCACACTGGAGGACTAATTTCTGATACTCTCCAAGCGCCCATATAGGAAATATGTTGCGATAAGCCATGTAGCACAAGGGACCATTTTTCAAGAAACTTCCAATCATTTCCTACAGAACAATAAAGAAACTGTTAGTAGCAACAATAGATCTTTGGATGAAGGCGATTTACATGCTTACTACTTACTAGAAATTGGGAAATTCCTAGAACGGTGAAAAGGGAAAATACGCGAGCCGTGGGGGAGTGACGTCCCCACCGGTTTTTCATTAAGAAGAAGAACTTCTCACGCAGCTCGCGAAAAACCCCCGAACCCCGGCCCCACCCATATAAGCGGCACCGCATCCCCGTGAGACGGGACGGCCACAGACCTGTACTTTGGTGTCATGGTGTGTGACAGTTTCAAACTGGTAGGGGAGCTGCCTATCATTCAGTTTGAGGTTATCGTGTGAATACTTTCCAATGATTATGAGGAAATAACTCAGGTTTTCCGCAGTCCGAAAGCATTTAGAGAGGGTATTCTTCTATATACGTTCCTGTGAGGGTAATTGGAAGATCAAAACATTTTGTTGTTTATCAAGCAAAAGGTCACCCACATCTGTTAATGGAACATCTTTATTGCTTCATTATGCTTAATGCCATTATAACAGGGAATGTCAAGATTAAAAATTGAACTGTATAATACAGAGCACACTTAGCAGTTACCTCCTGTGGGAAGTCACCATTGCCGAGCTGCATACTAATGATAAGTCTTGCAGCTTTGTGCAGTGGAGTGGGATCTCTTTCCACCTGAACTTAGAAGAAAAGTTTGAAATTACTCCAATACTTCAAAAGTGAAAATGGATCTAAACTTTTAAGCAGGTTGGTTGATTTATTCTGATGTTAAATAAACTCTGCTGCAATTGCCCATTAAGTATTTTGTTGTGTTAAATAAAGTAATCACCTGTCCAGCTTTCATGAGCGCCAACATTGCCCATGCAGTGTTCACTATGTGTGACTTCTCCCTATCCAGATTTGTGTATGCCTGTTTATAATTTGAGTATGTGGTCAGTCTCATGGGTTGAAAATGCAGCAAGGCAAGACAAATTCTGAGACAAAAATCTTCCGCATAAATACAGGTGCACTGTAAACTTTGTGAAAGCAAAAGATGCATAATGTTTCCAACCAGCAAATGTTCAGCTTGCGTTTTCCATTATTGAGGTACATATGGAATTATTGGAATGACATATTACGACTCATATGCTCTTGTTGCTGTGCAATTGCAACATTTTTTTAACATAAAGTCCATCTACTTTATTGCTTGTTTCACTTTCTCTAAATAAGGCTCAACCAAGTTGCTTGTTTCCTCTCAATGCTTCATGTTCCTTATGAATTACTATCTGGTTATGAATTCATACAGATTGCTGTACTTTTTGCCTATAATTTGCTGGAAGTTCATCAGAAACAGGATCAAAGCATGTTTCCATTGTCTGGATGTGTTGCTTACTCTAAAACATTCTTTAGCTTGGTTCTTGATGAAAGATGCAGTCCTTCTACGTTGCAAAAGCATACTAGAAATGGTTACCTTGGTTCTCGATGAAAGATGACTCTCACCCCATCCACCATTCTTTAGCTGCTTTGTTAAGAGAAACTTACAGGCCTTCCGGATACAAGTGCTGTTACCATAACTTTGTCCAACAGCTGATAGACCCTCAATAGCAAACCATGTGCCATATGTGAAACAAATACCCCAAGATCCAAACCTGTAAAACAATTTATCAATCATTGATTATCTATTTTCTCAATGTTCTATGAATTTCGGTTATGTTTTAATATCTACTGCACATCATTCCACTAGTTTTATTTAACTATGAACTTGTCTAGTTTTATTTGCTGTATTAAAGGTTTAGTTATTATCTCATTGAAGATATTGACTGTATTCTTTGGGACTATGTACTTCAGTTCTGCTGAGCTACCCTGGGAATTATTCTGTAGGTTTAGGTTTAATAGTGTCAAAACTTCAAGCAATCCAATAAGGACTAAATTTGCCAAATTTAAACCTTTTTATGGTCACGTATAAAAGTACTGACCATGAGCCATCATCATTCTGTAACTTCTCAATGAATTCAGTAGCTCCCCTAATGCATTGATCTATTTCATCTTTTCGATGACAAGGGTACTTCTCCCGAAACAATGCTAATGCTTGCATGACGGATGAGGTACACTCGACGTACCTGCAGTATGTATGCATGTTATTTGTTTTGCCATAAGAGAGGTATTGCTAAGAATGTTGTAAAATTCTTACTGATGCTCCACCATGATGTCTGCATATATCTCTGTCATGTTGAAAATCTGCCATGAAAAAAGATCCAAAGCCCCAATTTTCAGTGCTCTATATGTGTACATGTAGATATTATGGGCGTACCCAGTGCAGAGAGCTCCCGCTCTATGCAGGGTCTGGGGAAGGGTGTTAGTGGCAAGCCTTACCCTCGCCTGTGCAATACGAGGAGACCGCGACTCGAACCCGGGACCTTCCGGTCACAGGCGGTAAGACTCTACCGCTTGCACCAGGCCCGCCCTTCACATGTAGATATTATGCTCTACAATAATAGTTCCCTAAAGACAATACTTACTTTTCTTTTCGATATAACTATGACAGGTAATTTGGCTCAATAATGATCTCTTTTACATACCAGAATCTTCTGAGGATTTCATCATTATATTGGTTCAGACTAGAAGTGCTGGTTATTTAGCTCCATATTACCAGTGTATTCGTGCCTCCTTTCTTTCTTACCCGATTTTTTAGATGCATCTTGGTTCCTATTTATATAACTTAACTTGAATCTGCAAGTTATTTTTTTTAAAGCTGAAAAATAAATTTACATGCTTGCCCTCAGTATGATATCCTATTGGTCCTAAGCACATTTTGCCATAAGTGAAGAAACATCAAAGTAACTATAATTCACCTACTATATGCCCAAAGTAAGAAACTCTGAGCAGACATAACTGCTTCCAAATATCTTGTGATCATTGTGGTTTTCATTCTGAAATTACCTAAAGCATAAAGCCCTGAATCTATTATCTAAAACCATGTATATATGTTATTATAATGCATGGATTTAAATAGTAAAACAGGAACTGGAAACATACCTCCATCCATGGATATGTGCGAGCTAGCTCCCAAGTTCCATAGCCACCGTTTGGGTTCTGCATCCAATTCAGGGTTAATACATAGCTACTCTCTGGTTTTATTTACACTTTCTTTTTCAACCAAAATGCTGTTAGTTAACTCAGCATCTATACTTATGCTAAAACTGATGGCTATTCATTTCTCATTTGGTATGTCTGGAAATTGTAAGTCTGGAAATTATGCTTTGATTTTTTAATTCCTGTACAGTATTCTATTAATGTGTTCAAACTTTTCATCTTTGGAGTGTACCATAATCATTTTCTAGAGAGGAAAATGTGCATCACTGCATTTGCATAGTATATTAGTTTCTATTGTTACTTAGGCTTAATGCTATTAGCAGCATATAGATTTTTTTTTCACTCGCTGCCAAAATGTCCATGAAACAATATTTGTTCAACTACCTTGAACCTTTCTAATGGTAGACCTAGATATGTAATGCAAAGTAAAGTAGTTACATGCCTGTAAGGATAATAATACATTCACTGCATCATATAGGCGGCATGTTTCCATCTGATCACTTTCAATGTCTGATGAAAATTTGGATAGCATTAAAAAAACCTGAAACCAGAGAAAACATGATATGTCATTTTAATGATCTTGTAGTTTTGAGTCTGTTAATGGTATGGTGAAAGAGGGTGTTGAACCATAAGAGCTTCTGCTGTGCAATCTGAAACCTGCCACCCCTGATCAGCAACCTGGAAGCCCCACCCTCCTTTAGATATGTGACGGTACTTTCTGCTGAAGTCACCAGAAGGATTGTCCATGATCTTAAAATTTAAGTTAGTTGAGTTAAGCAGGTAAGTTAAGAGAAATAGAGTTAATATAACTTCAATCTTAGGCAATAATACCTGGGAGGCTTTTATGAAATCATGCGCTTTCTTGAGGGTACTTCTATATTCTTCTGCAATATTACATGCTAATATTGCTTGGACTGCAAAAGCAACATCCCATAGTTGTCCAGCACAGACCTTTGTAAAGCGATGATACATAAATATCAGCACACAAGGTGTTGCGGCTTGACAGTGCCTTGTAGAAAGAGGGATCCTACAGTAGTGTTTAATTTACCCGCACTTTCATGCCATCTTCACCAATCCATAGGAAATCAGCAACTCTAGCCAAATGGCGCTTGAATGCATCTGAGTTGGATTTTTCGATCCAACAGCACAACATGGATAATGCCTGCAATGTTTACTCTTTTTAAGGACGTTTGCCATTTTCATTAGTACTGACTAAAATTCGAAGAAGGGCGGGCCTGGTGCAAGCGGTAGAGTCTTACCACCTGTGACCGGAAGGTCCTGGGTTCAAGTCGCGGTCTCCTCGCATTGCACAGGCGAGGGTAAGGCTTGCCACTAACACTCTTCCCTAGACCCCGCACAGAGCGGGAGCTCTCTGCACTGGGTACGCCCTTACTGACTAAAATTTGAAGTGTTCATAAATGCAAATATTTCCTAAATTGTTACTGTACCCATCTTTCCTAGCATGTATTGTCAAGAAGTGAACGATTGACTGAGTGTACACAAAACTGAAAAGTCCTTCCATAAATTATTTTTGTGGACATATTTTTTATTTTAAAAATAAACACAGACCGGATAAAGTGCACACATTAATTATAAATGGGGAAGTAATATGAGTGTGAGCTTGGACTCATGTCTCATGACCTCAACCATCTAAAGTTCTCAACCTCTTCGTCTACCTTAGGCCACATTTGTGTCCCCTGTTTTTTCTACTTTCTGCATAAGAAAAATGCTTGTCCTTCTGGACATATGTTTCCAGAGTTGCTTCTGTCAGATTAATCCATTATGATTTAATGAGCAAGGAATCTTGGAAACCCTTAAAATTCACTAGTTTTGGATTCCAAAATTTCTTTGATTGGGTTTCGCCCCCTTTTCTTTTGTCATTATTCAGTTGCAACCATTGGTGCTATTACACTACACTACATAGAATTATAGACATTGATCCATGGGGATGCTTCTAAAACAAGTGTAATCAATGGCTCAATGCAGTTTTCGCTGCACCATCAGAACATTTTTTGTTCACTTCATGTAAGCAGGTATTTCAGTTTCTTAAAAAACTAAAAATAATGAACTGTCCATCAGTAACTAATACTATTCAATGTGAACTTGTTTCTGCTGCGATGGTAAAAAATTGTCTGAATTGTTTTGAGAAGACATAATTATCCTACCTTCTGTGCGGCACCAATGCAGATGTATTGAGAATTCTCATCTTCGTATTTCAAGAATTCAGCGACCTGTTGTAGGGCTTTCTTTCTCATGTAGGAAATTGGCCAACGTGTGAGTAAAGGTTCACCAAAACTGTAAAGGCAGTCAGATAGACACTCCTGTAGCCATGTATGTGGATTATACACATCTTCCTGCATTTGAATTTGTCATGTATTTTCACCAATTCTGAAACATAAACATATGACATACGCTGACATGCTTGTGGGTTCAAATGGCAGGACTTGATGTCTCTGATATCTTTGTTTACATTATGATATAGGGAATAACATGGCATACAGAAAGCATGTATTTGCAACGTACATAAATGTATTACCAATCTAAATCTCTACACACAAAACAATGTGATATAACTTCATCTGTATTTATCTGAATACCTATTACATCTACTCTGGAATCATATAGAATCCTTGCAGATATCTTTTAGATGCTTAACAGACTAACCTTTGCACATAATTTACGAGCTTGCTTCCAGTCAATCTTTTTATAGGGATGAATATGTAGCTCTTCCCTTAGTGACATAACCAATCTCGTAATGGGTCCGACAAATTTCTTGCCATATAAATAGGACATGGGAATGAATGCCATTCTGAAGTGACTCCACAATCGTCCTGCATTTGGAAAGAAAAATATAAAGATGATTAGATCTGTTTTGTCTTACTTTACATAACTATTACAGGTCTAACTAATATAATAATACATCATTGTCGTCCGGTTGTTGGCAGTGATGGTGATTACCTATATCACCTGTCAAGATGTTTACATTATCTTAGAAAATATCAGTATACAAAGAAGTTTTGAGTTCTAGTCAGCGGCAGAGCTTGGTTGAGACCAACCAATAACACATATGCATGCAGTAATAATCCAGCCATCCTTGCATGGGCTATGGCTCCCCTGACATGTTCGTCAAGCTCCACCACTGCTTCTAGCTGACATGGTTCATGCACCAGTTGGTCTGATAATTAGGTTGCTCAACAACCAAGTCGCTGTGCTGATTACTACTAAATCTACACATGCACTAGGTTGAAGAAAAATCTACCTGGCTGAATAGGAACCCATGATGGAAGAAGAAACAATTCTGGAGGGATGGGATTTACACCTGACCATTCAGAAACTCCAAGCACCTGCATTACCAGGTACGCAGTTACAACTAAGGTCCTGTTGTGAATAAATGGTTGTCGTTATTACAGTTGATTATTGTAATCGATTTCATGCTTTCCACAATTATTTGGTCCTTTCCATGTCCCATTTCACAATGCTTTGAATAACTCAACGGCTACACCGTTGAACGTTTGATGTATGTGTGCCATTAAGGGATTAGTAAGTGCAAGTCCCCAATTCACATGAGATAAGTTTGCAGTATTTTATAAACCAATGTAAATTAATTAAATTACTTCTGCAAAACAAGTGAGTATGAGGATGACAATTCAACTGCAAGGATGGTTACCGAGAGCCACACTTTCCCCAAGATTGGTACCATTGTTGCACCACCATGATCATGTATCCATTTTCTTGCTTTAAGCATAGACATATCTGGTCCATCATCGATATTCTCACCAAGTAGCCTTAGAGCAGTATAGTTGAGAGCTGTGCTAAGCATGGAGCTTTCACCTTCCGTGTGTAGCCCCCATCCTCCATCCATGTTCTGTTTCACACGATCATTAAACACTTGTTGACATATTTTTGAAAAGTTTTAGGCGTTTCCTTAAATTATTCATAATTTCCTTGCAAATGTCCACTTGTCCAGCTTACCTGACGGTTGTACAGGTAACGACAAATCTCCTTGCAGTGTTCTGATGATAGTGTACTACTTAATGATTCTGTGACGTACAGAACTATAATCTGTAGTAGAAAACAAGGAAACTTAAGAGATATCTGTGACATTCAATACTAGATGTTGAAAGTAATAAAGCAGACATAATCAACTAAATGGTAATAGTGATACAGAAAACAACAATTTTGGTGTATCATAATCCTTACCATGGTTGCTGTGGTAAACAATGGCCCTGGAAAATCTCCTGGCCAGTGCCCATCGTGTGCTTGTATCGCTGAGAAGTAATTGAGTGCCTTTCTCAGTATCTCCGACACTGTGCTGGAGTTTATAACCAGAGGAGATTCATCTTTTGTCCTCTGTAGATCAAGACTGAAACCATTCTCCTTTGCTAACTGTAAAAAAGTAGTTCAGGTTGCATTTCAAGATGCTAAATTGTGGTTATATTTGCAATTAATTTTAGTGGTAGTACTTTACTTTGTTAGGATCCATATCACGTTAATTACACAGGAAATTTACAAATGTATAAAGATGTAGCCTACATATAAGGCCTTGGAAAGATAAGTGTGTTTCGTTTTAAGTTTCATATATTCTGTGGGGATCTGATACTATGCCATATGAGTTTTGTGCAACAACCATAATTCAACATGTTACCTGCGTGCGGGCCAAAATATCGGAGCTGTGTCTCATTTGGAACCTGTTCTTCTTGAATTCTTCCCGTGCAGAGTCAACAGCTTCCCTCTCTTCTTTTGATCCAAAATCTTGATCAAACTCCCATGTTTCTCTTCCGATGTGACTGTTGCCACTCTTGAGCCATGGTCCACCCTTGGCAATCTTGAGCCTCCACATATTCTACAGCTGAAAATATATACTTTCTTTCTGCTTCTATTCTAGAGATACCTGCTGCCAAAAAAAAACTGTTTTAATTAAGATTAGCTGTCTGTTAAGACTGAGCATAATATTCCCTTAGAAGTTTCAGAAGGATGTCCGTGTGTTGAGGTAGTGTTGTCTAGTGCTATTTTACTCTTCGAGTTTTTGCTAGTTCCTTCCTGCGCTGCCTGCTACTCAGTTTTACAAGGCTGTCTGGTTGCAGTGGAAATACAGTGTGCCGACTCTCATTTGACATAGCTGACTATTTTCTGATCTCTGGAGTATTTGAGCTTGCTTTGATATACATTGTCAGATGCAATTTATTCTCCTATACAAACCTAAAATGGTGAAACTGCTTCATTCTAGCTCTTCTTGGAAGGGAAGTAGGAATGCATCATGCATGTAAATGGATGCACAGATAAAAGAGCCACATACACAACAGGATTTTTATCGTTCCTTGTTTGCAGGTGCAATCATCACCCAATAACCATCACAAGAAGCAGCAGCTACAGTTGAAGTCTTGAAGAGAGCCGGGTGACGTGCATTGTCAATCAAGCTGTTGAGTCCCTATTTATCGCCTTGGAGATCACATGGAACCCATGAGCCAAAGGTCGAGTTGGCACGGAATGTGTCTCCTCTCCTCTCCTGCACAAGGCACAACACAACCGTGGAGCCGTCCAGGAGGGAGCTTGCTTGGCAGCTGAGAACCCGGGGAAATGGCTTATGTGTGTGCGCGCGTGCCTGGCCCTGGTCATGCGAAGCCACAGCTTCAGTTCCTGGAGAGGTCCATGCATGTGTTGGCGTGCTTCGTTCATCACAGGAACTGCATGAACTTTCAACTTTGGTTTCAAAACTGGTGAGCTGTATACGTGTTAAACAATGTTTTCAATTTTCAGAGACGGTGACCTGTTCTTAGAACACTGGCGTTACGCAAATTTCTGATTGAACTGAATCCAAAGCTTCCTGCCTTGCATAGTCATCCTGTGGGGCTGATCGAGTCCATTGTCAATGGGAAGGTTCAGCACCTCTATGGTCGGTCTTTGCAGCCTAAATGCCTAATAGTACTTGAGCTAAGTGTAGGAGAGGATAGGGAAGGACGAAGGACGTCTCAGTTGAGCTAAGTGAACAAAAAAAAAAAAAAACATAATTACAAAGATTGACCCTATGAATAATAGCAACATAGATATGGCCATATTGAGAGCATGCGCACGGTCCAAATTCAGGACATTATTAATAATAAATACTCACTATGTCCTAAATTATAAGCCATTCTGACTTGTTGGAGAGTAAAAATATCTTAAGTTTGATCAAAATGATAGAGAAAATTATAAAGATTTATGATACCAAACAAATATTATTAGATTCTTCATTAATTATATTTTCATAGTATACCTATTTGATATTATAAATTTTTGTAATTTTCTTATTATTTTGGTCAAACTTGAGATGCATGGAATGCCTTATAATTTGGGATGGAGGGAATCTAATGGTATGGTATACTAATTGTCATGGTAAGCTAGAAGGAAATTAACATTAGAGTTCGATTGTTAAGATACTGCGCCTATCTCATAAATAATTTATATACGTGGCACGATTAGGAGTCGAGCTCGATGCCATGTGCTGTGGGCGTCCATTTTCCCTTTCGTACACACGTACTGTACCAAGACAGAAATTGGAGCTTGGTACCCGTTCCATATATAGCTAGGCCTAAGTTCTACTAGTAGATATGAGAAAAGCAAATTGAAGCACGTTTTTTCTTAAAAGATTCCACGGCTAGTCAAACTTTATAAGTAATAAGAACTACCGTTTGCCTAAAGGCAACAAATCTTTTTTTTATATAAAAAATGCTATACAACACACATGTGTTTTTTATCAAATCTTTTTTGCCTAAAGGTAGTAATAAGTAGGGATGAAAACGGATCGGATACGGACGGATATCACCGATATTACATTTGTTTTTATATTTTTGTCCGGATTCGGATTCGAATACGGATAGTGTCAACTATGTCGGATATGATATGATTGGATATCAACATCATAAATATGCGATTTGAGTATTCGGATACGGATACGGTATCGGATGTTGGATATCCGGACTCGGATACGGACAGATCTCAACCCCTCTAAACGGATTCGGTTTTGAATACGGTCGGAAAATATCCGTACCGTTTTCATCCATAGTAATAAGACAATCAGAAATGCTATACAACACACATGTGTTTTAGCAAAAAAAACACATGAATTTTTTTTATCTCTCCCTCTCTTTCTCACTGGTGACCACCGGCGCCGGCGCTGACGACTGGCGAGCTCGCCCCGGCGCCCGCACCGGCCATGGCAGTGGCTGTGGCGGCGGCGGCTGCGGATCTGTGATTTGTCCTTTCATAGAAAAAAATCTGTGATCTGTGGAGGCTGGAGGTAGAAGAAGGGTGGAGGCTGTTTGATCTTAATCCTATGGTGCAAAAAAAAATCATGTGTTGAAACTACATAAAACACATGGTTGTGTAGTAGACAGACTCAAAACAATTAAACTATCTAGAGTATTCCTCAATTTTCCAATTACATGTGGTGCTTTTTATTGGTGGGTCCTACCTAGAAAGCTCATCTTCAACCCATATTTACATTTATTTTGAGATAAGATTTAAACCATATGATCATATTCTTTTTGGGACGGATGAAGTAGTTTCAGGTGCATGTCTGCGTGCCAGCTCCTTCAAGTTCAAGGTTTCCGAGCAATAAGATTTCCTCGTCTTGTGCTCTCTGTTAAGTAACACTACTCATGGTGTGGCTCAAAAAAAAAAAAAATCAGCAACGCAGTAGTACTCATTTAGCAGTTGTATTACTCCCTCGGTTAAGTCACACCTGCTGCCAGTGCCATTGCTGGTCGGCAGAACTTGCGTGCGCGTGTAAAAAAGACATCGCGGAAAGTTGATAGGACTGAGCATGCAATGCAATAGAGGTACAGGCAATGGTGCCGACGGGCCGTGGGCCGGCGTTGATGCCAGAGACGTCAGGCCAGGGCTATAGCCGCTAATCATTGCGACGCCTACTGCACCTCCCGCGAAGTAATAAGCAGCCTGTTGGGGACTCGGGGTTGACTGGTTTGGGGACTCGGGGTTGACTGGTTCGCGTTGTTGCTGGTTCGTGAAAAAGTATTGTTGGCTAGTTTGTGTGAGAGAAAAATACTGTTTTGGCTGGAAATTTACGATCGTTTACGACAAGTCACAGCCAAACGAACAGGCTGAAGCAGCTTGCCGCGCCATGCGCCGTGGCGCGTCAGTGCCGCGCTTAGATCCACGGTGTGACAGCCCGGCCACATCAGCGTTCAGCGGCCCTGGTCGCTGCCACGTCGCCGCTCCTACTGCGTCCCCATGCATGGCGCTGTAACGTGATTTTACCGCGCAATGCGAATAGGCATGACAAAAAATGTTAGTTTTGAAAAAAAAATTTAAACAGTGTTAGTTTTAAAAATAGTTTTAAAAATATGTTAAAAATAAAAAAATCTAGCTTGTACTCCCACGTAATTTAAGTTGTTCTAGACAAGACTTATCAAACATCGAAAATATAAATCATAAATAACTTTTAAGTTGTTTGAGTTTAAAAATATGAAAACCATATGAATAGATTTGTCTTGAAAAGTACTTTCATAAAAATACGCATATATTACTTTTCAATAAATATTTTTTTATAAAAATAAGAAGTCAAATTTATGCTTTGGAGACCGTGTCACTGTAAAAAACAACTTGAATTACCTAACATGGAGGGAGATGAAATTAAGCATCTTTCTACTTAACATCCTAGACGTGGAATCTTCAATAGTCAATTAGGGTGAGTTTGGTTTTGAGACGATGGGGAATGAGTTGGACCTATCCCAGTTTTAAAGGTCGGGTTTGACACATCTCATATTTGGTTTGAAGGATGAAGCCATTCTAATTTTTTAAGGTTGGGTTGAACCCATCTCATATTTGGTTTGAGGGATGGAGTCATTTCAATTTTTTTGTTTGGTGTGAGGGATAGAGTGGGTTAGGATGAATGCCATTTTAAACACCTATTTACGTGAGACCTAGCTGTCAGTCACTTTCCTACCTTCTTCCACCTCCCGTCGTCAAGCAGAGCACCACGATGCCCTATGTTGGCCTGCCGCGAGCATGCCCCACCCTACACCGCTGAAAGCTCTAGTTTGGTTTTGGTGAATTGATAGAACCCTAAGTGCTAACCTAGTTTATTAAGTGATCATAATATAGGTAGCACACTCTAAGTGGTGAAGCAAATAAAGATCATAACATGATGATAGTAATGCCATGATGATGATCAAATGCCTGGACTTGAAAAGAAGAAAGAGAAAAACAAAAGGCTCAAGGCAAAGGTATAAATGATAGGAGCCATTTTGTTTTGGTGATCGAGACACTTAGTGAGTGTGATCATATTTAGGATCGATAACCATACTATTAAGATGGGTGAAACTTATATCGAAATGCGGTTATCAAAGTGCCATTGGATGCTCTAACTCATTGCGTATGTATTTAGGATCTAGTGGAGTGCTAACACCCTTGAAAATATTTATGAAAAAATGTGTGGACAGTCCAACGGTGCCACCGGCGCCCTATACAGAAAAGACGGAGGTCACTGGAAGTGACCGGACGCTGACCTCGGTTGGACTGGCGCGTCTGGTCAGTAGAAGCTACAAAGACGTTGGCGTCGGTCTCTGACCGGACGCTAGGTCACTTGGTGACCGGGCGCTGACAGGGTGCGTCCGGTCTAGCTGACGTGACAGCGCACAGGGGAGTCGTCGTGTGACCGGACGTTGGGTGTGTCCGATCGAGCATGATCGGACGCGTCCGGTCGTGAAAAGTCGTCTCTGGATGCTTACTGGAAATGACCAGACGATGGGGTTCAGCGTCCGGTCACTTTGAGCTGCTGCGTCCGGTCATCACATGACCGTTGAGATCGAGCGCTCAGTATTTGAAGAGAGGGGACACGTGGCACGTATCGCGTGACCGGACGCTGAGGTCCAGTGTCTGGTCGATATGACCGGAGCATCCGGTCACCCCGTGTTGTGCCTAGTGAAGGGGTACAATAACTTTATTTCGTGGGGGCTTCTATTTAAGCCCCATAGCCGGTTCAATCTCACTCTCTTGACCATTTATATTGACATAGCAACCTTGTGAGCTTAGCCAAAGCCCTTTCACTCATCTCCATCATTAATTCATCATCTTTGTGAGATAGGGAGAGAATCTAAGTGCATTGCTTGAGTGATTGTATCTAGAGGCACTTGGTGTTCGTGTTTCACTGCGGGATTCGCTTGTTACTCTTGGTGGTTACCGCCACCTAGATGGCTTGAGCAGCGAGGATCGTCGAGCGGAGGTTGGTGATTGTGAGGGGTTCTTGACCTTTCCCCGACGGAGAGCCAAAAGGTACTCTAGTGGATTGCTTGTGGCTTGTGTGATCCTCATCTTGTGTTGGTTGTGCGGCACCCTATTGAGGGTTTGGCGTGTGAAGCCAATTAATGCTTGAACCTCCAAGTGAGTAAATCACCATAACGAGGAGTAGCTTGCCAGCTAGCTAGTGAACCTCGATAAAAAATCATTGTGTTCATTATTTGATTCCGAGGTGATTGATCTTCATTGGAATTCATTCTTGTGATTGATTGGCTCCTTTCTCGACGTGGCGGTATAAACAAATTGCTCACTCTCTTTATTTTACCGCAAACTAGTTGTCAAGCTCTTTAGTGTAGCTAGTTGTGAGAGCTTGTTAGTTTAGTTAGTGTGGCTCTTTAGTTAGCCTTTGAGAGCACATTAACTTAGTGTAGTGTCATAGCTTTTGTGTGGATAGAAACTATATAAATTAGAATTGTGGTAGGTGGCTAACTATTTTAGTAGGCTAGCGCAACCGGTCTGTTAAGTGTTGTTGTAGAAATTTTTAATAGGCTATTCACCCCTCTCTAGCCATTAGGACCTTTCAAGCGCCCATCGCCGCCCCGCCCTACCCTGGCGGCCCGCAAAGCTCGGCGAAGGAGCCCATGCGCCCGATCGCGAGAGACGGAGAACGCACTGCGTCGATGTGGGTCAAACTGATTTATTCATTTTTAAAGTATCGGATGAACCCACATCTAGGAGGTATCACTACACTACAACACCGAGATTGGCGATGGACGATCTGACGCTAAAAGTGGATATAGCGACCAACAATCTGTCGCTAAAAAGTTATAGTGATAGACTTGTGCAGACGGTGTAAGTCCTGTTGACCTAAAAATCTTTAGCGACAGATAACATTTTTAGTGACAGATAGTCTATTGCCCTAAATATTTATAGCGACAGATAGTTCATTGCTACTTTTTAGCGACAGATGCTCTGTTACCAATCATATACCGATAGATCATCCAATAATCTATGTGTTTATAGCGATAGATTGTTCAACAGGACACTATAATTATGCCAAAAAAAATATGATGAGAAATCATTTATCACATATCAAACCCAGATTCTAGCTTAATACAGTGTTCACGTCACATGACAGTACACAAACACATATATCACATGGAGGTCAATATTTATTACATCCATTTTGTCTTATACGCAATATGATAGTGTACATCATTTAGCAAAGTAAAATCGTCCTGTTCGTTTGGGCTTGTTTGGCTTATAAGCCATACTTTTTCAGCCAACGAATAGTTTTTTTTCTCTCACACCAAATCAGTCAACAGTACTTTCAGTCATGGCTTATCAGCCAAACAAGCCTAAACGAACAGGGCGAATATCAAAAGAACTACATTAATGCACAGCTCAACGGAAAATAATACTAGTAGTTTGTGTTTCACATCATAAGGTTTGTGCACATAATCATGCATCTGGCGACATGTGCCAACCTAAGTCATACATGAAGCAACTGCCTTAACTACAACACAAAGTCAGCAGAGAACTTAAGTTGATACAAAAGTCATACATCTCAGTATGATGCAAGCAAGATGAAGCTACTGCTTCCTAAACAACCCGTTGCACTAGCACATAGCATAGGCACTTGGCAAAATGGAGTGTTTGTTGCACAACCAACATAGGCTACATTCTAGATGGCAGTAAACAGATAATTTCTATAATAATCTATGCTACTGCACAACCAATACTCTTGGTGGTGGCACGGTGGGGTGATTTGTGGGATGGATCGGGACAGAGCTGAGAGGGTGGGCGGCGGTGGCGGTGGCGACAACACTGATTTAGGGTTTCGGGGAAAAATAGAGCCTGGGTTCTTCAAAGTTCGTGGGCTGGGCTAAAGTCATGAGCTGGGCTAATGTGGGCTCAGTTTTTTAACGACAGACCGCATGACGATATAAGTGGCTTTAGCGACCGATAAGCAAATGGTAAATATACGTATCTATACTGACAGACAATGAATCGGTAAATGAGGAAATAACGTCACATGATCGATGAGTTATCTTTACCGACAGATTATCCATCAATAAATATTAGATTATCCATCAATAAATATTATTTTTAGGGATAGACATCAGACACTAATGCGGTGTTGTGATGTAGTGTATACTCCACATTGTGTTTGACCCGTTTCACCCAACCTCCTATTAAACACATTCTAAACTGGGTTCGCTCAAACCCAACTCAGTTGAACCCTTGAATCAAACACACTGATTTTTTCTAAGAACGTACTACCCCATGTTTTTTTATTATTAAAATAGAAGAAGAGAAGCAAGGGAGTTATAAAAGCCATGGTAAAGTGTTTTTCTCTCACAACAAATCAGCGAACGGTATTTTTCAGCCTAGCTTTTCACTTTAGGTCGCCCCAAATTCAGAACGCCATATCACGTCACATGCCTAGGAATTAGGATCAGGGAGCAGTAGCCTAATTAAAACCACATCGCGTTCCTCCGTGTCACCGTCTAGCTTGATCAAAGGAACTGGATGCACATCATTTCCCGCTCCGGAAGAAATCGCAGAATCTTCCTAGGTGAGCATTGCAGGGGAGTTTAGGTTCAATCCAGCTTCGAGCACATTCGGAGTGCAGACAAAACAGCAGTGTAATTGTCGTTATGCAGTTCACATGTTCCAGACGATAGTCGTCACTGGCCAAATCGTTCCATCATGAAACGGTCAGGATCAGGATCTACGAACAATTCGTGGGCTTTATGTGCAGCGTCTCCTGGCAAGTTTTCTGCTTGTGATCAAGCCAGGCCCCGTCCCTTCTCCGGACGGTCTGCTAAACCTATCAGCCTGTTCGTTTGTTGGTTTCAGTCATGACTTATCAGCCAGCCAACAGTGTTTTTCTCTCACAACAAACCAGCACCAGCCGAGCTTATCAGCCTAGAAACCAACCAGCGAACAGAGCCTATATCCACTGCAATTGAAATGACCGGCTGATAAAGTGATAATACAAACCAAATGGCTCCAATTGGTGCCAAATGAAATACGGCATGAGAGGTGTCTACAACCACTACCTGGAATAGAAAAGGAATTGTTTCTTCTGTTGTTGAACGCTCTCACTCTCCAGGGATAACAAATCAGCTTCATCATGATCCTAACAAAATGAGGATGGTGAAGGACACTGACATCTCTGAACACTGGGTTATGATCAATCAGCTTGGAAAACAATTTAGAGTTCGCAAATAAGAGATTGAGTGGACAAAAGGATAACAGATAAACCATGTGCTTGCATGGCTTGTTCCCACAAAAAATGCACAAAAGAGTACTTCATGGGTTTTCTTTTTTGGCAGAAGCTTTTCACATTGACCTGCTCATGATTTCAGAATAACAGGAAAACAAACAGGACCCATCTTTTATTCTTTGCCTGCCCAGAAAAAAAAAAATCAAGAGTAGACTCCTAGGCTGCAGACTTCCCAATCCGTTATTCTTTGTCTGCTGTCATTATCTATGCTTCCAGTTGTGGAGCAACATCCTTCTCATCAGAGAAGTAATCTTGCCTGTAAAGGAGATCGATAAGTAAATCATGTTCTTCACTCAACATATCAACAACAACATGACACTTGCTGGCTTGGCTTTGGGACAAACCTTATCTTCCGTGAAAGCTGATACAGGCCTGTACCCGCCATTGCAACGTTAACACTGAAAAGGTTCAAGTTTCTCTGCAACAAGATAACATTCCATGGCAGTCAGGTAAGCACCAATTACCATACCAAGGCTACTATCTCAGCAATTAACATATCAGGCAATCAAATGGGAAAACCAGATGTAAGGACGTCAATACTATCTCCGCTATGAAAAACACAATGCATGCATGATTTCGCTGTGAAACCATGAGCTCATTTCAAAGTCATAGAAATAATCAGTAAAGTGATTTTTTTTATTGTCTATTAAGAATCCAAACTCCTAAGAACAAAAAAATTTATATAGATAATCAGTATGGTTAAAATGTTTTGTTGTATGTAGAGTCCAAAAACATCAGAACAAGAAATTGTTCTTCTCTGAGATGACAAGTCTTGTGGAACATGTGTGAAGGAGAAGACAGAAGTATCAAAGCATAAACTATACAAGCAAATGAATATCAACACTTATTAGAAAATACACCATGAGAAGATTAATAGAAGAACCAATATATTTGCAGCAAGAAAGGTCAAGTTAAGATCAAATACAGCCCATATCACCTTGTATATTTCAGTGGACAACTATAGAACCAACGGACAAGTACCACAAACTGATGGCTTACCGGTGTGATAACCAAGCTGTACCTTGACCAAATGAGTCCGGTGCATGCAACAGCTGATCATCATGCAAAAGAGTAAGCATACCAGAATTATACAATAATGCACTTTAACTAATGTCCATATATTATCTGAAATGCAGGGATACAACTTAATCTGATTGGGTAGCTTAGCCTTACCAACTTGCTGAGGGTAAGATATCTTTTCAGGCGGCTTAGCAAAGTCGGCTATGTTGGCAATGCTGATACCCCATTTGAATGTTGGCGCCCAGAAATGAACTGCAATGAAGGTCAGCTTTGAAGTTAGAGGTTGTGGGGATAATTTGTTAAGTGCACCATGCATCACATTATTATTGACAAATGAATGCAAATAAGTGTGGGCATTTTTATTTATTATTGACAAATGAATGCAAATAAGTGTGGGCATTTTTATTGGATCATGCTTTGCATTTCTGCAGTACAAAGCAAAATTACATTTCCCATCTAGAGGACAGTGTGATAACAAATACTATCAGGAATGCAGATCATGCATAATTTGATATATTGAAATAAGCACAAGCTAAGAAGACATCACTGTGCAAGATGGTGATGGCCATTGCCAGTCTTTATACAGCTTGTCACTGTGCAAGATGGTGATGGCCATTGCCAGTCTCTATACAGCTTGTCATCGTGCAAGATGGTGATGGCCATGAACAGCAATGAGGGATGCTTTTGTTCACTGTTAACGAAGAAAAGTAGAGAAAGATTAAAGTCCAGAAAACAACTAACTGGTTTTGGGACCAGCAGGGTGGTTCCAAAAGGCCTGAAGCTTTGTAGCAGCCATTCAAACTAGCGCACTATTCCCTGCCCCTTTTGAGTGAGTTCACCCAGCTAATGCTTCTGTGGTCCCCCTACAAGCAAGAAAACCAAATGATGTTTGTGAGCCATTCATTCATCATTCAACAAAAAAGTAGAGATGACACCGAAGGGACCAATAAACGGAGTTACGGGCATAGAGAAAACATATCCAGAACATGACAGTACAACAGTTTTGCAGTCATACAAACTGGTAATAGGTATAGGGAGGTCAAATTCATCAATTTTAATGGCACCCTACAATGGGCGTGTTTGTTTGGCTTCTCCACAGCGCTGCTGCTGCAAAATTCTACTGTTTCTACAGTATTCTGTTTCTGCAGCAGGCGGCAGCAACAGCCAAATATCGAAATATCAGGATACAAGAACCCAGAACCATATCCCAATGTCATCATGTCAATCGCCATCAAATACCACCTACAAGAACCAACAAGTTTTTCACTTTTTTTACACCTTTTGACATTGCTTTACTTTTTCAACGCTTTACTTTTTCAGAGAAGCAAGTAGAAACTTCGTATGGAATATATGTTTCGAACAAGCACGGCCCACAGAGTAACACACTGAAAATTAGATTGATCATTCCATCAATCGAGAAGGAAACTAGTACGGATAGCCATCCTAGCTCAATTCAATCCTGCAAACCATCCAAGTACAGCAGTTCCCATGAACACTGACTACAAAATCACTGTTCTTCACCGTAGCGCCAGAGTCAAACTACCTGTCGCCTCTGACGATGGAGTACGAGCAGAACTGCCCGGGCGGGCAAGGGGTAATAACATGTTAATTTTACAAGCAAGTCAAGGCGCAAGCAACAAACGCCGGGCAAGAAAATGGCAGCAGCAGCAAATACTGCGGGTCCAGTGCTTTGCCCACGGCCAGGCCGCAATTCGGATCGGCACCCTGCATACCTACCGATCAGGTACCAGAAATGTTGGGGGGAAACAAGCTGCTACCGCAACAACCGGACCACAATTCCACCCCGGGCTGGGGGCGCTCGGAACCCCACCTCAGCCCGTTCATCCCAGCAGGAGCTAGGATTAGGGCTCGGTCGGCGGCGCTCAGAGGAACAATCGAACCCACAGACAGAAGACACAAACACCGGAACGATCGGCGCAGGCGGCGGCGCCCAACCCGATACAGAACATAACAGCGCATGGGGAGGGAGAGGAGAGGAGAGGATAGGGGAGGAAGGGTGGGCTGCTTTACACTTGCTTCGCCTCCGGCGACGGCGGAGGAGCCGAGTCAGCTAGGAGGGGGCCTCTGGCTCGGTCAGGGGCGGCGGCGCCCGTCTCCCTCGGGAATCGATCTACTACTCTGCTGGCGCTGGGGACGCGGTGGGGGTGGGAGGCAGTGGGGCCCACCTGTATAATATGCCGTGACCCCTCCTCCTTACGCATCAGCCGTTGGATGGGCTAAAGGACGGACGAGACGGATCCCGGCGGCCCAAGCGACGGACAGAGTTTGTTTGACTTTTGATGAATTGACCAACAGGACACGGTTGCCAGTTTCCTTCTGTCACACACTCTATTTGATTACGCCCTCTGTCCATGAGAGCGTGCAATTCTAGCCTGCTGCCTTTGTCCAAAAATAAAATAAAAAAAATTGTTTGTGTTTTCTGGATTTATTTACAGCAACTTCTTTAGTTTCAAAGATCTACTAGGTTCGTCCAAGGCGATTCTAGCCACCTACTGCTAATGAAATAATTAACCAAAAATAGACAAGAGCACCTGTTCTAAGTTCATATAGAGTACTGTAAATTTGTATTCAACTTCACAAAAGTAAGGAAAAGTGCGCTTATACTAGTCTAATCAGGGATGGCTAACGCAGGTGATTATACAAGGAGCTAGGTTACTGCTGGCTTAAGGCAGTAGCACCATTGTCTACGCATCCAAGTTTGTTTAGCACTGAGATAAGCCGCCGCATTACAATTCGTCACCGGCCCACTGACCACAGCGGATAAAGAGAGAATAAAAGTATCTCCAAGAACTTCTTCTACGCTCTATATCTAAATATTCAAGTGTTAAAATTTCTTTCTTCCATCTATCACTCCCCCTTTCATTCGTTCTTTTACTCCTCTTCTGTTCCAGGGGTGGAGGGAGGAATCATCCTCTATGCTAGATGACCTTTTCTTTTGCACATAATATTTTGTTATATAATTCAGTGAAAAAATATTGATTTGTCCTCCCTAATAATATGTCTTATAGCACTTGACCCCTCGTATCAGCAATTTCTGGCTCCAGCCCTGTCCGTCCCCTAGTCTCACCCTTCTTGCTTTGAGTTTGGAGCTGCAAAATCTTCATCGCCAGTGAACCACTCATGTCATGGATCGTTTGTCCAAGCAAGTTCATGCCACATCACGCGTGCGGGCATATAGCTCCTTGCCACCTTTTTAGACTCACAATATGTGCACATAACAACCACTTGCTTAAGTTGAATCAATCTCATGTCAATTTTCCATACAAATTCAATCTTTTATTGCACTAACAATTATTGTGGGCATGAGAACTTACTCCCTCCGTCCACAAAAGAATGCAATTTTCGCTTTTCGAGGAGTCAAACGGTATGAACTTTGACTAAATTTATATGAAAAAGTACATACACTCATGATATAAAATAAGCACCATTAGATTATTTATAGAATATATTTTCATAATAAATTTATTTAGAGGCATAAATAGTAATACTATTTAATATAAACTTGGTCAAACTTGAGCCGGATTGACCGACATTGATATCATACTTGCATTCTTTCGTGGAAGGAGGGATTATTTGATTCAATGTTGGGTCAAGCTCAATTAAATGCACAAAGAATTGATAGCTCATTATCATTGGCGTGACTCATGAGCACCTTCCAGTTGTAACACACGGATTTGTTAGTAATTGTTAGCATATTAAAAGTTGTAGAGTTGTAGTCTCTTTATTTTTCATCTCTTTGTATTCCATTGTACTCTCTATATAAATCCACATGAGATTAATGGAAAGTGAGTTGAGTTATTCCTCTAATTATTCTTCAATTATTGTGAAGCCCGCCACTATCTGCACAATTCTCTCTCACAACTGGGCGGTCCATCAGTTAGATGTCAAGAATGCTTTTCTTCACGACACTTTGGAAGAAACAGTTTATTGTGCACAACCGTTTGAGTTCATTGATTCTTCAAAGCCTGACCATGTGTGCCGCCTTAATAAGTCACTCTATGGTTTAAAACAGGCGCCCCGAGCTTGGTACGGCAGGTTTGCTTCCTTTATTCGCTCTATTGGATTTTTGGAAGCAAAGTCGGATACCTCTCTGTTTTATTCTTCGGCGTGGTTCCGACATGGCATACTTGCTTCTTTATATTGACTGTCACTTATCTTCTCAACCGTCGTCCAACCAAAACACTAAATTTACTTTGGTCTATACGGTGCTCTTCCTTCCTATCATCATCTTCATGTTTTTGGTTGCAAATGTTACCCTAATCTATCTGCCACTGATTACCAGGCTCTCACTAGTGCATTACAATACCTCACTTTTACTCGCCCCGATATCTCCTATGCCGTGCAACATATTTGTCTCTATATGCATGATCCTCGTGAGCCACATCTTGCCTTGATTAAGCGTGTTCTCCGCTACATCAAGGGCACCTTGGACTATGGTTTGCAGTTACTTCGCGCCTCCACTTGTGACCTTGTGGCATATTCAGATTCTGACTGGGCAGGTTGTCCGGATACTTGTTGTTTCACCTTGGGTTATGCTGTCTTTTTGGGCGATAATTTGGTTTCCTGGTCTTCAAAGCGCCAGCACACCGTGTCTCACTCCAGTGCCGAGGCCGAGTATAGAGCTGTCGCTAATGCCGTGGCAGAAATCTCATGGCTTCGACAATTACTTTAGGAGCTTCATTTCTGTCCCCGACGTTCCTCTGTGGTTTTTTGTGATAATGTTAGTGCAGTTTATCTCCCAATCAATCCGGTGCAACATCAGCGCACCAAACATGTTGAGATCGATCTTCATTTTGTAAGGGACAAAGTTGCCACAGGGGAAATTCGAGTTCTTCATGTGCCCTCTACATCTCAATATGCGGATGTGTTCACCAAGGGTCTTCCTACCTCCATATTTACAAAATTTCGCTCCAATTTGAATGTCTCCACTCCTGATTAGTGTCAACGTTCCAACTGCAGGGGGTGTTAGCATATTAAGAGTTGTAGAGTTGTAGTCTCTTTATTTTCCATCTCTTTGTATTCCCTTGTACTCTCTATATAAACCCATGTGAGAATAATGGAAAGTGAGTTCAGTTAGTCCTCCAATTATTCTCCAATAGTAATACTAAAGAACAAAAACTTATTTCTTCGGTTACCTATCTTCTACCCCTTGGTCTACCATTTCTCCCTCCCACCTTCTCGCATTGAGTTTGGAGCTGCAAAGCCTTCGTTAGTGCCACACCACTCATATCATAGCCTGGTCGCTCAAGCCCATTCGTACCGCATCACACGTGCAGGCATATGGTTCATCTTACATCTTTTTTAAACTCACAACAGATACACACAACTAGCCACCTATTTAAGTTAAGTCAAGCTCATATTCATTTTCCATATGAAATTAATCTTTTATTGCACTAGTATTTTATTATGAGTCCTGACATTTTGTTTGAAGGTTGGGCCAAATCCAGTTCAATCTAACAAAAATAGTTATTGCAGTAGGAGAGTACATATTTAGCTTAATTTGATTAGCTTTTTTATGGGTGAAAACTGTATTTATGGGTTTAAGTCTTAGAGTTTATATAATTGTTTGTGTTTTCCTGGATTTATTGTAGTAAAAAAATGATGATATCAGAGATTATAGGAAGGAGATGTGTGTATCTACAACGAAATGTTTATGATAAGTTTTCTTTAATTTATCGGTTTCGTGGAAGGTGGTTGTAGCAGCCACCTGCTGCAAAAGAAATAGTTAACCCAAAATATCAGAACACCTATTCTGAGTATCAAAATCGTGTTCATATGGGCCTGCGTGAGTCTATAATGTGATAATTAAATGATCAACCGGCAGAAGTGCACTTGTGTTTACTTTATTCAAGAGTGGTTAATGAAGGCGATTATATAAGGATCCTGGTTACTACTGGTTAAGGCAGAAGCGCCATTGTCGAATCCAAGTTTGTTTAGCACAGAGATAAGCCGCCGCATTAGAATGGTTCGCAGATAATGAGAAATAGTAAGAGTATCGCACAAAACTTCTACCTAATCTATAGATGTGTTTAGCAGCAAGAAACGTTTTAGACTCTTAATAGAAATGTTTCAGAGAAAAACACTTAGAACCTATTCTCATTTTTGTACAATCCAGATAAACAACCAAATATGGTTTCTTCTTATTCTGATTCTAGTTTTAAGAATCTAACCAGCTAGCCAAATGGTTATATAAAAGGACTTGATTCATCGTACAAACATTTTTTTGAAGGAAATCGGGATTCAAAATTACTACATAATTTGATTTTTTTTTGAAGGAAATCGGGATTCGAAATTACTACGTACTTCCTCCATCCCTAAATAATTGTCGCTTTTTGTTTCCGTGTCGTAAGTTTGACTTGATTTGTAGAAAATCTGTACAACATTTGTATCTCAAAATAAATTTATTATGAAAATAAATTCAACGTTTATCTAATGATATTAATTTTATACCATATATATATATATATATATATATATATATATATATATATATATATTCAAAGTTGTTTCTCGGAAAGTAAAAATAACATGGAGGGTGTAATTTGGAGCCTGCCAAACATACCTTGTATGTATATCTATACATTTTCTAATATTAAAGAGTGAAAAATTCTTTCCCTTCAGTACATCATCTTCACTTCGGACCTCTCTTCTTTTGTCACTCTCACCCATCTTCTTCCTTTCCTGGGTCCGATCGTTTGGCTGCAAAACTGATCTGGCTGGCTAAACCTGAGCTCATGCGCATTGTGACACGCCTTGGGCTACACAAGCATGTGTCTTGTTTTTACCTTTCTCAATATCGTTACGAACTGAGCTGATTGGGTTCTTTACAGTGGAACCACCCACCTAAATTTAAGTCCTCGACTTGACATGTGCTCGTATTTTCCTGGTTTGATTCTAGGATTTAACAACGTTATTCTTTCAGTGGTAGGCGACGTGCTCCTCGACGGCAAGGCGCCTGCGGTGACTTCGCCGATCTCAAGATTTGTCGGTCCAACTCAATTCTTTGGAGGTGCTCATAGGGGTAGGGTGAGCGTACGGTATGTGAGCATCTACGTCTATAACTGGGTCTCACAAAAAAAAATATATATAATAGGATGCACAACAGCTCCATATTTAAACTAACGCAATAGAGTATGTACCGGCTGTGCTTACTTCACAATGTAATTAATTGTACTTGCTTATATTTCAATCAGAAGTGGTGGAATTATGTGTGTAATAAACAGACAACCGATTATATAAGGAGCCAGATCGATTACTATTGTACTGGTTAAGGCAGTAGCGCCATCGTCTACGTATCCAAGTTTGTTTAACACAGAGGTAAACTGCAGGCCCACGAACCACAGCCAACAAAGAAAATAGCAAGAGCATCTCTAAAAGCTCCTCCTTAAATAATATTTGATAAATCGATAATTATATTAAGTCAGTAAAATATAAATTTAATTAAGCTCTATTTTCATGTTTATTCAATAGTTTCTAATATGAGCTTCTTAAAACTCGAAAACTGGATGGGAGGGGGAAACCACACACAAAAACCATACGGCAAGCCTAGCGCCCGGACATCCTGTTGGATTTATTATGGGCTAGGCCCATTTATATATTCAATAAATCAATAACTCTATGGCTTGTAATTGTGGGTATTATTATTTGTACCGGATTGGAAGTTAAAAGGACGTTGACTCAACTTAAATGATTGGAATTAATCCGTTTAATTTGAGAGGTTGAGAAACGGACAAAGGCGTGCCACACCCGCCGCCGCCGCCGGCGGGGCGTGGCGAGGCGAGGCGGGCGGGCGTGGTGTGGTGTGTTAATTTTTAGCACCCACTAACTCGACCTGACGATTGATCTCCCTGAGTCTCTCGGTCTTCCCGGCACATGCTTCTGTAGCCTCTTCGTCTTCCCGGCGAGTCTTCCAACTCCAGTTAAAATAGAGAACATACGTATTCCGAAAAGAAGTTCAGTTGCTCGATGGCTTTCCTCATTTCGTAACTCTGCGCGCACGGAGAAGCAAGAGGGCAGGTGCCTCCGAAGCCCTTGTCGTTCGGGACCTTGCTCGGGGGATCGACAATTAGGTTTTTGGGGAGCGTCTACGCGACTGCCCGAGAGTCTCCGTCTCCATACGTCGTCTTCTTCCCGATCGCCGGCGTCGCCTTCCTCGAGGAAACATTTTCTTCTCCTACGACATGTCGAGTGCTGGAACTTCTGAATTGCGGGCGGGAGGGTATGATCGTTTCATCTTCTCTCTGTTTTACTTTCTACATGTTTCAGCAGTTCTTCTGTGTTGTTCCATATGTTGCCATCAGTTTGTTTCTTGTCGATTTATAAGATATCCTATGTCTGTTTCTGCCAAATATATGCTCTGCGTATGTGTTTTATTTTTACAGTCATGTGGCTTCATATGTAGCCTTATGCTTGTTGCAAATATGAGATGTATATCATGCCAGTTTTTCTCTATTATGGTTCATGAATTATGTTCACATGTTTTTTATCTTCATATGTTTCATATGATATATGATCTAGCCTGTATTTTCACCGATGAAATAATTGATATCATGATGTCAATGATTAATATTTCTTTATATGTCATCATCATGCTGTTAATTTATGAAATTAAAATGACATGGAAATTGCCTATTATTCTAACAATCCAAAAACCTAATTTTAGGCATTTTTCTGTCAGAGGTTTTGCTGCTGTGTTAAAGCCTGATCCTTTTGATGGTAAAAACTTCTTGATCTGGAAAGCTAAGATGGAATTGTGGCTCACTGCAATGTCATGTTATCATATCTCTGAGGGCAAACCTGCTAACTTGCCTCCTGAGGATGAGGCTAAGTTTAAGGCTGATGACAACCTCTTTCGAGGTGCAGTGATTAGCGCACTTGATCCAAAATTCCAGAAAAGCTATATCATCCTTCCTACAGGAAAAGAGCTGTGGGATGCACTTGTGGGAAAGTTTGGAGTTACCGATGCTGGTAGCGAGCTGTACCTCATGGAGCAGCTGTATGACTACAAGATGGTTGAGAACCGATCTGTAGTGAAACAGGCTCATGAGATTCAGGCACTAGCTAAGGAACTTGAGCTCTTTCCATGTGTCTTACCTGACAAGTTTGTGGCTGGCGGTATAATCGCCAAGTTACCATCTTCTTGGAAGGACTTTGCTACCTCACTCAAACATAAGAGACAGGAGTTCAATGTTGAAGAGCTCATTGGTACTCTTGATGTTGAGGAGAGAGCGAGAGCAAAAGACAATGGAAAGAGTGTTGAGACCTCTACTGCTAATGTGGTACAGAAGAGAAACTCTAGATTCCGCAAGTATAAAAAGAAGAAAAACCAGAACAAGCAAGAGAACACAACTAAGCCTGTTCAAACATCACAGTTTAAAAAGAAGGACAACAACAAGAGAGATGGAGGCTGCTTTGTTTGTGGCAGTGAACAGCACTGGGCAAGTGAGTGTCCTGAGCGCAAGTTCAAGCAGGAAAAGAAATCAGCAAATGTTGTCACTACTGATACTGGAGAAGGAGCAACTGGGTATGGTAATTCTTTACCATTTGTTCTTTCAGTATGTAATTCACCTGAGTGGTGGATGGATAATGGTGCAAATATTCATGTGTGTGCTGATGTTTCTCTATTTTCTTCCTACTAGGTCGAGAGGTCTGGCGCCTTGTTGATGGGAAATGGGTCGCGTGCTCATGTTCTTGGTGTTGGTACGGTCATTCGGAAGTTTACTTTGGGAAAGACGGTGCCATTGAAGAGCGTGCAGCATGTGCCCTCCATCAAGAAGAATCTTGTTAGTGCGTCTATGCTATGTCGAGATGGCTACAAAATTGTTCTAGAGTCAAATAAATGTGTTGTGTCTAAACATGGTTCCTTTGTTGGTAAAGGATATGATTGCGGAGGCTTGTTCCGCTTATCACTGCATGATGTGTGTAATAAAATGGTGAATTGTGTTAATATTTTTGATGAGTCGGATTTATGGCATTCACGTTTCTGTCATGCAAGTTTTGGCTGTCTTATGCGGTTAGCAAATCTAAATTTAATTCCTAAATTCAATTTGGTCAAAAAGTCTAAGTGCCATGTATGTGTTGAATCAAAACAACCCCGCAAGCCTCACAAGGCTGCTGAGGCGAGGAATTTAGCACCTCTAGAACTTGTTCATTCTGATTTGTGCGAAATGAATGGAATTTTGACTAAAGGCAGTAAAAGATACTTCCTCACGTTTATAGATGATTCCACCAGGTTTTGCTATGTGTATCTCTTAAAAACAAAAGATGAAGCGTTTAATTATTTTAAGACCTATAAAGCTGAAGTTGAGAACCAACTTGAGAGGAAAATAAAGCGGTTAAGGTCTGATCGAGGTGGAGAATATTTCTCTAATGTCTTCGATGAGTTTTGTGTGGAACATGGTATTGTTCATGAGAGGACACCACCATTCTCACCACAATCCAATGGGATTACTGAAAGGAAAAACTGCACTCTAACAGAATTAGTGAATGCCATGTTGAGTACAGCGGGATTATCCAAGGAATGGTGGGGTGAGGCGATTTTGACAGCATGTCATGTCCTGAACAGAGTTCCAATAAAGAATAAAGAGATCACACCATTTGAGGAATGGGAAAAGAGAAGATTAAATCTCTCATATTTGCGCACTTGGGGTTGCTTGGCTAAAGTAAATGTGCCAATCAACAAAAAACGTAAACTTGGGCCTAAGACTGTTGATTGTATTTTCCTTGGTTATGCATTTCACAGCATTGGTTATAGGTTCTTAATTATAAAATCTGAAGTTCCTGATATGTATATTGATACAATCATGGAATCTAGAGACGCCACATTCTTTGAGAATGAATTTCCAATGAAGAATACACCTAGTGAAATAAGTCATGAGACTATAATTCCCCATGAACACGAACTGTGTATTCCAATAGATCATGCTGAAGAATCTCATGTACACATCCCTAAGGAGGATGACACTGTAGTCACTCAAAAGAGCAAGAGACAGAGGGTTGCAAAATCCTTTGGTGATGACTATTTAGTGTACCTTGTGGAAGACATACCAACCACCATTAGAGATGCATATTCTTCTCCTGATGCTGACTTGTGGAAGGAAGCAGTAAGGAGTGAGATGGATTCTATTATGTCTAATGGAACTTGGGAGGTCGTTGACCATCCTTATGGGTGTCAACCTATAGGTTGCAAATGGATTTTCAAGAAAAAGCTTAGGCCTGATGGTACAATTGAGAGGTACAAGGCAAGGCTTGTGGCCAAAGGATATACTCAAAAAGAGGGTGAAGATTTCTTTGACACCTATTCACCGGTTACTCGATTGACTATAATTCGCACCTTAATTGTCGTGGCCGCCTCTTATGGTCTTATCATTCATCAGATGGATGTTAAGACAACTTTCCTGAATGGAGAGTTAGAAGAGGAGATCTATATGGATCAGCTAGAAGGGTTCATTGTGGATGGTCAAGAGAACAAGGTGTGTAGGTTGTTAAAATCATTATATGGCCTAAAACAAGCACCTAAGCAATGGCATGAAAGGTTTGATAATACTTTAACATCTAACGGTTTCTCTGTGAATGAAGCTGACACGTGTGTGTATTATCGATATGGTGGGGGTGAAGCTGTTATGCTGTGCCTATATGTTGATGACATCCTGATCTTTGGATCAAATCTCAATGTGATTAAGGAAGTAAAGAAACTTCTGTCGAGCAATTTTGAAATGAAAGATTTGGGAGAAGCTAATGTTATTTTAAACATCAAGCTTATTAGAGAAGGTGTTGGTGGGGTAACTCTGTTACAGTCTCACTATGTGGAAAAGGTATTAAGTCACTTTGGTTTTAGTGACTGTGATCCTGCTCCCATGCCTTATGATCCTAGCGTGCTATTGGGGAAAAATCGAAGAATAGCAAGGGATCAACTGGCATACTCCCAGATCATTGGCTCACTCATGTACCTTGCGAGTGCGACAAGGCCTAACATCTCATATGCTGTGAGCAAGCTGAGCCGGTTTGTGTCAAACCCGGGAGATGATCACTGGCATGCTCTTGAGAGAGTATTGCGTTATCTGAAAGGTACTATGACTTATGGTATTCATTATACTGGACATCCAAAAGTGCTGGAAGGCTATTGTGATGCCAACTGGATTTCTGATGCTAATGAGCTGTATGCCACGAGCGGATATGTGTTTCTGCTTGCAGGTGGCGCTGTTTCCTAGAAGTCTTGTAAGCAGACTATCTTAACAAAGTCTACAATGGAAGCAGAACTCACTGCATTGGACACTGCTGGAGCTGAGGCTGAGTGGCTTCGTGATTTCCTGTTGGATTTATCGGTAGTTGAAAAACCAACACCGGCTATCTCAATGAACTGTGACAACCAGACTGTGATTACAAAGGTCAACAGTTCCAGGAATAACATGAAGTCCACAAGGCATGTTAAAAGAAGATTAAAGACTGTCAGAAAGTTGAAAACCTCCGGAGTTATAACGTTGGACTATGTTCACACGTCGAATAATCTGGCAGATCAATTCACTAAGGGACTATCATGAAATGTGATAGAAAGTGCATCGAGAGAGATGGGTATGAGACCCACATGAATGTCTACTGTAGTGGTAACCTGCTCTATGTGATCGGAGATCCCGTGAAGTAGAGTGGTGAAACAAGCTATAAGTAGATTGAGATGAAAGTTCCCTATGAACCTATCTCTGATGCATATCTTTCTTTCTGTAAGGCAGGATGGTGTTTACCTTAATGTATTTTGAGAGTCTTATAAAGATGAGATGTTGTCCTACAGAACATCTTTTGAGAAGTACACCTATATGAGTCAGACTGCTGGTCACAGTCTATGGGACTGGGTTATCCCTAAACACTCATGAAAGGCATAGAAGTGTGACTTATATGCTTCAAACAGCGGGGGATGCTTGTTACAACCTAGTACCAGCAAAGGACTTGAGTGAATCTCACCTCACACAAAACTGTCAATTCAAGGCATAGTCCATTGTTCAGTTGTGACTGAGTGAAACTCTTGTTCTAGGTGGATGTTCAACTTAACAGTCTCCATCAAAACACTGGTATATCAAAGAATTGTGATTCTGGAACTATACAGTTACAAACCCTAGAGTTTGGTGGGGATTGTTGGATTTATTATGGGCTAGGCCCATTTATATATTCAATAAATCAATAACTCTATGGCTTGTAATTATGGGTATTATTATTTGTACCGGATTGGAAGTTAAAAGGACGTTGACTCAACTTAAATGATTGGAATTAATCCATTTAATTTGAGAGGTTGAGAAACGGACAAAGGCGTGCCACACACACGCGCGCGCGCCGCCGCCGCCACCGGCCGGGCCGGGCTCGGGCTTGGGCTCGGGGCAGGGCATGGCATGGCGTGGCGTGGCGAGGCGAGGCGGGTGGGCGGGCGGGCGTGGTGTGGTGTGGTGTGTTAATTTTTAGCACCCACTAACTCGACCTGACGCTTGATCTCCCTGAGTCTCTCGGTCTTCCCGGCGCATGCTTCTGTAGCCTCTTCGTCTTCCTGGTGAGTCTTCCAACTCCAGTTAAAATAGAGAACATACGTATTCCGGAAAGAAGTTTAGTTGCTCGATGGCTTTCCTCATCCTATAACTCTGCGCGCACGGAGAAGCGAGAGGGCAGGTGCCTCCGAAGCCCTTGTCGTTTGGGACCTTGCTCGGGGGATCGGCAATTAGGTTTTTGGGGAGCATCTACGCGACTGCCCGAGAGTCTCTGTCTCCGTACGTCGTCTTCTTCCCGATCGTCGGCGTCGCCTTCCTCGAGGAAACATTTTCTTCTCCTACGACATGTCGAGTGCTGGAACTTCTGAATTGCGGGCGGGAGGGTATGATCATTTCATCTTCTCTCTGTTTTACTTTCTACATGTTTTAGCAGTTCTTCTATGTTGTTCCATATGTTGCCATCAGTTTGTTTCTTGTCGATTTATAAGATATCCTATGTCTGTTTCTGCCAAATATATGCTCTGCGTATGTGTTTTATTTTTACAGTCATGTGGCTTCATATGTAGCCTTATGCTTGTTGCAAATATGAGATGTATATCATGCTAGTTTTTCTCTGTTATGGTTGATGAATCATGTTCACATGTTTTTGATCTTCATATGTTTCACATGATATATGATCTAGCCTATATTTTCACCGATGAAATAATCGATATCATGATGTCAATGATTAATATTTCTTTATATGTCTTCATCATGCTGTTAATTTATGGAATTAAAATGATATGGAAATTGCCTATTATTCTAACACATCCGGCCCTAGGCCTACGTTCAGATGTGGCTCCCGTTCGACGCACCCGCCACGCTCTCCTCACGTAAATCAAAACATAATTGCGTCCGCTGCGCCACGCAATAGGAGAGCGTGCTCGCCGCGCCCACGTCACCACACCCTTGCTCCCAACCGCGACATACGCAGCCCCCTCCGCCCAGCGCCCATCCCTCTTCGGAGGCATCGTCCATCCGTATGGAGCTCCCTCGCTTGCGCCCGACGCATGCAGCTCCCTCATCCCACGCCCATTGCGCCCATCGCCCATCCCTCGTTCGTATGGATGCCCTGCCGGCTCCGAGAGAGACGATGCAGCAGAAGGTGGGAGGAGGAGAGATGCAACACCCGATCTACTTTTGAAACATCCAAATACAACGGTTGCAACATACGGCTAAAGGCAATTGAAACACTTGAAACATGCTTCTGAAACACTTGAAAAACACACTTGAAACACACTTGAAAACCATCGCAACCATACACAACATCCGAATAAAAACATGCAACATATGTGTGAAACATATGCGACATCCAGATAAACACAATTGCAACATGCTTTCGGAAAACACAGATGAAACATACCTCTGGAAACATCTGAAACACTTGAAACATACTGTTGCAACATATGCAACATGTGTAACATCCCCTGGTCTACTTTTGCAACATCCATATGAAATAATTGAAACATACAATTATAACATAGGGGGGAGAGAGAGCCTGGTGTGGGGAGTGCCATGGCCACTGGATCTGCAGGCATTAGGGGCTCTTGGTAGGGGAGGACGCCGGTGTGGGGGGTGGGGCACCGTCGGGGTGGGGGAGGAGGATGCCGGGGTGGGGGAAGGAGCCACTGGGGGTTGGGAAACATAAGGGAGGGGAAGGCTGTGTTGGTCGATTCCGTTTGCCGGGGGTCGACGGCGGCGGCCGGCGGTGGCTGCTTCGGAGCCTGGCCATCGCCGGTGGTGGTGACGAGGACCACTGCGACAGTCGACGGCGATGGTGAAAGGTGCTTGTAACACCCTCGGTGTTACGCCGTAATCAAAATATTAAACCATGTCATGAGCATCATGTTTATGTATTATTGCATGTGGTAAATGAGAAATTAAATTTTATTGCACTAATTCTCAAATTGAGCTCTAATTTATTCTTTGTCCAAGTTGTCCTTCCAGCACGTCATCTCTCTCCACGTGAGAGCTCCTTAGCCACAAAGTCAAATGATAAATTATTGTCATTCACTAATTATTAGCATACCACTTGGCAAGATTTTTATCTCCATCAATCTTGCGACGCGCCACTGTCATCTCTCGTTGTTCTAATTATCCGACCTTTACTTCGCTTGCTAATCACCTTGAAAAATCATCAGTGCACGACGCGCTACCACTGCCATAGTGTGTCGCACACGCTACGCATTAATCTCACTCACAAGTTCGACCGGTGAGCATGCCGCTCGCTCACTGCTTTGCAAACACGGTGCACGCATCCAACATGTCAAAACGGTACCAGTGCAGATTTTTCCTCATGGCAGACTGAAAGCAGCGCATATTTTCCAACCGCAGCACTGTAGCTCCGCAGAAAACACTGTTCATGCGTGGAAATCCATGTTCACGCGCAGAAGTTACTGTTCACCCGTGGAAAATCACCTTAGCCTGTGGAAAATGCTGTTTATCCATGCAGCGCGTCGTTCCGCGGCGCTTTATTATCTTTAAGCAAGCTAGTTTAGCCACTAACCTTATGATGCGTCGCTGTCGCGTCTTTGCTTCTCCATTCCTGCGTCTCCTGTCTTTAAAAGGATACGCCGAGCTATTTCGCTCCGCTGCTCACTTGCTTCTCTCGAATCAAGTTTCTCTGTTCTTACCCGTGAAAGCTGCGTCTATCGATTTCTCCTGAGCTGCAATAATCAACTGAGGTAGCTAGTCTATAATTGATCTTTTCATTCTCTAATGTTTCCTTGACCTGTGGTCTCCTTCCCCATTAATTCCTTGACCTGCATAAATGAACCAGCACCCCACCGCCAAGCACGTTCAGCCCCAAAGCCCACTCCAGTCCTGACGTGCTTGTAAGTCCAAGACCACTCAAAGTTCAATCCTTGAATTAATTCTCTCATGACCAAAGACCACACCACCGCACACGGCACGGAGCCAGAGGACAACCCTGCCAACACGTTTCGTGCTTCCAGACTACTTAGCTTGTCATGACCACCCACAACCAGTGCTATATATGGTTCTGCTCCGCTCCACGCAGGGCAAGCAATTGCTAAGCTCCCTGGTGTCTCTCATCTTGCATTTGTCTCCGCACATCGATCACCGTAGGCGGCACTTCATTCAATTTCGAGGTAGCTAGCCTGCAAGAATTCCTTCATTCTTCTTCTTTATTATTTTCTTGACTCGCGGTCTCATCTAGTAATTCTAGACCCACAGTCATGTGCAAGTCAACAAGTTCAATTGCGTGATTAGCCTCCTCCAATAATATCATTTTCTTCATCTCTAGAGCTCATTTGAATTTATTTATTGATTGTGAAATAAATTTTGTTAGATTCCTAAATTCATGATCTATCTGTTAGTGTAATTAGTTCGTATAGTTCAGTGATACCTTTAGGATTACTTTATTATTTGAAATGCTCGTTATGGTTATTTAGAGAATAAATTTTTATGATGCATGGTAGCTAGTGCACCTTGTTTTATTATATATATAGTAAATTGATATTAACAATAAGGATGCCTTTAGTTGCTAAGATAATACATGAAATGTTTCATACTTGTTTAGTGGAAATAATAGGTAACTTTGCGTATTAGTCATTAGAGTTAGCTTAGAAGCTTGGTAGATGTATTCTTATTTTAAGAGTTGCGGTTGCCTATATATTAATTATTGCATCGTCATCACTGCATGCATATAGAGGACGAGCCACTGGAGATCGTGACCTTCGGCGAGCAGGAGTACGATGAAGTCGTCGAAGAGTACGAGGAGATCCTCGTGCAGGAGGACGTTCCGGAGCCGCACGTCACTGACTTTGCTGACACCGCGCCTGCCCAAGGCAAGCCCCAGTGCATAACCCCTATTTTTAAATGATCTGAATATATTTATATGATATGCATTTACATTACAGGCATTTTATGGAAGCTACATGCATAAATACATCCACCATGAGTCCTACTAGTATAGGTCGAGTAGCTGCTATGCTCAGGATATCGGTAGCGTGAGTAACCTGTCGTTACTCGCAAATAGGTGTTTAAACTGTGATATCATGATGAAATAATGGAAAGGAAAATGGTGACCGGACAGGGATGTGGATTTGGTACTGGTGGGTGTGAGGGGTTGTGTCCTGCGGCCAACAGGGCATAGCCCGGTTACACTTTTTCCCTGTCTGTGTCGATTAAGGACCGGTCGTTGCATATGACTCTAGGCAAGTCACAGATTATTGTCCTGAGCACATACTTGGGTATGGGCGCAGGGAAGGCTTGCTGCTCTCTTGTCGTGGATCCAGCTCTTTCCGGACCGACTGATGGGAAGAGGAGGTGGTGGAGGTCCTTGCACCGCACTGAGTCCGGGACTCAGGATGTGGGGGCTTGGAGTCCAAGTTTGGACGGGGACCTGGACACCCGGGATAGGAGAGTGGTGGGTTAGTCCTGCTTGTGCCTGGGGTACAAGCGGGGCATGTGTCTTCGGGGCACCCAGCTGGGCACATTGATTCGCGAATCGCCGGGTTATCCGGTACGGCTTGTCTGCGGTTTAGCACCATAGTAAGAACTGAAAGTTGAAAGGAGAAGAAATGGAACTGATTGCTCAACTCTTGCTTGAAAGTAGAACAGGCTTATATAGATTGACTAGATGAAAATTTAATACGGCTGATGATAATAATGTATCAAGAAGGACTCACTATTAGTATTGCTTTTTGCTAAAAGAGAACCAGCAAACCATAAAGCCTAGCATATTCCTTGGAGTCGGGAAAGTATTCCCACTATCGGATAAGTCTTGCGAGTACATTGTGTACTCAGGGTTTATTTACCCCTGTTGCAAGTGACGCTTGAAGAGTTCCTTGTGTGGAGGATCCATCTGGTGGGCTCAGACGGAATCCTCGTTATCTTATCGCTAGATGTTATCTTTTAATATTCCGTTGTTTATTATTTCGCACTCTGTATTTGGTATTGTAATAATGTACTTTTCAAGAAACTCTAATGTATGAGATAGACTTGTGTTGTAACTCGTTTTCATTATTGGATCCTTGAGAAAAATGTGGATCTTTCGGGTTCTCCCTTAGGGTGTGCCCGACGGACACCGCTCGCTGTAGTTACTTTCGGGGTGCTTAGTGTCTGATGGAAGACGAGCGCCTTCGTAAGTACGCTATTTCGGGTGGTTCTGCCATAGTTGGTACCAGAGCCAATAATGGTCATGAGTTCCTCACTCTTTTACAAAACTAAAAGTGGACCAACAAAAGTTTTGCGAAAAGTAGGATGCGATTAAGTTAAGTATAAGCCCTAGCTATATGGTATATCTAGGATAGCGGCACTGGTTTTATCTAATCAGTTTCTGCAGGTACACTGACTTACATGACGTAAGAAATCGCTTAGTATACGGAAAGTGAGTGTGCAATGTGTCGAAAATTTTACGAACGCCGCTATATTCTGGCTTGAGTGAACGTATAGGTCGAAGCATGCATCATATAATAGCATCTTACTTGAACTAGGAATCCCCCTTCACGTATAATGAAAGTAGTAAATTGGTAGGACTAACTTAATGAATGCCTTAAAAAAATGTGCTGTCATTTCTTTAATCCCTGGATCCTGATCGGGAAGGTGTTCTAATGGATGGTTCGTCTCTCTTATAGATGAATCTAAGGTCCGGACGTGGGAGCACCAGTTCGGGAGCGGCCAACGAGGGCCATGGTGACAGTGCTCAGGCCTTTGAGCGTGGCAACGAGGGAGCTCGGGAGGTTCCACCCTTGGTTCCTCAGCCTTTTCCGCCACCGCCTCTGCCGCTGTCCGCCGCGGAGGTCATGGTGGAGTTGTTGGCTGCTCGCCAGGAGTCAGCCGCTGCTCGTTAGGAGACAGCTCGTGCCATGGAGATTATGGCACAGGCCCTCGTGGGTCTCGCCCGTGGAGGCCCCAGAGGCAACGGTGGGAATGGGGGTGGTGCTCGTCGTCCTGAGGGACAGTCCTCTTACTAGGACTTCCTCAAAACCCACCCGCCCACGTTCACACCATCGGACGATCCGTTGGAGGCGGAGCACTGGCTTCGCACGCTGGAGCAGAAGTTTCGGCTACTCGGAGTGGCCAACGAGCAGAAGATGCACTTTGCGTCCTAGCTACTTTTGGGGTCCGCAGGTGCCTAGTGGGAGACTTTCCAGGCCGTGGAGCTGCCGGATCACCCGGCGACGTGGCAGGAGTTCTCCACCACCTTCCGTGAGTTCTTCATACCTGCTGGTGTCATCCACCAGAAGGTGACTGAGTTCATGGAGCTACGTCAGGGGAGCAGGACAGTAATGGAGTATGTGACCCAGTTTAACCACTTGGCTCAGTATGCTGGTAGTCAGGTGGACACAGATGACAAGAAGAGGGATCGCTTCTTTCGCGGTCTCACTCCTGCTCTTCAGGAGAAACTGTACCTGGGGAACTATCAGACCTTTGGGGCTCTAATGAACGCCGCCATTGCTCTTGAGGGTTTCCAGCGAGCATCTCAGGCGGATTGGAAGCAGAAGCGGGTGGCAGCTGGATCCTCCAACCATCCCCATACTCAGAAGGTGCAGATTATTAGGCGGGGGCCCTATCAACCATCCGGCGGGCCTCCGTACCGGTCACCCCAGCAGACATCACAGACTTCTGCTACTCAGTACAAGGCACCTCAGCAGCAGGTGCAGCCCTAGCAGACTCAGGGACAGTAGGTCCCACCTCGTCAGGGATTCGAGAACAAGCCTGGTGCTTGTTTCAAGTGTGGCAAGGATGGCCACTATGCCAGGGAGTGTCCTCAACAGCAGACAGCTCAGCCGTCTCAGCCGTCTGCAAATTCTAGGCTGATTAAGAGGACTTTCATCAAGAGGAAGGTGCCCAGCAGATCTGGTCAGGTGCACTTCACGGATGCTCAGTAAGCTGTGCAGCAGGAGACAGTTATGGCTGGTATGTTTACCATCGAATCCCATCCAGCTTTGGTGTTGTTTGATTCTGGTGCATCGCATTCCTTTATGAGCATAGGGTTTGTAGAGCGGCACAACTTATCACTATTGGCTATACCGTATGCCTATAAGATCCGTACTGCGGGTTCTTAGATGTTCATCAATACCCGCACGGATACAGTAAGTTTGGTATTAGCCACCCACACTTACCGTTTACAGTTCATGATAATGCCTGGGCAAGGCATTGATGCTATTCTTGGAATGAACTGGTTGCGGTTGTATGGGGTAGTATTGGATATGAAGAGAAGAAGTGTAGAGTTACGGCTTCCATTTTCTGAGGATAGGATGTCTCTCATCATACCCTCAGAACCGGTCTTACTTGTTGCTACCCATGGTGAAGCCGTTCCTGATCTTACCTCCATTCCAGTAGTATGTGAGTTTCCAGATGTTTTCCCTAAAGACCTTCCTGGATTGCCACCGGACCATGAGGTAGAATTCTCCATTGAGCTTGAGCCTGGTACTGCTCCTATCTCTAGGCATCCATACCGCATGGCTCCGAGAGAACTGGTAGAAATGAAGAAGCAACTAGAGGAGTTGATGGACAAGGGTTTCATCTGCCCAAGTTCTTCACCATGGGGTTGTCTAGTGATTTTTGTGAAGAAGAAGGATGGTACTCTGCGGATGTGTGTGGATTACCGCCCCCTCAATGCGGTAACAGTTAAGAACAAGTATCCTTTGCCCCACATAGATACTTTGTTTGATCAGTTAGCTGGTGCCAAGGTGTTCTCGAAGATAGATCTCCGATCGGGCTACCATCAGATCAAGATCAGGCCACAGGATATACCAAGGACAGCTTTCTCTACTAGGTATGGGTTGTATGAGTACCTAGTGATGTCTTTCGGTCTCACCAATGCCCTGACTTTCTTCATGTACCTGATGAACTCAGTCTTCATGCCGGAGTTGGATAAGTTTGTGGTAGTGTTCATTGATGACATTTTGATCTACTCCAAGAATGATGAAGAGCATACCTATCACCTCCGGATAGTCCTAACTCGACTCAGAGAGCACCAGCTATATGCTAAATTCAGCAAGTGCGAGTTTTGGTTAGATCGAGTGCAGTTTTTGGGACATGTGTTGACACCTGAGGGCGTTTCTATAGATTCCAACAAGGTGCAAGATGTGTTAGATTGGAAGTCTCCTAGGTCTGTGCACCAGATCCATCAGTTCCTTGGGCTAGCTAGATACTATCGATGTTTCATCCCCGATTTCTCCAAGATAGCCCAGCCCATGACTAAGCTGCTCCAGAAAGAAGCTAAGTTTGTTTAGGGTCCAGCTTGTGAAGAAGCTTTTCAGTCCCTGAAGACTTTTCTGACCACTGCTCCTGTATTGGCTCAACCTGATATTGAGAGGCCCTTTGATGTTTACTGTGATGCCTCGAAGATGGGGTTAGGGTGTGTGCTTATGCAAGAGGGGCGTGTGATAGCTTATGCTTCACGCCAACTGAAGAAGCACGAGGTGAACTACCCTACCCATGATTTAGAGCTAGCTGCTGTAGTTCACTCTCTGAAGATTTGGAGGCATTATTTGTTGGGCAACAAAGTGCATATCTTCACTGACCACAAGAGCCTTAAGTATATTTTTACTCAGTCTGAGTTAAACATGAGACAAAGGAGATGGTTAGAGTTGATCAAGGATTATAATTTGGAAGTCCACTATCATCCAGGAAAAGCCAATGTGGTAGCTGATGCCTTAAGTTGTAAGTCACATCAGGTTGAGGATATACCCTTGTCACTTCACCACACAGAGGTGCTAGCTCAGATTGCTTTGACCTCAGAGCTGCTGGAGCAAATTATTCGGGAACAAAAGGAAGACCTCGAAGAGATTCCTCACATCAAGAAGTTGCTAGCTGAAGGACGTGGACCTCATTTTAGCATTGATGAGCTGGGAGTCGTGAGATACAAGGATAGGCTGGTGGTTCCATCCAATGAAGAGCTGAAAAGAAAGATTTTAAAAGAAGCCCATCATTCCAAGCTGTCTATCCACCCTGGTAGCAACAAGATGTACCATGATCTACGCCAACTGTACTGGTGGTCTTACATGAAGCAAGATATCACCTAGTTCGTTGCGGAGTGTGACACTTGTGGTAGAGTCAAGGCAGATCATATGCGTACTCCTGGATATTTGCAGCCCTTGCCCATTCCTGTTTGGAAATGAGAGGATATTTCCCTGGATTTCATTGTGGGTTTACCCCGCACCTCCTCGGGCTTTGATTCTATTTGGGTCATTGTGGACCGTCTCACCAAGTCTGCCCACTTCCTTCCGGTGGACACTAGATATAATGCCAAGAAGTATGCGGAGTTATATTTTGATCGGATTGTGACCCTACATGGAGTTCCTCGCACCATCATCTCTGATAGAGGGTTAGTTTTTGTCTCTCGTTTCTGGGAGAAACTCCAGGAGTGTTTGGGTACTCGTCTTCTCAGAAGCTCGGCATACCATCCCCAGACTGATGGTCAAACTAAAAGGGTGAACCAGGTGCTCGAGGATATGCTGCGGGCTTGTACCATCTCTTTTCCTGAGAAGTGGGATTAGTGTTTGAAGCTAGCCGAATTTTCTTATAATAACAGCTATCATGAGAGTATCCGTATGGCACCATTTGAAGCTTTATATGGACAGAAGTGTAGGACGTCACTAAACTGGGTTGAGGTAGGAGACCATGGGTACTTCAGGCTGGATTTCATAAAGGAGGCTCGAGAGAAAGTAAATATAATTCGTGAACACTTGAAGTCAGCTCAGAGTCGACAGAAGGCTTACGCAGACAAACGAAGAAGACCTTTGGAATTTGCAGCGAGAGATTATGTGTATCTCAAGGTATCTCCTTTGAGAGGGGTACATCGGTTTGGTGTCCATGGCAAGTTAGCCCCTCGGTATGTGGGTCCATACAAGGTGTTGCAGCAGTGTGGTCCCGTTGCTTATCGTCTCCAACTCCCTGAAATTCTCTCGGCAGTTCACAATGTATTTCACGTCTCGCAACTGAAGAAATGCCTATGAGTTCCTGAAGAATCTATAGAAATAGAAGGACTTCCGCTCCAACCTGATCTGTCTTATGTGGAGCATCCTATAAAAAGTTTAGATGAGAAGGAGAGAGTGACCAGGAACAGGGTGATAAAGCTTTACAAGGTACAATGGCAAAATCATTCTAAGGCTGAAGCCACGTGGGAACAAGAGAGTTACCTATTGAAGCATTACCCCCATCTCCTCAATGGTTCTGATAGTTAGTTGCTACGTCGAAATGTATTTCCTACCTTGTTCTCACACTAGGCACATGAAATCTCGGGTCGAGATTTTGTTTTAGGGGGGTAGATTTGTAACACCCTCGGTGTTACGCCGTAATCAAAATATGAAACCATGTCATGAGCATCATGTTTATGTATTATTGCATGTGGTAAATGAGAAATTAAATTTTATTGCACTAATTCTCAAATTGAGCTCTAATTTATTCCTTGTCCAAGTTGTCCTTCCAGCATGTCATCTCTCTCCATGTGAGAGCTCCTTAGCCACAAAGTCAAATGATAAATTATTGTCATTCACTAATTATTAGCATACCACTTGGCAAGATTTTTATCTCCATGAATCTCGCGACGCGCCACTGTCATCTCTCGTTGTTCTAATTATCCCGCCTTTACTTCGCTTGCTAATCACCTTGAAAAATCATCAGTGCACGACGCGCTACCATTGCCATAGTGTGTCGCACACGCTACGCATTAATCTCACTCACAAGTTTGACCGGTGAGCATGCCGCTCGCTCACTGCTTTGCAAACACGGTGCACGCACCCAACATGTCAGAACGGTACCAGTGCAGATTTTTCCTCATGGCAGACTGAAAGCAGCGCAGATTTTCCAACCGCAGCACTGTAGCTCCGCAGAAAACACTGTTCATGCGTGGAAATCAATGTTCACGCGCAGAAGTTACTGTTTACCCATGGAAAATCACCGTAGCCTGTGGAAAATGCTGTTTATCCATGCAGCACGTCGTTCCCGCGGCGCTTTATTATCTTTAAGCAAGCTAGTTTAGCCACTAACCTTATGACGCGTCGCTGTCGCGTCTTTGCTTCTCCATTCCTGCGTCTCCTGTCTTTAAAAGGTTACGCCGAGCTATTTCGCTCCGCTGCTCACTTGCTTCTCTCGAATCAAGTTTCTCTGTTCTTACCCGTGAAAGCTGCGTCTATCGATTTCTCCTGAGCTGCAATAATCAGCTGAGGTAGCTAGTCTATAATTGATCTTTTCATTCTCTAATGTTTCCTTGACCTGTGCTCTCCTTCCCCATTAATTCCTTGACCTGCATAAATGAACCAGCACCCCACCGCCAAGCACGTTCAGCCCCAAAGCCCACTCCAGTCCTGACGTGCTCGTAAGTCCAAGACCACTCAAAGTTCAATCCTTGAATTAATTCTCTCATGACCAAAGACCACACCACCGCACACGGCACGGAGCCAGAGGACAACCCTGCCAACTCGTTTCGTGCTTCCAGACTACTTAGCTTGTCATGACCACCCACAACCAGTGCTATATATGGTTCTGCTCCGCTCCACGCAGGGCAAGCAATTGCTAAGCTCCCTGGTGTCTCTCATCTTGCATTTGCCTCCGCACATCGATCACCGTAGGCGGCACTTCATTCAATTTCGAGGTAGCTAGCCTGCAAGAATTCCTTCATTCTTCTTCTTTATTATTTTCTTGACTCGCGGTCTCATCTAGTAATTCTAGACCCACAGTCATGTGCAAGTCAACAAGTTCAATTGCGTGGTTAGCCTCCTCCAATAATATCATTTTCTTCATCTCTAGAGCTCATTTGAATTTATTTATTGATTGTGAAATAAATTTTGTTAGATTCCTAAATTCATGATCTATCTGTTAGTGTAATTAGTTCGTATAGTTCAGTGATACCTTTAGGATTACTTTATTATTTGAAATGCTCGTTATGGTTATTTAGAGAATAAATTTTTATGATGCATGGTAGCTAGTGCACCTTGTTTTATTATATATATAGTAAATTGATATTAACAATAAGGATGCCTTTAGTTGCTAAGATAATACATGAAATGTTTCATACTTGTTTAGTGGAAATAATAGGTAACTTTGCGTATTAGTCATTAGAGTTAGCTTAGTAGCTTGGTAGATGTATTCTTATTTTAAGAGTTGCGGTTGCCTATATATTAATTATTGCATCATCATCACTGCATGCATATAGAGGACGAGCCACTGGAGATCGTGACCTTCGGCGAGCAGGAGTACGATGAAGTCGTCGAAGAGTACGAGGAGATCCTCGTGCAGGAGGACGTTCCGGAGCCGCACGTCACTGACTTTGCTGACACCGCGCCTGCCGAAGGCAAGCCCCAGTGCATAACCCCTATTTTTAAATGATCTGAATATATTTATATGATATGCATTTACGTTACAGGCATTTTATGGAAGCTACATGCATAAATACATCCACCATGAGTCCTACTAGTATAGGTCGAGTAGCTGCTATGCTCAGGATATCGGTAGCGTGAGTAACCTGTCGTTACTCGCAAATAGGTGTTTAAACTGTGATATCATGATGAAATAATGGAAAGGAAAATGGTGACCGGACAGGGATGTGGATTTGGTACTGGTGGGTGTGAGGGGTTGTGTCCTGCGGCCAACAGGGCATAGCCCGGTTACACTTTTTCCCTGTCTGTGTCGATTAAGGACCGGTCGTTGCATATGACTCTAGGCAAGTCACAGATTATTGTCCTGAGCACATACTTGGGTATGGGCGCAGGGAAGGCTTGCTGCTCTCTTGTCGTGGATCCGGCTCTTTCCGGACCGACTGATGGGAAGAGGAGGTGGTGGAGGTCCTTGCACCGCACTGAGTCCGGGACTCAGGATGTGGGGGCTTGGAGTCCAAGTTTGGACGGGGACCTGGACACCCGGGATAGGAGAGTGGTGGGTTAGTCCTGCTTGTGCTTGGGGTACAAGCGGGGCATGTGTCTTCGGGGCACCCAGCTGGGCACATTGATTCGCGAATCACCAGGTTATCCGGTACGGCTTGTCTACGGTTTAGCACCGTAGTAAGAACTGAAAGTTGAAAGGAGAAGAAATGGAACTGATTGCTCAACTCTTGCTTGAAAGTAGAACATGCTTATATAGATTGACTAGATGAAAACTTAATACGGCTGATGATAATAATGTATCAATAAGGACTCACTATTAGTATTGTTTTTTGCTAAAAGAGAACCAGCAAACCATAAAGCCTAGCATATTCCTTGGAGTCGGGAAAGTATTCCCACTATCGGATAAGTCTTGCGAGTACATTGTGTACTCAGGGTTTATTTACCCCTGTTGCAAGTGACGCTTGAAGAGTTCCTTGTGTGGAGGATCCATCTGGTGGGCTCAGACGGAATCCTCATTATCTTATCGCTAGATGTTATCTTTTAATATTCCGCTGTTTATTATTTCGCACTCTGTATTTGGTATTGTAATAATGTACTTTTCAAGAAACTCTAATGTATGAGATAGACTTGTGTTGTAACTCGTTTTCATTATTGGATCCTTGAGAAAAATGTGGATCTTTTGGGTTCTCCCTTAGGGTGTGCCCGACGGACACCGCTCGCTGTAGTTACTTTCGGGGTGCTTAGTGTCTGATGGAAGATGAGCGCCTTCGTAAGTACGCTATTTCGGGTGGTTCTGCCACAGTGCTAATGGCTAGAGGGGGTGAATAGCCTATTAAAAATTTGTACAATAACACTTAAGCCAAGTGGTTAGAGAAATAAGTGGTGAAGCGAGTGTTGCGCTAGCCTACTAAAAATACAAGCCTCCTAACCACAATTCTAGTTGCTATGATCTCTAGGTCACACAAAGGCTAAGTCACTACTCTCTAAGTTAGTGAGCTCTCAAAGACTAACTAAAGTGCATCACTAACCAAACTAACAAGACACAAGCTAGCTCTCAAAACTAGTTACACTAAAGAGCTTAGCTACACTAGAATATAAATACAAGAGAGATAGTGAGGGTTATACCGCCGTGACAAGTGACAATCAATCAATCACAATGAATACCAATGAAATCCTCAAAAATAGGATGATACAATGATTTTTCACCGAGGTTCACTTGCTTCCCGGCAAGCTAGTCCCTGTTGTGGCGACTCACTCACTTGGAGGTTCACGCGCTAATAGGCATCACACGCCTAACCCACAATTGGGTGTGGCATAACTAACACAAGATGAGGATCCACAAACCACGAGCTATCCACTAAAGATGCCTTTCATGATCTCCCATGGTGAAGGCTTAAGAATCCCTCACAATCACCATGATCGGAGCCAGAGACAAGCACCTTCCTCTGCTCAACGATCCTCGCTGCACCAAGCCGTCTAGGTGGCGGCAACCACCAAGAGTAACAAGCAAATCCCACAGCAAAACACAATCACCAAGTGCCTCTAGATGCAATCACTCAAAGCAATGCACTTGGATGCTCTCCAATCTCACCAAATGATGAATAATAAAAAAATTGGACCTGCGAGGGTATGACCACCCCTAGGCATTGCATTAAGAAGAAGACCTTCTCACGCAGGCCTAGAAAACCCCTGAACCCCTACCCCACCCTTACACAATGGCACTGTCGCCCTGTGAGATTGGGCTAGTCCTTAGACCTGTGCTTTGGCGTGGGATAGACGAGGGGATTTTTTTAACCCCAACCTAAAATTCGCTCCCACGAGGTGTCGAACCTAGGACCTGAGGAGTGCCATCGGGATGCTCTAACCAGTTGGACTAGAGGCCCTTTGGCAATGATGAATCAATCAAGCAAGATGAGTGAGAGAGAAATGGTTTGGCTCACTAGGGTGTATTCTCAATAGAAATGAGCCTTTTCCCTGTGTGCTATTATGAAAGATGCTCCATTCCTATAGGCCACTAAAAAGTTCAAACGGATCCTAGTGCCATAACGCTAAACTCTTTTGTCCAGTTTTGCTCCTAACGGTGGGTAACGGCGTAGCCAAATTACTTAGACGACCTTAGGCTTGAGAGGCTCTATGAACTAGTTGCTTTGCTTCTATGGCATTCCTAGGCCAGCCCTAGGCCGAGCATTTTGGCACCAAAGGCTATGGTGTTGGCGCCAAAGGCAGGGTTGTTGGCGCCAACTGAGTGCCTAGGCTTCTCCTATATATTGGTCCTCAGCCCTATCTATTGCCACTCATCCTACTTGAGCTCTATCTCCTTCACCTCTCTCCTGCCACAGCCATGTCTCAAGCTTCTAGCAGCTATGGTGGTAGTGTAAAGCAGGTGCTTTGCCCCAACTGTCATGTGCTTGCCAATCGGTTCATCTCGATGACCAAGAAGAACAACAACCGTGCCTTTCACAAGTGCCCCTATTTTGCAGTTTGTGTTTCCTTCTCTGCTCATTTTTTCCTTCACCTATTTCTTTTATGTTGTTTGGTGACAATGTGTTGATGCTTTGGGTTTTAGATTGGAGGCTGTCAGTATTATCAGTTGGAGGATGAAATGGAGGACACTAAAGTGCAGACACCTGCAGCCCCTGCTCCACTACAGGTAGTGGCACAACCTGGTTGTTTCCCTACTACAGCTCCTCTAGCCATCATCTAGGAAGGTTCCCAGGCTATTGGAGTTGTAGGCAATGCACAAGTGGAGAATAGGATTGACAATGGGGTTCTACAACAGCTTAGGTGGATTGAAAAGATGGTCTATGTTTGCATATTTCTTGCTTTGTATGCTATTTTGAAGAAGTAGGTGCCCATGTGTGTGTGAGTAGTCATGGATGAATGGATGTATAGATGGATGGATGAATGAATGAATAAATATTGAATGATGAATGATATTGTTCATTTGTCCAGAATGCAACAACATATGACAACAATATAACAACAATTAGAGTACTGCAACAGTAAACCAACATTCATCACATAACTGGTGTTCATCACATAACAACAGTTACCTTACTGTTTTTCATCACAAAGGTTTCATGGCACCAACATTCATCACATAATAGCTAAGTTACTGGTTTTCATCTACAGCTAAGTACTGTCATGCCATCACAGAGCAAAAGAACATTCATCACAGAGCAAAAGAACAGTCATGCCATCACATAGCAGGTGTTTTTCTAGAATCACATCACTAAAAGGACATTGAGCTGGCACCTTTCACTATAGCTAGAGCTTCTTCTTGCTTCTAGTACTTGAAGCAGGGCTGGCTGGGCTGGCTACTGCAACTTGGAGCTTCTTTGGTGTAAGCTTCTTCTTGATCCCTATCTTCCTCCTTGGTGAAGCCTGGGGCAGCACAGTCTCCAGTGGCTCTGTCTCTATTGTAATGGAGTCTCCATGGAAAGGGGCCAGATGCATAGTTTGGATTGGAACTAGGTCATTGGAACCAGTTCTAGACCTTGTGGCAAAGAAGGTAGACTATGCATTAGCATTAGCTATCATAATAGAAGTGTTGTGATCAATTGAAGAGCTAGTAAACATACCTATTAGACACACTATTTGGACAAGAGCTTGAAGTAGTAGTGGTAGCTGCCCCCTTGCTCTTCTTGGCACCAGAAGAAGAAAAAGAAGATTTCCTCTTCTTTTTCTTGTGTATAGCTTTGACCACTGTCTCATTGTGTGGGAATACCATCTGGAATGGAGTAGCAACCACAATGCTAGTCTCTATGTTATAGCTTGCTGCTTTTTTAGCCTTTTCTTTGGTAGACCCCTACATAGGACAAGTTACATTAGTTAACTAAGTTAATGAAGTTGTACATGTTTCAACAAAGTTAACTAATCTAGTTACATAGTTTACCTTTTAGCCTCCATTGCAGCTATATCTTCTGGATTCTCATTCTTACAAGTGTACCAGTGATGCCCTAACTCATGGCAGATGGGGCACTCATGTTTCTTTGCCCTCTCCTTGCTGCTGCCTCCCTCAAGAGATGATTTCATCCTATTCTTCCTTCTACCTCATGTGGACCTAAGATAGGGAGGGTGTATGAAGAAGCCATGAGTAGCTTTGAGCCACATGCTTTGTTAGGAATACAAGGGATGGAACCCTTATATGCAGCTCTGAATTTGTTGATAGAGAAGTAATCATCCACATGGTCTTCTAGTTTTTCACCAGGAATTGAAGTAATGTAGGGTATTGCATGTTTGCATGGGATTCCTAACCCCTGCCAAACCCTACAGGAACAGGTTCTGTCAGGTAGGCTGACCACAAACCTAAAGCCACTACCTCCCTAAAAGCTCTAGTTTGGTTTTTGTGAATTGATGAAACCCTAAGTGCTAACCTAGTTTATCAAGTGATCATGAGATAGGTAGCACATTCCAAGTGGTGAAGCAAATGAAGATCATGATATGATGATGGTGATGATCAAGTGCTTGGACTTGAGAAGAAGAAAGAGAGAAACAAAAGGCTCAAGACAAAGGTGTAAGTGGTAGGAGCCATTTTGTTTTGGTGATCAAGACACTTAGTGAGTGTGATCACATTTAGGTTCGATAGTCGTACTATTAAGAGGGATGAAACTCGTATCGAAATGCGGTTATCAAAGTGACACTAGATGCTCTAACTCATTGCATATGCATTTAGGATCTAGTGGAGTGCTAACACCCTTGAAAACATTTGTGAAAAAATGCTAACACACGTGTGCACAAGGTGATACACTTGGTGGTTGGCACATTTGAGCAAGGGTAAGAAACTTCATCGGCGGGGTGTTCGCCCATAGTGTGCGGATAGTCCAACGGTGCCACCGACGTCCTATACAGAAAAGACAGGGTTTCACAGAGTGCACCGAATGCTGGTCTCAACTGGACCCGAGCATCCGGTCAATGGAAGTTGTAAAGATGCTGGCGTCGGTCTTCGACTAGATGCTGGGTCACTTTGTGACCGGATGCTGGCGGGGTGCATCCGGTCCCACTAACATGGCAGCACATAGTGGAGACGATGTGTGATCGGACGCTGGGCGAGTCCGGTACGCGTCCGGTCATGAGTAGAGGCTTACTAGAAATGACCGGATGCTGGGGTCCTTCATCCGGTCATGATCAAACTAACACATTCGGTCACAGGTGGAACCTTACTGGAAGTGACCGAATGCTAGGGTCCTGCGTCCGGTCGTGGCACTATGATGTGTCTGATCATCACTTGACCATTGGGATCGGGCGCTCAATATTTGAAGAGAGGGATGATGTGACAGCCATTCATTGACCGGACACTGGCAGGGTGCGTCCGGTCAATCTAACTAGAGCATCCGGTCACCCTAAGTAGTGCCCAGTGAAGGGGTACAATGGCTCTATTTCATGGGGGCTTCTATTTAAGCCTCATGGCTAGCTCTAGCTCACTCTCTTGGCCATTTGCATTGACATAGCAACCTTGTGAGCTTAGCCAAAGCCCTCCCACTCATCTCCATCATTGATTCAACATCTTTGTGAGATTGGGAGAGAATCCAAGTGCATTGCTTGAGTGTTTGCATCTAGAGGCACTTGGTGTTTGTGTTTCGCTGTAGGATTCACTTGTTACTCTTGGTGGTTGCCGCCACCTAGATGGCTTGGAGCAGCGAGGATCGTCGAGCGGAGGTTGGTGATTGTCTCCGGCTCCGATCGTGGTGATTGTGAGGGTTCTTGACCTTTTCCCGGCAGAGTGCCAAAAGGTACTCTAGTGAATTGCTCATGGCTTGTGTGATCCTCATCTTGTGTTGGTTGTGCGGTACCCTATTGAAGGTTTAGCGTGTGATGCCAATTAGCGCGTGAACCTCCAAGTGAGTGAATTGCCACAATGAGGACTAGCTTGCCGGCAAGCAAGTGAACCTCGGTAAAAAATCATTGTGTCATCATTTGATTCCAAGGTGATTGGTCTTCATTGGTATTCATCCTTGTGATTGATTAGTTCATTCCTCAACATGGCGGTATAACTATCTTGCTCTCTCTCTTTACATTATCGCAAACTAGTCATCAAGCTCTTTAGTGTAGCTAGTTGTGAGAGCTTGTTAGTTTGGTTAGTATGGCTCTTTAGTTAGTCTTTGAGAGCACACTAACTTAGTGTAGTAACATAGCCATTGTGTGGATAGAAACTAGAATTGTGGTAGGTGGCTTGTATTTTTAGTAGGCTAGCGCAACACTTGCTTTGCCTCATAATTGTCTAACCAGTTTGTTAAGTGTTGTTGTAGAAATTTTTAATAGGCTATTCACCCCCCTCTAGCCATTAGGACCTTTCACTCCCTTAGCACATAGTTCTGCCACACCATCAAGGGAGGCTATGATCACTTTAATGTCTAGGTTGTAACTGTCTTCCCTTAGCTTCTGTAGGATATGAGGCAGAATCTTTCCTTCCAACTTCTTGGCTACCATCTTCCTATGGTTCCATTTGATCAAAATCTTCTGTCTTATAGTGTCCAGCAAGTCATCCAGGTGCTTTCCCTTCTCAGCCTTGATCCAATTATTGAATGACTCAGCCAAATTATTAGTTACATAATCAACCTTTGACAATATCCTATACTGGCTCCTAGTCCAAAGTTTCTTATGAGTTTCTTGTAGATACTTCATTGCCTCTGGTTTGGCTACAACCATTGCTTGATAGTGCTTCTCAAACATATATGCGCTCCATGAATATGAAGAAGCCCACAAGTGATCATCAAATACCTTCCCACTGTACCTCTTCTTAAAATTATGTACTAAGTGATACATACACTCTCTATGTTAAGCATTTGGAAAAACTTCACTAACCCCATTCATGACTGCCTGGCCACAATCAGTGTAGAATGTTAGGCCCTCTAGGGTGCCTATTGCTTCATTCAACCTTTGCATGAACCACACCCAATTCTCATTGGTTTTTGAGTCAATTACACCAACAGCTACTGGATACATCTAGTTGTGCCCATCTACTGCACAAGCAATGCACAACTGCTCCCTAAACCTTCTAGTTAAAAATGCGCTATCTACTACAAGATATGGTCTACAGCCTCTAAGAAATCCATTAACACATGGTTTCAGTGCAAAGAATAGCCTATTGAACCTGATCTTATTGTTGATGGTGTGATTATCAATGATAAGAAATGATCCAGGACTTGATTCTTCTAACTAGGCCTTAAGCCTATACAGGTTATCAAAACTTTTGTCCCAAGGTCCATAAATCTTATCCATGTCAAGATTTTTACCTTTGTACACTCTCTTGTAGGGCACCACAATTTTGTGTGCATCCTTCAACCTCCTTTGCAGTTTTGTTGCACCCAGAGTTCCATCTTCTTTCAGCCAATCAATCACCTGACTGCACATCTAGAATTGTGTTACCCCTACACAGATTCCTTGCCTCCAAGTGCTCTGACACTCATGAGGGTAGGGGTTCCTTTTCACCTGCAAAACTATCAAGTAATGCACTTATTATAAGCCACACAATGCAAGAAAAATAGGGAGCAGTCAATGAAACCAATGTACTAACACATTACCTTAATAGTGTGTCCATCCCTAAGAGTTGAGGCATGAAGTCTCCACCTACAACCCTCACTCTGCTGTTAGCAATTCACCCTATACCTCCCTGTATCACTCTTCTCAATGTCATAGTTGAACTCATGTTTAATAGCATGAGTAGCAAAAGCAATCTTAAAAGCATCCATGTCTGAATACACTATGCCTATTGACATATGAGGGTCCTTCTTGTCATAATCAACATCAGACATATGTTTAGGCTCCCTATCTTTAACCATATCATCTATGTTTTCTACTTCATCATTAGAGACTATCTCAGAGGATTCATCAGCACCAGAACTCTCATCATCCCTTTCTTTACTCCCACCTTGGCTCTGAAGATTGGGAGGAGGTGGGAGATGTTGGGGACCAAGGTCAATATACAACCCTTCCTCATCAACACCCACATGCTCATTTATTGGGTTTGGGTTAGCTAGGTATTTAGGTTCAGCAGATTGAGTGTGTGTGGCATGGCTTGGTTCTGCTAAGCTTGGACAAGCAATTGAAGGGGTGAATGGGGGTTCAACAGAGTTCACAGTGCTACCAAAATCCCAATCAGGAATCACAGGGGGCTCATGAAAGGTCCTAATGGCTAGAGGGGGGGGTGAATAGCCTAATAAAATTTCTACAACAACACTTAACAAAATGGTTAGACAATTATGAGGCAAAGCAAGTGTTGCACTAGCCTACTCAAAATGCAAACCACCTACCACAATTCTAGTTTAGATAGTGTCTATTCACACAATAGCTATGACACTACCCTATGTTAGTGTGCTCTCAAAGGCTAACTAAAGAGCCACACCAACCAAGCAAGCAAGCTCTCATAACTAGTTACACTAAAGAGCTTGTCAACTAGTTTGCGATAATGTAAAGAGAATGATCAAGAAAGTTATACCGCCATGTAGAGGAGTGAACCAATCAATCACAAGGATGAATAACAATGAAGACCAATCACCTCAGAATTAAAGGATGAACACAATGATTTTTACCGAGGTTCACTTGCTTGCCAGCAAGCTACTCCTCGTTGTGGCGATTCACTCACTTGGAGGTTCACGTGCTAATTGGCTTCACACGCCAAACCCTCAATAGGGTGCCGCACAACCAACACAAGATGAGGATCACACAAGCCACGAGCAATCCACTAGAGTACCTTTTGGCACTCCGCCGGGGAAAGGTCAAGAACCCCTCACAATCACCACGGTCGGAGCCGAAGACAATCACCACTTTCACTCTACGATCCTCACTGCTCCAAGCCGTCTAGGTGGCGGCAACCACCAAGAGTAACAAGCGAAACCCGCAGCGAAAACATGAACACCAAGTGCCTCTAGATGCAATCACTCAAGTAATGCACTTGGATTCACTCCCAATCTCACTATGATGATGAATCAATGATGGAGATGAGTGTGAGGACTTTAGCTAGGCTCACAAGGTTGCTATGTCAATGAAAAATGGCCAAAGATGTGAGCCATAGCCGGCCATGGGGCTTAAATAGAAGCCCCCACGAAATAGAGCCATTGTACCCCTTCACTGGGCACACTGTGCTCTGACCGGACGCACTGGTCCAACTGACCGGACCTTGGCCTCAGCGTCCGGTCCACTGATGGACACCACGTGTCACTAGCTTCAAACGCTGTTCGTCAGATTTCAACAGCTATAAAGCTGACCGGACGCTCTGGCAAAACTGACCGGACGCTGGAGCCTCAGCGTCCGGTCGAGTATAGTAAGGGTCAAAAACCGGTTTTTCTCGACTGGACGCGTCCGGTCCACCTTGACCAGACATAGCCTAGCATCCAGTGGTAAACCCTAGCCACTGTACCGCCAGTCAGCGTGACCGGACACAGGCAGTCAGCGTCCGGTGCTTTTGGATCCAGCGTTCGGTCACTTGACCGACGCTGGCATCTCCTCTATTCTCTTCACCCTTGCTCAAGTGTGCTAACCACCAAGTGTATCACCTTGTGCACATGTGTTAGCATATTTTCACAAACATTTTCAAGGGTGCTAGCACTCCACTAGATCCTAAATGCATATGCAATGAGTTAGAGCATCTAGTGACACTTTGATAACCGCATTCCGATACGAGTTTCACCCCTCTTAATAGTACGGCTATCAAACCTAAATGTGATCACACTCTTTAAGTGTCTTGATCACCAAAACAAAATAGCTCCTACAAATTATACCTTTGCCTTGAGCTTTTTATTTTTCTCTTTCTTCTTTTCAAGTTTAAGACCTTGATCATCGCCATGCCATCACCATTGTCATGTTATGATCTTTATTTGCTTCTCCACTTGAAGTGTGCTACCTATCTCATGATCACTTTGATAAACTAGGTTAGCACTTAGGGTTTCATCAATTCACCAAAACCAAACTAGAGCTTTCAATCTCCTCCTTTTTAGTAATTGATGACAACCCTTATACAAAGATATGAATTAAAATTCAATTGAATCCATGTTGCTTGCCTAAGCATATTTACCAATTGTAAAAGGATATGGACAAGTTTCATGAACCCCAAATGGTAGCAATTGCTCCCCCTTCATATGTGCTAAGAGTTTGGATTAGCTTGCACATATGCTTAGATAGGAAATATAGGAGTCAATGTCTACCAAATGATGCTAAGGTATAAGAGATGAACCTTTGAAGCGTGATACCAATCGGAGTGCACCAATATACCATCCTTAGCACCATGGTTAACTCAATATCACTTGGAAACATACTTTGGAAAGAAACCACTTGTAAAAGCTTACTTGGAAATGAAAGTTATCTAGTGATGTCATTTCATCATTCAATCTTACAACTAACATTCATCACATAAGCATGGATGTGTAAATTTAATACTTGTGCCATGCAAGCAAACATATGAAATGCACATTCAAATGCACCATACAAGTTCATGAGCTTGCTCCCCTTACTGGTGTGCTCAAAAATTTAATTGATCCCTTTCCTTTGTCATATCTCTCCCCCCATGTCAAGTTCCCCCTTGTTGTCTTTTTACTATCTTAGTACACTAATATCTTCGTTTTTCTCCCCATGTACTAGTGTCTTTGTTTCTCTTCCCCTAGTATCTTTGTTTCTCTCCCCCTTTGTCATCAATGACCATAAAGGTTCTAAAGTATACTTGTAGGGCTGAGATTATCAATGTCAATCAATGGAGTGAGGATCATTTTCCCAAATTTGGTTCAAACTAGAATATATGCCAAAGATATTTAACTCGGTTTGATCCAAGGACAAGCTTCTTCACACCTCCAAATAAGGGTTATCTTGTACCATGTTGAGTTAAACACTTAGAGCTCATTTTCTAGATTTAAACACTAGGTTTACAAGCCTATAAACATGTCATATGCTATCACTAGATCAAATCAAGCATAGAAGCAATAGTGATACCATATAAACATCAAATTCATTTGATTTTCATGAATGAGCTTAATAAAATAGAACCATTTGAAAGGTCCTAATTAGATTGAAAATATGACTAGATGCACTAAACATGTCCTTAGCAAGGATGTGTGTCATGCCACTCAACTTTTACCTTGGATTGCTCGAAGGAGAGGCATGTCATATGAGTGGGGGTGCATCAACACATATTTGAGAAATCCAATATGTTCAACTCATTTCTTAGCTTGCAAAACCTTTTCTCATCCAATGGCTTGGTGAATATGTCGGCAAGTTGACCTTCGGTGCCTACACTCTCAATGCAAATGTCCCCTTTTTGTTGGTGATCTCTTATGAAATGGTGGCGGACATCAATGTGCTTTGTTCTTGCATGTTGAACCGGATTATTGGTTAGCTTGATTGCACTCTCATTGTCACATAGCAAAGGCACTTTCTTGAACTTGATCCCAAAGTCACTCAAAGTGGCCTTCATCCAAAGTATTTGTGCACAACAACTACCGGTGGATATGTATTCGGCTTCGGCGGTTGATAATGCAACACTATTTTGCTTCTTTGATGACCATAAAACAAGTGATCTTCCCAACAATTGACATGTGCCCGATGTGCTCTTCCTTTCAACCTTGCATCCCGCATAATCTGAGTCGGAGTAACCAACTAGCTCAAACTTTGCTCCTTTGGGATACCACAAACCAACATTTGGTGTATGCTTTAAGTACCTCAATATCCTCTTTGTAGCCTTCAAATGACTTTCTCTAGGTGAGGCTTGAAATCTTGCACACATGCATACACTAAATATGACATCCGGCCTTGATGCGGTCACATAGAGTAGGCTTCCAATCATAGACCGATACAACTTTTGATCCACCATATTTCCACTTGCATCACTATCCAAGTTGCCATTGGTTCCCATTGGTGTGCTAATGACTTTGCTATCAATCATGCCAAATTTCTTGATCATGTCCTTGATGTACTTGCCTTGACTCACAAAAGTACCATTCTTCAATTGCTTGATTTGAAGACCACGGAAGTAACTCAATTCTCCAATCATGGACATCTCAAACTCATTAGCCATCATCTTTCCAAACTCATCACAAAATTCTTGATTGGTTGATCCAAATATGATATCATCAACATAGATTTGCAACACAAATAAGTCTTTTCCAATCTTCTTGATGAAAAGAGTGGTGTCAACCTTGCCCATTGTGAACCCTTTAGAGAGGAGGAAATCCCTCAATCTCTCATACCATGCTCTAGGTGCTTGCTTCAAACCATACAAAGCTTTCTTCAACTTGTATACATGGTTGGGCTTCTTATCATCTTTAAAACCGGGAGGTTGCTCAACATATACTTCATTGATGTAGCCATTGAGAAATGCACTTTTGACATCCATTTGATAGAGCTTGATGTTGTGAGCACAAGCATAGGCTAGCAAGATTCTTATTGCTTCTAATCTAGCAACCGGGGCATATGTTTCTCCAAAGTCAAGACCTTCTACTTGAGTATAGCCTTGTGCTACCAATCTTGCTTTGTTCCTTACTACTATCCCATCTTGATCTTGCTTGTTTCTAAAGACCCATTTGGTTCCAATCACATTGTGTCCCTTTGGTCTTTCTACCAACTCCCATACTTGATTTCTTGTGAAGTTGTTCAATTTTTCATGCATAGCATTCACCCAATCAACATCCTTCAAAGCTTCATCTATTTTCTTTGGTTCAATGGATGACACAAATGAGAAGTGTTCACAAAACGATGCCAATCTTGATCTTATTTGCACACCTCTTGAAATATCTCCAATTATAGTGTCCAAAGGATGATCTCTTGCAATATTGGTTGGTTGGAGCAATGGAACTTGATTGCTTGCACTTGCTAGATCATTGGGTTGAGATGATGTACTAGCCACTTGATCTTGATCAATGTCATGAGAGTCACTTGCACTTGCTTGATTTGTATCATCTTGCACATTTGAGTTAGAGAGCACTTGCACTTGATCATCTTCATCATCATTCACTTGTCTAGGCCTCAATTCACCAATATCCATGTTCTTCATGGCATTTGAAAGTTGAATGCCTCTAACATCTTCCAAGTTCTTATTCTCTTCTTGTGAACCCTTGGTTTCATCAAATTTAATATCATGAACTTCCTCAAGAGTACCACTATCTAAATTCCAAACTGTATAGGCTTTGCTTGTGGTGGAATAGCCAAGTAGGAATCCTTCATCACATTTCTTGTCAAACTTGCCCAATCTTGTGCCTTTCTTCAAGATATAACATTTGCAACCAAAGACTCAAAAATATGCAATGTTGGGCTTTCTACCATTCAAGAGCTCACAAGGTGTCTTCTCTTTCAATCGGTGACAATAGAGGCGGTTGCTACAATAGCAAGCCGTGTTGATAGCTTCGGCCCAAAAAGATTGACTCACATTGTACTCACTAAGCATAGACCTTGCCATATCAATAAGTGTTCTATTTTTCCTATCAACAAGGCCATTTGATTGGGGTGTGTACTTGGCTAAGAATTGATGCCTAATTCCAAATTCATCACATAACTCATCAATTCTAGTATTCTTGAACTCACTACCATTGTCACTTCTAACTCTCTTGATGGTTGTTTCAAACTCATTGTGAATGTCCTTGACAAATGATTTGAATGTTGTAAATACATCACTTTTGTCCACTAGAAAGAATACCCATGTGTATCTAGTGTAGTCATCCACTATCACAAATCCATATTTATTTCCACCGATACTAGTGTATTGTGTTGGCCCAAACAAATCCATGTGTAATAACTCAAATGCTTTACTAGTGCTCATCATGCTTTTCTTAGGATGGGTGTTTCCAACTTGTTTGCCAGCTTGACAAGAGCTACAAAGCTTATCCTTTTCAAACACAACATCTTTTAAGCCTTTAACTAAGTCATGCTTAATCAATCTATTCAATTGTTTCATTCCAACATGACCAAGCCTTCTATGCCATAACCAACCCATGCTAGACTTAGTGAACAAGCATGTGGACAATCTAACTTCACTAGCATTGAAATCAACCAAGTATAGATTCTCATATCTAAAGCCTTTGAAGATCAAATTAGAGCCATCTACACTTATGATTTCTACATCATCTACTCCAAATATGCATTTGAATCTAAGATCACACAATTGAGCCACGGATAGCAAATTGAAGTTCAAGCTCTCTACTAGCAACACATTGGATATGCTCAAGTCATTGGATATTGCAATCTTACCAAGCCCTTTGACCTTGCCTTTACCATTGTCACCAAATGTGATACTATCATAACCATCATTGCCATTTGTGTTGATTGAGTTGAACATTCTTGCATCTTTGGTCATGTGTTGAGTGCACCCACTATCAAGAACCCAATGTCTTCCTCCAGCTTTGTAATTGACCTACAAAAGAAGATCAATTCTTTTTAGATACCCAAACTTGCTTGAGTCCTTGAAGGTTAGTAACCAAGCTCTTTGGCACCCAAATGGCTTTCTTCTTTGAGCCCATCCATGGTTTGCCAATGAACTTAGCCTTTACACCATTTGTACCCTTAGTAAGCATGTAGCATGAATCAAGCTTAATGAAGGATACATTAGCATTTTTACTCTTGTTTTTGCATTCTTGCTCTTTGTGACCAACTTGCTTGCAACTAGTGTAAAACCGACCATTATTCTCCACAAAACTAGTCTTGTGAGGAGCAAAGGCCGCCTTGCCTTTCTTGGGGGTATAGCCCAATCCCTCTTTGTAGAGAGAAGCTCTTTGGCTATCCAAGCACATAAGCAAGCGGTCCTCACCACCATAAGCCTGAGCTAAGGTGTGAGTGAGCTTAGTGACCTCCTTCTTGAGATTCTCATTCTCAACCACTAGTGAGGTGTCACAAGTGAGACCATCACTACTAGATGAGGTAGAAGTGGAAGTGCTATAAGAAGAGTTAGTAGGAGCAACAATGATAGGCATAGATAGTGATGTATCAATTATATCACAAGTTAAACCTACATTGCAAGTTTCAACATGCTTATTTTTATTTTGCTCATCAAGCAAAGAGGAATGAGCCTTTTCAAGCTTTTTGTGAGCTTTGCTAAGCTTCTCATTGGCTTCCTCTAGCCTCTCATGAGATGCATTGAGCTCATCAAAGGCTTGCTTAAGGGCTTTTAGTTCCTTACGCAAGCTTTTGCATTCCCTTCTCTTGATATCAAAGTGTTCTCTAGCATCTTCTAGCATGTCAATTAATTCATCTTTAGTAGGTTCATCATCATCACTATCACTATCATTTTCATTTTCATGTTCATTATCATCAACATGTTCTTCATCACTTTCATCATCACAAGATTGTACCTTAATGGCCTTAGCCATGAAGCATGATGAAGATTCGAAGAGAGAAGGCTTCTCATTGATGGCAATACTTGTAAGAACCTTCTTCTTGGTGGTCTTGTGATCATCACTATCATCATCACTTGAGGAGTCATCACTATCCCAAGTGACTACATATGAACCACCCTTCTTCTTCTTGAAGGCCATCTTGTCCTTCTTCTCTTTCTTTTCCTTCTTGTCCTTCTTCTTGTTCTTCTTGTTGTCATCATCATTGTCACTATTGTATGGACATTGAGCAACAAGATAATCTTTGCTTCCACACTTGAAGCACCTTCTTGACTCTTCTTTGTTCTTGGATGAAGACTTCTTTCTTCTAGCACGGTAGCCCTTCTTCACCATGAACTTGCCAAATCTCTTGACAAATAGAGCCATCTTCTCATCATCATCATCATCCCATGATTCATCTTCTTCACTTGATGTTTCTTGCTTTGCTTTGCCCTTGGATGATGTGGCTTTGAATGCCACGCTCTTCTTTTTGTCATCCTTCTTCTCATCTTTCTTCTCCTTCTTTTCTTCCTTCTCATCATCATCTCTATAGGTATCATCGGTCATTATATCTCCCAACACTTGGTTTGGTGTCATGGTGTCCAAACCACTCCTCACTAGAATAGTGACCAATGTACCAAATCTTGAGGGTAAGCATCTCAAGAACTTATGGGAGAAGTCCTTATCCTTCACTTCTTCTCCAAGTGCTTTGAGATCATTGATAAGCACTTGAAGCCTATGAAACATCTCCGGCACACTTTCATCCTCCTTCATCTTGAAGCTTGCAAACTTTTCTTTGAGGATATATGCCTTTGCACCCTTTACGGCTTGAGTGCCCTCAAATGATTCTTCCAACTTCTTCCAAGCTTCATGTGCCATCTCAATATTCTTGATTTGCTCAAATGTTCTTTCATCAAATGCATCATGAATGGCACTTAGAGCAATGTCATTGTTTTAGAGAAGCACTTCTTCGGTGGCGGTGGGATTCTCTGGATCACCAATCTCAATTTTGGTTTCTACCACCTTCCACACCTTTCTATTGATTGACTTGATGTGTGTTGTCATCTTTGACTTCCAATAAGGATAATTTATGCCATCAAATTGGGGTGGCTTCTTGGTGTTGTTGATTTGAGCCATTTTAACACCGAAGGTTGTTAAGCCTCAAATAACGGTGACCTCGGCTCCGATACCACTTGAAAGGTCCTAATGGCTAGAGGGGGGGTGAATAGCCTAATAAAATTTCTACAACAACACTTAACAAAATGGTTAGACAATTATGAGGCGAAGCAAGTGTTGCGCTAGCCTACTCAAAATGCAAACCACCTACCACAATTCTAGTTTAGATAGTGTCTATTCACACAATAACTATGACACTACCCTATGTTAATGTACTCTCAAAGGCTAACTAAAGAGCCACACCAACCAAGCAAGCAAGCTCTCACAACTAGTTACACTAAAGAGCTTGTCAACTAGTTTGCGATAATGTAAAGAGAGTGATCAAGAAAGTTATACCGCCATGTAGAGGAGTGAACCAATCAATCACAAAGATGAATAACAATGAAGACCAATCACCTCGGAATCAAAGGATAAACACAATGATTTTTACTGAGGTTCACTTGCTTGCCGGCAAGCTACTCCTCGTTGTGGCGATTCACTCACTTGGAGGTTCATGCGCTAATTGGCTTCACACGCCAAACCCTCAATAGGGTGCCGCACAACCAACACAAGATGAGGATCACACAAGCCACGAGCAATCCACTAGAGTACCTTTTGGCGCTCTGCCGAGGAAAGGTCAAGAACCCCTCACAATCACCATGATCGGAGCCGGAGACAATCACCACCTCCGCTCTATGATCCTCGCTGCTCCAAGCCGTCTAGGTGGCGGCAACCATCAAGAGTAACAAGCGAAACCCGCAGCGAAAACACGAACACCAAGTGCCTCTAGATGCAATCACTCAAGCAATGCACTTGGATTCACTCCCAATCTCACTATGATGATGAATCAATGATGGAGATGAGTGGGAGGACTTTGGCTAGGCTCACAAGGTTGCTATGTCAATGAAAAATGGCCAAAGATGTGAGCCATAGCCGGCCATGGGGCTTAAATAGAAGCCCCCATGAAATAGAGCCGTTGTACCCCTTCACTGGGCACACTGCGCTCTGACCGGACGCACTGGTCCAACTGACTAGACCCTGGCCTCAGCGTCCGGTCCATTGATGGACGCCATGTGTCACCAGCTTCAAACGCTGTTCGTTAGATTTCAACGGCTATGAAGCTGACCGGACGCTCTGGCAAAACTGACCGGACGTTGGAGCCTCAGCGTCCGGTCGAGTACAGTAAGGGTCAAAAACCGGTTTTCCTCAATCGAACACGTCCGGTCCACCTTGACCGGACACAGCCCAGCGTCCGATGGTAAACCCTAGCCACTATACTGCCAGTCAGTGTGACCGGACGCAGGCAGTCAGCGTCCGGTGCTTTTGGATCCAGCGTCCGGTCACTTGACTGACGCCGGCATCTCCTCTGTTCTCTTCACCCTTGCTCAAGTGTGCTAACCACCAAGTGTATCACCTTGTGCCCATGTGTTAGCATATTTTCACAAACATTTTCAAGGGTGTTAGCACTCCACTAGATCCTAAATGCATATGCAATGAGTTAGAGCATCTAGTGGCACTTTGATAACCGCATTCCGATACGAGTTTCACCCCTCTTAATAGTACGGCTATCAAACCTAAATGTGATCACACTCTTTAAGTGTCTTGACAACCAAAACAAAATAGCTCCTACAAATTATACCTTTGCCTTGAGCTTTTTGTTTTTCTCTTTCTTCTTTTCAAGTTTAAGCCCTTGATCATTGCCATGCCATCACCATTGTCATGTTATGATCTTTATTTGCTTCTCCACTTGAAGTGTGCTACCTATCTCATGATTACTTTGATAAACTAGGTTAGCACTTAGGGTTTCATCAATTCACCAAAACCAAACTAGAGCTTTCAGCTCACTACTTGGGCTATGATATGCAACAGTCAACAAGCAGCATTTGGAAGCCTTATGTTTTGCAAACATTTCAACCAAATCTTGGTTAGTGCAGACTTGGATGTTCACTTTACTATCCTTGTAGAAATAAAACAATCTCACTATGTCACCATAGTCATGAGGATATTTGTCGACAACTTTAACAACTAGGTCTGTGAAGTTAGTGCGGTCAGCATCCACCACTTTGTTCAATGAAAACCACCACGCACGAGAATTGGGAGCAACAATCTGGATTTCTAAGTTGAAGCTACTTTCTACGTCCATCCTACAGATGAACAAGGAGCATGCAATCAACACTACAAACATGGGGCACAAGCGCAGGGCACTAAATAGCAATACATCAATAAAAAATAGCCAAATTGAGATAGTCAAGGTGACCTAAGACCACAAAACCAAGGGGAAGCAGTGAACTCACCCGTCCGGAAGCCAATCCGGTCGCTCGCCCACGCCTTTCTTCCCCACCATGCGACGCCTATCCTCTAGATCCATGGTCAAATCCATGCTCCACTACCCCATGTGCCGCCACAAGCATAGGGGATTCATCATCTTCTCTCCCAGCCATCGCTATAGCCTCCGCCACCGGATCTGCTGCCGCTAGGGTTAGGGAATGAGAGAGAGGAGTCAAGCGAGAATAGAGAGTGAGAGACTGAGGGAGATGCTGGTCAATATCGGTCAACACAGCCTCCACATATGCACGTGACTAAAAGGGCAACATGGACATTTTTCCTGCCCGGTCCCACATGTAAGAGCTACCAAACGGTCAAAACCTAATAGAATGGAGATAGAATAGCATGTTGGACAAAAGTGTTTAGCGTCATTGCACCAGGGCCTGTTTGAACTTTTTAATGGCCTGTAGGAATAGAGCATCTTTCATAACAGCACATAGGGAAAAGGCTTCAAATCAAGGTGACCACAGCTCCGATACCACTTGAAAGGTTCTAATGGCTAGAGGGGGTGAATAGTCAATTAAAATTTTCTACAACAACACTTAGTAAAGGTGTTAGACAATTAAACGGTGAAGCGAGTGTTGCACTAGCCTACTAAAAAAGCAAGCCACCTACCACAATTCTAGTTGCTATTGTCTTTAAGCATACAAGACTAAGTCACTACTCTAAGCTAGTGAGCTCTCAAAGACTAACTAAAGAGCCTCACTAACCAAACTAGATCGACTCTTGCTTGCCCTCAAAACTAGTTACACTAAAGGGCCAAGCTACACTAAGAAATGCAATACATGGGAAGGATGGAGTGTTATACTACCATGTAGAGGAATGAGCCAATCACCAATAGAGCCAATCAATCACAAAGAGTGAATGCCAATGAAGACCAATCACCTCGGAATCAAATAATGACACAATAATTTTTTACCGAGGTTCACTTGCTTGCCGATAAGCTAGTCCTCATTGTGGTGATACACTCACTTGGAGGTTCACGTGCTAATTGGCGCCATACGCCAAACCCACAACCGGGTGCCGCACAACCAACACAAGATAAGGATAACACAAGCCACGAGCAATCCACTAGAGTACCTTTTGGCTCTCTATCGGGGAAATGTCAAGAATCCCTCACAATCACCATGATCAGAGCCGGAGACAAGCACCTTCCTCCGCTCAATGATCCTCGCTGCACCAAGCCATCTAAGTGGCAGCAACCACCAAGAGTAACAAGTGAATCCCATAGCGTAACACAAACACCAAGTGTCTCTAGATGCAATCACTCAAGCAATGCACTTGGATTCTCTCCCAATCTCACAAAGATAATGAATCAATGATGGAGATGAGTGGGAGGGCTTTGGCTAAGCTCACAAGGTTGCTATATCAATGCAAATGGCCAAGAGAGTGAGCTTGAGCCGGCCATGGGGCTTAAATTGAGAGCCCCCACGAATAGAGCCATTGGGCTCCTCACTTCACTAGTTTTAGGGTGACCGGACGCGCCAGTCAAAGTGACTGGATGCGCGCTCCATGCGTTAGGTCACAATATGATCCCACGTCTGGTCACATGGTAGACAGAGACCGAGAGCGCCACCTCATTTTATAAATGATCGGACACTGAGGACTCCAAGTCTAGTCACTTAGCGCCTACGTCCGGTCACTGATTTTCAGTGAAAATCAACTCCTCCACTTCACCAACTTCTCCACTCTTGCTCAAATGTGCCAACCACTAAGTGTATCACCTTGTGTATGTGTGTTAGCATATTTTCACAAACATTTTCAAGGGTGTTAGCACTCCACTAGATTCTAAATGCATATGCAATGAGTTAGAGCATCTAGTGGCACTTTGACAACCACATTTCGATATGAGTTTCACCCCTCTTAATAGTACGGCTATCGATCCTAAATATGATCACACTCGCTAAGTGTCTCGATCACTAAACCAAAAAGCTCGTATCAAGAATCACCTTTGCCTTGAGCCTTTTGTTTTTCTCTTTCTTCTTTTCTAAGTCCAAGCACTTGATCATCATGTCCACACCATGATCACATCATGATCTTCATTTGCTTCACCACTTAGAATGTGCCACCTATCTCATAATCACTTTGATAAACTAGGTTAGCACATAGGGTTTCATCAATTCACCAAAACCAAACTAGAGCTTTCAATCTTCACCTTTTTGGTAATTAATGACAACCCTTTCACAAAGATATGAATTGAAATTCATTTGAATCCATGTTGCTTGCCCAAGCATATTTACCATGTGTAAAAGGATATGGATAAGTTTCATAAACCCCAAATGGTAGCATTAGCTCCCCTACATATGTGCTAAGAGTTTGGATTGAAGCTTGTACATATGCATAGATTTGAGTTGTGGGAGAGTAATGTCTATCAAATGATGCTAAGGTATAAGAGATGGAGCTTTGAAACATGATACCAATTGGAGTGCACCAATATATCATCCTTAGCACCATTAGTAACTAGACATTCACAAAAAAACTAGAATACCCCGTGAGATCAACATTAGAAGCAAGGGTCTAGTTTTCATAATATAAACACAAGTCTAGTTACTCAACCTATACATGCTAGTTTTTCATTTCATCACCAAATCTACAACTAGCATACACCACACAAGCATGGAATTTTTAATTTAAAACTTGTTCCATGCAAGCAAACATATAAAATGTACATTCAAATGCATCAATCAAGTTTATGTGCTTGCTCCCTGTACTTGTGTGCTCAAAATTTTAGTCGATCCCCTTACTTTCTCATATCTTTGTGCATTACTTCTCCTCCTTTGTTATCAATGACCACAAATGTTCAATTTTAGATAGGTTAAGATTATCAATGTCAATCAATGGGGTGAGGATCATTTTCCCAAATTTGGTCCAATCTAGAACACTTGCCAAAGATATTTAACTCAGTTTGATCCAAGGACAAGCTTCTTCACACCTTTAAAAAAGGGTTCTCTTGTACCATGTTGAGTTAAATATTTATAGATCATTTTTTAGATCAAACACTAGGTTCACAAGTCCACAAACATGTCATATGCTACCACTAGATCAAGTCAAGCATAGAAGCAATAGTGGTACCATACATGCATCAAATTCATTTGATTTTCATGAATGAGGCTATAAGACATGAGGAATGACTAGATGCACTAAATATGTCCTTAGCAAAGAATGTATGCCAAGCCAATCAACTTTTACCTTGGTTCCTCGAAGGAGAGGTATGTCATATAAGTGGGGGGTGCATCAACACATATTTGAGAAATCTAATATGTTCAACTCATTTCTTAGCTTGAAAAACATTTTTTCATACAATGGCTTGGTGAATATATCATCAAGTTGATCTTCGATGCCTATACTCTCAATTGAAATGTCTCTTTTTTTTGTTGATGGTCTCTTATGAAATGGTGGCGGACATCAATGTGCTTTGTTCTTTCATGTTGAACCGGATTATTGGTTAACTTGATTGCACTCTCATTGTCACATAGCAATGGCACTTTCTTGAACTTGATTCTAAAGTCATTCAAGGTGGCCTCCATCCAAAGAATTTGTGCACAACAACTACATGCGAATATGTATTCGGCTTTGGCGGTTGATAATGCAACACTATTTTGCTTCTTTAATAACTACAAAAGAATTGACAAGTGCTCGAGGTGCTCTTCCTTTCAACCTTGCATCCCGCATAATCCGAGTCGAAGTAACCAACTAGCTCAAACTTTGCTCCTTTGGGATACCACAAACCAATATTTTGTGTATGCTTCAAGTACCTCAATATTCTCTTTGTTGCCTTCAAATGACTTTCTCTTGGTGAGGCTTGAAATATTGCACACATGCACACACTAAACATGACATCCGACCTTGATACGGTCACATAGAGTAGGCTTCCAATCATAGACCGATACAACTTTGGATCCACCATGTTGCCACTTGCATCACTATCCAAATTGCCATTTGTTCCCATTGGTGTACTAATGGCTTTTGCTTCATTCATGCCAAACTTCTTAAGCATGTCTTTGATGTACTTGCCTTGACTCACAAATGTACCATTCTTTAATTGCTTGATTTGAAGACCAAGGAAGTAACTCAACTCTCCAATCATGGACATCTCAAACTCATTAGCCATCATCTTTCCAAAGTCTTCACAAAAGTCTTGATTGGTTGATCCAAAGATAATGTCATCAACATAGTTTTGCAACACAAACAAGTCCTTTTCAATCTTCTTGGTGAAAAGTATGGTGTCAATCTTGCCTATCATAAACCCTTTTGAGAGTAGGAAGTCCCTCAACCTCTCATACTATGCTTTAGGTGCTTGTTTCAATCCATACAATGCATTCTTCAATTTGTACACATGGTTGGGCTTCTTGTCATCTTCAAAACCTGAAGGTTGCTCAACATATACTTCTTCATTGATGTAGCCATTTAGAAATGCACTCTTGATATCCATTTGATAGAGCTTGATGTTATGGTCGCAAGCATAGGCTAGCAAGATTCTAATTACTTCCAATCTAGCAACTAGGGCATATGTTTCTCCAAAGTCAAGACCCTCTACTTGAGTGTAACCTTATGCTACCAATCTTGCTTTGTTCCTTACTACTATCCCATCTTGATCTTGCTTGTTTCTATAGACCCATTTGGTTCCAATCACATTGTGTCCCTTTGGTCTCTCAACTAACTTCCGTACTTGATTTCTATTGAAATTGTTCAACTCTTCACGCATAGTATTGACCCAAACAACATCCTTCAATGCTTCTTCTATCTTCTTCGGTTCAATGGATGATACAAATGAGAAATGCTCATAAAATAAAGCCAATCTTGATCTTTTTTGTACACCTCTAGAAATATCTCCAATTATAGTGTTCAATGGATGATCTTTTGCTATGTTGGTTGGTTAGAGGATTGGAACATTGCTTGCACTTGCTTGATCATTCGGTTGAGATGATGTACTAGCCACTTATACTTGCCTAATTTGTATCATCTTGCACATTTGAGTTAGAGAGCACTTACACTTGATCATGTTCTTCATCTATCACTTGTCTAGGCCTTAGATCACCAACATCCATATTCTTCATGGTATTTGAAAGTTGAATGCCTCTAACATCATCAAGATTCTCATTCTCATCTTGGGGACCCTTGGTTTCATCAAATCCAACATCATGAACCTCCTCAAGAGTACCACTTGCCGAATTCTAAACTCTATATGCTTTGCTAGTGGTTGAGTATCCAAGCAAGAATCCTTCATCACACTTCTTGTCAAGCTTGCTCAATCTAGTGCCTTTCTTCAATATGTAGCATTTGCAACCAAACACTCAAAAATATGCAATGTTGGGCTTTCTACCATTCAAGAGCTCATAAAGTGTCTTCTCTTTCAATGGGTGACAATACAGGCGGTTGCTACATTAGCAAGCCGCGTTGACTGCTTCAGCCCAAAAAGATTGACTCACATTATACTCACTAAGCATAGAACTTGCCATATCAATAAGTGTTTTATTCTTCCTCTCAACAAGACCATTTGATTGTGGAGTGTACTTGGCCGAGAATTGATGTCTAATTCCAAAATCATCACATAATTTATTAATTCTAGTGTTCTTGAACTCACTAACATTGTCACTTCTAACTCTCTTGATGGTTGTTTCAAACTCATTGTGAATGCCCTTGATAAATGATTTAAAAGTTGCAAACACATTACTCTTGTCCACTAGAAAGAATACCCATGTGTATCCAGTGTAGTCATCCACTATCACAAAGCCATATTTGATTCCACCAATGCTAGTGTATTGTGTTGGCCCAAACAAATCCATGTGCAACAACTCAAATGCCTTGCTAGTACTCATCATGCCCTTCTTAGGATGGGTGTTTTCAACTTGTTTTTCGGCTTGACAAGAGCTACAAAGCTTATCTTTCTCAAATACCACATCTATAATATAGTTTCCTTATCACAAATAATGGCTTTATGATTTTTAAAAATAACTGTGCAAACACTCCAGATTAATGATGCCCAGTATGAAGGAAGCTGGATTGGAATTGAGGCATATAACTATTTTGCACCAGATGCAGGGCATGATATATGCATTGTATTATCAGCTGTGGATTGCATGATCAAACAAGCCATTGGGAAAAAAAAGCTAGCTGACAGCAAATTTGGTTAAAACCTGTACTCACAAATAGAAGCATCAAAGCAATATGGTATATAATATAATCTAAGAAAAATGACAAGGAGTTACAAAAATACAATATCAACTTCTGTTCCTATCTAGTGAGATCTGAACTGAATCAGGACTAACATTCTTAAAACTGTCAACTTAAATGGATAGCTAAGAAAAGAAAAAAAAGTTCCCCTGAGTAAAACTACATGAGCTTGAGAGGAGCATGGAGAAGGTTTTGCATACATGAATATAGCAATCGCATGCTCACAGTTGCCATTTCTCGAGGTCAGGACATGAGACTAATATGAAACAGACTACACTGATTTTAAATAACAAAATTGAATTAAAGATCGAATCAGGAACTATTTCATGTTTTGGAGATGTTGTGCTTATATTGAAAGCAAATGTGAGCTTAAACCTTGTGTTGGGGGGGGGGGGGGATGCCAGCTTACAAGCCAAAACTCCAGTGGCGCAACATTGCAGCCTCACAAACTATCAGAACGGAGATAATTGTGCTGCATTATTACAAATGTATCTATCCACAATTTTAGGACATGGCCTGTCAAATGAAAATTGAGAATAATGGGAGAGATACGCAACTAAGAGATGACTATATAAGATGAAATCACATACTGAAAGTGGATATGCTATCATTTGGACAAATCCTAATTACTATCTAAATGGATTAATGACAACTTGTGCATTTTGTTTTCTAAACTGTCAATTTAATATTAGAAGCAATCTGCCAATATAAAAAAACTCACTCTTGGACTAACCATGTGAGAGAACTCAATATAGTAACATTCACACAAACATGGAGCATGCATCAGCATCACCAAACAATCGATGACCACAAACAGTCACCACCAATGTTGGTGATCAACAAACATAACAGGAGAGTCGAATAAAAGGAGGGTAGCATGCTACCTGACTCGACAAAGATCATTTGTGAAGTTAATATGAAGAAATCCGGCACATTGTGGAGGAAAAGCTGTTGCAGACAAGATTTGGATTGACAGTGCCATCCAACGGTTGTGTGGCCACTGCCAACTCTTGGGAAGATGGGGAGCGGTAGCCGCTGTAAGGTGTTTGGGAGAATCCGATGTTGCTTCTCTAGATAAGGGGAGCAACAGCAGCCATTGCTGGAGGAAAAGGGAAGGAGCCGCCACTCACAGGAAGCAGAGGAGCCTCTGCTCGAGAACATCTTGGCTACACAAAAAAAGCTCCTAATGACTTCTGAATTTAATTTTAGGTTTAAAATAATTATGTATATCAGCTAAATATCATTGTACAAAATATATATGGTTGTAATGACTAATGAAACCAGAGAAGAAAGGCAATAATAATCAAGAACAGACAACCAGTATCACCAAATGAGAAGGAGCGATGGATATGCCCAATTTGATTGACCCAACATGTGTGAACTCATCGGCTCAAAAGGAAATAGAAAAGGCAGACCATAATGTGGGGCGACCTCACCTTGCATAGGCCACAGAGCTGCTGCACGAGGTAACCATGATAGCAGTCACCGGCTCACATCTCCTTTCCGCCATCCACCTCGCGAGTCCGCTCTTTCATCTGCTGACACCTGCATCAACACCACAGTCTAAAATGTGACATTTAGACTTTTGATTTCTAAGAATATGTAACCTCAAATAAAAATAAATATGTTGTAATGTAACTATTTTTTTTAAAAAATGGGTCTGGAGAGAGAGTCCCGCCCTTTCAAGAAGGCTTAAATGTTGCTACCTACAGGAATTGAACTCACAGCCTCAAAGAGCAGTACTCTAGCCTACATCCTGTGACCAGCCGGCCACACAACCCTCCCTCAATGTAAATGTGTTTTTCAATGAATAATGCAGAAGTAATAATTCTATGTCCTCAATCCACCCAGTCGTTGGCATATTGATGATTAATTAAATAGAATATTTGACCAACAGAGATCCTACAACTCGCAGTTGGAATCAGAGGGAGCAAAGATCAAGGTTTGATATCCAATTCGTTATTGCCAGGCAAAGGAGAACTTCAAACATATTCACATGGACGCAGATGGCAAAACGTTGATCCTTTATACATGTGCAATCGAAAGTGCCATTGACGGTTGTTAAATGCAGGACAACTATATGGTTCAACTACCAAGCATTAGCAAGTCATTTTCAACCAGGAATGCTACATATAAAAAATACAGTAGTTACCAGAATAATAATCCATCACTTCTGGCCTTACTGAGTCCATATCCCTTTAATTACATCTGGCTTGTACCTGCAAGAAGAATCCTCCCCAACTACCTACAAATCAAACTGTCATAAATCTCTTCCAAAAACTAACCAACCATGCTCCTTTGCCTGATGGAATATTCCCACACACTATCTTGAGCTGATTAACTATGATCCAATTAACAATTTTCAAACTTGAGAAGAAATGAATATACTGCCTACAAGAAAGAAGGTGCATGTATCAAAGACTGAAAATAACAAGCGTGTTCCACGGATGGTGGAGGCATTGATACTTCTCTCCGCCTCCTCGATTAATAGTTAAGACCATCTGCACATACACAGCCTATTAATTTATTAAACTACTGCATAATAATCCATCTAGTTCTATACGGGAATAGTTACAAAATAATCACTACGCTTAGAACCGGAATATATACAAATGCAAGTCCTGACTGTGCAATAAAGGGGCCAATTTGGATCTTTCTAGATTGTGCACCCGATCTCCCGCGGACAGCAGCCTGCATTCCCAATCCGAGCTCCCCGCCTCCGCAAGCGACTCTGCCCTCCATAGCACCCGGAACGCCCTAGGACAGTTGTTGACAGCATGGTTGCAGGGCACCTGGTTGCTAGGTTGCTCGTATGACACGAGACGGCACCTGCTCCGGCCGTAGTTGTGGATCCACGAGGTCGCTGGTTGCTCCGTCGAAACCTAGAAAGGGGAAAGTGGGTCAGACAATGCAAAAAATAAATTGTACAACTATCTGTAAACCACAGTGCAAGATCTGTGTATCAAGGCGGACAAGACGGGCCTAAGTTCAACAAGTGCTACTTCGGAAGCAAACGGTTAATGTTGTGAGCCAGAGACTTCAGAGTTTTATATATGGAAATCCGGACCTGAAATTACGGTGGACCTCGTGGGTTTCGCAGAGGATAGGGAGGAGCAGGACTCGTACCATACCTCGATTCGGATACCTGATGAACATGCTGCTGTCCCACAGCCGGATTGCGTTGCTTCTCAGCTAACTTGGCATCCTGCCTCCTGGATCGAGGTGCGGCAAGGTGGGTAACGGCGTCGGAAGGGCGGCGGGGCCCACGCACCGCTGCAGGGAGGGGGCGAGGCCCGCGCGCCACCGCCCATAGATAGAGGGCCGCGCGCGCACCGCCGGCTTGGAGGAAGAGCCACACGCACCGCCGGCTTGGAGGAAGAGCCACACGCACCACCACTGTCGCCTGGGAGGGAGAGAATCGCGTGCCTTGGAGGGTGCGAAGTAGGGCAGCGCCGGCAGGGATCGGTTGAGGAGCGGCGCTGGTATGGGCTGGGTTGAGGCCTAGGGGCGTTGTCGGCGGGGGAGGGTTGACGAGCGGCGCCGGCGGCGGGTGGTACGGAGCAGGCCAGCGGACGAGTCTGAGGAACCGAAAAGATCGTGGCATCGTGGGTGGTACGGAGCTGACAAGATGTGATGGTGCTCGGGCCTCGGTGAGGAAAAAAAAACTGGGCCAGGCCTCGGCCAGGAAAAAACTGGGTCGGGCCTGGGAGTCAGAGCGGACTAGGTGCAGCTGGGTGGTGGGTACTGAATAGTTATTTGGTACCCAGGTACCATATAGTGAGAGAGAGAGAGAGAGAGAGAGCGAGAGAGAGAGAGGAGACGAGACGAGATGTCCGGTCAGATAGCTGGTCATGCCATCAAGTGCTCAATTATCTACCCATTCTACTCATAGCCGCCGCATTAGAATCCAATCCATCTATCCTGGGATGAAAATGACGTCCAATCAAGCTTCTAATGCCTCGTCATCGGTCCATTCGTTGCAGGACAACAATGGCAGGCCACCTTCTGTCCAAACTCCGATGCAACAAACTGTATGCACAACATAAATTGAGTGTCGTCCTCTCGACTAACCTAGCTTAAGCTGATTAGCCTGGTAATCCTCAGAGATGCACTTCATGCACTCTACTAGTGCAAATATAGGATCAGGCTGGAAGGATACATACATGGCTACCACAAATCAAGATTCATCACGAGGAATATACCATAAAGAAAAAATCATACGAAAGATCTTATTTAAATGAGTTTTGCTCCGGTGGTCACGAGGAATACACCGGAGCAAAACCTATCACTCATAATCCACTAGTTTGTCCCTCTTCTTTTCTCTAGGTTGTCTGCAGAACTTGCTTTCCTGGTTCGTCTTATGGAGTGGACTAGAGGCGCCCATCTCATCCATTCAATATGAGCTTTGCCCAAGTGGACACTCCTGAAACGGACCATGATTTCCTAAATAGAAATTCTAACATATGTACATTTGTACCAAGAATGAAATCTATCAAGCGCATTCTCATTTTCAACCTACTTCATATCCATACGTAGTGTTACAAATCATTTTAGCCCCGTTCGTGTTTCGGCTGATTTGTTGCGAGAGAAAAGCATTGTTCCGGCTGAAAAAACAAGCTGAAAAAGACGGATTATAAGATAAGCGAACGGGGCCTTTATTACATAAGTTCAAGTACAATTGAATAATGGCATACTACAAACTACGAGATCAGATCCATGGAGATAAATCCAATAGCAAGGAAAACAACGTCCAACGAACTGTAGCAGCAAAGCTTAGCGATGTTCACATCCATAGGCATCTTTGAGCACTTCGTAACCTTGGAACATTTCCAACACTCCTGCAAGTCCATTATTTTGCATGCGACCAGAAGCATGCAGGCCATGGTCAGTCCCGTACCTAGAACTTTAAGGGCGCGTTTGTGACCCTGGCCCGGAGGCCCGGCTGCGCCCGTGGGCTGCAACTTGCCATGTTTGTGGTCGTGGCCCGCAAGCGAGCCTGGCTTCCCAGAGCCAAAAACGACCTCTCTGCCTGGCTCTCTGGAAACGACCAAAACCCTCGTTTCTTTGGAGCCGAGCTCATGGCGGCGCACGCAGGCGATTTTGGGCGACGGCGGGGTGGCTCGCGCGGGCTCTGGCGGGAAGGGGAAACTTCTTCGCGCGCGTCCCCGCTCTCCACTCCCGCTCTGGCCGCCGCGCGCGAAGCGAAATGGCGGCGATTTTGCCGGCCTTTATATATGGGTTCCCACTCTCCACTCTCTCCTTCTTTCACTCGGTGCTTGCTCTTCCACCTCCCTCGTGAGAGACCAGCGGTGTGGTGGTGCGTGGCGGCGGTGGCGACCTCCGGCTGGTTGTTGGTTCGGTCACCGGCGCCGAGGTTTTCGCCGCATCCCTGCTCCGGCTGCTGCTGGGACTCCATGGCGGCGGTGTTCCTCTTCTTCTCCGTCCGCATCTGCTTCGTCTTCTTCCTGATCTGCATCCTCTACTTCCAGATCTGCCTCCTCTTCGTTGTTTGGACCCCGAGCCAAGGTGAAATCGACCCCCAATCTTCTTTTTTGTGGTGCTTCTTGAAGTTCTTAGGGTTTCTTGTTCGTTGTTGTTCATGATCTGTTAGGGTTTCATACTTGTTATAACTGCTTCATGCTCCTATTAGGGTTACTTGTACCTTGCTGTTCTTGATCTGTTGGGATCGTGATCTGTTAGGGTTGTTGATCTGTTTCAGATTAGTATTGTACCTTGTTGTTCATAACTGTTTGATGCAGTTGTTAGTGTTACTTGTACCTTGTTGTTCTTGATCTGTTAGGGATGTTGATCTGTTTCTGATTACTATTGCTCTGAGTTTTTTGTTCCATCATTGGTCGATGATGTTGTCCAAATTTAGCACTGGGAGGCATCACATACAAGATGCAGCCGTGCTTTTGTTCATATGCATTCATTTCACATTCATGTTGATGCCTAGCAGGGTACATTAAGCTGAAATCATGTTATATTTTTATATGCTTGTAGATGGATCTGTCTTTGAGCCATGACATGCTGTGTAGGAAGGCAACTGCCTTGACTGTTGTTATGGTTTCCTTTGTATCCACTAGGCTGAAAAGGAAAACTCCTGAACCTGAAACCCCACTGCTTGATCCTATAGCACTGGCCCTGATTAGGGATGAAAATGAACAGCACAGCCAGAGAACACTGAGAATGATATACAATTCCACTGATTCAGAGTGTATTTCTATGATTAGGATGAAGAGAGCTGCTTTTTTTAAGTTAGTGAGAACTTTTAGAGAGAGGAGTCTTATCACTGATAGGGAGGGGGTGTCAGTAGAAGAGCAGGTTGCCATGTTTTTACATGTTGTAGGGCATAACCAAAGATTTAGGGTTGTCCACCAGTCCTTTAGGAGGTCCATCCAAACTGTCCACAAGCACTTCCATCAGGTGTTGTATGCTGTGGGTGAGCATAGGAATGAAATGATAAAGCCAGCTAGCACTACCACTCACCCAAAGATTCTTGAAAGCCATACATAGAATCCATATTTTAAGGTAATTGTATACCCTGGGTTCATTAGTTACATTAGACCTGTTGCAATGACTGACCCATGCTTTTTAGGATGTCATTGGCTTTATAGATGGCACTCATTTCCTAGCAAGGGTTCCTAGGCGCATGCAACAAGCTTTTAGGGGTAGGAAAAAGGATCCCACCCAAAATGTGATGGTAGCTATGAATTGTGATATGAAATTCACTTATGTCCTGGCTGGCTGGGAGGGCTCTGCCCATGATGCAACTGTTTTGGCAGATGCTGTAGCCAGGGAAGATGGCTTGAGTTTGCCAGAAGGTAATTGCACACCAACAATAATTACATATTCCATGGCCTATTAACACACACTCTCACAGTAGATGTCTTGTGTAGGTAAAATATTCTTGGTAGATGTCGGGTATGCATGCAAAAATGGTTTCCTACCTCCCTACAGGGGGGTTAGGTACCATTTGTTTGAGTATGGCCCAAGGAACAGGCCCACCAATGCAAGGGAGCTCTACAACCTTAGGCACTCATCACTTAGAGTGACTGTGGAGAGGGCTATAGGTGCACTGAAGGGCAGGTTTATGATCTTGGACAACAAACCCTTCCATAAGTATAGGACACAAGTGAAGCTTGTAGTTGCTTGTGTCATTTTGCATAACTGGATCCTAGGTTTTGGCATTGATGAAGTAGTGCCTGATGAGGAAGGTTTCACTACTTCTGCTGATCCAACCAACCTGCCCCTAGCCCATCTAGACCAAGACTCTGTTGACATGGCTGAAATAAGGGATGCCATTTGCAATGCTATGTGGGAAGGGAGGCGAACAAATACTATTTGATGTAATATGTTCTTAAATTTAGCTTATGTACCCTGCTATGGAACTCATGTGTGTGTCATGGGGATGTAATAATTTGGTGGACAAAGCTGAGACCAATTTTATGCTTCATTCATTCTGTCGTTGTTAATCTTACTGTCAGTCTGTTCTTGAATCATTCTGTTCTTCATGATCTGTCAGTCTATTATTTATTCATACAACTGTTAATATTATTGTCAGTCTGTTCTTGACTAATTCTGTTGTTGATTTCATTACATGCCAGTCCTAGGATGGATTCAGGTGCATTTGAGGGTGGGTTTGTTGCTGGTACTTCAGTGATGGAGCAGCTCATCAATGGTGGTTCTACCCCTGTTGTAGCTGGTGCTAGTGCTGCTGCTAGGTGCATTTGAGCCCTTGGCTGTTGGGCTGAACTTGGTATTGTAAGAAACTTATTTGTAGCCTCTGTTGGCTACTTTTTATTTGATAACTAGTTGCCTATTTGTGTTGTTTTTGCCCTGGTGGTAACTGTGTGATTTAAAGGCCTATGATGCATAAAACAAACATGAGGTGGCTACCTTATTCTTGTTTTGATGGTTTTGTTGTTGTGCTTTGTTCTTTATTTGCCTATCCTTCCATTCTACACTTATGCTCAGTTGTACTCCATAGCAACAACATCCTCTTGTGATGGCTGATGGCAGTGAGTGCAACTGATCAAAAGGTCTGTATGGCAGTGAGTGCAACTGTTGTTTATTTGCCTCTTTATTTGGTTCTTACAATTCTTGGTAGCCACCAATGACTAAACAAGGAAAAAAACCACCAAACTACTAAGCTGAGGCTAATTTTTTTTATCAAGTAGCCGATGATGTTCACCATCATTCAAACTAAATGGTCGACTGAGGCATGTCATTCAGACCACTTACATGTTCTACATTTGGTTGGTTTCAGAGAATGCCTCCTTGCTATGTGGTCTTTGAAGGGAAGAAACCTGTGATTTATTTTACATGGTATGAGTGTGCTAAGCAAGTGCTTAGGGAAGAAGGGGCTATCTATCAGAAGTACAACAACTATGATGATGCTCTTAGAGATTTTAATGCAAGGGTACCTCAAGAACCCTTGCTGTTATCAATTGATGCCCCTCATGGGGATGCATCAGCATCCCATGAACTGGTGACAGCTCAAGGTTCTGAAATCTATCCTCATTCACCTGGGCTGCAAGGCTGTTGCAAAAATGTTGTCATCTTGATCTTGTTTATGGTTGTAGTTGGTCTGTCACTCAAGCTGTTCATGTGCCACAACTGTTGTTTTAATTAGGCCGATGATGACACAATAGGATGACTGCATTAGCTGGCTACATGTCACTTTGATTCATGTACTCTCTTTTCTGTTAACTTGTTGCCCTTCTTGGCTTGCCAAACTACTTAATTCTGCTACTGTTCTTAATTTGCTTCTTTGATTATGCAATGTAGCCGGCAATGTATGTGTTGATTAAATGGAATTAGTCTGAGGCCTATGTCTTTTGTACATTTTCATTCAAAGTGTTTGCTTCTCTATTGATCATGTTGTTCTTCCTTCTCTTTGGGCCAGGCCGAGCACATCAGCTGGCAAACACAATTTGTGCTCGGCAGTTGGTGGCGGTTGGCGTTTGAGCCCAGCTGAGTATTGGGTCACAAACACCAGCTCGCCTGGGCCGGGCTGAATCGGTAAGGTGCGCAAACAAGCTGCGTTGCAGCAGTTGGGGCAGGCCTGCCCACGCCTGGTCCGTTTGGGCTGGCTAGGCCATGCTGGTCCAGGTGCGCAAACACGCCCTAAGTGGCCTATATCTAAGGATCCGACCATCCTATTATTTAGGTTGTGGGTTGCAATAAATAGTAAATAATGATGAACCATCGACTGAATCATCATCTCCAAACCCTGAATCCACCTGAGGGTCCTCACGTCACCTCAACTCCTGTCCTCACATCACCTCAAGTCAACGCACCCAACCTTCAGCCTGTTCGTTTGGTCGTAAATGATCGTAAATTTTTAGTCAGAACAGTATTTTTCTCTCACACCAAACCAGTCAACAGTAATAATCCACGATCGTATACGATCGTATCAGCACCAGCTGCTTGCTTCTACTTCACACCTCGAGCAGAGAGGCTGCATACTAAGAGAGGGAGGTGTGGGAAAGGGGGACGGGAGCAGGCCTGTCCTATGGGGGGGGCTACCTGTGCGATGCCCATGGGCCCATGAGGCTGGGGGCCCATGACTGCTTGGCTCCAGACGTGCCCCAGGCGTTGATGCGTTGCTGGTGCTCATTGTCTACTACTTCAAGCGGCCCCGTCCGGTGTACCTCATCGAGTTCGCGTGCTAATGTGCTACAAGCCCGAGGACGTCAGGCCCATGTTCCTGTATAAGTATATACGTAATACCAGGGCCTGAGTAATACGTGCCAGACTGCCAGGATGACGAGCTCCATCAGCCCATCAACGCCTGGGGCACGTCTGGCTCGAACACTTCCAACCCCACGCCGTCGAAGCGCCGAGGCGTCCCTCAGCGAGCGCCGCGACGAGCTCGGAGTCTCGGACGTCCCTTCGGCGTGGCCTGCGGTGCGGCGACCATCTTCACGGCAACGGCAAGTCGGCAAAGGTATCAGGCCTCTTAAATAAACAAATCAATTTGATTACAGTTCAGTAGTACTTTAGTGTACAAATCAATACCTTCTTATGGGGATAGGGCTAGGCTTCAGGGATTTGATTTGTAATTCAATATTTTTTATCATGTTAGATGACTAGAGTTCGAACAAGTGATGGAGACACGGATGACTTCCCGATTAGGATAGGACTACATCAAGGGTTAGCTTTGAGCCCTTATTTGTTTGCTTTAGTGATGGATGAGGTCACAAGGGACATACAAGGGGACATCCCTTGGTGTATGCTTTTCGCGGACGATGTAGTGCTAGTTGATGAAAGCCGGACAGGAGTGAATTAGAAACTGGAGTTATGGCGGGAGACTTTGGAGTCCAAAGGTTTTAGACTTAGTAGAACTAAAACTGAGTATATGAGATGTGACTTCGGTACTACTACTCGGGAGGAGGAAGATGTTAGTTTGGAAGGTCAAGTAGTGCCTATGAAGGATACTTTTCGATATTTAGGATCAATGCTATAGAGGGACGGGGATATTGATGAAGATGTTAGCCATAGAATCAAAGCAGGGTGGATGAAGTGGCGGCAAGCGTCTGGTGTCCTATGTGACAAAAGGGTACCACAGAAGCTAAAAGGCAAGTTTTATAGGACGGCGATTAGACCTGCTATGTTGTATGGTGCAGAATGTTGGCCTACGAAAAGATGACATATTCAACAGCTAAGTGTCGCGGAAATGTGTATGTTGCGTTGGATTTGCGGTCATACAAGAAGGGATCGAGTTCGGAACGATGATATACGTGAGAGATTAGGGGTAGCGCCAATTGAAGAAAAGCTTGTCCAACACCGGTTGAAATGGTTTGGACATGTGCAACGGAGACCTCCAGATGCACCGGTGCGTAGTGGAATCCTAAGTCAGGATAGTAACGTGAAGAGAGGCAGAGGAAGACCGAAGTTGACTTGGGTAGAGGCAATAAAAGGAGACTTAAAAGGATGGAATATACCTAAAGACTTAGCCTTAGATAGGAGTGCTTGGAAGACAGCTATTCACGTGCCTGAACCTTGATTGTTTCTGTTGGGTTTCAACTCTAGCCTACCCCAACTTGTTTGGGACTTAAAGGCTTTGTTGTTGTTGTTGTTGTTGTTGTTGTTAGATGTTGCCAAAGAAACATAAGTCCGGTGCTCAAAAAAGGAAAGAAAGAAAACAAGAACTTCAATCCAGAGAATCGCAAAAGGGTGCGTTGCATAGGTTTTTTCCAACATCAAGAAATGCCGAAGTCAGTCAAGATCAGGGGCAAGAACATGATCAACCAATAATCGCACAAGCTGATGGCAATGATGGTGGTACAGACGAGCAGATTTTAGATGCACAAGCTGATGCCAATGAAGGTGGTACAGGGGAGGAAAATTTAGATGTGCAAGCTGATGCTAATGAAGGTGCTGCAGGGGAGGAAAATTTAGATGCGCAAGCTGATGCTAATGAGGACATTTTGGGATCAGGTGAAAATTTGCAGCCTTCGGATGATACAGAAAATTTATATATTGATGAACAATCAATGTTGACTATCTTTGATCCTAAATCTTAACAATATCAAAAGAGATATCTTAATTGAGAAAGGGCCTGTGAGAGAGATGGATTTACAATTTCCTAGTGATCCCAGTAATAGGCGTTTTTCATATGCTTACTACTCCAGAAAGTTAACTAATGGAGAGGTTGTTGACAGGAAGTGGCTGGTTTACTGTAAACATGTGGACAAGGTCTTTTGTTTTTGTTGCAAGCTATTCAAATCAAATCAGAACAATTCTTTGTTAGCAAATGATGGAGTGAGGGATTGGAAGCATTTGAGTGAGAAACTAAAACAACATGAGAACAGTGTGGAGCATCTGACAAACATGAATACATGGAATGATCTTCGGATTAGATTGAGCAAAAATAAAACAATTGAGGATGAAATGCAGCTGGAAATTGCAAAAGAGAAGGAGCGTTGGAGACAAGTTTTGGTAAGAATAGTTTCTGCTGTGAAGTTTCTTGCTAAACAAAATCTTGCCTTCCGAGGAACAAATGCAAAACTTTATCAATCAAATAATGGTAATTTTCTGGCCACAGTGGAAATGATTGCTGAATTTGATCCTGTCATGCAAGAACATATTAGGCGCATTCAAAATAATGAAATCTATCATCATTATCTTGGCCCTAGGATACAGAATGAGTTAATTGCTATGCTTGCTGATGCTGTGAAAAAACATATCTTAAAGATCATAAAAGATGCCAAGTACTTCTCTGTTATCTTGGATTGTACCCCAGATGTGAGTCATGAAGAACAAATGACACTAATTGTGCGGTGTGTTAATATGTCAAGTGCCATTCCAAGAGTAGAGGAATTTTTTCTAGAGTTCTTAAAGGTTGATGACACATCAGGATTGGGGCTTTTTAATGTATTGTTGGATGCATTGCAGTCTCTTGATTTGAACATTGATGATGTGAGAGGTCAAGGGTATGATAATGGTTCCAATATGAAGGGAAAACATCAAGGTGTGCAGACACGTGTGCTTGAAATTAATCCAAGAGCATTGTATATGCCATGTGCATGTCATAGTCTGAACCTTGTTCTTTGTGATATGGCAAAATCCTGTAGAAAAGCTATTACTTTTTTTGGTGTCATACAACGGATATATGCATTGTTTGCACGATCTACTAAAAAGTGGAAAATTTTGACCGATCATATTGAGAGGTTCACTGTTAAACCCTTGTCTGATACTCGTTGGGAGAGTCGAATAAAAAGTGTGCAACCTATCAGGTATCAAGCTTCTCAAATAAGATCAGCTCTGAAGGAGGTGGAAAGAACTTGTATCGAGGACCCAAAATCGGTGAGTGAAGCTGGATCATTGGTAACCACTATTGAGAATTTTGAATTTTTAGTTGGTATGGTTATTTGGGAAGATATTTTATCTGTTATCAACATAGTGAGCAAAAAGTTGCAGTCTCCAATTGTGTGCTTAGATAGTACTTTGAAACAGATAGAAGGGGTCATATCATATTTTAAGAAGTATAGAGACACAGGCTTAAGTGCAAGTATTGAGACTGCAAAATCCATTGCATCTAGTTTGGATGTGGAGCCAACATTTCCTACAAAACGTAAAGGTAAAAGGAAGAAGCAATTTGATGAACAAGATGATGAAACTGAAGAATTACAACGGTCAGCTATAGATGACTTCAATGATGACTACTTCCTAGTTATTGTTGATTATGCAATTGTTTCATTGACTAGTCGGTTTGATCAGCTAAAGGAATTTGAGAAAATATTTGGTTTCCTATTCAATTCGGAAAATCTAAAGTCCTTAGATCATAGTGATCTACGAGACTGTTGCACAACTTTTGTCAATACTTTTTCTCATGACAACAAGTCTGATGTTGAGTTAGATGATTTGTTCTCTGAGTTGAAAGTGTTGCAAGTAACTTTGCCAGATCAGTTGATGTCAGCATCTGAGATTCTTCACTTTGTTAAAGTTGCAGATTGCTATCCAAATGCCTCTATTGCATATCGGATTCTGTTAACTATTCCAGTGACAGTAGCATCAGCTGAAAGAAGCTTCTCCAAATTGAAGCTACTGAAAAATTGTTTGAGGTCAACTATGCTACAAGAAAGATTAAATGGCTTGGCTATGTGTAGCATTGAGAAAGATATTTTAGATACAATTGATCTTGAAAGTGTTCTTGAATATTTTGCATCAAGAAATGTCCGAAGACGCTTTTTTAAAAAGCACTGAAGCACCATAGTTTTATTTGAGGTAACCATCATAGTTATTTTGCCGTTTTTTTATCTTTTTTGATGTACTGCTATCTTTTCAAAAAGAATTAAATATATGCTACAAATTATATACTTTAATCGTCCTATTTAAATATTACATTGTCGGGCCCTTAGTGTCTTACTGGCCCAAGGGTCCATAAAATTTGTGGGACGGCCCTGGACGGGAGTGGTGGCCACCACCAGCGTTGAGGCCAAGGCAAACCCTGAACGAGCCACCCCGCACGTTGCCTCAGGAGATTGTGCTCCACCTTTGGCTCATACGAAGTTCTAATATGCCCACTGATCCATGTCACTTGTCATGAATAGTACACCCTCGGTCTAAAAAACTTGATGTTCTAGGATTTCTAGATTTTCTTAAAAGGAGGGTTGTCACGGTTAAGTTTTCTAATCAAAGTGTGTTGCATGGCGGCATGCAGAGATAGTACATGTCCAATACCCAAAACCAGAACATCAATTTTTTGGGGACATTTTTGAATCACAGAACATCAAGTATTTTGGAGGAAGTATAGCATAGAGAAATATGAATTACTCGACACCTCGAGAAATGATTTTCAATTAAAATAAATGTATAATACTATTTTCTAATTATAAGTACAGTTAGCAATAGTACACTAACTCATGTTTTATAGATTTTGTCAATATCTAAAACAGCCAAATCCTGGCTTGGCTAAAGAAGAAATGGAGGGAACGAAATCATTGGTCCATCGGGATCCCTGCGATTTCAGCCATGCGCAAGTACCAAGTGTCCCATTTGTCCACTCTCATTTGCTCCTGTGCATCCACTGGTAAACCCGAACGCTCTGGCCAAACAGAATACCCCCGCCACGTACAGATGCGGTATAGGCTTCATTCTACCAATTTTTAAAGCATCTTTTTTTTTTTGAGGGGAAATATAAATTTCCATTGCTCGAACAGAGCTGGTACCCTTAACAACAATAAGTCAACAATAGATGTATTTAGAGCAACTCAAGAGGCATCCTAGGCTCCGTTCAGCTTACCTTAAATCCGGCTTGTTCGGCTTTTTTTTATAGACGGAATAGTGTTTTTCTCTCACAATATTTTAGCCAGAACAATATTTTTTAGCCAAGTTTCAGCAAGTCGAACGGGCCTAGGGATAAAAATGTCCTCGAACAATTTCTTTAATTGGTTATATCTAAATACAACCATTCTTTATTTCGTGTTCTCGAAAAAAGAAAGCGAGATTGACTCCCTAGAGTGCACACATGATATAAAAAAGCTGTTAGAGATTAAAAATAAATAAATAAATGATTAAGATAGAAAGTGAGAATGACTATCTAAAGTGCGCACAAAATATAAAAAAGTTGTGAGAGAGTTTTATGCAAATGACTCTAAATGATAATTTAGATAACAAGTTTTAGAAGGACTCCCTAAATTTAGAGAGCAAGCTTCAAGGCACATGGGACGCCGATGACGGTGGCTGCATGCTATAAAACCATCCAACTTTGACCTAAAAGGAAACCTTCAATCCTGCTATCCAGCTTTCTGTTGCCACCTGGATACGCGAGGGGAGAATGCTATTTCTGATAAAGTTCTTTTAATAAACGGAAATGCTCTCTACCGAGTGTCCGTCTGACCAGATGGGACTGACCCGCCTACCCCCACGCCTCGCGCGCCCTGCGCCTCATGCCTCGCGTGCCCCGCCCGCGCCTTGTGCCTTGTGCCTCGCGCCGTGCGCCGCTTACGCCTCGCGTCTCGCGCTGTGCTCCGCCGCACCTCGCGCCCCTCCCGCCTGGACTCGCGCTACGCACAGCCGAGGTTCGCCCTCCCCGCCGTTGGCATCGAACTCCATGCCGACATCAAGCTCCGCGTCAACGAGCGTCCATTAGTAGGCAGCAAGTAGATGAGCACATGTTGCAACCGTATGTTTTATGCGTTTCAGATGTATGTTGCATATGTTTTATTTTGATGTTGCAAAAGTAGATCCGGTGTTGCATATGTTGCAATGACTATACACGTATGTTGCAAGTGTATGTTTGAAATATTTCAGGTGTTCCAAACGTATGTTGCAAATATTTTATCTAGATGTTGCATATGTTGGACTAGCTATACACGTATGTTGCAAGTGTATGTTTCAAATGTTTCAGCTGCTTTAAACATATGTTGCAAGTATTTTATCTGGATGTTGCATATGTTGAAGTGCCCATACACATGTGTTGCAAATGTTTCATCTGTTTCGGATGTATGTTGCAGCAAATGCTTTATGTTGCAAATGTGCGCGCGGGAAGCGAAGCGGGCGCAGCAGCAGGCACAAAGCACAAAGCACAAAGCTGTATCTATGAATGTGGCAACAGGCATGGAGCACGAAGCTATAAGCATGGGCGGGCAACAGTCATGGATCACAAGGCGAAGCGGAGCACAAAACTACATCCAAGGTGGGTAGGCCGTAGACGTGGAGCACGAAGCTACATCCATAAAAGCCTTAAGGGTATCATTATTGAAAACGAATGGGCAGAAGACGCGAGCGTCCGGGCGCTAGTCTCTCCATTTAATAAAGGAGAGGAAAATGTTATTTGATGTTGATCCCGTTCAAAGCATATCGCTGGTTCCGTACGTGAATGGCAACGGAACGGTATCTTAAATGCACATAAGCACACAAGAATTCTCACCACACCACACACACACGCGAGTCACTAAAAGCCATAATCCAGCTACTACATGTCTATAAGCTTACATAATCTGTACCATCTTTGCATCTTTAGGCGGTATATTATTTTTCTTGTCTCCGGTCCGACGGTAAATATTTGCTTCTAACTTGTATATATGCACAGAAAAAAAAATGAACACCCAGCATTCTTGTTTTCTTTGGTCAAGAACCTGTCCAGTCCAATCACCAATCTGATCCTGGGCTGTAACACATCCAGACGCTACCAACTGCAATGTACACAGATCAGGTATGGAGAAAAAAACAATACTGCTGATGCAGAGGCAGCTTAAGGCGAAAGGTCCAATGGATGAGCTGGAATACACAAGAGTCAGTCAGCATCGAAAACGGATGACGATGCATGAGATATCGTCCTTGCTCATCCTCCCTAGAGCCTCAGATGTCAACCGCTTCGCTGCTGTTTGCGGGTCCTTGGTTGACTTCACCAGATCAACAGCTTCTTGGTTTTTCACTACCTTCACCGAGAACACAGCAAGGAGAGTGAATATAAACAAGGAGAAAAGAAATAATTAGGAGAAAATGATTCTGATTGGATATTGAAATCTTGAACTATATAGGGAAGGTGACAACGTTAAGTGAAATACGCAAGGAAAATGCATACCTTCCATAACCCGTCACTGGCAAGTATGACAAATTCTATGCTTGAGTTTATCTTTATATGCTTAACATCAGGTTCTGAGCTCAAGTGAGCCTTGAGGCTCTGATCGCCAAATGCTCTTGCAACCGCAAGTTGGCCATTTACACGAGGAACATCACCTATCAGCAACTAGAAAATGTATTGAGACGATTTACATGGTGATTGGATAGAACAATGACGTGAGAGTTAGGCAACTAGATGCTTACCGGGGAATGTAGAGACAAAACCACCTTGTTTTTCGATCCTCTTCCGTTCATTAGTGGTATGGGGTTCGTGATCAACAGTAAGCTGACTGGCAGTACCTCTTTCACACACAACAGCTCTTGAATCACCTATATTTGCAATCCACATATCTGTACCATCAACTACAATAGCAGTGACTGCTGTTGAACCCCCTGGTCCAAGTTGCTTAGTATTTTCCAGAATATATTTGTTTGTAGAGCTGTATGCATTTTTAATTGCTTCTTGAGGGTCTGACCAAAATAGAGGCTGCAAACACCATAAAAGGGAACGGGATGAGCATCTTTGTAGAGGAAATAACATAAATTGAGATTCCACTAAAATGAAGCTTCATTTGTAGATGGAGTACATCTCATGTTTTACACAGAAAGTATAGAACAAATGTAAAGCTTACCTCTTTCAGTATGTTGTCAAAAAGATTAGCTTTCAAATAACTGGCCACGCTATCTCCCAAATGTCCATCATAAATGGCAAAAAGACCAAGTTCGTGATCATTTTCATATCTATACTCTGCTACATGGTAGTCTTCCATATCATGGCCAGATCTTCCTTCCACTAAGTGAAATCCGTGTGTTACTTTGTTGCTTGACAACTTGCTTTGTCCTTTTCCAGTATCAGAAGATGATGAACTGAGACATGCTGCACTCTTTACAGTACATATAGAAATGGAAGAAAAAAATAGTTACAACAATAGATATAGTTAAAACTTAAAAGCACTAGCACTTGTTAAAGCATTGACAGAACAAAAGAAAAGGATATTCAATCAAAATTATCAAAGGTTATTATACAATGAAGTTTACAATGTCAAAAAAACTTGATGAAACTGACTATTCTAATTCGTATTTGAAATGCTAATGGTTGTGCCACCTATGTTGTGAACGCTTTTTTGGGGGGAAGAAGAAGCAAGAGCACAAACACAAGGCGTGGCCAGAACCAGGCCGTTCCTTCCTCAGTTTGTTAGTCATTTGGTTTGTTTGCTATTCAGTTGGAGGATTATTTTTCTGTTTCCAGTTTGTTAGCACAATTTATTGGGAGTCTGGCTCATTATAAGTAGCATTGCATGTTTAGTGAAGGCGTGCAAAGAATTATCCCTAAACTCCACTTAGTCGGCAGTTCAGAGCCCAAAGTCGCCTCACCTCTTTGCTATCGTTCCTCTTGACAGCTATAAGTCTTGTGCTTATCTACTTAGGATGCTTACCTAGAGTAGTTGGTGCCTGTGTCAGCACCCTTATCATCTATCTTATCCTACTTTAGCATCTACTTTAGTAGTTGGAATATGCTGTAGCTTTCTTAAGTTGCAAGCAAGGTACCCTATATGTATCCCCAACCTGCCATGGTTTGTGGCAAGGCTAATGAAATCAGAAATTCAGCCCCAAACCTGTGCTTTGGTTCCAACAAATGGTATCTAGAGCCTAGCTTTACCTGGGGTTTTCCCCTTTACCAATCCTCAATTCGCAGCCATGTCCAACCGGTCCAATCGTTCTTCTTCCCACTCTTCCCATGGCTCCACCACTTCGAGCGGGCGGAGCAGGTTGTCCCCGACTGCTGCGGCCACGCTGGACGCGGCGGAACAGCGGGAGCGGGATGCGGAGGAGCGGGTGGCCGCGGCTGCTCGGGCGCAGTAGCTGGCAGCAGCACGGGCCGCCGAGGACGCCGCGGTCGTGGCTGCTGCGGCTCAAGCGGCGGCAGCGGAGGCCGCTGCCCTGCGCGCGGGAGCGGCAGGCGGCCTCGGCGGGGAGCAGCTGCGCGGTGCGGACGCGGGACACGACGCGGAGCGGATACGGGACCACCGGGCACGCAATGCGGACGCGGACGATTTCGACGGACACGGACGCGCGTGGGACCTGGGCGGACACGGACGCGACGCCGAGCGCGACCACTGGCGGGATCCGTGAGTCGACCGTGCACTGGCCGGGGAGCGCGCGGTGCACGAGCGGGGCTTGCGCGACTTCGAGCGGAACCTCGGCGGACACGGCCTCGACGCACGCAGCCGCAACCTGGATGACGACGAGCAGGGCGGACGGGACGCTAGCGCGCGGAGCCCTCACAGGCAGCGCGCCTCCCCTTCCCCGGACCGGCGTCGAGGTCGCTGTGGTCGGCCCGGCTCCCCTCCCGTCGTACAGACCATCGTCAAGCACGCCGGCGGCGGATGGCCCATGCTCACCAAGACCAACTGCACCGAGTGGTCCATGGTGATGAAGGTGAAGATGCAGGTGCGGCGCATGTGGGACGCGGTACGGTACGGCGACGCCGGCTTCGACGAGGATCGACGGGCACTGGAGGCGCTTCTTGCTGCTGTTCCGACGGAGATGCACTCCCTCGCGAACAAGCGGGCCGCCAAGGACGCCTGGGACACCATCGCCGCGGCACGCATCGGCAGCGACCGCGCCCGCAGGTCCACGCTTCAGAAGCTGCGTCAGGAGTGGGAGAACCTAGCCTTCAAGCCGAGTGAGGACGTCGACGACTTCGCTCTCCGCCTCAACACTCTGATGTAGCAGTTGGCGCGGTACGGCGACAACGACATCGACGAGGAGAGCGCTGTCGAGATGTTCCTCCGCGTAGTCCCCAAGAACTACTCACAAGTCGCCATCGCGATCGAGATGCTGCTGGACTTCTCCGAGCTATCGATCGAGGAGGTGACGGGTCGCCTCAAGGCCGTCGACAACCGCGAGCGGCTGCCTCCCTCAGAGCCGGTCACCATCGGTGGCAAGCTTCTCTTCACCGATGAGTAGTGGCTCGCCCGCCAGCAGGAGCGGAAGAAGGGGGAGGCCTCGGGTTCTTCGGCTTCAGGTTCGTCGAGCAGCCGCAAGCGTCGACCGCGCAAGCGGGACAAGGCGCGCGGTGGCACTCCTGGCGGCACCAACGGCAAGCGCAAGGCTACCCGCGACGACACCTGCAAGAACTGCGGGAGGACCGGCCATTGGGCCAAGGACTGTCGACAGGCGAAGCGCGGCGGTCAGGCACACGTCGTGCAAGCGCAAGAGGGTGACGAGCCGGCTCTGTTCTTCGTACACGGGGGCATCAAGCCACACTCCTCTCCAGCGCCGGCCGCCGCCGCGCTTCTCCACATCGACGAGCCGCGGGCCCACGTCTTCCTCGGCAACGGGTCTGGCGGCGACAAGATCGATGGGTGGTACCTTGACACCGACGCCACTCACCACATGACCGGGCGGCGAGAGTTCTTCTCCGAGCTCGACTCCAGTGTTCGAGGCTCCGTAAGTTCGGGGACACCTCCGCCGTGGAGATCAAGGGCGTCGGCTCCGTCGTCTTCACCGCCAAGACCGGCGAGCACCGGCTACTCACCGCCATCTACTACATCCCCGCGCTGAGGAACTCCATCTTCAGCTTGGGGCAGCTGGATGAGAACGGCTCGCGCGTGGAGATTGAGCACGGGGTCCAGTGCATCTGGGATCGCCATCATCGCCTTCTCGCCAAGGTGAACAGAGGCACCAACCGCCTCTACGTTCTTCACGTACAGGTGGCGCAACCCGTGTGTCTTGCAGCCCGCCGCGACGACGACGCCTGGCGGTGGCATAAGCGCTTTGGGCACCTCAACTTCGAGGCCCTGAAGCAACTCGACAACAAGGAGATGGTGCAGGGTATGCCGCGAGTCGAGCAAGTGTAGCAGTTTTGCGACACCTACGTCCCCACCAAGCAGCGGCGGCTCCCCTTCCCCCGCCAGGCGAGCTTCCACGCCAAGGAGAAGCTGGAGCTCGTGCACGGCGACCTCTGCGGCCCTGTGACACCGGCCACACCCAGAGGCTAGCGCTTCTTCCTGCTCCTCGTCAACGACGTGTCCCGCTACATGTGGGCGGTCCTCCTCAACACCAAGGCGGCGGCTGCGGACGCCACCAAGCACCATCAAACTGCAAGCTTCGGGTGCTACGCACCGACAACGGCGCGAGTTCACGGCGACTGAGTTCGCGGCGTACTGCGTCGACGAGGGGATCTAGCGCCACTTCTCCGCGCCGTACACCGCGCAGCAGAACGGCATCGTTGAGCGCCGCAACCAGACGATGGTGGCCACCGCCTGCGCCCTCCTCAAGCAGAGAGGGATGCTGACAATCTACTGGGGGGAGGCGGTGATGACTGTCGTCCATCTCCTCAACCGCTCGCCCACCAAGGCCCTTGACGGCAAGACGTCGTACGAGGCCTAGCACGGGCGCAAGCCGGTGGTGAGCCACCTCCGCGTCTTCAGTTGTCTCGCCTTCGCCAAGGAGCTCAACCACGTCGGCAAGCTCGACGACCGGAGCACGCCGGGAGTCTTCATCGGCTACACGGAGGGCGTTAAGGCCTACCGCATCCTCAACCCTGCGACACAGCGCGTCCGCATCTCCCGGGACGTCGTGTTCGACGAAGGGCGAGGCTGGGCTTGGGACAAGGCGGTGGACGACGGCTCGACTTCGACCCCGACTTCGTCGTCGACTACGTCCACTTCGAGGGCGCCGGGGGAGCTAGCAGCTCATCTTCACCGAGCTCGTCCACCTCGGCACCCGGCTCGCCATCAGCTCCAACGAGTCCACCGCCTACACCACCAGCGAGTCCACCACCGGCTACACCTCGCTCTCCTACACCGGCGGTGCCCCACTCTCCTACACCGGCTCCTCACTCTCCCGCACTGGCGCCCACATCTCCGAGATCGGCACCAGCAGGTTCGGTCCGTGACGGGCAGCGCACGGTGGAGTTCACCACTCCACTGTCCAACGACGTGGACCGCGTCGATGCCTACCACGACGACGAGCCTCTGCGCTACCGCACCTTGGACAACATCTTCGGTGTCAACCCGTCCCTGGACTAGCGATGCACGACTTCGAGGCGGAGCTGCACTTGGCGCACGAGGACAGCGAGCCTCACTCCTTCGCTGAGGCGGAGGGAGATGCGGCATGGCACGCTGCGATGCAACAGGAGATCGACGTGGTCGAGCGGAATCGGACGTGGGAGCTGGCGGATCTTCCTGCCGGCCACCGCGCCATCACCCTTAAATGGGTCTACAAGCTCAAGAAGGATGAGGCCGGGGCGGTGATCAAGCACAAGGCGCGTCTGGTGGCGCGCGGGTTCGTCCAGCAAGAGGGAGTCGACTTCGACGACACCTTCGCGCCCGTCGCGCGGATGGAGTCTGTTCGTCTCCTCGTGCTGGTGGCCCAGGATGGTTGGCGTGTGCACCACATGGACGTCAAGTCCGCCTTCCTCAACGGTGACATGAAGGAAGAGGTCTACGTCCACCAGCCGCCGGGATTCGTCATCCCCAGCAAGGAGAACAAGGTTCTTCGCCTGCGCAAGGCCCTGTACGGCTTGCGGCGGGCACCCCGAGCTTGGAATGCCAAGATGGACTCCACCCTCAAGCAAATTGGGTTCCAGCAAAGTCCTCACGAGGCTGCAATCTACCAGCGGGGCAAAGGAGGCAATGCCCTGTTGGTAGGCGTCTATGTCGACAACTTGGTGATCACCGGCACCAAGGAGGCCGAGGTGGAGGCGTTCAAAGAAGAGATGAAGGCCACCTTCCAGATGAGCGACTTGGGCCTTCTCTCCTTCTACCTAGGGATCGAGGTCCACCAGGACAGCTCTGGCATCTCCCTTCGTCAGTCCGCCTACGCCAAGCGCATCGTCGAGTTGGGCGGGCTCACTGGCTACAACCCAGCCCACACCCCCATGGAGGAGAGGCTGAAGCTGAACCGCGACAACACGACAAAGGAAGTCAACGCCACGCGGTACCGACGCATTGTGGGCAGCCTTCGCTACCTCATCCACACGTGGCCGAACCTAGCATTCGCCGTTGGCTACGTCAGTCGGTTCATGCAGCGACCGACAACGGAGCACGAGCAGGCCGTCAAGAGGATCCTCCGCTACGTCGCGGGCACCTCCGACTACGGCTTGCACTACCCGAGGAGTGCAGAGCACTTCATCGGGTACAGCGACAGCGACCTCGCCGGCGACATCGACACGAGCAACAGCACCAGTGGGACGCTATTCTTCCTCAGCAAGTGTCTGATCAGCTGGCAGTCGGTCAAGCAACAAGTGGTGGCTCTGTCCAGTTGCGAGGTGGAGTACATCGCTGCCACAACCTCTTCGACTCAAGCTCTCTGGTTGGCTCGGCTGCTGGGCGATCTCTTGGGCAGAGACGCAGAAGCAGTGGAGCTCAGGGTGGACAGCAAGTCCGCCTTGGCCTTGGCGAAGAACCCCGTCTTCCATGAGCGCAGCAAGCATATCCGAATCAAGTACCACTTCATTAGGAGCTGCTTGGATGAGGGGAGCATCAAGGCAGGCTACATCAACACCCAGGATCAGCTCGCCGACCTTCTCACCAAGTCCCTTGGGCGGGTCAACTTCCAGGAGCTTCGCGCCAGGATTGGGATGGTTCAAATTCCCTAGAAGGCGCCTCACAAGACTTAGGGGGAGAATGACAGCTATAAGTCTTGTGCTTATCTACTTAGGATGCTTACCTAGAGTAGTTGGTGCCTGTGTCAGCACCCTTATCATCTATCTTATCCTACTTTAGCATCTACTTTAGTAGTTGGAATATGCTGTAGCTTTCTTAAGTTGCAAGCATGGTACCCTATATGTATCCCTATCCTGCCATGTTTTGTGGCAAGGCTAATGAAATCAGAAATTCAGCCCCAAACCTGTGCTTTGGTTCCAACACCTCTAGCTAGCCAGTAGCCACTACGTACCACCTATCACCGCCATAGGCTCCCTCTGTCACTACTCTACCATCCTCACTGTAAAGTGAAAAATTGCTGTTTTCACCATTATAGCCCGACCAGTCCACCACCCAATACAAGTCTTCACTTCTCTCATGCTGCAAAATTACAATCTTCATCATTATATCCTCATCACCATCTACCAGCGGCAAACCTCCACCTACCAGTCCTATCCAACCAGTACCCCTACTCTGACCTCCCAGCAGTGGTTCAGCCACTAATAAAGTAATAAGATCATCTTAGCTTGCTGCATCACTAGTTTTGGAGAAGGAGCTAGATGGAGGAGGCAGGAAAGGCAAATCATCGAAGATATCAACCAAGGTAGGTCTGGTAATAGTTGGGCAAAATGGAAAATGGGAGCTGCAAGTTTCAGAATAGTAAGAACTTTTAGTGCAGTCCACCTTATTAAAGGTTCATGATATGACCAAAGGGATACGCCCAAAAGAAAGCACACAACTGGAGTACAAGTTTCATTCAATAATCAATACACTGAAGAAAAAGGACAGTGGAGAAATGGATAAATCCAGATGGCCATGTGGACATTACCCTAGTTCCATATGTAGACAACTGGCAACACTTGACAAGGAGATCATCACTACATAGATGCCCTAATCTCTACATACTTAGCCATTCATCATAACCCTAACTAACATTTCGTGGCATCAATCATAATCCAATCGTCCTATCATAAATAAATGAAATCTACAAAGGCCCTTACCAATATGATACTCAGTGAGGTGCTATCTATGCATAGCACCGAAAGGGTTATATTCCAAGTTTCAACTTCAGAACCGCTGCTGGGTAGCAGAAAGTATAGAATTGGAACCAATAAAAAATACAAAAATTTAGCACTCCTGGGACTGAATAATCCACACGAAATGCTTTCTGAACCAAGCTCTCCTATTGGGGTGCGACGGCCTGCGTGCAGCTGCTTAGCGTTCACTGCTAGTACTGCATCAGATGCAGGAAGTCCTGGACATGCTAAGTACTACCTGGCTACTTGAACACCTGGGCAAAAACCCCACTTGCTGTATCAACTATCTAACCCTCTTCCTCTTCCACTGGCATCGTGTATCAACTATCGATCGCCAGACACCAGGCTACTATTGATTCCCGTCCAACGCCTGTGGAGCAATCAAATCCAAACTAAATCGTTTCCTGGACGCCCCGTTCTCTGGGAGCCCGCTGATAATTTACCCCACCACGATTTTGAAAGCTAGCAGTACCATCCAAAATTGTTTTCAAAAAAGCTACTTTCCTAAATTAGCAATCAGGACGCACAGTAACAGCAGGCCCGTCCGTCAAAGGTCCACGCCCCGACAAGGGCTGGAGCAGCCAGCCAGCCAAACCGGGCTCGCCGGCGCCGGCGCCGGGGACGCAAAAGGAATAACAGAGGAAAAGCTTGCGTTAGTTACCATGAGCATGTTGAGGATGTCGGGCCGCCTCTTGCTGCGGTGAACGCGGGGGGGCCTGGTCGAGGGGCCTGACGGCGAGGACGAGGACGAGCAGGACGCCGGCTGGCTGTCCGCCGCCCGCCCGCCGCCGATCATGGCCGTGGCTGGCACCAGCGCAGGCGCAGCGCCGCCGCAAGCACGGGTTGGGTCAGTCGCCTCGGTTTCCTCGTGCTCGCCCGGTCCCCCCACTGTTGGCTTTACGCGTCCGTGCTCGGTTGCCTTGCTCTTGTTCCCGTGAATTTCATTTCCCCATTTCTTTCTTTTTTTCTCCTTCATTCAGAGGTCCTGGTGGTAAACGGGATGGGCACGCTTGGTGGCCGGCGCGAGCAACAACAAAACAATTAATTTTGTCGACCTGCCGTTGGTTTCACTGAAATTTGATTTATACTGATGTTTATGCTGATTTGTTGTGAGAGAAAAACACAATTCATTCGCTGAAAAGTACGGCTGAAATAGTGCTGCAGAACAGGACCGATCATCTTTTATGAGTCATGTGTTTTGACCCCTACAGCCAACAGAAAGGCACAAAGCATATTTCTATTTATTATTATACACTACCAGATATATATGTACGTGCAATGGAGAAAGAAAATATCCCCGTAACTGAAGAAGTCTTAGGATTGTCGATAGGAATGCAAGGTGGGTTGTCCATAAGCCTGCAAATAGTCTAAACTTTTGCGGGTTTGCGGGTAGCCCGCAAAAATTTAGTCTATTTACATGTTCACAGGTAATCAACCTTGCATCCCTAATTGATGATAGAGGACCAGTAGACAATCAGAAAATCAACATTATTGGCAGAATATTGAGCGGCCCCACATATCATTGGATGGAAGGGACGCAAACGAAAGAAAAAGTCTTGCATATCTGTTTCGGGCTTTTTAAAATAATCTAATTATTAGATTATCATAAAATCCAACGGTGTTAACGAGTCCCGGTCAACTAAGGCTTTGTTTGGATGGGAGAAATGTTTCAGTTTCTGATGAGAATCACCAGAGTCACTTCCAAACGGTCTTTTTCAGCAAGTGATTTGAAACCGAAATGTTTCACCATTTCTATGTACACATGCGAAACGGCTGAAGGCTAGTATTGCACAGATTCTCATCTCATTGCATCTTACTTTTTTTGGTTCATTTTTTTCAGATAATTCTTTTTTAGTGCAACAACTTACATGGTTTTTATTTTAAGTTGTTCTCCATCCACAAAAAAGTTTAGAATTTTTTGAACATATTTTTATTTAAACGATTTTTTAATCGGAATCCAGATTGCCAGCCAAACGATTTCATAAAGCGATTTCGATCCATCACCAGAAACATTTCTGTAAAGAATCTGAATCCAAAACGTTTTTTGTGAGAATCTGGAGCCCTATCAAACGGTCCCTAAGAATGCTTCAGGCCCACATGTTATTAGATGGAACCATGGAAGGGAGGATATACGAAAGAATAACACTTGCTTTTAATATTATCAATGATAACAAACATGTCTGTGTGTTGTACTGGGACGTACAGATTATATTGGGCAATCACCTAGACAATTTGGGGCTCAAAGATTTATTCAATGAACACGTCATTTGTTCACTGCATCATAGAATCAGACTCCATACCATCGTTAGATGCACATTTTTCTTTTCTTTTTTTGAGGGGTAGATGCACATTTTTCTAATTCATATAAGTATAGGTCGTGACTTCGTGAGTCCACGTCGCGAACGGACTAGACAGAGAGGTGCAAGGCACTCTAAGGAGTGAAAAAAAAAGAAAGATAGGAAGAATCCACTTGTTATAATCAAACTCCATACCACGGCTGGACACAGGCTGTTACAATTTCCGAGTACCGGTTGTGAGGCTAGGTCACGAACTACATAGAGAGAGGTGCGAGAGCATTATGAGAAGTGAAAAGGAAAGATTGATAGAATCCACTTTTGACTTTAACAAAATATCAGGAGTAGATTATTATTAGGTATATATAGATGTAGATTTGTAGATGTTAGAAGTTGAGGTGGTAAACTTATAGCGTGGTCAAAATTTTCATACACCAAGTTCCACCTATATTTATTTCATACATAAGTACCAATTACTCCCTCCGTTCTAAATTATAAGTCGCTTTGATTTTTTTTATATCAATTTTATTATAAATATATCTAGATATATAATAAAATAAATAAACCAAGACTTATAATTTGAGACGAAAGGAGCGGTATATCTCTGATGCGTTCGTTGCAGGCTTGCAGCACCAGGCGACGAAACGACCACGGTCCAAGGTTTAGGAGTTCAGCGCAGGCGCCGCCTGCAGTCACCGTCGTGGCAGCTAGATTGCTCGAGAAGACACGGCACACTACTATAAAAAAAAAGTGTCTGCAAGTGCGTTAGACTGTGCCCATGGTCTGCTAGGTCGCGCACTCTCCTTTGAGAGGCCTGTTCAGTTCCTCCTCAAAAGTTTACATCATATCTCATCAAATATTTAGATACATGACGTATTAAATATAGATTAAAAAATAACTAATTACACATATTACTAACAATTTTACGATACCAATCTTTTAAACCTAATTAGTCCATAATTTAACAATAAAGTGTTACGGTAACACATGCTAATGACGAATTAATTAGGCTTAATAAATTCATCTCACGGTTTTCTAACGGATTATGTAATTTGTTTCCTTATTAGTATCCGATCACCCCATGCGACATATAGACACCCAATGTGACTCCCAAAACTTTAAACCTGGAACTAAGGCTTGAATCAAGTATCTGCGCAGCAGTCTGCCTCCAACTTCTGTTGCTCAGAATGTCAAACATGGGTAGCTACAAGAGCCACAACCACCACCAGTCCACCACACTGCAGTACAGCGTGCATCATATATAGGCATGTAGCCCTCCGATTTAGCTGACAAATGGGCCATAGGCCCCCAACAACAGGTTAACTTACAACTGGACCCAGATCTAATAATAAACTTATATAACTACATTTATATATATAATAACACCAAAAGATGGCCAGCCGCTGTCGTATTACTGTTCCTGATCACTGCTGACTGCGTACAATCACACTAGATTCCCAAGTTGCCTCGTCGTTACAGATTTGGTCCACAGCAACGCAAGGAGTGCCAGAGGAGTAGCATCTTGCCAAATCAATCGTCAATATCTTGAACCCATTGCAAACCTGCCACGGTCCAACAAAAATGTGTGCAACAACACATGGTAAGCAACATGAGCAGGGGGTCATATAAAATTCTGCAAACAAGTCAAAAAGGAAAAGGGTATTATGTTATATAAAATTGTAAACATGTGAAACTAGAACTCACCCCAAAAAGGAAGCTCATTATAACCTGGATTTAATCATAACTTAAGAAAATGAAAAAAAAATAGTTATGAGTTTTCACACATGCAGACGCCTGGTGCAGTGTTAGACCACTAATGTCACCAGCGCAGGCAACATCCACTCGGGCCTTACGTGCCGTGCTCCATTCGATCCAGCGAATGAGGTGGTGATGAGGTGGAGTGGAGGGATGAGAGGGGTGGTGGAGCTAGGGTTAGGTCGCCCGCCCAGACGCGGAGGCTTAAGACTAAAGAGAACTGGTTATTCACTCTGTTTTTCATCCAATGACACTAATTTATGACTGGAGGGAGCAACAGCTAGTAGCATCGATTGTTCGGCTGGTGCTGATACGATCGTATATGATCGTGGATTATTACTGCTGGCTGGTTTGGTGTGAGAGAAAAATACTGTTCTGGCTGGATTACGATCGTTTACGACCAAGCGAACAGGCTCATGCAAAATCAACACCAGTTTCTTGGACTACAGATCATTAAAAGTACTAACAGATGGGAATTCTTCTTGGAAAGTGTAACACTACAACTGACCTTCAAGTACCGACTCCACTGCAGAATTTGGAATAATAAGTCCAACGAACCGCTTGTTGTCAGTTGTTGTCTCCAAGCGGCCAACACGTATTCTCTTGTGAATCAGTCGCACCTAATTTATGTAAGCAAAAAAAACTGCCAATTAGAGAAGCATAGATTAAATACCCTCCACGGCTCTAGTACATGTACAAACCCATTCTATCATTAAATTTTACCATGCTATCTAATATAAACACTTCATGTAATGAACTGATAATTGCGGCAGGTGCTTCAAGTAAGAGAAAACATTGTTTTTGTATAAAACAAACAAACCTGCTTAGCTAGTGCCTTTGCTACTGCACCCCATACAGGAAGTATTAGACCACCCAATACATTAATCTCCTGCAACCTTCTGCCTACCGTGCAATTGCTTCCAAGTTTGCATTTTGGCCCGTGCATACACTGTAAGTCAAAAGACACCAGATTAACGGATGAAACTAACCCAAGTTGGTTAAAGTGCAGACGATATAGCCAATCATGTCTTCCTAAAATACGAGCAGTTAGGTTCAGGTAAAAGCAGCATAAAAAGTGAGGATTAATCCTGGAACTATACACTAGTTTTCAGATGCTCGAACTGTAACTTGTTGAATCAAAATAAGAGCTAAAATAATAGAACCCTTTGGGATGGTCTCCTTTAGATGGTTGATAGTAAACAACATTGAACTGGAACAATGACTTTTTGTCCCAAGCAAGTTGGGGTAGAGACAAAACAACAACTAAAAGCAACTTTGTAAAAAAGAAACAGCTAAAAGCAACTAAAGTCAAAGACTTATTATGTCCCAGCATTATTGTATCATCCCTTTGTGCTAATGGTAAAAACCTACTTGTATTTCTTTTCTAATTTGTACGCTCATTAGCAATAACAGATCACTGTAAGCTTAAAAAATAAGTAACCCAGCTTCACATAAGTTTACAGGTAGTTTGACAAACATCACAGTGAAGGTTGGATGAAGTTCTCTAACTAGACCATTACCTGTTTGGATGAAGAGTCATACTCTTCTTGCCAGCCTTTACTAATTTTGTCAACAGATGAGACCTTCCTGTACTTGCTTTTAAGCTCAACCAAAGGCATTTCCCTTAAAACAAGACAGGGACAACATGTTAAGTATGAAAACGTAAACTAAGCACCATGATATAAGAGCCCACGAGTAACAGCTATGCTTTACTGCCTCCATTTGTGACATACCCCAGAATGCATGCAGTCAAACTACTAACTTTGACCAATTTAGAATTTAGGTTGATTATAAGGGTAAAAGAATGAAAAATATTTTCATAATATAGTAGTTTATATGTTTTTATTCTCACGTTTATACAAAAAATTATGGTCAAAGTTGCACACTGAAGACCGACGACGTCCAAACTGTCATACATTTATTTATGTACGGTTGGAGTACTCAAGATGAATACTCCACTCAGTCCCAAAATAAGTGATGTTTTAGGTTTGTCCTAAGTCAAACTATTTCAAGTTTGACCAAATTTATACACAAAAATACTAATGTTTATGATATCAAATAAGGAAAAAGTCTACTTAACCCCCCCACCTATCATACTTGGTCTACTTCACCCCCTCAACTATGAAACCGTCTGTTTTACCCCCTGAATTATCTAAAACCATCTGTTTTACCCCCTGGGCGGTTTTTCAGCGGCGGTCTTGCTACAGTAACGGCGGTTTGCTGCAGTGCCCATGGTTTTGAATTTCCTTTTTTTATTTATTTTCGATGAATTTTTGAAAAATCATAGTAAATCATAGAGAAATCATAAAATGAAAAATCTAATTTTATTGGACTCCACATGAGTAGATCTACACAGTGAATATATAATACGGTATGCTTTAGTACAAATTTTTTTTGTAGCTTTAGATTAATTGGAAAATCCAATTTTGTTTGTAATTAATTAGAATTTATCTATAACTAAGTTATATATAGTCCAATGAGTACGAAATTTTTACTATAGTTCAAGCATACAATAATTAGCGTACCATACAAAATTTCACCACAATTGGACCATAGAAGCTGCAGCTATGAATTATTCCAATTAATTACAGACAAAATTAGATTTTCCAATTAATCTAAGGCTACAGTAAAAATTTTGTACTAAAGTATACCGTATTATATATTCACTATGTAGATCTACTCATGTGGAGTCCAATAAAATTAGATTTTTCATTTTATAATTTTTCTATGATTTACTATGATTTTTCAAAAATTCACCGAAAATAAATAAAAAAAAAAGAAAATTCAAAACCACGGGGGCTGTAGTAAACCCACCGTCACTGTAGCAAACCAGCTGTTACTGTAGCAAAACCGTCGCTGAAAAACCGCCCAGGGGGTAAAACAGACGGGTTTAGATAGTTCAAGGGGTAAAACAGACGGTTTCATAGTTGGGGGTGAAGTAGACCAAGTATGATAGGTGGGGGGTTAAGTAGACTTTTTCCTATCAAATAAGTACTATTAGATTTTTCATGAAATATATTTTCATATTCTACATATTCGGTATCATAACTCCGCCTATGTTGTCTCAACATAGCAGGTCCCAAGCCCTGGTAAAGGAGGAGGGTTGTCATAGGCGTGGCAAGCCAACGTTAAATCTAGCCATTCTAATGGAGATGAAACCCGAAAGAAAACAGCTATTCACGTGCCTGAACCTTGATTGCTTCTACTGGGTTTCAACTCTAGCCTACCCCAACTTGTTTGGGACTTAAAGGCTTTGTTGTTGTTGTTGTACATATTCGGTATCGTAAATATTGATGCTCTTTCCTATAAATTTGGTCAAACTTAAAATGGTTTGACTTAGGACAAACCTAAAACATCACTTATTTTGGAACGGAGGGAGTAGAAGAAATCAACTCTGCCAAGATTTGAAGTGTTCTGAAAGCAGTAATACAAAATAAAATTATTAGGAAAATGATGAAGTAAGTACCTTGAAGCCTCCCCGACAGCCGGACGAATTACTCTGTACAATCCTTCAGCTGAACTGGTACAGCAAAAGCGAGAATAAATGCAATAAGGATTCAGGTCGAGAAAAGCATAATTGCAATTACAATGTGGCATCATATTTTTTGGCAGCCAAACAAACTCTTTAGTCATGATAGACGCATACCAGAGCATCTTTTATTAAAAATTGGACCTACGAGGGTATGACCAACCCCAGGCATTGCATTAAGAAGAAGACCTTCTCACGCAGGCCCCACCCTTACACAGCGGCACCGTCGCCTTGTGAGAACGGGCCGGTCCTTAGACCTGTGCTTTGGCGTAGGACAGATGAGGGGATTTTGTTAACCCCAGCCTGAAATTCGCTCCCACGGGGAGTCGAACCCAGGACCTGAGGAGTGCCGTCGGGACGCTCTAACCAGTTGGACTAGAGACCCTTTGGGCAGAGCATCTTTTATTACAACAAATACTTCAATATCCATGTATCTGACTCCAAACATCGTTAAGACATATTCCATCTTTCATGACAGTAATAGGGATCTTTTTCTTATATATTTAAAATTCTTTGAATTCATTGTAGAATTCATGAAAAACTACAAGTTGACAATGCGCTAAACTATCCAATAGTATAGAAAAATATATCAAATGTGCCAAGGATTCCCATCACAGTAGGGATCTCTTGCTGAAATGTTTCATTTGTCATCAGAAGCCACAATAATTGCACCATCTTCTATTAGTTATGGAAGTTTATCAGTGGCGAAGGGTGAGGGTGAATCCGAATTAAGGAGGGGCTAATTTTAAAAGGTGCTACTGTAACTATGGCAGTTGACAGCGGCAGACATGCACGTCTCTCCATCGCCTACTTTTTTTCTCCTTCCCTGAGCTCAGTCATAGCTGGAGTACTGCATGTGGCTATGACTGCTGCACCAGCACCACTTCATATGGCCTGTCTTTTCTTCTTTCCCTACAAATCACAGTCCTTGTCTTCCCTTCTTGCACTACTAGTGTCTTCAGGGATTCGTAAGTTGTCAAAGGCAGGGGGGGGGGGGGGGGGGCAACACCCAGTTTTGCCTCTTTGAGGCTCCACCACTGAAGGTTATTTCTTACCCATGTTCTAAGAAAGAAATTTACAATCCTGAGACATCTTATAGAAAATAACAAAAATATAAATAAAGCATGCTCATCAATCACATCTTACCCTTCAAAAGCTAGCAGAAAGTGTCTTCTCCCCATCCATTCTTTTCTGGACTCATAGAATCCATCACTAGAAGAATTTGCTTTATCTTTCAGCCTTTCTTCAAGTATTGCATTTGCTAACTGAACATTTGCGATTGAAAACATAGAAAACAATGCGCTTGTCAAGAGGTGCAGTCTTAAAGTAATGCAGAACTATGTTTCAAAAAAAAGTAATGCGGAACCAAACTGAAATACATATCTATATCTATATCTATATATCTTATAATCCTAAAACCCACTACAATCCTATCTCAACATGCAAGCCATCCACATCAGCAGCCCACTAGCACATGCAATTGTCACCTATCTATTCATGCAAGCTATCCACATCACCCACTAACATCATTTATTTGTCCATGTCAGCATACAATACTATCCACTAAAATTTATTCGCAATTCCTGCAGCAACGCGCGGGGTATGCTCCTAGTATAGATACATTTCATGTCCCACAAGTTCTTAAGAAAAACAGATAATGGCTTCAATATGAAACTTACTTCCCAAGAAACTCCACGGTCAACTGTAAAAGTATATAATACTGTACTAGCACCAGACACAGTATCAACATGAACAGTCTGCACAAACAAAATTCAGTTATAGCTACAAGTAGAGCTACTACAGCAAACTTTTGTCTGAAAGAAACACTACCTTTGGTGAGTCTTTCATTTCAACACTTTTAGCTTTGATATCAACAATGCCAGAATCAAGTTGCCCTTCAATTCGTGCATTCTGAATCACTATATCAAGTATGCTTGTGAAAAGATCAAATAATCTGTCATATTAAGTATGTCCGTGAGCTATCGCCTGACCAGGTACAAATGTAATGAAAGAAATTTGTGTTCAGAAAAAACTTGCCTATTCTGGATGTCTGGAAACAATCCCAGAATACGATTAAGGAAACGGGCAACATCATGCATATCAGAATCAAGAATCCTACCAGTAAGCTTTCCACCATTTTTTCCATTGCCTGCAACGACAGTTGCCAATCACAAGCTCCAATTTTGAAACTAAATAGTATAGATTTGATGCAGAAATAGCAGAACATTTGTATCATGCACTGCATGGTACTCCCTCCATTCCAAATTATAGTTCATTTTCACTTATGTCCTAAGTCAAACTTCTCTAACTTTGACCAAGTTTTGACAAAAATATATTAACATTTACAAGTTTAAATAAATGCTCAACCAATACATATTTCATGGAGAAATTAATAAAAACTAATTTCATGTTCTAGATGTTAAGACAGCCCCCGGGCATTGCACTAAGAAGAAGACCTTATCACGCAGGTTGAGAAAACCCCCAAACCCCTACGATGTTGATGTGTTCTTTTATAAACTTGGTCAGAGGCTTTAATATATAAAAACTCCACTTAAGCAGCGAAAAAAATCAACGGGTGCACACATGATTATGAACTCAGACTACAGCCAAACTACTACTTCAAACAAATTAGAAATGAGACATTGGCGAAAACATGAAGTTTGTGCACCCATGATTATGAACTCAGAGGTGAAGTTTATATGATAAATTGGCCGAAAACATGAAGTTTGTGGCTAAGCAGCATATATAGCTTTGAGAAGTGTACCCATGTGATGTTTTTGTTTGTCTAAGATAAGAACAGGCTTTACTACAAACAGAAGAATGCAATAACTGAAACACATTATTAGGTTCAAAAGTGGCACTTACAAGAATGATAAAATGTGTCACTAGTTTTAACCTTGTGAATGGTAAAACACGACCTTTTGAAGCAAAACAATCAAAACAGAACTTTCTAAAGTTCATATTTCTAATTCTGAGACAATACAAATAAGTTTGTGAAACAAACTTACACATTATAGGATCCCTAATAATTCCAACTGACACTAAAGCAGCTTTTGCTTTAGTGATGAACTCTTCAAGAGTAGCTTGATTCTCAGAGCATCCAAAAGGCACAACAGGAAAGGCATCCTGGTAACCTTGAAATAAAATGCTTTAGAACAATGCATATATTTTGAAATGACCCTGCCTTCCTTCCAAAGTGAAAAACAAATATTAACTACTAACCTGTTCCATTATTCCTCTGTACATCATTGTCAGGGCTTTCTTTCCATAATTACTGTCATAGTTAAAGGCGCTAAGTGATGGTCCAGCTCTACAAAAGTTGGATCACACAATGTAAACTAAAGACGTTCAAGGTTATACTTATCACAGAACAGAGCTTACTGATATCAGTAAGCATGAGAAAGAACCTTCGATCTCCTTGCGTTAAAGCTCCAAGAGACTCCAGTCTCTTTGCCACGATTGAAGCAAATCGCTTTTCACCACCGAGGTTTGTGAAAAGAAGCCTGGATTGGTGTTTCAAGAATTATAAATTTATGATTCATAATTTCAGATATAGGTAACTTAAAAGAGGGTCATTTCTGTAGAAAGGAATAGGGAGAACACCTCACTCCATTAGGGAGGGGTGACTTTCATATATATAGTCACAAGGAGCTCAGTACAATTACAATTAGACCCTTAGATATATACACATCTAGCAATTTCCCTTCTATCACTGAGCATAAGCTAATATAAGTGTTCTTGTGCTACATGAGAATCAGAATACTTCCATGAACAAACAAAAACTGCATTTTTTTTATCAAATATGAAGGATAGCTGCGTATCTTTATATTAAGAAGGAAAAAGGGTAAAATAATCCATACAAGAACCTACACACTACTACAAACTCACGCACTCACATATATAAAAGTAAAATAACAAACAGTATACATGAGCAAATTGAAAAAATTGTGTTCATATAATACCTATATTCAGGTGCAGAAGTTTGATTAGAACGATGAGTTCTCCCAAACTGCTGAATTGCACGGTCTGCACTCCAAGGAAGCTCTAGTGTTATGTGCACTCTTCTCCTCTGGCATGTGCAGTTTAGCAGGATAAGGCACATTCCTACAGACAACCATCTTGAACTGTATGGATGAGGAGGAAAACAGACCTGATTTTTTGCCCTTCGATCAGCATGTAGAGAAACACCAGCTGATCCTGCTTCTGATATTATGGCAACATTCTTTTCTCCATCCATGAACTGCTGCTTTTCATGCATATTGATCATGTCCAATGCAACTTCTTTCCTAGAAAGGGCATATATTTGGATTAGAATTACTGAATCAAAGAAGATAACATTACATGAAAGCTCACTCACGTGTTCCGCGCCTGGTAAATAACACCTTTTCCATCTGATGCTCTTATTAGCATACCACGTCGTCCAGTTATTTCTGCAACATTGTCAGGACCACCAAGCTACAAAATACAAAAACAAAACCTTATAAAAAATACAAAAACAAAAGAAATGTCTGGAGGTATTGTTGATGACCAAATAATCAACTAAATTTTTTAGACAAACATTTCACTCTGCTGATTCAAAGCATATGGACTAATGATGTTAAAAAAATAGGACAGTATCGACCCTGGATGCCTTATTCATACATTAAAAGCCATTGGCGCCTTCCTAAGCACCTAAATTATTTAACATTTACCCATACAAGGGTGACATGGGAACGGGTCCACGGACCAAGGGGGCGACGGAGAGATCGAGGCAAGCGCACCGGCGTGATCATTTTTTAATGCACAAGCGCACCGGCGTGATCATTTTTTAATGCACGAGAGGCCACATGCATGCGCTGTTGGCCTCTTCATTACGTATTGAAGAATTCAATTTAATTCCATTACTAAACATAGCCAAACAGTGCTAAACAGTAGCTAGAGGCCGTTAGAGTGGTGTAATTCCTGCGCACATGAAGGTTTAGTTATATTCCATTAAGCTACATATGCAGTCCTGCTATTAATAGCTCGTTCTATATTTCCAGTTCACAAATAGGACTAGCTGGATCGAATTTGGATATCTTAGGTCACACTTCAGAAGTCACTGATCCCTCCAAAATACCTAAAATATTTACTCATATGTTCAGCTAAAGTCTAATCTACGTAAGTCTAATCTACATAAGAGTTCTGTGATTAATAGCCCATTCTATTTTTCCATGTCTTCAGAGATTTGGGTTCACATCACCCTCTAGTGTGAGGTTATGAATACCAACTGTTGGTCAACATTCAATGCAAAATTCATGAGGGTAGTTCAACATTTTCGACTTGAAAGTTTGATTACCTGATCGATGATATCATCTAAAGGATTACTAGGTAAATCCAAGGAGCGGATTATGTCAAGAATCTTTGACTTTCTGTCCAATGCAGCATCATACCTGACAACAATTTTCAACAAGTTTATGAAATGGGCCATATGAGCATGTCAAATTAGTGAATGCTTATTGATTCACATAACAGACACCTCTTTGAGAGTTCAGTCAAGTAAGCATCTCTTTCTTTTAAGTAGCTTTCTACTTTCTCCTTGCAACCATAACATGTCCAATCATCAGTCACAATTTCAGTCCAAGGTGGAGTGAGGCAACCAGGGTGAACCCGTGAAGCACAAATAGAGCAATAAAGCAACAAGCTTTTCTCCTGAAATGACATGCAAATTAAAGGGTTAGACAAACTAAACAACAACAAGCAGATGTAGTCATCAAATTCCAAGAGCTCAGTGTTGTGTGCTATTACAAAGCAATGCTGCCTTTTTGTACAGTGCAACTGGACCTGAAGCAGTTAGTGGTTGTATTTAATAAATTTCTGGGCTATATTGAACAGTTTCCCGGTAGCGCTAATTTGAACAATTGGCGTCTGGCTAACATTTAAAAGTTCAGTAAGATTTGGAGATTGCCAGTAAACTTATATTGACATGTGCAGGGATAATTTTTTTCACAAAAACAGTTTTTATATTCTGGTGTGATAATAAAAAGATCACCATGGTAGGTAAAAGTGTTGGGACCAAGTACATCACAAGTAGGCTAAAATTTGCAGTGCTTATTGAAACATAAAAGGTCACCTCCTCAGTGTTGCAAATCTGACACATATAGAAGTCCTCATCAGATTCTGTTGATTCATGATCTGACTCTGCTGCGACATTTATAGAATAGATAAATAAGTACATCAAGAAATGAAGAAAATATTAGGAAAGAGATCATAACTATTATTCAAGCTGTCCATGCAACAATAGCAATCAACTGTTTCAACTTTCCAACAGCACAGTATTATCAGAAGATATTACTTTCACACTACAGAAGGACAGAGGCCTGTGCCCAGTATTATCAGAAGATATTACTTTCACACTACAGAAGTACAGAGGCCTGTGAAAATATTTGGATGCTTTGCTATTTACATGACATTTCATCGCAATTATGTACTCATTCTATTTTTTTTCCTTTTATAATGTGTCTAAGGATTTTGACAAGACTTTAAATTATGTAATTTGACCATCGATTTCTCTTACAATATATCAGCAATTGCTACAAATCAATGTCGTCTTAAAAGATTTCTGAACTGAATCTATTGATATAACTTTCATTCACTAAGCGTACACATAATCTGACTAGCTATTAGTCAACATTTATGAATTTGACCTTTTCAAATCCTAATACATTCTATTCCTGTAAAAATAAACGGAGTAAATGTTTAAGTAATAATGCATGTCCAGACTACGTAAATAGATGCAATTATATGTAATGAGCAAACCAGGTTCCATTGGTTTTAATTTTAATTTCTTAACAACAGGCACATCCCAATGCAACAAATAATATGATTATCAGGAGAGGGAAGAGAATTTGCCAATGACCACTCCTTGAGATGAGAGAATAAAGCTACCTCGGTAAATGAACAATGTATCCCATCCTATGTAATTTACACCATAGTATGAAAAAATTGAAGTGATTAAGAACACCCATTAATGGCAGGTTTGTGGTTGTGCTACAGTGCTACTCTATGGAATCTAGGAGGAGAAAGGAATATTTATCAGCTTCACAAATACTTTGCTCTCCTACAAAGATGCTTCCAAGTGGTAACTATATAAAAAATACAAATACTTTTGCCATTGCAGTACCATATTTAGCAATCACTATCAACAACTTTGTCAGAAAACTTACGTCCAGGGTACTCATCACCTCGATCTTCTCTCACATCTTCCTTTTTTCCAGGTTTACTAACTCGCCCTTTCAAGGACATATCAGATCCATGCCGCTTGTGCTCAAACTTCTGGACTTTTTCTTCACCTGCAACAGCATAGGTAAATAAAGAAGTAAGCAAGCAGGACTGCATAGACTACAAATATTCTCTTCTAAATCAAGGTCAACGGAGTGCCAAAACTCATTTTCTGCAATACAGATGGTTAAATTTTCAAACAGGATTTTTTTGTGAAAGTTACAGCAGTTGACAACATCTGAGACATTGAAGTTTAGATTAGAAACTACAAGTCCTGATTTTTTCCCCCCAAAAAGAATGTCTGTGATAGTGGGGGAGAGCTATCAAACCAATGTAGAGAACCCTGTAGTACTGATCCAATGGTGGGAAAGTAGTAGATTACAAAGCATAATGTAACAATTGGTGGGGTTATTGACTTATTGTACATATGTACTGGACTAAGAGATGATAAATATGATGTGCTGCAACAGTTAATTGTGATGTAGAGGTAAGGTGTGTGATCTTATATCAGCACAACAGAAGATGGCATGGCAATTACTAGATAAAAAACAGCCAGCCTCTTGTGCAGCAACCAAATGCCAAAGTTCATTAGTCATTTATCTAGTGTATTATTTGTGTACAAACTAACAAACACGAAACCCACCATGGTT